>NC_091470.1:59131055-60331055 GCF_036971445.1 Narcine bancroftii
GTATATATGTATAAATGTATTTGTGTATATATATATATATATATATATGTATGTGTATATATATATTATATGTGTGTGTGTGTGTGTGCCCAAAAAAACTGAAGATTTTAAAAATTTTTGGAACATTGAAAGTCTAACATTCATTATCTTTGCAAGTGGTGTCACAGGCTGGATGAGATTCAGGAACATTATGGAAAAGGAATTAGCATTTGCCAAATTGTATCAAAGATGAAATTTTGTATTTGCAAAGGAGAGATTGTTGCGGTCACATACTTGTCTTCATTGGGAGTAGTGCCGGTCGCTGATGATGATGTAAGCAATGCAACGTGCAGGAGTAATAGCGTGCACGCGTGGGTATGTCATTATACGGGTGATGAATCTCAGATGCTGGAGGAGGAGAGTGAGATGTCAAGATCAACCTTGTGGCAATGAGCCAGTCAGAAGAGTTTATCTGGGTGGTGCTTGGGTATTGAAGAATGCAATGTTGAGTCTAGTGAATAATTAAAAAGGAAGTTGACTTCATGGTGTGCTGAAAGAAAGGAGTGAGCATATTCTTTATTTGTTAGCTGTGGTGAATCAGTGCTGTTGCAAGATCAATGATTTGGTCGTCTGAGATGAGGTACCAAAATTCCACATCACAAGGAAGTTTAGATGTTTTGTGCAGGCAAAGATAATTTGACGCCATTTTCTTCTGATTTAAATATCCAAATTTGGGCTTCTGTAATCAAGAAGAATGAAGGTTTGTAATGTCTGGATATAAGAAGAATCTTGTGAAGATGGTGTTGATACAACTCATTAAAAATTGGAGAATTCAGATATTTCAGAACTAAATAACATAAAGACACAAAAATAAAACTCGGAAATGTTAGAAGTGCTCAGGTCGGGCAATATCTGTGGGGAAAGGAAAAAAAATGCTTTATGCCTTATTTTAGAAGTGTTTATAGTTTGTAATTTGATCTGGGTTATCCCTTCAAGTGATTAGAATTTATTTTTTCTCTTCTAAATAGTTTATTTCTCAAAGACTACGTGGTTAATTCTAAACCCCTAATCCAAACTTTTATTCATTGTTGTTAAAACTATACAAATAACGAGTTAAATACAATTTTGCAATGGACAGAAGAAAACAAAGACATTAGGGATGGGACCTTTATTTGGTAGTTGTGATTACAGTAAATGCCAAGCATTAGAATGTGTAACAGAATTTTGGAGATGCTATGCAAGGAAATATGACTGAGTAATTTTTTCAGGTGCAATGTTGCATCTGTTAGATCAATTAGAAAGAATAAATAAAGATTTTTTAATTTGTTTGCTACTGGTGCTATGGACAATGACTTTATCATGATTTAATGATTAAACAGCTTAAGGAGGATACCTTGACAATCAGTATAGCAACTCACCAAAGTACCTTTGACATTTTATTTTAATTTTGATAGCTGATATATTCATTTTAAATGTTAAATTTGTTTATTTTTTTTGTTTATGATTAGTTTCATGGTTTTTAAGGAATGTTAAAAAAATTCATTTTGTTAATTGCATGTGTTTTCTGAAGAAATTGTCCAAGCCATTGTTTCCTGGTGGTTGACATCCTTCATTAGATTGTGTCTTAGTTCTTCACAGAATTTAGATCTGTTAGATGATGTCTGTAGAAAACCAGCATATATGCTCAGAGTTCAATGTGGATTTGCATTGATCAAAAATCTGAATGTCTCATTGTCTTGTTTAACATACTTGAACAGATTAACAAGATTCACATTCTACCTAAGACTGTATCCAAGGCAGAATTATGTGCAAAAGAAGACCCTACTGAGATTGACTATAATCTAGCACTGTGAAGAAATAGTGCCATACAAGTGGGAGGTATTTCTAGTGCAATGGTTCTCAACCATTTTTCTCCACTCACATACCACTTTAAGTAATCACTTACTAACCACAGAGCACCTATGACATCCTATTGCTGAGAAGACTGAGGTGGGAAAGGCTACTGGCCACCATCCTGTCAATTTCTACAGAAGCTTGATCAAGAGTGTCCTGGCTGGCTTTATCACAGTGTGGTACAGTTGCTGTGGAGCATTAGATCGGAGGTCAAAACTTAACTTAAAAGGTGCAGGGAGGATCATTCGGTTCTCCCTCCCTCCCCCACCAACCCCCCCCACCCCACCTCCAATCACCATTGATATGATCTGCTGGGATCATTGTTTGAAGAGAGCTCGCAAAATCGTTAAGGACCCCAACACAGCATCTTTCATCTACTCCCATCAGGAAAGAGATACAGAAGTATCAGAACTAGAACCATTAGGCTGAGAAACAGCTTCTTCCAATGGGCAGTGAGACTGTTAAAGACTGAACTGCTCATACAGTCCCTCCCAGAATCAACTCTTTATTTAACAACATTTATTTATTTTTATATATGTACTCAATATAAATCACTTCAAAATATGTGGGCTATGTTTTCATGTGTTTGGATGTTTTTACATTGAGGACAGAAGAATGCAGTTGTACTTACAATTGTGTGACAAAAATGAACTTGAATACAGTGCATACAGATACTCTGAAATCTTGAAAATAGCTTCATTTTTTGTAATGGTTCCTCTTTTAAAATGTGATTAATTTCATGCAAATCATCAACTGTAGTACTTAAAAACAAGTTTTTGCAGTTAACATTTTTTAGAAATTTCAATTTATCAATTCAACCAATAACAGATTCATTAAATTTTTCATTCTTTGTTCACTGAACCCTTCACTGCAGGCTGTCCTCCAGGCACTGATTTCAATGATCAATTCTACATAATTGCCTTGTGCATATAGAACATAGAACACTGCACCACAGTACATATACTGTATTCCTTAAAAAAAAATTATAAAACAAACCCTCCCTACCCGGAAATCTATTTTTCTTCTATCCATGTGCCTGCCTAAGAATCTCTTAAATGCCCCTAATGTTTCAGCTCCACCAAAATCCCTGACATCCAGGGAGTAAACAAAAAACTTACTCCTGATGTCTCCCATAAACTTCCTTCCCTTCACTTTGTACATGTGTCCTCTAGTGTTTGCAATTCCTGACCTGGGTGAAAAGTGCTGGCTGTCCACCTATAACCATATATAACCATATAACCACTTAAAGCACAGAACAGGCCAGTTCGGCCCTACTAGTCCATGCCGTAGCAAATCCCCACCCTCCTAGTCCCACTGACCAGCACCCGGTCCATACCCCTCTAGTCCCCTCCTATCCATGTAACGATCCAGTCTTTCCTTAAATGATCCCGCCTCGAACATGTCTGCCGGAAGCTCATTCCACATCCCCACCACCCTCTGCGTAAAGAAATTTCCCCTCATGTTCCACTTATAATTTTCCCCCTTCAATCTTAAACCATGTCCTCTAGTTTGAATCTCCCCCTTTCTTAATTGAAAAAGCCTATCCACATTTACTCTGTCTGTCCCTTTTAAAATCTTAAACACCTCTATCAAGTCCCCTCTCAATCTTCTACGCTCCAGAGAAAAAAGCCCCAGTCTGCACAACATTTCCCTGTAACTCAGTCCCTGAAATCCTGTCAACATTCTCGTGAACCTTCTCTGCACTCTCTCTATTTTGTTTATATCTTTCCTATAATTTGGTGACCAAAACTGTACACAGTACTCCAAATTTGGCCTCACCAATGCCTTGTACAATTTCATCTTAACATCCCTACTCTTGAATTCAATACTCCGATTTATGAAGGTCAACATTCCAAATGCCTTCTTCACCACACCATCTACCTGAGTATCAGCCTTGAGGGTACTATTTACCATAACTCCTAAATCCCTTTGTTGCTCTGCATTCCTCAATTGTCTACCATTCAATGTATATGACCTATTAAAATTTGCCTTTCCAAAATGTAGCACCTCACATTTATCTGTATTAAATTCCATCAGCCATTTCTCAGTCCACACCTCCAGCCTTCCTAAATCACCTTTTACTCTACGGTAATCTACCTTACTGTCCACAACATCACCAATCTTTGTGTCATTCGCAAACTTGCTTATCCAATTCTCCACCCCTACATCCAGATCGTTAATATATATAACAAATAATAGTGGACCCAGGACCGAACCCTGAGGAACTCCACTAGTCACCGGCCTCCAATTGGACAAACAATTTTCTACCACTACTCTTTGACACCTCCCATCCAACCACTGCTGAATCCATTTCACTACCTCTTTATTTATACCTAATGCCTCCACCTTTTTTCCTAACCTCCTGTGGGGAACTTTGTCAAAAGCTTTACTAAAGTCCAAATAGACAACATCCACAGCTTTCCCTTCATCAACCTTTTTTGTAACCCCCTCGAAGAACTCAATCAGGTTTGTCAAGCATGATCTACCCCTGACAAAACCATGCTGATTACTCCCTAGCAATCCCTGTACCTCCAAATATTTGTAAATAGCATCCCTCAGAACACTTTCCATCAACTTGCCCACCACAGACGTCAGACTTACAGGCCTATAATTCCCAGGTTTGCATTTGGACCCTTTCTTAAACAGAGGAACCACATGCGCCACCCTCCAATCCTTTGGCACCACCCCCATGGCCAGTGACATCCTAAATATCTCTGTTAATGGCCCCACTAACTGTCCACTAGCCTCCCTGAGTGTCCTAGGGAATATTTTGTCCAGTCCAGGAGATTTATCCACCTTTATCTTTTTTAACACAGCCATCACTACCTCCTCGGTTATCCTTATATGCTTCATGACCTCCCCTCTATTTTTCTTTACTTCAACTGGTTCAACATTTTTTTCCCTAGTGAATACAGAGGCAAAGAAATCATTCAAAATTTCCCCCATTTCCTCAGACTTCTCACTCAACCTACCCTCGCTATCTACAAGGGGTCCAATTTTATCTCTCACTAATCTTTTACTTTTAATGTACTTATAGAAACCCTTTGGATTTATTTTTACTCTGTCAGCCAAAGCCTCTTCATGCCTTTTTTTGGCCTTTCTAATTTCTTTCTTAAGATTCCTTCTACATTCCTTGTAGTCCTCCTTCAACTTCTCAGCTCCCTGCTCTTTATACCTCTTGTACACCTCCCTTTTTCTCCTAACCAAATTTCCAATAATCCTCGAAAACCAAGCCTCCCTCTGACTTCCAGCCTTTCCTTTGATCCAGACTGGGACATAACTACTCTGTACCCTCAAAATTTCTTTTTTTGAATATCCTCCATTTTTCATTACCATCCTTACCTGAAAATATCCTGTCCCACTCAATACTCCCCAAATCCCTTCTTATTGAAATCTCTTTTCCAATCCAGAACCTCAACTTTGGGCCTCTCCTTGCTCTTCCCTAAAACTACCCTAACTAACAGAATTATGATCACTAGACCCAATTGGTTCTCCAACATTAATGTCCCCTACCTGACCTAGCTCATTCCCTAACAGGAGATCCAGTATTACACTGTCCCGAGTCGGTTCTTCTACTAACTGATTTAGAAAACAATCCTGAGCACATTTAACGAACTCCAGCCCATCCAGCCCTCTAACCATATGGGTATCCCAATCAATGTGTGGGAATTTAAAATTTCCCATGATCACTACCTTATGATTTTCACACATATACGTTATCTCCCTAAAATTTGTTCCTCTAATTTTCTTGGCCCATTTGGTGGTCTGTAATACACCCCTATTAGCACCCTCTTGCCTCCTCCACCCCTCAATTCCACCCAAACTGCCTCACTGGTCGATCCCTCCATACCATCCTCCCACCTCGGCAGTAATGTCCTCCTTAACAAGCAGAGCAACTCCTCCTTTTTTACCCCTTGATCTATCACATCTAAAACAAATGTATCCTGGAATATTAAGTTGCCAGTCCTGCCCCTCCTGTAGCCAGGTCTCATTAATTGCCACAATATTGTGACCCCAAGTATCTATCCGTGCTCTCAGCTCATCTATCTTGTTCACTATGCTTCTTGCATTAAAATATATGCATCTCAGAGAATGACCCTCACATATATTCTCTTTTTTACCTTCTACCCTAATCTCCATCCTACCTTTGTTATCTTTTTTATTCCTGTCTAGGTGGCCATACTCCCTGGACACTGCTCTCACACTCATACTCCGTTCCCCACCCCCCTGCCAAACTAGTTTAAACCTTCCCCCTTGTCTCTCATAATCTTGTAGACCTCTATTGGGTCTCCTCTCATCCTTCTATGCTCCCAGTTCTACTAACCTTGCCTCGTAAGACTTATTTTTCAATCCAGGCAACATCCTGTTAAAATCTTTACACTCTCCTTGGCTTCCACATCCTTTCTAAAATGATGTGACCAGCACTTAATACAAGTGTGGTCTCACCAGAGATTTGTAGATTTGCAACATGATTTCTTGACTCTTGGACTCCATCCCTTAATTAATGAAGCCCAACATCCCAAAGGCCTTTTTAACTGTGTGGCGACCTTGAAGGATGTATAGATTTGGACCCCAAGGTCTCTCTGTTCATCACACTCCTAAGAAATTGAGCGTTAACCCTGTACTCAGCCTTCTGGTTTGTCCCTCCAAAATGCATCACCTTACACTTGCTGGTTTGAACTCTATCTGTCACTTACATGCCCAACTCTGCATCCTGTCTTTATGATCCATCCCTCCACCTCTTCAACCAGGTCATTTTTAAAAATCATAAAGATTAAGGGTCCCAGAACAGATCCTTGCAGAACTTCATTAATCACTGACATCTGGTAACACATTCTGCTCTCCAATTACCACTTCAATGTGATTACATTGTAATGCATATTCTTGATCATCATCATCCTGATGTCACTTTTGTACACTAAACTAGTTATGAAAATTAAAATGGCTAATGATGAACATCAATGATGGTAGTTATCATTATACATAATGCATAATAGACTACTGAGTACAATGAACTAGGTCACAATCTCTGAATTGGTTTGTTAAAATGTCATTTTCTGCCTCTTTTCACACCATCTTATGTGCTGACTTCAACTTTGACTCATTGTATGTATATATGTCACAAATTTGTTGTTTTGTGGCAGTGATATTGTGCATTAGAGGTGCAAAATTGCAATACAGTTCCATAAATATATTTAAAAATAAATAATTAAACGCAAAAAGAGAAACAAGTGAGGAGGTGCCTATAGATTAATTGTCCACCCAGAAATCTAATGGCAGAGGGGAAGAAGCTGTTTTTGTAAAGTTGGGTGTGCATCTTCAGGCTCCTGTACCCCCTTCCTGATGGTAGCAGTGAGAAAAGGACATGGCCTGGGTGGTGAGATTCCTTGAAGCATACTGAGACATACTGAGACTTGAGACATCTTTCTGGAATGAAGACTAATGCCCATAACACTTCTGGCTGAGTTTACAGCCCCCTGTAGGCTTTTTCTATCCTGTGCATTGGCACCTCCATACTAGACAGTGATGCAACCAGTCAGAATGCTTTTCATGGTACATCTGTCCAAATTTCGAAGTCTCTGGTGACCTACCAAATCTTCTCAAACTTCTTATGAAGTGTAGCTGTTGGCATGCCTTCATCATGATTCCATTGACATGATGGCCTCAGGATGGATCTTCAGATATATGACATCTCGGAATTTGAAGTACTTTACCCACTCCACTGCTGACCCCTTGATGAAGACTGTTTTGTGTTCTGATTTCCCCTTTCTGAAGTCCACAATCAATTCCTTAATTTTGATAACATTGAGTTCAAGCTTGTTGTGACACCACTCAACTTGCTGATCGATCCGGCTCCTGTACACTTCCTCATTGTTATCTGTGATTCTGTGGACAACCCGAGGTGTCATCCTCAAATTTGTAGATGGCATTTAAATTGTGTCTAGATACACAGTCCTGGGTGTGGAGAGAGTAGAGCAGTGGCTTAAGCACTGTTAAGATTGCTAACAAATGATAAGAAAGATGAGCACTGATAAGATAGATAATAGATGTTCACAGTAATCCTATACAAAAAAAAGTGACTTACAATAGTCCATGTGAGCCTTGCGAGCTTTCACCAGTATCATGACCATTTTTGTTGTTCAGTCTCTCTGGTCTCCACCCAATCCAGCTTTCCCCTTGTGTTGGTTTTGGTCTTTCCTCTCTCCACAATTTCAAACTTTATACATTTCTATTTTTCTCAGTTCTGATGACTTGAAACTGATATATCTTGCACATCTTGAGTATTTCTTGTATTTTCTGAAAGTTTGTTTGATTTCTGTTCACTCAGCTGTACAGAGTGACAATGATGAATGAGGACTCTGCTTAGAAGATGCTGGAAATGTGCAACTTGAGCAAATACAACTCATGCAGGAAATGCCTGGTCAAAACAATTTAGAAATAGCTGGAATAATGATTCACTTCAGAAAGATTTCAATTTCTATTTGCATATTTCCAGATTTTTTGACATTTCTAAAGCAATATCATTGTGGAATTGAATAATGAAGTACAACTTTAACCATATTATGTCATTATATATCTATCCAGCAGAGGGAGCAATGTTATGAATGTGTTTAGTTGGTAATGAAGCTACAAATAGGAACTCTAAAATTCACAACTGCAATACTTTGTGCAACAGATGTGATGTATATTTATCTCTAACTTTGAGGATAAGTTTGTGAAGTATTAGGAATAATTGGCATGATTCTGTCAATTTTTTTCCAGTTTACTCTTTATTGTATTTTTATTTAACTTGCATCCTTCAATAATATGGAATCTCTTCATTGGTAGAATTTATATTTACATCAAAGCAGAGATTTTATTTGTGTGGATTGTATTTTTAACCTTTCTGTGCTCCAAATGCCACCTCAACCCCAGCTCTGTGGATGTGATTCCACTAATAATTTCTACATGTGAATCTGAAAGTGTTAAGTTTATTCTTCTTCAGAACGGGGGGAAAAAACACATTGAAGTTTAAAGTTTACTCATAAGGCAAACATTAGAACATTTCATGTCCTCTGCTTTTATGTTAGAAGTGTTTATTCTTGAAGACTGCATCTTCAAAGCAATTTTTTGATTATTTTTTTACTCCTGGAATAGAGTTTAGATTTTAAAACTGCAACCAGGTTTTCCTTGATTATTTGTTCCTGTATTGGGTGAAAGTCAACAAAATTAAATTTCATCAAGAAACTGAATACAACAATAATACATGGAGATAAACAGCTCTTTTTTTTTGTATGAATGTGGCATAAACAGGAGCACAAATTTACTTAAAGGCCTCGTTCTGGCACATAAAGTACATGTACCATTGTTAGTGTTATAGCAGATTTCCTTCTTTTCAATTCTTTTTGCCAGTGGTTACTGGTTATCACCCAATGATGTTTAAGTTAATAATTGCATTAGGAGATGATTGTTAATGCCGCAGCATGAAGTATTTTTCCTCAAACATTCATTACTCCGATCTGGCCTTAATTACATCAGCTTTCAGCTGGTCTCAATAATATACAAGCCATTTAAAAAAAAAAGAATAAGTTCCTTTGGCTCACAGTCACATCCTGACAAAAAGGAGTTTTTTTTAAATCGTAGTTTTTGCCAGAAAATGAAGACCAAAAAAGGAGTCTTTTTTTTTTTGCTGCATTAAAATGTGCCTGTGAGTTCTATTTCACACTTACCATTGGCCTTCCAGAAGAGATTCTGCTGGCCCGAGGCCAGACATTACACATTATCAGCATAGAGAAAATGCTGCCCCCAGTGATCTTTTCTATCAACAATGGTACATGCTTTATATGCCAGCACTAGATTCTAAAATAAGTTGTGCTCCCACTTGTGTCATGTTCATATGCAAAATTTAGCTATTTAACTCCAGGAATTATTGTTGCATTTAGTTTCTTGATGGAAGGCTTATTCCAAAAGCTTGGCAGTCATAGGCCTGTGTGGTTGGAGATTGGATGTAATAGACCTGCTACTTCGGAAAAACTGAGTAATGATGCAAAGTAATTGTGTGAAGAAATCCCAACAGTTGGGACAATTTGGCCCATCTCCCTGAATGTTGCTAAAAGAAGCATTGGACAGGTGACCACATCATCCTTTCACCCAGAGGTTGAAACCTATAATAACAGCAGGGGAATTAATATTCAAGGAATTAAATAAATCTTGAAATTAAAAAAATATTGAAATTAAAAGTAAAACTGGTAATATGAATCTACTTTTTTTGTGGATCTTTTAAGCAAAGAAAGGTTCATTCTTACCCAGTATGACCTTCTTTCTCTCCTCCCTTGCTACTTATCTTCCTTCACTTTCTTCCCCTTTCTTATTCACCAACTGGCGACATACTTCAGGGACAATTACAGAATGTTCCAACAATGTCCACATTCCATGAATGTATAATGAAAAATAAACTTTTTTTCTGTATTTGCTTACTTGCTTCATACGTCTTAATACTCATTTAAAATTCTCATCTTTTTTTAACCAGCGACATAAGTGCCTTTGCAATTTTCTCACTGAGTTTCCTTCACTGCTGGTCTTTTAACTTTTGTACCAGGCAGCTTCTCATCTGTGGTTATCTCAGCCTCAATCTCAGCACATTTATCAAAACAAAACCTTTTTGCTTTCCTCCCTACCCTCAAGAACAGAAGGAAATAGAAGGAATTGGTCACCAAACATGACAAGCCTGCTCTTCCAACCAAAATAATCGTGGCTGACCTACGCTGTCTTCAACTCCTCTCAGTGCCAACGAAGAATTGCTGGAGGGACTCGTTCGTGTCAGAGAGAGTTCTGTCCTTCAGGCATGAATATAATTTTTCCTACTTTAGGTAACTCCTATTCCCATTTGGACCCACTGTTTCCATTACTTTATTATTTTTCTTCTCTTGAATTTTTCTCCTGTCCTCTCCCTCAACTTGACTCTTTACCTCTCACACCTTCTGTCCTATAACCTTGGCCCCTCTCCCACATTCTTTCCCCCTTTGTTGACAGATTATTTCTACTCATTGATGCTGTTTTACCTGATAAATTCCTCCAGTAATTCTTTGTTCAAGATTTCATCATATGCTGTCTTTGTGTTCTTCTCTGCCAGCTCTATAATCTTTAATTCCTCAATCTTTCAACTCTTTCTCCTTGAATATAATTATCTGGGGCAGAGAATTCCAGTGATTCACTATCCTATGAGAAAAGAAATTTCTGCACCCTTTGGTTTTAAATGATCAACCCCTTATTTTGTGACTGTACTCTTTTACAAGTCTCCCACAAGTGGAAACATCTAAATACCTATAATGTCAAATCTTTTTGAATCTTTGAATAAGACCACCCCTGATTCTTATGAGCTCTGAGGGACATAAACCCAACTATCTTGCCTTTTTTTTGACAAGACAACCCTGTCATCCTCTGATGTATTTCCTCCTTTCCTCCCCACCCCCTCTTTCTGCTTTTCTCTCACTCTGCAAGGAGTGTTGCTTTCATGCCATGCTTGGCAGATGTTATCCACTGTAACTCTGTATTGATAATGTCAAAATAAACTGCCTGGTAATGGTGACTGCATTCCCAATTTCTATCCTGCTCTCTTTTTACCATGGTCCATCTCTGACTTTTCCCATCTCTTTCTAAATGTATGATATATCAGGAGAACCCAGCCGAAATACAAATATTCCAAGAGGGAAGGAGGCACAGTGAACAGCTTGGAGAAATTGCACACCTATTTCAGGATTTTCTGCTTTGTATCTTATGAGTGCAAACTTCTTCAGTTTCTGGAGACATGGTGTCCGATGAAGAACCTTCTTTTGGTCTGTGGGCACCTATCCTTTTACTCCTCATTCCCAATTGTTCTGACTGATACCTGTTATGGGCAATATGTTTTTTGAACTGAAGACTTTTATTTTTCCTTGAGATATGCCATGTACTTTATCTTGCAGTAAAGAAGGAAATGAATAGTTTGTATCATATGTCATTTTATAATCTATTGAAAATTGAGTAATTTAAACTTTTAAAAACATTAACATTAAAATTAAAACATTATTTAAAAATGAAACAAAAGTAAAATAATTTGAAGAAAACTTCCTTCTCTTTTGCCTACTCATCTATTTGTTTCAAATGCTTTTTTTGAAGCCAACTGGATTTGGCAGTTTGGGCCTAGGGTCGGCAATTTCAGGAATCCCAGCAATTTTGGACTGTTTTTATTTTACCTGTGGGGTCTGGTGATGGTTCATAGTGACAAATAAATCACTTGTGTAACTCTCTGTCAGTGCATGTGCTTAAGGGTGGAACTTTCACTGAAAACTGACTGCTCTCCTTCAGAAGTGCAGACCATGGCCAGCAAGAATGTTTATTTTCCAGGTGTTGTAACTGTGCAGTTGATGTTCACGAAATATGTTTATCCATACTTTGGCTGTAAAGGTATTCAGAAATGTTGAGGCAATGAGGAATTCATGAGGTAACTCAGAACCAAGCTGGTGTTCTTTTTAAATTTGTGCTGGTTATATGATACACTTTCTGCAGCATTGTGTTTGGATGGACAGGTGCCCTTTTAAGGATTGCAATTTAGATGTCAGTCAGCACATCATTAAGTTGCTGATGTGTATTATTCATCATGAACTTGGCAAGGAAATTCAGCAATGCATACTCAAAAATGTGTATTGACATTTTGCTAGAATTGTGATGGGATACTGCTTTAACCATATATGGATGAATGAACTGGTTCATTACTCTCAAAAATTTAAGGTCAATTTGAATATTTTTGGTCAAATTATGTTATTCTTCCCACTTGTAATGTCTTAAGAGTGTCTGGTTAAAATGTATTATCATACAAAAATCTGGAATTGCAATTTGGAGGTAGAATGTTGCCAAATGATGCAACATTTTTGAACATTGGCTTCCACTTCCTTGACATCGAGTCATGCAGTACTGTAAAAAGCCCTTTGACCCTCCATTCTGTCCATTCAATTTCTCATTGTTGCTCAAGAAAGCTAAACTGATTGAAGGTCATAAAATGTCATCTTATTAATCAACCAGAATGTACATTGTGCTGTTTAGAATGAATTAATATTCTTTCTTGGGATGTGGTAGGGCTGATGCGTATTGACTACTTTTTGCCTTGAGAAAACATTAGTGAATCTTCATTTATTGGTGCCATTGTGAGGGGAAGATACCCATAATTTGTCAGGTAGTTTCAAAATCCTAACCCAAAGAGAATGAAGAAATAGTGAAGAAATGTTGAAATCAAGGTGGTGTGCCATCTGCAGGGAAACTTTGAGACAATGCTATTCATCTGCACCTGTCATCTGGCTGCTGAGGTGATGCAGGTGCCAGGTTTAAGGTAATAATGAAGAAGCTTTGACAAATTATTGCTTTATATCTTTTAGAACCTGGGCTGGTGAGCTTATGGCAAAAAGTGTGCATCTTTTATGCAGTGCATGGAATACCAGTCAAGTTCATAGTTTTATGCTGACTTGTGTCACCAATTAAGATAGTTGTATGCACCTAGGCAATGGGAATTATTTAATTAATCTCTTGAACAGTGAATGGTGTAAAGGAGAGGTTTTGGGGGAGTTGAGGAAAAGCAAATCAACAAAAACAATAAATCATAATTTATGAGAAAAAATTTATGACTTTCTAAACAATTTATGTATACTTTTGACTATTTTAAGATTTAAAGAAAAGCTGAATGGTTGCATAAAATAAAATGCTTTGACAATTTAATACTGCTTCACATATTAAAATAAGATGTCCTGAAGGAAGGGCTGTTCCAATTTTTTTTGGGGGGGGGTTATTTTTCTTAGTTGACCTGCTTTATTTAAATTGGTTCAATATATATCCATTTACTGTTACCTTCTCCATTGGTCCCTTATATAATGTTTTAATCCAATTAATATATTTCTCTGGTAGGTTGAACCTCTGTAATACTTTGAATATATAATTCCATTCGACCCTGTCAAAGGCTTTCTCTGCGTCTAAAGCAACAGCCACTGTTGGTGTCTTATTTCCTTGTACTGCATGGATTAAGTTAATGAACTTACAGAGATTGTCCGTTGTTCGTCTTTTCTTAATAAATCCAGTTTGATCTAATTTTACTATTTTTGGTACACAGTTGGCCAATTTGTTTGCTAATAGTTTTGCTATTATCTTATATATTGGTCTATACGATGCTGGTGTTAGTATCTTTCCCTGTCTTTGGTATTACTGTAATTATTGCTGTTTTACATGGATCTGGCAAGTTTTGTGTTTCTTCAATCTGGTTCATTACTTCCAGGAGAGGAGGAATTAATGAGTCTTGAAATGTTTTATAGAATTCTTTTGGGAGTCTGTCCTCTCCAGGCATTTTATTGTTCAGTAGCTTTTTTAATATATCCTGTATTTCCTCTATTTCAAATGGTTTTATCAATTTGTTTTGCTCCTCTTCTTGCAATTTCGGTAGTTCAATTTTAGCTAAAAACTCATCTGTTTTGTCTTCTTTCCCTTCGTTCTCAGTTCGGTATAATTGCTCGTAGAATTCCTTGAAGTTTTCATTGATCTCTGTTGGGTTATATGTAATTTGTTTGTCCTTTTTCCTTGATGCCAATACTGTTCCTTTAGCTTGTTCTGTTTTAAGCTGCCAAGCTAGTATTTTGTGTTTTTTTTTCCTAGCTCATAATATTTCTGCTTTATTTTTATTATGTTCTTCTCCACCTTGTATGTTTGTAGTGTTTTGTATTTTATTTTTTGTCCACCAATTTTTTTTGTTGTATCTTCCCTTGTTGCTAGTTTTTTTTTCTGTACTTACTATTTCCTTTTCCAGCTGTTCTATTTCCTGATTGTAGTTCTTTTGCGTCTTAGTTACATAATTTATTATCTGCCCTCTAATGAATTCTTTCATTGCATCCCATAATATAAATTTGTCTTTCACTGATTCTGCATTTATTTCAAAGTACATTTTAATTTGGTGCTCAATAAATTCTCTAAAATCCTGTCTTTTAAGTAGCATGGAGTTTAATCTCCATCTATATGTTCTCGGTGGGATGTCCTCCAGTTCTATGGCTAATGACAGGGGTGAGTGATCAGATAACAATCTCGCTTTATATTCCGTTTTCCTAATTCTCCCTTGGATATGGGCTGACAACAGGAACAGGTCAATCCTTGAGTATGTTTTATGTCTGCTCGAATAATATGAGTATTCCTTCTCTTTTGGGTGTTGTCATCTCCATATATCCAAAAGTTGAATTTCCTGCATTGATTTAACCATAAATTTGGCTACTTTGTTCTTTTTGCTAGTCTTTTGTCCACTTTTATTCATTTTTTAATCCAAATTAAGGTTAAAGTCCCCTCCTATCAATATATTCCCCTGCGTATCTACAATCTTAAAAAAAAAATATCTTGCATAAACTTTTGATCCTCACTAAATTCCAGAGTTCTGAATATATCTGGCACTTTATCATTACATATCTTCCTGCTGGATCTATTATTTCCTCCTCTATTTTGATTGGTACATTTTTATTGATTAATATAGCTGCCCCTCTGGCTTTTATTATATGATGCTGCCGTTACATGCCCTACCCAGTCTCTCCTTAATTTCTTGTGTTCCTCTTCAGTTAGATGTGTTTCCTGCACGAATGCTATATCTATTTTTTCTTTTTTTTTCAGTAAATTTAATAGCCTCTTCCTTTTGATTTGGTTATGTATTCCATTAATATTTATAGTCATATAGTTCAACATGGCCATCTCATACTCTGTTTACATCTCATTTCTGCTTCCTCACCACCACCTTTCCCCTTTTCCCCATTTTCATTTCTCAGTTTTGCTTTTTTGAACTCAATGTATGACAACACTTCTAAAACATAAAATACTTCAACCACTCCCACATCTAAAATTCCCTTAACCCCAAGTGTTTTCCTCCCCCCCCCGAGTCACCCCTTGTCCCTTGCCGGGCAACCTCAACTCCCCCCTCCATTCAGACTGCGAACCCGTTCGCAAGTGCCAACTGATTTCGCAGTGATTGTTATTCTCTCCCATCCAACCCCCTCCAGAAAAGACTTTTATCTTCACATTAAAACAAAGCTCCCCCTCTTTTCTTTTCATTTTTTGATCCCCCTCTTTTCCCCCCTTCTCCCTTCCCTTTTCTTCCTCCCTTTAGTTCTTACTTATAGATTATTTTTACATCTTTATATGTAGTTTGTCATTGTTCTTCATTCTTGTTACATCTCTTCATCTCTCTTTTTGTCTTGCAGGCGTTCTGCAAATTCTCATGCTTTCTCTGGATCCGAGAACGGTTTGTTTTGCTCGGGGGCGGGGGGGGGTTTATTTTTCTTGAGTCATTAATGGAGTGTCTAATTGTCTTGATAGAACCCCTCATCACTGTCTTGGTTATTGACAGCACATATTTAAACTATCAACAAAGGAATATTGCTCAAGAAACCACATAGAATCAGGAGGCAATACCATATTTTCTGATACCTGACTCTGCTCCCGAGTATTGTGGAACATTAGAATCAGATAAGCACAAAAAGCAATGTCAATATTTAATCAATTATTATTTATGGATCCATTCAAATATTATGTTACAGAAATCAATTAGAAACTCATTCTTTAAGTTATCCAGAAAGCTACAGTACTTTGCTTTTCCTACAAGTCATCATCTGAGCACTATGTCAAGTATTTGGCTATTGGACACATGAATCTAGGTGTAATACTTTAATTAGTACCAAGAGAATCTTCTATAACTGTAATGGATGGAGGAATCCCAAAATGCATCAAGAGCTGCCAGATTCCAGCCATGGAAGGTCATCCTTGGCCAATGACTGGAGCCATATAGCTGAGTTAGTAGACAAAGTTTGGAGATGACTAGAAATGCATTAATGAAAGTGACAAAAGGAAAAGCCTCTGGAACTCTCATATTCCCAGCTGCAGTGCTTAAACACTTCACAAAACAACTTTTTGTAGGAAAAACAGGATTCGAATCCAGTGCTGTCTGTAAGCGGTTTGTTTGTTCTCCCTGTGTCTGCGTAGGTTTCCCCCGTGCATTCTGGTTTCTTCCCGCCCTTCAATGTACAGGGATTGTAGGTTATTTGGGGTATTTGGGTGGCATGGGCTCATGGACTGGAAAGGCCTGTTACCATGCTGAATGTCTTTTAAAAAGAATTCAAGAATGCCTTAAACATGATGATGAATACGTGCAAAGGAGACCGACAAGACTGTATAGATTATGGTATTTTGCTTCTCTCCATTGCAAGCAAAATCTTGAAATACTGCTGGCTCTGTTATGGCAACCGATGGAGTCTTTTCTAATTTCAAAGCACTGCTCACATCATTATGCCAGTTATAGGAGGAAGTTGTAAACAACAAAAGAGCCTCTCTATTGAGCCCCATTGTTCTGTCTGCTGTAACAGCAACAACCTCTCTGTGCCCAGCCACTTCAAACCATACCCTATTGCCACACTGACATGTCTGTCTTGTATGAGGCCACTCACAAATTGGAGGAACAATACTTTGGACTCTGTCTCTGCCCCTATCCAACCATGTGATATCAATATTGACCTCCAGTTCCTAGTAACCCTTTTTTTCTCCCCCCCCCACCCCATTCTCTTGCTTTCCCTCATTCCTCTGACTCCCTTCCTCTTGCTCCCCAGCCATTTCCTCCCCTCCTGCCTGGGTCAGGAAGCATCTGTCTCAGCCCCCTCCCTCATACCATCTCTCTATTCACCTGTCAGCACCTATCCTGCACTCCTTCTCCCCACCCCTCCCCCACCTTATTCAGGAGTTTGATTTTCAGCAGATTTGATAAGTAGGGCTGGATTAAGGTAGTGTGGGGCCTTTTAGCATACAGTTATGTTATAAATAGGGCCTAAATTGTTTTTCAATCCTTTTATTGGTTTTTGAAAAAAAATATTAGATACATATGCTATAACGTTCAGGGAACAATAAATTAAATTTACAGCTAGTAAGTAACAGTAAACAAGATGTGTATGATCCATGTTATTGATTTAAAAAAAAATCTATAACTAAACTAATTTCTAACCCCAATTTATTATGAGTGATTACTATCAGACAGGTATCAACTACTAATTTCAAAACTAATAGGTTCAGGGGAAAAAAAGGAAATGAAAAAGGAAAAAGTCCAAAAATAATTGATCTATAATTTTTGAAAATAATTTAAAAAAACCCAAAGAGAAAAACAATTCTCCAGAAAAAAGGATGCCATCAAATCCAATAACCAATGTGAATGTGTGAGAGGGACAACATCTTTCCACCACAGCAAAATGAGCCTTCTAGCAACAAGGGAAGCAAAAGCAACTACATGGGATTGAGATGGAGTCAAAATTAAATCCATTGGTCCACCCATTCCAAAAATAGCAATAAAAAGGTTTAGAGAGAGATTTATATCAAGAATTATAATACTAATACAAGAATTGTAATACTAAATACAGTATTACAAAGGGAAGGACGTAGCCAGAACATATATAAAGTACCTTCCTGATTTGTACACATCATATTTAGAGGATATATTGGGGTGAAATTTAGCTAATTGAACTATGTAATATTGGGCCCTATGAAATGCTTTAAATTGTAATAAGGAATGTCCAGCACAGAGAGAGGATGAATGTATATTTTTCAAATTAGACTCCCATGTATCTTCAGGAAATAGTTGTTGAAAATCATATTAATAATCTTTCTTAATGTTAGATAAAGAACTATTGCTAGATCTTAAAAATAGTTCATAAAGGGCTGAAAGCAGTCCTTTCTGATTATGTCTAAAATTATATACTTCCCAGATAAGATTAAAATATAAATCTTGGGGAAGCCGCAACATTAAGGAATTTGAGGAACTCCTAATCTGTAAATAGTGAAAAAAATGTTGATTATGTAATTTAAATTTTGCAGATAATTGATCAAAGGAGGCAAAGTTTTGATCTATATACAAGTCCAAGAAAGATTAAACACTCAACCTGGACCATTGAGTATATCCAATGTCTCAAACCAAAGGTTTAAAAAAAAATTATATAAAATTGGCAAATTAATTAAAATCTATGACAACCAAAGTGTTTTCTAAATTGGAATCAAATACACAAAGTATGTCTAACTACCAAATTGTCAGGCTTTTTTTTTTGGAGAACAAAAAAAGGCAAATGTGCTCCCAATATTGAGATAAGAAAGTATCTTTTAATGGATTTAATCTCTAAGTCAATCCATCCTGAGGCACTTGAATATTCATTAGTAATGATATATCTAATGTTCGCTGCCCAGTAATAAAGTCTCAAATTAGGTAATGCCAAGCCATTAGTATTTTGAATAATTTTTTTTCAATCAGGGATGCTTATTTTTCCATATAAAAGAGGAAATAAGTGAGTCTTAAATTTAACAAGTCATGAAATTCGGTGTTTTGAGGCAACATCATAGAGCAAACATTCGTATTATAACCATCTTACATTACCGTAAATAAAATAAAAATAATAGTGCACGAAAAGTAAGGCAGTGTCTTTGGTTCATTGATTATTTGGGAAACTGATAGCAGAGGGGAAGAAGCTGTCCTTGTGCCATTGAGTGTTCGTCTTTAGGCTGCTGTACCTTTTTCCAATGTGAAGAGAGCATAGCCAGGGTGGTGATGGGTTCTTTGAGGATAGAGACTGCTTTTTTATGACACTACCTCATTGTAGATGTCCTCGATGTGGTGAAGTCTTTTGCTGGTGATGTCGCAGGCTGAGTTAACAATCCTCTAGAGTTTATTCTTGTCCTGAGAGTTTGCGCCTCCATGCCAGGCAGTGATGCAACCATCCAGAATGCTTTCCATGGTACACCTGTAGAGGTTTTCAAAAGTTTTTGGTGACATACCAAATGTTTTCAGATGCCTCACAAAGTATAGCTGCTAGTGAGCCTTCTTTGTGATTGCATCAATATGAAGGCTTCAGGACAGATCCTTGGAGATGTTTATACCCAGGAATTTGAAATTCTTGACCCTTTCCACAACTGAGCCCTCTGAGGGCTGGGTCATTTTCCCCTAATTTCCTTCTGAAGGCCACAATCAATGCCTTGGTTTCGCTAACATTGAGTGTAAGGTTGTTGTCATTACACCATTCAATGAGCTGATCTCTCTCCCTCCTGGATGCTTCCTTATTGCCTTTTGTGATTTTGCCAACAACTGTGGTGTCATCGGCAAACATGTAGTTAGCATTGGAATTGTGTCTGGCCACACAGTCATGAGTGTATAATGAGTAGAGCAGAGGGGTAAGCATGAATCCTCCGGGGTGCCCATGTTGATAATCAGTGAGGAGGAGACATTGTTTCCAATTCGCACTGACTGTAGTCGTCTGATGAGAAAGTTGCAGAGGTGGGTACAGAGACCTAGAGTTTGTAGCTTCTTGACCAGCACTGAGGGAATAATGTTATTGAAGGCTGAGCCGTAGTCAATGAAGAGCAGCCGTACATATGAATTGCTTTTTTCGAGGTAATGCGGAACTGAATGGTGAGCCACTGATATTGTATCTGCTGTGGAGCAATTGTGATGCGTGAATTGTGGTGGGGCCCAGATCTTTGCTAGGTATGTGTTAATTCTATGAAAACATCTGTTGTTTTAAAAGAGAAAAAGAAAGGGGCAAGTAGGACACCAAATGACAAGGGAAGCTAAATTCAGAGGAGAGAGATGAACTCAAAGTGATAAATCATTGCAAATGCAGCCTTGTGCATTTTATGAATGAATACAAAGTTGCGTGGGTGACTTGAGGAAATAGGTCCTCCGGCTTTCTGGCAATTTGGAGAAAGTCTGACATGGTCTATTCTAAACACAGCAGTGTAACAAACCATGTGGTTTTGTTTTCTTTGGAATGGCGGAGTGAGGGGGTACACTTTAAGTTTATCAGGCAAAAGGGGGATAAATTGTTTTCCCTTAGGAGATTGTGTAATTTTTAGGGTGGCCACAGATGGGCTACCTGGAGAAAGGTTGCTACGGCATCCTTTTAACCCACAACTAGATTAGCATATTCTGGAGGCTGTAATCCAGAATTGTCCACACTTGCACAGTGGTGTTACAAGCTCAGAGGACCCCAAAACCTAGCAGCAATAGATATTCACCAAGACAAAGACAAATGGTTACTTAAACAAAAGTTACTTTTAATTATCTTTAAACATGAAAACAGAATCACACTTTAACTCATCACTATCGACTTAACTAACCTAACTTAACCCTCTTCTAATTCTAAACGCACGTGTATGTGATATGTGTGAAAGTTCAGAAAAATTCTTTGATTCACAGTCCAATCTCACTTCTCATTCCTCTAAGTTCACTGGTTGCAGGCAATTCTTATACTGTGCACAGAATTTAACATTTACAAACTTCACCAGGTTTTGATGCTTGAAAGATGAATGGTTACCACTCAGAAAGGTTCTTGTCAGTTTTCAGAGAGAAATTTGTTGTTCCAGGACATCCACAACTGATTCCTTTTTAATCAGCTACTCCAGTATCTTGGTGATGAAACCTGCCCCCCTCAGGATTCTCCAGATAATAACCTTTCTTTCAGGTCACCACAGAGTTCCTTTGTGTTTCACTTATTCCAAGTGAAACATTAGACAGCTAGTCCTCTCTTCTTTCATGAACCACAAGGGGTTTGACCAGGCTGAACTAAGAACTCACAACCCATCTTCTAAATGGGCCTTTCCACAAGCTTGCCAGCTTGTCCTATTCCAGTCCCAGCTGCTGTTGCTGGTTGTAACACTGTAGAACTTCTCTCTCTCTCTATCTCTCTCTCACACACACACAAACCTGTTTTACTCTCTCTGCTTGTAAAGCCACATGACCCTCTTAGAAGAGCAAGTTCCCTTCCAGACCATATGTGGCTCCGCCAAACTCTTTCGCCGGTTGCTTTTTTGGTAAACAACAATCCATTAGTGAAGTCTCTTGGGCACTCTCCAAAGCTTTTGCAAAGGCTGTGAAGCCAACATGTCTAGTATTAGCAGAGCTCCAGTATTTTAAATAAGATTTGTTTTAAAGTGTTTGTATATGACCTACACTAAGAAATCCTGCCCCAATTATGAGGGTGTGCAGCGCAGATTTACAAGGTTAGTTCCAGGGATGGCAGGGTTGTCATATGCAGCAAGGCTAGAAAAACTGGACTTGTATCCATTGGAGTTTAGAAGGATGAGGGGGGACATGATTGAGGTATACAAAATCATCAGGGGGATAGACAAGGTGAAGTCTGATTACTTGTTCCCAATGATGGGGGAGACGAGGACTAGAGGGCATAGTTTAAGAATACAGGGTAGGCCCTTTAGGACGGAGATGAGAAAGCATTTTTTTATCCAGAGAAGTGTGAATCTGTGGAATGCTCTGCCACAGAGGGTGGTAGAGGCGGATTCGATGACTATGTTCAAAAGAGAGTTAGATAAGACTCTTGTGGGTAACGGAGTTAAGGGTTATGGGGATAAGGCTGGAAAGGGGTACTGATGGTAATGATCAGCCATGATCTAAAATGGCGGTGCTGGCCCGACGGGCCAAATAGCCTAATCCAGCTCCTATTGTCTATTGTCAATTTACCTTCCAAAAATGTATCTATATTCCGTCACAGTGGCCAGGATTTACTATGCAAATAGACTAATTTTGCAGGCTGCTGTTAAATTAACTCGGCAAGGCCATCTCCTAACTTAAAGGCTAAATTAATCTTCCATTGTTTATCATCCACCCATGAACTTCTAGTGTAACTGCATTTCCACAGTCACTATGTGATTTTCAACATAATTGGTAAATCAGTTGTCATCATGGTTCTCCTTCACCAGTGATAATGTTGCCTTCCTTGCAGATTACTGTGGCTGGGTCTTCATGCCTGTTTTGTCTTTAGGATGGTTGGGGAGTGGGGATCACTTTCTCGGCTTTGTTTAAAATAACAATAGCTTGCCTTTATTATCTTACCTTTTAACAAGAACCGATATGCTGTTTATCATTATTTAATAGGATATATTATTTGCATAATCATCCACATATAAAAACGGCATTTGGTCTTTTGATGAAAGATTGCCTCTCTCGAAAGAAAGCAGGCAAAAAGTGTCACAAAGTTTAAAAAAAAAATGCAGAAGATTTATTCCTTGTTCAGGCCAGATTTGATCACTTCATGGTGATCTTAGATTACCTGATTTTTGCGAGGGATGGAAAAATGTGTCCCTATCTGTGGTTTCATTCTATTGCGATGTGAAAGGCTGCATGTCAGAGCTGAGTCAGCTGGTTCTGCGTGGGATTCCCTGCCAGCTTGGTCATTGTTGAATTCTCATTTGCAAGCCATTTCAGTTCCCCTTCCCATTCCCACACTGACCTGTTTGACCTTGGCCTTCACTACCAGAATGAGGCCCACACTGACGAGAACAACACCTCCTATTCCGTTTGAGTAGTCTACATCATCCTGCATTAATTTTGAATCCTCCATTTTGGGTAACCTTTCCTCCACGGTCCCTTTCTCTATCCTTCTGATATCTCCCCTCTTTCCCCCCCCCCACAGCCCACTGTTACCCAGTTTTTCCCCATCCCTGCTGCTCATCACCTATCTACTTCTTCCACTCTATCCTTTCATCCCACTGTTTCCATCTGTCCACCTTCCCTTCCTTATCTTCACTTCCTTTCTCATGAGTTTCTGCAATCTGCAGTGGTTTGTTGTCTCCAGTGATCACTTCCCAGCCTCCATTTCCATCTTCCTCTCCTTTCCGACTTTACCTTCCAATCAACCCTCCACGGCTGGATTTCTCAGCTATTGTCCCATTGTACCCACCTCCCCACTGGCTATCACCTTCTTTACTTTTTCAGTCCAGATGAAGGGATACTATCCAAAGCATTGACTGTCCACTTCGCTCTACAAGAAGTCGCTGCTGCAACCCACTGAGTTTCTCCAGCAGTTTGTTTTTGGTATCCCTTCTTCATCCAAGACTTTAAAGCAAACGAAGATGTACAGGAGGAAAAAAAACCCCCACAAATTGTAGATGATGGAATCTTGAGCAAAACAATGAAAAGCTGGAGCAACTCAAAATGTCAGGCAGCATCCATGGAAGAGATGATCAGTTGATGTTTCTGGTTGGGACCCTTTATTGAGACTAAAGTATTATAAAGTAATCTCAAGGTTGGGGGGGGGGTGGGAGTTGGTGAAGGTGGGGGAGAGATGCACAGGATTATAGTTGTCAGTAAAAGTGAAAGAAAAGTAGAGATTGTTGATGCATTGAAAATATATGGGTAGAATTGACTTGTTTCACAAATGTGTGTAGAATTAAATATGTTTGTTTGTTAAATGCTTTCCCTGTGCATAATGGTCGTTTGTTGTGGCTTTTTTAAAAAAAATGCTGTATCCAACCTTGTTTCTTTTGCTTGCTAAGGTTCTTATTTCAGATACAATTCACAATAATCTCAACAGCCAGTCTACAACTCTGACCTGAGGATAACATTATTTCCTTGGGAGTTCCCCAAATGGTCACCATGACTTTGGTGGGAAATTGGCGGAAGGCTTCATGGATGCATAAACAAAGTTTCTGCTAAGGTTCTGGCAGTTGATCAGGACAATTTTGGAGGTCATTCTCAACCTCTAGTTTTCAGAACCCCTTGAGTGACAGCAAGTAGGCAGAGCTTTTATGAAACAATATAGACTGGATAAAAGCGAGAGAGAGGATTTACAATATTGTTTGCATGTCTGTGCACAGAGAGTGAATAACTTTTTGGTTTTGAAGTCTGATTTATATACAATACCAGGGTATGTTGACATAAATATATGTATGGCTAGAAATTGTGAACACATTCAGAGAAAACAAATAACCAGTTAACAATTGTAGTGCAAATATTTTCATTTTTGTGCATCATTCATGTGTGTACGAAAAGCACATTGGCTAAGTCAATGCCTCAATTTGTTAACTCTTTATTCAGACTACCAAACAATGAATCATGAGGCAATTAATTTGTATCCCTACTGCTAATGTTTTTTTAACTGTCCAATATGCAGTAACTAAAAGTAGATTGCATTTTCTGCAATATGTTTTATAAAAATGTTGCTAAATAACTGCACTTTAAAGGAATCAACAAGGAGTTGATATCGATGTGATTATCAATTGGACAAAAAATGGCTATTGTCAATCACAAATTAGTCAAATCTTTTAAAGATAGGGTGAATTAACTTTTTAAATAGATTTTAATTTTCATGTTTAAAGTTGTTCTGTACATTTTGAATACAATTTTGGGGCCTATTATTGAAGGCTTAAAACTTCTGTTTATTGCTATTAGTATGCAAAGTTTATTGACATTGCTTGTTTTGTTAAGGATATTCTAAAGTGGGTTATCAAATCTGAGTATGGAACATTTTCAACATCATACATGGTGGCTGAAAACTGTCACAACAGTGATCATTATAATCTGGGAGTTGAGTTTGACTGAAACATATGTCTTCAATTTTAATAGTTCAGTTCCCCAAATGCCCTTGAGGAGAATATTGCCTGAGAAGGAGCTTTCATGTAAGAATAATTTGTGCTAAGTAGCTCAGTGATCTGTTTGTTACGTTAGACCTGACAGTTTGTTTATATTTCTTAAGGAGTATGATGAATGGGGGGAGAAGTTGATGCTAATTAGCTTAAATTGTTCCTAAGAATGCAGTTCACATTGCCAGTTTTATTGTTTTAGTGTTTCTTTGCACTTTTTAAATAATTGAATTGAGCTCTGACCATTCATCATAATTTTGGGCAGAACGGAAAGAAATTACTGTAACATGGGGAGTCTGTCTGATGGAAGATGTCACTGTGTGGCAAATTATGTAGGACAACAAACCAGATTCTTCCATTTCTAAACTTCATATGTGCAGTTTATTTGTGATACAGAACCAAATTTAAATGTTTTGCAGAAATCTAGATGCAAAAGCACTTTACAGGAAAAGCAAAACATCTATTCTGTGGGTAATCTTCAGCAAGTCCATGTTGGAAAAGTATTCAAATTTTTAAAATGTGGACCAAGTAGTCAACTAAGAATCTGGAATACATTTGTGCACTTAGTGAAAAAATGAATCTATGTGATTCTAAATTATACGGTAATGTGAAATGTGAGCTTTGCTGCTGAAGCAAAATAAAAGATTTCAGAAGAATGATTTCTATTGAGACTAAATAAAAGTTTTCTGAAGTTTTACATCTCCAAGAAACAGGGAAAAGAGGATGATCCCCAACGTAACTACTGTGCAGTTCCCTTGAGCACCAATGGAAGAGGGAAAAAAATGGTGCTCGTTAGCAGTCAGTGAGAAGAGTGTTTGCTGTAGGGCAGTCTGTGCAGTTTACACTGCCTGGGTTTTTCACTGATCACTAATTTCCATGGAAGGAAATGATCCTATGGTTTATGCTATCCACGTTTGTGAATATTTGACCCATAATTGGCATTTATTAGTGAACTTGAGATTTGATGGATGAGTGTCAGCATATGGCCAGTTAGCTTTAAGGCAGTTTAGGTGACTTTTAGGCTGAATGATCAGTGGATGTATACTGAGGCTTTTTCCATTTTTGTATTAAACAAAAACTTAAGATGCTTGTGATTGTACTAATTGGGTGTTCTTAATTCTTAGTTTAGACTGGTATTTCAATGCTGGTTTTTGTAAAATATCCTGTATTTGGCAGAATGATCATGAGATCAGAAATGCTGAATGGTCTACATCAACTGTATAAAATGTTTGTACAAATAATTTTTGAGACATTAAACTATGGAGAAAGTATATAAATTTTTTCCACAAAAATGCTTGGAAACTTCTCAATGTTATCAAAAATTGACATTAAGTAAAAGCAGATGTTGAACAGTTTAGAAAATCAGGGCATTATTTTCCTGTTTCCATTGCAGTTTGCTAAACACATTATAAATAAGCTTTGATGTAATTCAGAGTACCTTGTTTATTTTGTTGATAGTATCAGCTCAGAAATTTTACCATCCCTTGTTTAAGTTACAGAATGAACAGATATGTAAGTGAGCTTAAGAATGCAATTTGTTTGCAAAAATAAAATGTTAAAATGAGTATTTCCACAGACTTTGCAACCACCTTCAGGTCCACAAACCAAAATCACTTTTAAGGTACAAATTAATATGGCGAAGAAAAGAGAACGACGTATGTGCAAGCTTGCGGATACTCCATGAAAATATGAACACAATGAGTTATTGTCGATGAGTTTAGAAAAATACAAGTTAAATTATTCATTACAAATTAAAACCAAAACTGCCTCATTAGCAGGGTTTTTAAAATGAATCTCTGCCTGGTTTTAGTCATTTAAACGGGTCTCCTTTTGGATAGCCTTTGTACAATTGACTTTTAACATTCCTGTCTACCACTTTATTCTGCTTCTTTGACTTTGAGCTTGCTCTCTTCTTGCATCTTATGGAAAATATTTGATGTAACATTATTTGCATGAACATTCCTTTTGAATTTGAGTACTGTGGATTTCATTTAAAATATCCATATTATAAAATACCTCTTTTTTTTGTTTTTGGTCTTTCATATTACTTATATTTACATTACTAATTTTGCAAATCAGTTTTCTACTAGGTCTCAGTTTAGCAAATACTTGTATATTAACACTGATGGAAGGAAACACTTTATCACAACTTTTATTTTGCATATGGTATTGCAATATGTATATGCCGTTTTCATTTAAAAAAATATAACTTCCATGTAGATATTCTATTGACATTGAATATTCAGTTTATCAACAAATAATGTCCCAATATTCTTTGAATATTTACAAGGAATTCCAAGTTGTTATGTGACTGGTCAATTGCAACCTTCATAAATGTAAATACTCCTATTTATTCCTTTCACTTTCATGAAATAAACACCAGAAACTCCCAAGTAACAAATTCTTTTTAAGCAATAGAACTCAAAAAGCACAGGGCCTCTAGAGGCTTGGATAAGCTATTGTCCACCGTTATGTAAGTCATATCTGGAAAGAAGAACTTTGTGAGATGAAGCTCTGTTTGATATGATTGGTGGGAAAGGGTTTTAAGAAATAAAGTTACCTGCTTTTAAAACAATCTCAGTTTGTAGAACAATACTCACGCAGATTCAAGCTGAAGTTTCAGTTGAAACGAAAGAGTTGAATGTTTTGGCAGCCAAGCATGCACATGGGAGTTCCTGGCAAGGCAACAAATGAAATATGGGTCTATTAGATCACTGACAAACAGGAAATCATAGATTTTGAACTTGATACCAAACTGACCTCAAATATCCATTGTGCAAACAAAGAGTATTGCCCCTTCACATCAAACAATCTGCTGAATAAATGTTACCAGTACATATTTGTATTAAGGATTCACTCTGAAATTCAATTTCCATAAGAAGTAAGCACCATATGAAAACTTAAATTCCCCAAAGTGAGATAATTTAATTTAATCTTGGTTTTCCCATCTCACTTGTACCTCCTTTCTTCCTGGAATGCAGTTTTTAATTATTAATTTCCTTAGCGGCCTTTCTTTTCACCATCCTCCTGCCCACTATCATATTGACAAAAACACCCATACACTATGATTCTAACTGAAATACCAAAGGCAAAATAGACTCTTCTGGAAATCTGACCAAGAAAATACTGGAAGTGCTCACCAGGTCTAGCACATCAGTGGAGAAAGTAAAACGGTCAATATTTTCTGACAACCCATTTTTGCAAGATGTTAGAAATTGATGTCCTGTGATGTGGAAGAATAGGCAGAGGAGGATGGAACCCTTGGGAATATCTGAAATAGTGTGGAAGGTAGGAATAATGCAGATTATTCATAGTGGGTCTAAAAAATGGATATTTATGCAATAAGCAATTAAATAATGGTCAAATTTAAGGAGATACAAGGTAAGAACAATGAAATCAATATTTAAAGTTCAAGGTACATTATTAAAATGTGCAATGTTGTACCTTGTGCTTGCATTGAGCATTAATGGAAACAACAAATAGCTGAAAATACACAAGAGGCCAATCAGCATCTCTGAGGAGAGAAAGAGTTCATATTTCAGGATGATGTTTGTCTATTCTAAGGAGGAAATGTTTGAAGTTAAATAGGTTTTAAGATAAAGAGAACTGAAGGGCTAATAGAGTGGAAAGCAGTAGAGGTAAATTGGGGTCAATGACAAAAGCCTTCACTGTCTTTTCTCCCATCTCCTCTCATTGCTCCTTCATCTTGGTTTAAAAGGTTAAAGTCTGAGTATTGTTGATTGACTGTTCTGGTAGGGGATGAGAGTAATCCTGATGGACATCTTCTATCTGAAAGGGGTGGTGAGAGTTTGAGTGTTGTTTCAATTTTCAATTAGTTCTTTGTGAGCACTGTCCCAATTTTGAAGGTCTACTGCTGGAGTAAGAGTATGGTGTGTTCATTTTTTTATTAATATTTTCTCGTGCCTGGAGGTCAATATTTACAAGTTGTTCATTCAATTGACATTCAAACACCAGATGCTAGACCATAATTGGGGAAGTAGTACAAGGGGCAAAAAAATGTGTGAATATGAAAATTGTGCCCTCATTTCCCCTATGTAATTTCTGATTAAATTACTGAATTTTCCATTTCCTATAGTCTTCCCCTTTTTAATGAATTCTTTCTCCTACTTGATGCAATATTGATGAAGGATTCCAATCTGAAACATTGATTGGTCCCTCTGATGCTGCTGACCTGATGAGTTCCTCCAGCTTATTTTATTCTAGATTGCAGTATCTGCATCTCTCATGTCTCTCCTTCATTAACTTCTCACACCCTTATTCTCATCTTTACCTTCCTTCACCACTTCTTCACCTGCCTCTCCCTCCTTGTTTAATTTCCATCTCTTGCATCCTTTGCTGTCTTTTCATTATTAGCTCTGCTTTTCACATCTTTTCTCATTTTTCTTACCTCTGGGTCATTATTCCTTCACTTTTCTCGCTTATTTTTTCCTTTTTTTTCCCCATTTATTTGACACCTCTGCCTGTCCTCACACCTTGCTTTTCTTTGATACTGATATGTCTGCATGAATTAATCATATTTACAATGCATGTTTAAAAATTATACTTAAACTTGCCTTTCTGACATTCTGTTGACAGGCAAATGAGAGAAACCATGTTGTAATTTCATCTTGTGTTTAAATAAGGCATATTTCAGTTGCACTGTGTTTAGAAGGAAATTACTTTTTAGTCTAATCCATTAAGTCAATGATAGTACACTTTCCATTTAACAAGTATTATTAATCCTGCCTATGTTATGAGATAGACTACCAACCTATCCTAAGTTTGGGATAGAGAAACAATACAAAGGCAAATAATACTCAACATGTCCTACTTGTTCTGGGCCTCAGAAATTCTGAAGCCTTTCTTCATCCTTGAAGACAGTGATGTCTTTAATGCAGATGTAGCATAATAATAAATATCCTGGATTGGTAAATCTCCATTTTTGTTGTTGTATTAATTGGATAGGCGTGATTTAAACATGGTTGATACACAGGGAAGATTGAAGAAAATTTATCATGACATATTTGGATTTTAAATGAAACAGGAAGAGAGCATTAATCATATTAGTATTAATGAAATTGAGAATAGCCAGAAGGTTTGAGACATACAAGGAGATACCTTGTATGGGTTGTAATTAGGTAGAAAACAAAGGAAAGTTTTATCAGCTTGAAGCAGGACGACTCCACACAGAGCAGAGTAATCAACTGAGATAGAAACATAGAAGAGCATTCAAGAACAGCATAGCAGGATGATGCCAAGAAAAGTTTGTGGTGCACAGTCCAGTCTGTCAAACTGAATAAATGGGATACTTCACTAACTTCTCTGCTGCTATTAGAAAGTTGTTTGGCATGTTTATCCCAAGTTCATGCTACCTGTGCTGGATATACATGATGGTATTTTTTCCACCATGTGGGTGCAACCTGAAAAAACTGGCTGTGAGGCAGGGAGATCTCAGAGGATTAGGCAGACAAGAGTCCACAGGTCTGTTATGATTCATGATATCCTCTAGATCCCAAACTGCATTCCATAGAAAGGTGTAAGGGTTTTACGGAAGAAATGACAGGGAGTAATAACAATCTACCTGTTCTTTAAATCACTTATCACCTATGTCTTTAATTCAATTTGTTTCTGGGATAACTGCAAACAGTGCACTCCACCCTAAAAAAACCCAAAATGGTGTCATGAGGCCTGAGATCAGCAGCACCGATGTCAGGCCTGCGCATCATTTTCAACCAATGAGAATCTTTTTTGTGTGTGAAGATGGCCATATTTTAAAGATATTCCACATATGCAATATTAAGGACCATGGATTGTTAGATTAAAAAGAGAAACTAGGAAACAGGATAATTCATCTGAAGAAAGTACTAGGGTGCCACCATTTTTTCATGAAGATTCTTTGATTATGCTTATATCAGGGAAATAAAAATAAGTGTTATAAAGGAACAAAAGCATGTGCGAGGCTGGATTTTCATATTACGCAGCAATGAAAACAAAATACAGAAACCGATTTGATGCCACCCCTAGCATAAAGATACATCATTAAGAAGATCTGTGAGGACAGATATGGTAAAGAGATGAGTTTACCTAAGTTAACGAAATTTGAATCTTTGATTTCCTTTATACCAAAGAGAGCTTTTATTTCAGATATGTATCGATTGTTACAGGAAACTATGGAAAAACCGAATTTGGAGAAATATAGAAATAAATGGGAAAGCGATTTAACTTGTGTTAATCCTCAAAAGGATTGGGAGGTTATGAAGGTCATGAAGGGGTAACTAAATTGACTAATTTAAGATATGGTTTGGTTAATTATAATTTTTTGCATTTTTTTCTCAGACTCCTGAGAAATTGAAAAAAATATGGATTTAGTCATTCTGATTCTTGTTTTAGATGTGGGTTAAGTACTGGAACTTTTTTGCATGCAGTTTGGTCTTGAGATAGGGTACAACCATTTTGGGAAAAAGTTAGGTTGGTTTTGGAGAAACTATTTAAAATTAAATTACCATTAGATCCAGAGATTTTTTTTGTTGGGTTATATAGTTTCTTTGCCTGGCTTGGGGTTGGATAAGTTTCAAATTGCATTTGTATGTTTGGCGTTATCCATGGCACGAAAATGTGTAGCAATTACTTGAAAAGTAATATAGTATGTTAATATAGTATGTTGGCATAATGAATTGAGATCTTTATTTATATGGAGAAAATAACATAATTTACATGATAATTACTTTTTGTTAAAATGTGGTCATCTTATTTAGAATATATGGGTTTGGAAATATCTTAAAATATTGTATATGTTTTATGTTTTTTTGGCTCCCCTTGAGGGGGCTGGCTGAGGGGGGGAGGAGGGAGGGCTGGTTTATTGTTTAAAAATCTTTTTTTCTGTTGTTGCTATTGATTTTAAGTTGTTTTTAAAAGTTTTAAATAAAGTTTAAAAAAAATGATCTGTGAGGACAAGGAACAATTTTAATCATCCAATTAAATCTAAATTAGAGGCAACAAATTATTTCAATGTGGAGAATGGAAAGTTTATTTACTTTCTTGCTATGCTTGTGTATATACCAGGTATTTTAAACTGTAATTGACAATTGGGATTCCAAGTGCTCCTCAGAAGGGTTCCATGAGCTAAATATTTTGGGAAGCCCTGCTCTAGATACATGCCAAATCCAAGTGTTTTTGTACAGTTTGAATGTTCTACACTCTCTCACAATGGGATTCCTCCTTTTATTACAGGATCACAGTCAATGTCCTCTTCTGTGTCATTTTCACATTGAGTCATTTATCACATTTAGCCTCCTGTTCTGGAATGCAGCTATCCAGGCAAGGTCTCTTTTTGGGCTTCCAGAGTTGCCATTTGTTTCTCCTCTCAATGGAATTGCTTTCTGATAATCTGGAAAAACACTGCTGCTGAGTTGTCAAACCTCCAAGATAACTTGTCATGTTTAGTTTAGATTTAGATTTCAGATTTCAGATTTATTGTCAGAGCACATACATGACATCACATACAACCCTGGGATTCTTTTTCCTGCACGTGAGGCAGGATTATCACTTATTGGTAGGACAAAAAAAAAAACCTGTACACATGTAAACAAAAAAAACTGTAAACAGATAACAAATGTAAAGAAAATACAGGTAGTTCCTGACTTATGACCATAATGGGGATGGAAGGATTAGTTGTAACTCAAGTTTGGTCATAAGTCAGAGAATTGGGCTGCCATGAGGAGCGGGGACATTGGGCTGCCACTGGGACCACTGTATGCAGTATTTTTAATACATAATATGAATTTGTACAGCAGTTTTAATAGATTATTTTTTAAAAAATGGTCATATGTGCGGGTGGATGTAACTCATGTAGGTCGGAAGTCGAGGTCTACCTATATGCAATACTGAGAGAATTAAAATATCAATAAAGTGCACAAGTAAGAGTCCTTAAATGAGCCCCTGATTCAGTTTGTTGTTGAGGATTCTGATGGTGGAGGGGTAGCAGCTTTCCTGAACTTGGTGGTGTGAGTCTCGTGGCACCTATACCTCTTTCCTGATGTCAGCAGCGAGCATGTGCTGGGTGGTGTGTCTATAAAATAATGTATAATTTGCAGAATGTTTCCTTTCAGATACATTTAGGTTCTCTTTCTAAATTTTTGTGGGGTATTTTCATTTAATTTTGTATGCTGAATAAAGTACATTGATTTAACGTTTTGTATGAAGTAATATTTTGGGGATAATTAAGAAAGATGCATTCCCTATTGAGCATCCTATTGTAATGCTACACCCCAAATTCAATCTTTGCAGCATACAATGAGGTGAAAATTCAAGGAAATGCATGTATTAAGTAATTTGTTCATTGCAATGGAAGATAGTTTAATGTCTCCATAGTGTCTTTTAGAATACCACAATTGCATGGAGATGCAGAAGCTTGACAACATTTCATAAATTCAAACATTAATAGAGTGGCCTTGATCTCTGAACAAAGTCTCTGTATCACAAAGATGCTCCTTTCAAGGTGAAACTCTCAGATGGACTCGGAGGAAGAGTCTGTGCTATTGTGTCTCATTTGTAGAGATGTGCTCCAGTTTGAAGTTTGGACACATTCCTGTGCTCCTCTTGAAGGAGGCCTTCTGTCAGAGACCCTGTGGTCTGTTTGCTGAGTGGTGCAGAAATCAGCTGGTGACTAGGAAGTGAAAGGCCTTGTGTGCTGAATGCTGTAGTGTGCCCTGGGAGTTGAGTCAAGTCATGGTAAAGACGAGATCACATTTCTCTAGAACTACAGAGTGTATTTACATAAATATAAGTTAGAATAGAAGTTAAATACTTTGAAATATTAAAATGTTAAGACATATACAGCAAAAGTCCACAGTACACTATCCACATATGTTCTGGAATGGCTTGGGAGAAAAAATGCTGTTGCACAATCTGGGAGTTACAACTTGAGTGCTACAGTACCTCCTAACAGAGAGCAAAAGGGAGAACAGTTTACATGAGGGGTGTGTGGAGTTCTTCACAATGTTCATTGCCTTTCACCTGCATCAAGTGTTGTAGACGTCTTTCATGGTAGGAAGAGAGCCCCCATTGATCTTTTCTGCTGACATCACTATCCTCTGCAGGGTCTTGCAGTCTGCAAGTAAAGCAGACATTGGAATTTCATCTTACCGGAGGGCATAATGGATGAGAAGATGGGTAAGGAATGGGATAGCATATTTTCCAAGATACACCCATGTATCTTGTTCCAGATGATGACCTGTGACAGTATTAGAATTAATCATGAACATGTTCCTCTCATTGTTGATTTGTGATCTGAATAATGAGTGTGAGAAAGCGTTTATGATTCATAAAGAGTTTAAATTCTAAAGAGAAGGCTGAACTGCTCAAACTCTTTGGAAACCATTAGTGTTGACGAATTCTGTTCTCTTTCAACTTCATCTACACTTCAGCAAAAGTAAAGGAAACTAATTTTTCAAGAGTACAAAACATCTGTGATCTCAGTGTTGTGCTGCAACCTGTAGGATATTCAGGTATCTGTCCATTTTCTTATACCTGACAAAGAACCCAGGCCTAAAACATTGGTGACCCTTTACTTCCTATGGATCATGCACGACTTGCTGAGCTTCTGTAGTACTTTTGTGTATTGCAGGATATAATGCAAGTCAGCTGCAGCTGTGCATGGATTGAAACTGAAACAAGTAAGCTGAAGTTGTCAGTAATATTGATCTCAACTTTTTCGAGCACCTCAAAGACAGGTAAGAACTTAGAGCAAAGGTTGTGAATGGCCAGTTTTTTTTGATAGCTGTATTGGTAAACTTCAATGTCAATAGATACTACTGCCAGAAGAGGTCAGTAATGAAGTGTGTGTAGACCATGAGGGAAAGGTTCTTTTGGTAATATGTCCTTCTACCTCCTCCCTCTCTACTCTCACTTGTGACTGGGTTCCTTTAAGCATCTGTGCTCCAATTATCAGTCTTCCAACAGTTCCTGCAGAAGCACCTTGCATGCGTCCTTGTAAGAACGTTCTGTTATGTCTGGAGGTCAGTAGAAACTTCAAAGTTGAATGGAAGCATGTTTCACAATGATGTGAAAGGAGAAGAGCAGAGTGGGGAAATTACAAGAGGGAGTATGTGAACCATTATATGCATAGATGCACTGTCATTAAAAGGCAAAAGAGACTGCAGGTGCTTAAATCTAAAACAAACAAAATTAAATCTTGGAAGTACTCTGTGGGTCAATCCACATCCGTGCAAGAAAAAGGTGCAAGTCAATGTCTCAGATTGAGGTCCTGCATCAGGATTGAGGTGAGGTGGGTCCAGGCATGATTGCCAATTTATTGCAGTGTGGGGAGGCTGATAGGTGATTAGTGGAACTGGGGGAAGGGGATGATAAAAGGACAGATGGAACTTGTTGGGGGAAGGGATGTGAGAGGTGAACAACAACAAAAAAAGGTGGACAGGTGAGTATGTGAGGGAGGATATCCTACCACCAGACACGTCTTCCTCTCTTCCCCTCTCCCAATTTCCGTCAACTTCTCCTTTCCTCAGGGACCCTTTCTTTTGCAATCTGGTTCACACTTCACCCACCCTTCCTTGTTCAAGGTACTTTACCTTCCAACGAAAGGTGTCTGTTCTTTCACCATCTCCCTCCCCACCACTGTAGGGACTTAAACAGTCTTTCCAGGTGAACCAGAGATTTATCAACTCCTCTTCCAATCTGGTCCACTGCATTTGGTGCTAATAATGCTATTTCCTCTACAGTGATGAAACAAAGTATGGATAGATTGACCACTTTGCAGAGCACCTGCACTCTGTCCACAACGGGCATGTTAGGCTTCTGGTTCCATGATGTTTAAATCCCCTTACCACTCTGATGTGTTTGTCATCTGTCTTTATCATGGAATGACCAAATGCAAAGTGGAAGAACGTCATCTCATATTCTGCTTGGGGAGCTTACCCAATGTAATGAACGTTGAATTTTCCAACTTCAGCTAACCTATGCAACAGGGTTCTTCGACTTAACATATTTGACTTCCTCTTCCTGGTTTCATCTGCCCATCATTCCCTCTGAACATATCATCTACCAGTCCATATCACCTACTTACACCTATTCCATCTCTATTTGGTTCCACAAACTATATCTACAACCAGCCTCTGCCCCATCTCCTTTTGTGCTGTTATATTCAGGCAATTTTTCCTGTTTACTCTTTGACACATCATCAACTTGCATCTTTTGCCTACAGCTTTGCTTCTTAACCCAATGAGTCCTTTCAATATTCTTGTTTTTGGTTCAGTTTTTAAAAAAATTGGTTGATTCGAGAAGAACTAATAATTGGGAAGCTTTAGAAAATTGTGAATGAACTTTACCTGAAAATACTGAAAAACTGCACTGCATATGGATTGACATTCCTATTTGAGCATCAGTGAGAGAAAGTTTCAGCTGTGTGACGTGTGGTTGAATTTCTAGAGAGCTGCCAAGATTCACGGAAATGGTCGCTATCTAATTTCACTGTGCTAAAAAATTGGCTTTCAATCACATAATGGTGAAGGAAAGTGCAATACAATTATAGTTGTACGTTAAAGCAATATTAAATATCCAGTCATTTGAATTAATCATCCTGGGTTGACGGCAAAATGGGAACAGAGCTTCAAATGAATCATTATATCACCAAATACTTTGAACTTTGAGAAAGTAGCATGCATGTGGTTTAATCCAAGAACAGTGCCATTTGTGTGGCTTCAGTTTTGGGGAAAAGGAAGAAGCCATTTGACTGGGTCTATAATATAGTATTTTTGTCCTTTTTGCAGAAATGTTTAAGTACTTTAAAATAACATCAAAGAAATTGTGCATCATTGAAATATATAGTTACTTAAAAGCATTTGTGATTACAGATAATTGCATCCATGCTGTGCATGTGAAATTCAGTTGAAGATGCAGTTTATCATAATTTACATACCAATTGATGTTTATTTACAGTATTATACTATTTTTTAATGTATTTGATCACATTTAAGGAAACAATGAAAATAACGTCACTAAGGAGTTTAGATGCTGACACAGATCAGTTTAATAAATATATTTCTTTTTTGTCCATTTCACCTCAATTACTTCCATAATTTAACCTGATAAATCAACATAGTTAAACTATTTTTTGATGTATATCAGATCTACTGATTAGAGGTGAGATGATTTATGTTGTTATTGTGCAAAGAGTATTGAGTGCTTTGGTACCTTGTACAACTTCAATTGAATATGACGAATACTAAGGACCTGTCTTAGCAGATTGTGACATGTTTGTGTTGAGTAATCACTATTTATAAAAGAAAACTGTTATCAGTGCCTTTTGATTATTTCTTGTTTGACACCATTTTTTCATTGCAATTTCAGCATACTGAAACAGTAAAAATTAATTGTACCATGTTTTCATGCACCCATATGAAATGTATATTCAAGATTTTGTCATTTTGGAGCAAAAATTAAAACGATCCTTGCAGCTTGAGAGTAAATAGTAAAAAAATCAATTGAGCTGGTACAATTTGTCATCAGTGCTAATCTATCCAAATATCATATCAATTTTAAAAAAATTTAAATTCACTTCTATATCATTTCCAGAGTCAGTGTTTCTCAAATAACTTAACCTCCAAAATATTTCACTTAAGTACAAAATCTCACTTTAAATGCCTTGTTACCTACTTTCATTGAACACCAACTCGCCAGATATGGAAACTAAAGCTGGATATGATTTTCTGAAGGTGACTTGAAACTTTTTTGCAATTTGTATTCAGAACTTTAAATATCTTTTGTAATTTCCTTACATAAATGTACTCACAAACACATGATTTGTCTCTCTAATGCTGCCTCCTACTGTTGTGAAGCTTTGGTAGGAGTCTTTCCCAAATCTCAAACTTTAACTTTTTAATATGCATTCTATTGTTGATGATCTTTGATAGCCTGGTGTAAAATTCTGCATTATTCCACAGTAAAATGACACACTGACCCAATATTATGCCGGCATTGCTTGGTTAAGTGTAAACAAGCAAAGCCATTTTAATGACAGGTCTTCTTTACAGCATCTCTGTGTTAAAAGGGCTATTCATTCAAGTCATCCAAATCAGTTTCCAATCTGGTAATCCTCTCACATTTAAAAAAAATCATTCCCACATTTAACAATACTACTATTGATCATTCATAAAAATAATGAACTGTAAATAACACAGCACATACTCCCAAGGGATGACATTTATTACCAAAAGCTCCATTTTAAATTCATTCTCATTAATAATACTCTATTTATGAAACTTCATCTGGCACCTAATCAATTCTGCTTCTTTCCCCAATGATACCATTGTGATATAGGAAGTTTGGTCCTGTGATGTTTAAGGATATTTTGAGTTTATTTGAGTAGTATGTAAAAAGTGCTTAAGTTAAAACAGAAAATTTGCCCTTCCATTCTTATGAGTGTCAGGATTTGGCATGATTACCTTTCTGAAAATTAGTTGGGATATTGTCACTTAGTTTTGTTTGCTAATTAAGATGTAACTTTTTCAAATCCTTTAGCTGATATTAGACTGAAAAATGATGAACAGCCCATTAGAATAATATGCAATGGTGTGGATTTTGTGGCCAGCAGGAAATGAAGTTTGCCAACCACTTATTATGCTAAGACTTGTCCTACAAATTTACTGCAGAGGTATACATCAGAAAATGTAGTTATTGGAAACCAAAAGACAGCATGGTTCTCAAAGAAAGTGGAATTTATGTGAGTAGAACATAAATGGCCAATCTTCGCCAATCAAATTGGGAGTCCTTGTAAAAGCACACTGAATCAAAATAGGAAAGTGTTAGTATTTTTAAATTTTATTTCAAATAAAGCATAAAAACAAATTTGATGCTAAGTTCCTTGATAAATCATCTCTGAAGCAAAGCATCTTTAGGAGCTGAGCAAACTGGACTTTAAATTGCTAGTTGCAGTGTTTATTTGTGCGTTTGTGGAAGTTGTCTCCCATTTACTTAATTGACAGTGAGCACTGATAGACAAATGAAAATACAGTAATGCTGGAGGGACCAGCAAGACTTGCAGCATCTATAAGAGGTAGACATAATAAAACTGACATTTCGAGCCTGAACCCTTTTATCAATGTATGAGTTAAAAGCAGATAGTCAGGTGCCTGAATAAAAGATTGGGGAGAAGGAAAGAAAGGGAAGGGAGAGAAGTACAGAGCAACAGACAAAAAGTTGCTCTTTGGATTGAAGTAGGAGGACAGGGAGAGGAAAGATGAAAATTGATTGGAGGCGGTTTGGCTCTGTGAATGCAGAGTTGGGGAAATGGGAGGAGAGAGAGGAAAGGTGACATAGGCAGAGATGGGGGGAGGGGGCTAATGGAAACTGGCAAAATCAATGCTAATGCCTTCTGATTGGAGGATGCCTAGGCGGAATATTCAATTTGCAGGTGGTCTCAGCTTGAGACCATGGATAGACATGTTGGCAAAGTATGAGGCGGGGAATTGAAATGGGTGGCCATTGTGAGATCCACACTATTGTGGTGGACAGAGCCAAGGAGCATGGTGCTCAACAAAGTGTTCTCCTGGTTTGCTTCCAGTCTTTCCAATGTAGAGGAGATCACAATGGGACCACTGGATGCAGTAGATGACCCCTGCAGGTTCTTAAGTGAAGTGTTGCTTCACTTAGAAAGTCTAGGGCCCTGAATGTTGGTGAGGGAGGAGGTGTGGGAGCAAATGCAGCACCTCCTGTGGTCACAGGGTGAGGTACCAAAGGGGAGATTAGTGGGGAAGGAGGACTGGACAAGGGAGTGACAGAGGGAGTGGTCCCTCCAGAAGGCAGAGAGGGGAAGAGAAGGGAAGATGTCTCTGGTGGTGGGATCTGGTAGTAGATGGCAGAAATAGGGGAGAAGGATATATACAGAGGCTGGTGGGGTGGTAGATGAGGATGAGGAGAATCCTGTTCTTATTGCATGTGGGGGAGGAGGAGGCCAGGGCAGATGTGGCTATGCAGGTGAGGGCCAAGTTGATGATGGTAGAGGGGAAGCCATGTTTTTTTGAAGAAGGGGTCACCAGGAATGAATTAGATTATTAATTGTCAAAGCTGGTAATGTAACTACTTCAGAGGCAGTTAGATATTTTCATTTCAAGGTGTAAAATTCCAGAGTAGAAGTTAATGAGATGAACTTCACCTGCAATAAATTGCAAGGATTTTTTTTTTACAGGTGCATTAGCATTGTGTAGTTTTTATTTAAAGATGTCTTCAATTTCCCTGTGCATCTGGTAAATTCTAATCAAGAATATACTTTTAAATTTTGTATTTTTGCAGTGGAATTTTCCACATTTTTAAGAGTCAGAAGAACATTTGCAATTTCTTCTTTGGCTTGGCTTCGCAGACGAAGATTTATGGAGGGATATGTCCACGTCTGCTGCAGGCTCGTTGGTGACTGACCAGTCCGATGCGGTTCAGGCAGGCACGGTTGCAAGGGAAAATTGGTTGGTTGGGGTTGGGTGTTGGGTTTTTCCTCCTTTGTCTTTTGTCAGTGAGGTGGGCTCTGCGGTCTTCTTCAAAGGAGGTTGCTGCCCGCCGAACTGTGAGGCGCCAAGATGCACGGTTTGAGGCGATATCAGCCCACTGGCGGTGGTCAATGTGGCAGGCACCAAGAGATTTCTTTAAGCAGTCCTTGTACCTCTTCTTGGTGGCCAGTGGAGAGCTCGCCATAGAACACGATCTTGGGAAGGCGATGGTCCTCCATTCTGGAGACGTGACCCATCCAGCGCAGTTGGGTCTTCAGCAGCATGGATTCAATGCTTGCGGACTCTGCCAGCTCGAGTACTTTGAAGTTGGTGATGAAGTCATGCCAATGAAAGTTGAGGATGGAGTGGAGACAGCACTGATGGAAGCGTTCTAGGAGCCGTAGGTGATGCCGGTAGAGGACCCATGATTTGGAGCCGAACAGGAGCGTGGGTATGACAACGGCTCTGTACACGCTGATCTTTGTGTGTTTCTTCAGGTGGTTGTTTTTCCAAAGGTGCTATTTGCCTGAGCGAGTCTGTTGTCTATCTCTTTGTCGATCCTTGCATCAGATGAGAGACAGCTCTCCAGCGCATGACGTCCTGTTTTGCGGAAACTGCCAAAATGTTTGGCCTGGAAGTCAGCCTGAAGAAAACTGAGGTCCTCCATCAGCCAGCTCCCCACCATGACCACCAGCCCCCCCCCCCCCCCCCCCCACATCTCCATCGGGCACACTGAACTCAAAACGGTCAACCAGTTTACCTACCTCGGCTACACCATTTCATCTGATGCAAAGAATTTGCAATTTACAGTAGAAGAAAGTACAAGTAATTGTAGATCCTTAGACTTGATATATGTGAGGAAAACTATTCTGAATCAGAAAAAAAATGCTTTGATATTCAATTATACTTTTTAAAGTGCTTTTATGTTTTTGCCTCTGATGTTGTAATTTTTTTATGCAAGGCACTAATGCATGAGAAAGCATATAGAGACTATGAAGGTGCTGCAAAAGAGATTCAATGGATTGATTTTGAGGGGATTAACTTGCAGTGAGAAATTTGAGTAGTTTAGGACTATACTTGAGTTTCGAAGGATGGACCAGGATCTTAGAGACATGAATAATGAAAGAAATAGATAAGAGAAGCAGGTAGCTTGTCTCCACTAGCAGCTAAGACCCAGTGGCGGATTAGGCGGAGTAGGCTGAAGCCTAGGGGCCCGAAAGATCAGGGGGGTCCATCCATGATTTGATTAATCGCCCGATAGGCCAATGAAACACTGGCATCCATGCAGAGGGCATGATGTACGGCCAATGAAAGTAGACATGAGGGCAGTAACAATATGCAACCAATGATGTGAATAGAGATTGGTAGCAACTGCTACCTTGAGAATAAACAGCATAGTTATGGACGGTAGCCTTGGAGGCTGTTACCAATAAACAGCTTGGGCCTGGAGCAAGGTGAGTGCTGCCGCGCTGTCAAAATCCAGCCGCAGCTGCATCCAGGAGTGGGTGCCTCCGCTGTTGGCGGGGATGGTGGCGGTCTCCGCGGTTGCTCGGGAGCCATTTGCTGCCCTGCTCTGTGTTTACCACGTCCTCTCAGTGAGTGTGCGGTAGTAGGCTGAGAATCGACGTAGGGAGCTCTGGTGTAGGCCGAGGGGAGGAATCTGAGTTGGTGTCGAGAGCTCCAGTGTAGGTCGATGGTAGGGTTTGGAGTTGTGATCGGGATCTTTGGTATAGGCTGAGGGGAGGGCCGGAGCTCTCAACGGCGACTCCGAACTCGTCCCTCGGTAGTCAGCCTACAGGCGCACACCTGAGCTCCCAACATCAACTCCAACTCCCATCAACTCCAACTCCCCCCAACTCCGGGCCTACACTGGAGCTCCCGACACCTGACTCCGTTTTCTCCCCTGTCCCCAGTGGGGAGGGTGTGTGCTGAAGAATGAATTTGAGCTTGCTGCCTCAAGAAGGCAGCCAACATCATAAAGGGCCATGGTCACATCTCTTATTGCTGCTACCTTCAGGCATCTCTAGGTTTAAAAATAGTTTTTATTCCAACAGTTCTCTGTTTCTTGAACCTTCCCTATCCTACACTAACCCTCACCATAAATTACTCCGGGATCACCAAAGGATTTGTTGGCACTACTGAAATGTCACCTTCATCATGCAATATGCAATATCAATATTTATTTACCTATTCGTTCATATTTATTATCTCTTGTTTTGATCTTGACCTGTTTTAACTTTTTATACTATTGCAGTTGGTGTATTTTGCATACCTGTTTGACTGCAACAAAAAAAGAGTTTCAGTGCTTTTGTTCATTGTATTTGCATGTATGACAGTAAATGCTCATTGTCATCATTTAGTGTCCAAGTCTTACCCTTGTTAACCTTACAAAAATGCAATTCCTCATGCTTGTCCATTTAACTTCCATCTGTTATTCCTTGGCTCATTTCCCAGTTGATGTAGATCAGTGGTTCTCAACCTTTCTCTTTCTACTTACATACCACTTTAAGTATTCCCTATGCCATAGATGCTCTGTGATTAGTAAGGGATTGTTCAAGGGGGTATGTGGGTGGAAAGAAAAAGTTTGAAAATCATTGCTTTAATCTTACCTAATTGACTCGTTATGTGCACAGTTCCATAAAATGGGCCAATGACAATTTTTCTCAAGCAAAATATTTCAGTAACAATTGGGTCTAGAACAGTGATTCTCAACCTTCCCTTCCCACTCACATACCCCCTTAAATAATCCCTTACTAATCACAGAGCATTTATGGCACAGGGATTACTTAAAGTAGTATGTGAGTGGAAAGAAAAAGGTTGAGAACCACTGACCGAGATCCTGCTGTAACTTTCTTCACTGTCCACAATACCACTAATTTTGATGTTTTCTGCTAACCATATTAGCTACATTGTCATAAAAATGTTAATATCGGTACAAACAATAGTTGACCCAGCACTGACCTGACCAGTGGTCACAGGTTTGCGATCTTTTTGTAAAAACTTTATTTATTCGTTCAAAAAACAAATAATATATGACATATGCAGCAATTAAACATGAACATGAATGGTTTTTTTTAATATAGAAAAAAAAGAAAAGAAAAGAACCCCCACCCCTTCAGCCAACTCTCCTAAGGAGAGCCATAAAAAAAGAAAAAAGAAAGAAAGGTTTGCAATCTTCTATAAACCCTCTGCCCCACACTCTGGCATTCCATCATACCAAATTTGAATCATTAGCTCTATCACCTTGCATCCTGTATGATCTAACTTGCAGGATGTGTCTAACATATTAGTTAGTTTGGCTTGGCTTCGCGGACGAAGGTTTATGGAGGGATAATGTCCACGTCAGCTGCAGGCTCGTTTGTGGCTGACAAGTCCGATGCGGGACAGGCAGACACTGTTGCAAGGGAAAATTGGTTGGTTGGGGTTGGGTGTTGGGTTTTTCCTCCTTTGTCTTTTGTCAGTGAGGTGGGCTCTGCGGTCTTCTTCCAAGGAGGTTGCTGCCCGCCGAAATGTGAGGCACCAAGATGCACGGTTTGAGGTGATATCAGCCCACTGGCGGTGGTCAAAGTGGCAGGCACCAAGAGATTTCTTTAGGCTGTCCTTCTACCTCTTCTTTGGTGCACCTCTGTCTCGGTGGCCAGTGGAGAGCTCGCCATATAAACGATCTTGGGAAGGTGATGGTCCTCCATTCTGGAGATGTGACCTACCCAGCGCAGTTGGGATTTTCAGCAGCGTGGATTCGATGCTGTCGGCCTCTGCCATCTCGAGTACTTCGATGTTGGTGATGAAGTCACTCCAATGAATGTTGAGGATGGAGCGGAGACAATGCTGGTGGAAGCGTTCTAGGAGCCGTAGTTGATGCCGGTAGAGACCCATGATTCGGAGCCGAACAGGAGTGTGGGTATGACAACGGCTCTGTATACGCTAATCTTTGTGAGGTTTTTCAGTTGGTTGCTTTTCCAGACTCTTTTGTGTAGTCTTCCAAAGACGCTATTTGCCTTGGCGAGTCTGTTGTCTATCTCATTGTCGATCCTTGCATCAGATGAAATGGTGCAGCCGAGATAGGTAAGCTGGTTGACAGTTTTGAGTTTTGTGTGCCCGATGGAGATGTGGGGGGGTTGGTAGTCATGGTGGGGAGCTGGCTGATGGAGGACCTCAGTTTTCTTCAGGCTGACTTCCAGGCCAAACATTTTGGCAGTTTCCGCAAAACAGGACGTCAAGCGCTGAAGAGCTGGCTCTGAATGGGCAACTAAACCGGCATCGTCTGCAAAGAGTAGTTCACGGACAAGTTTCTCTTGTGTCTTGGTGTGAGCTTGCAGGCACCTCAGATTGAAGAAACTGCCATCCATGCGGTACCGGATGTAAACAGCGTCTTCATTGTTGAGGTCTTTCATGGCTTGTTTCAGCATCATGCTGAAGAAGATTGAAAAGAGGGTTGGTGCGAGAACGTAGCCTTGCTTCACGCCATTGTCAATGGAGAAGGGTTCAGAGAGCTTATTGCTGTATCTGACCCGACCTTGTTGGTTTTCGTGCAGTTGGATAACCATGTTGAGGAACTTGGGGGGCATCCGAGGCGCTCTAGTATTTGCCAAAGCCCTTTCCTGCTCACGGTGTCGAAGGCTTTGGTGAGGTCAACAAAGGTGATGTAGAGTCCTTTGTTTTGTTCTCTGCATTTTTCTTGGAGCTGTCTGAGGGCAAAGACCATGTCAGTAGTTCCTCTGTTTGCGCGAAAGCCGCACTGTGATTCTGGGAAAACATTTTCGGCAACATATTGACACCTCATCAAAGACCTTACTCTCACCTTACTCTCATCCATGCCTCTCCCCTTGCATTGTCAATTCTTTTCACTATCCCTTCCAAAAGCTCATTCATATTCATGAGACATGATTTCCCATGCAACAAGAAAGTCATGCTGACTATCCCACACCAGTCCTTGCTTTTCCAAAACCTGGTAGATCCTTCAGTAACCTTCTCACTATTCTTAGACTTGCCAGCCTGCAGCCCTTCTTACAAAAAGACACCATATGAGCTACTCTCCAGTATTCTAATACATCTGATCACTTATGGATAGAAATGATTCAATTATTCTGCGATTTCTTACCCAACTTCACACAATGTCCTTGGATAGATTTGGTCATGCCCATGGAATTTATTCAACTTAAGATCGCCTGTGCTTCCTTTTCTCTAATGTGAATATATTCCAAAACATCACTAATCATTTTGTTTATTTCCTTAGCTTCTATAACCTTCACCAAAGTAAGTCTCTACTTTCCTTTTATGTTTTATTTTTCTGTGAGATTAAATTGTTTCGTGCACAGAGTTATGATGTGTACTTGTAGAAACCACTTTTTCCTGAATATCATTGCAAAAAGTTGGGAAAGAAGCTCAGTCACAATAAAAGCTTCAGGTTCTTCAAGCCTACGGTATCAGTCATTTATATTGTGGCTGATCCTCCATATCAATACCATTTTCCATGTCTCTTGATTCCTTTAATGTTCAGAAAATCTATCAATCTATATTTTGAATGAACACAGTCACTGATGCTCTTCAGTCCACCAGGGTAGAGAATTCAAAAATTCACCAATCTTTGAGTGAAGAAATTTCTCTGCACCGCAGTCCAAATTACCCAATCCATTTTTGAAAAGCACTGCTCCAGTCTAATGCTCATTACTCAAAAAAATGCAATAATGAAAGCCTTTTTCTACATTTTACTAGGGATGGAGGTTCTTTGTAAGAATTTTGGAAAATCTTATGCAAATTGTTTCCACTGGGCTCAATTCATTTCATAACATTGTAGTTCTTTTATTTTCTCATGACGTGGAAGGAGACCACTCTTCCCACTCAAGCACATTGGTGTTGGGAAGGGAGTTAAATGATTTAGATCCAGTTATGATGAAGGTTTGTGATGTATTTTCAAATTGGGATGGAATGCAACTTGAAAGGGAACATGCTTTTGGTGTCATTAGCAATAATTGACAGTAATACATCTGTCTTCCTTTTTGTGTCCGTACTTGGGTACGGTTGCACATGCTGTCCTGGAACTGCTTGGCTAAAAACTGCTTTCAGCCAGTTCTGACCTTCAAGAATTTTACCAAGGATATTGACTGATCCTTGTACTTTGCTGTTTCCAAACTTTAAGTTGCCATGTGATATCAAATGAAGTGAACCAAATTTGCTGAAGGCTTGGTGGGAATCTTGGGGATAAGCCAGGATGGACACTTATTTGGTAGTTCTAGTTGATTATGGTTATGAATGCCTCGCAAGTTGGGACCTGCCATTGTTGAGGATGGGGATTGTTTCAGCCTCCTGTTCCTCTTACCAGTTTAATTGCCTACCACCACATCAAAAATGTGAGATACAGCAAACATTATGGGACAAAGCAATGTTCCAGATGAATATTTAGGCTCAAGAATTGATGGCCACACAAGGTCTTGCAAAATCATGACAGCACTGGTATCTAACTAACAATGCGAAGAATTGCCCTGGTACGCCTCTTGGATGGAGTATAGAAATCAGGATGTCACATTGATGCTGTACAAAACTTGGATTCTGTCACATTTGGAGTATTGTGTGCAGTTCTGGCCACTGCATTACAGAAAGTTTATGAAGTCTTTAAAGAGGGTGTAGAAGAGGTCCACCAAGATGTTGCCTCCCAAGGCATCAAAGACTCAAAGGCACATATTTAAGATGAAAGCAGGAAAGTTAGGAGATTTACAGGGCAAGTTTTATTATACAGAGAGTGTTAGGGCTTGAACGGTGCTGCTGGGGGATTGGTGGAAACCGATTTAAGAGGCCCAAGTTCGACAAAGGCACAAGCATGGTTCAGGGGCATAGGTGTATCTAGGCTGTGGCACATTTTGGCACAATGTCACATTTTGCTTTCTGATGGAAATCCCCGATGCTGCTGGCAGCCTGAGGTCCTCGTTCCTGCTGGGAGCCCAAGGTACCGGGAGCCTGACGACCCCACTGCTGCCTGGGAGCCTGATGTTATTGATCCTGTCAAGAATTTACAATGCCCGATCTTCAAAACTAGCACAATTTTTCATGGAAATCACCCAACTAGCAACTTTATTTGTGATTTTTTAAAAAATGAGGGCAGGGCGCAATTTTAGTACTTGTCATAGACACTATTTTACCTAGATACACCACTCTATGGAGGGATATAGACCATGTGGAGGCAGACGTGAAGTTTAAATTGGCATCATGGTCAACTCAAACATTGTGAGTTGGATGGTCTGTTCCTGTCCTGTTCCTAAGGTGCTGGACAAATTCAATCTGGCTAATTACTGCTCATTTGGACCAATCTCAGTCATCAGTGATCAACAAAATGGCTCTCCAATAAAAGTCTCTCAGCTAAACTTTGTTTGGGAGAGCACAGTTTTTACATCTTACCTTCTGAATGCCTAGAAAAAGCAATAATTTAGAATATTTAATATTACCTATTAATCCTCTTTATCATTCCTCTTTGTCTAATAATTCTCTGAATATTTTTCTCTGATGGTTTCCATTATTTTGGTCAGTAAAGTTTGGTAAATCTCCCTTGGCACTGATAATTGATTTTCTGTTCGAAGCACTCCAATGTGATTTGACTTAAAGCAATAGATTTTCACATTGTAATTAATGGATCTGCTGCATGCTACAAGTTCAGTGAGCCTTTATGTAGGCAGTTACTTTTGGACCCCTGTGGTCTATGAATAGTTTGTTGTTGAATAGCTATCTTGAAACACCAATCGACTTTTAATTCCTTTGAACTGGTAGTTCATCCAGAGCGAACAGTATCTTGTTATCAAAAGGAAAAGGGAGGGTGCAAAGAAGACACAAAAGGAAAGAAAACTTAAGAAAGGAGTCAGGTAGGTACAGAAACTGAAGAAGGGAGGTTGTCAGGTTGAAGGAGTGGGTGCAGAAATAAAAATGTGGACAGGATTGTGTATTTTCTTGCTTTAGGATTACATATGTCTATTCTTGTAGTTGCACAGAACAATGATAAAGGCTTGTTACATAATACTACATTTAAAATGTAACATATATGAATTTCTTTAACTTTTGGCTACCACAAAGCAGACAGAGAGTTGCCACTTGTCCACCGCCTCTCACTGAAACCTACAGCAACTTCTGAGTTCAGACAATCCCAGGTGTATTCAGCCCATTAGGTGCTGCTCTATTAGGTTTGCAATAGAATAAGATCTCCAGTTGCCTTGTCTCCTTGCCATTGTTGAATCAAGTTATTTGTGTAAAACCAAGTGATAGCTAATTTTCAATGTCCATCGCTTGTTGAAAGGCATCATGCTCATCCATCATTCATTTCTCAGAAGCAAGCCACAAAAAAAAGGTCAAGGGGCTACCAGAGAAGAATGGGATGAATCATCCAGCTTTGGTGGTCAGTTAAATGGAAGTTTTGGTCTGTCAAAATTCTGTGTGATTTTGTTCTGTGTGAAACTATTAAACTTGGTACTGAAGTGTTTCCATAAATTTGGTACAAATTTGTTAAAACTATAAAGCATTTTCTTCAGTTATAATACAATTTAGTTGTGTATTATCAGGCATGTTTCAAAGTGATATATATTTGCAACTAATAGTGTCAGAAGTGCTCACTGGTCCTTTTTTCCCCAATGATGTCGGGGTAAGTAAAATAAAAAGACACTGGTATCTGTATTTTTAACATATTCCTGTAGGTGGAGATAAGGATCAGGAATATGTCCTCATTGACTTCTGTGATAAAGCTGCTGTTGCATTCAGGAAGCTCTGTGCTGATGAAATTTAATATTGAAATATATAAACCTATTCCTTTTGCTTAATATCAGCACAATGACTATAAAAGCAAAATGAATGAATGCTTTTAGAATTATATGATGCTTGCATTAACATTATTGGTTGGTTATCTTTTTACCCTCCTATTAATATACTTCATAGCATCAAATCTGAGGATAAATTCACAACTTGATTTGGTGAATCAAGTCTTTACATTTGTTTGCTGTGTTATCCACTAAATAAGAAAGTTGCCATCTGTTCCTATGCATGGATTTATTATTTTCTCTGGTGGTGTGAGGGGAATCTGATTTTGTATCAACTTCATCTTCATTCTGGACATATCATCATCTCAGAGTTGTTGCTGAGACTTCATTTTTGCTGATGAGATTACATAACCTGGTGATTTTTAAAGTGGCATTTATATGACTACAAGACTTGTATTGTTCAATCAGCGGTCTTGTAACATTGACAAAGCGTTTTCATCGCTGCAGTCAACAGAGAACCATAGAATACCGCAGCACACAAAACAGGCCTTTTGGCCCTTCTAGTCCTTGCCAAAATATTATTCTACTAGTCCCATTGGCCTGCACTCATTCCATAACCCTCCAGACCTCTCCCATTCATGTATCCATCCAGTTTAATCCAAGATATGACACAATTTGACATGGCTTCATTCACAGCAGCAAGAATTCCTCCGCACTAATCAAACTAATAGCCTTCTTTTCACCTAGGCAATTCAAGAGATCACCCTGATGCACATGGGCATAATGGCAGGTAAATTTAATCAAAAGCACTGAGTGTGTCGGAAGATAAAATGTAGACTGAACTTGATAACCGTGCATGAAGGTGTGGTAGAAGAAACTTTTAACAAGAATACATGGAAGTGAAGTCAGCCCAAATATTTCTAGTATTTAAAGAATTTGAATTGTGGGCTTGAACATGTGAGGATTGTATTTTCCACCAAGAATGTATGAACAAAAAGCACTTTGTTACCCTTAGCTTCAAAAAGCAATAATATTATTCTGCATATGTTTCCACACCAGTCTGTGGTAAATGGGATAGTTGTTCATTTTAATCCATATTGTACATAAAGTTTCTATAAGCATTTTTTTACTCATCAGTATAAATACAGCTTCAGCATTTCAGAAAGATGACAAAGAATATGTCCGACAAAAATTAATATTTGCTCATTACCTTTTAATTGGCAATGAGAACTGGCATGGGGAAGGTAATGTGCATATTGTCGCCCAATTACATCCAATCGACCTTCAACCCCCGGTACATTTCGAACGATGGGAGGAAACCAGATGCCCCAGAGGAAACATACAAAGTCACAGGGAGAACGTAAAAATTCCTTACAGACAGTGCAGGATTTGAACCCAGATCCCGATCGCTGGCACTGTAACAGTGATGTACTAACCACTATGCTATCTGTGTTGCATCATTTAATTCAGCTAAAGTCTTTTCAGGTTTATTCCCTAAACCGGAAGTAATTGCTGTGGCTCAGCAAAAATATTAATAATATTAATAGCATTATATATTAATCCCACATCACGTTTCCTTTAGCTGCCTAAATCTTCTGCGTATAAACCCCATTGTAACTGCATTTTAATTTATTGTGGAATTAAATTCCTTACTGCATCTATTCTATGGCAGATGGCATGTGGATTTGACCAAAAGCTTCCTGAAGTTATGTGGTTGTTAGCAAGGTAAATGCACCTTACTATAAACATGGCCAGGACTGCTGCTCTGCAATTTTTTTCACTCAATAAAACATCTTAACAAATTATTTACAATGATTTGTACCTTGTTGAGTTAAATCTGCATGGAAAAAATATTTTAAATATACATATACTACAAGACTATTACCTTTAGGACTCTGAGAATTAGGGGAAAATGGAAATATTTTAAAATATTTGAAATACTCTCCTTGTTCACAATTTTTCCTTTGATGTATTAACATTTTTGAAGTGTGCATATATATTGGGAAGGAAAAAATATTCTGGATTTTAAAATAGCATAATTTTGTAAACTTAAATTTAAAAAAGGTATTGGAAATCATGTTAGGGATAAAATCCTAAATCTGAAAACTCTTCAAATGGTAAATTTTATACAAAATAATGTGAATGTTTAAACATTTTGGCAACTGTTTTGTACTGAGATAATTTAACAACCAAATTCTGCCCACTCAGCTCATTTGTATTATTTCATCATTTAGCTCTTTGAAACCTGTTTTATTATAACTTCATTAAGGATTTGTGAATAGCTGGCAGTCAGATTTCCTCTTGGAATTTTAACTTGACAAACTGAGCATTTGGCTGCTGTGGGTTCCCTGAATCAAATGTCATGGTGGCAAGGGGGTGGGGTAGGAAGGAGGATTAGGATCAAAAGGAGCCAAGATACCTGATTTACTTGTGGTATGATAGTGAATGGATGATCTTTGGTCCACGCAATTTTCATCATTTCCCTCTGACTTTTCAGTTGCAACAGGTGGAAAGTCAAAAGTGAGGAAATATCTGTGGGCTTAGGAGTTAAACTATTTCAAACCTCATTTTTGCAACACAATTATGCATCTAACTCACTTCAATATTGGCCTGCTGAAAGATTTGCTGATTTCAGAATTTTGCCTGTGGACTGAAATTTCCCCCGGAAGTTTTTTTTAGTTATATACACTTTGAAATTGTAATAAATTCTCCGGCATCAGAACAAACATTTTGAATTCTAATGATAGCTTTAGTGGACTGACTATTAATTTTCTGGTAAATCCTGAAGATGATGCCCAGGGCTGGTGCCAGAATATTTTGCACCCTAGGCAAGGCCAACGACTTGCATCCCCCCCAAAAAAAATTGCCAACTTCGATTTTCAAAAACAGATGTACTGTAGAAAAAAATCAAAGCATGAGACTTGAAACTGCTACATTTATTTTAAATTGCAAGAATATGTTATACATCAATCTTTGATTATCTTTCTCAAATACAAAAAAATTTTTAGCACACAAATCATTTTGAACTAATGGGCACTTGGTAGAATGTCAAGGCCAACACAACATTAAAACCTTTTTCTTTAAGACTATACACCTTCCAGGGTCCATTTTTTTTCCACCAGAATGATACAGTATGAAAATGCCCCTTTCGCCCATTAAGTTTGCTCTGACTTTCCTGTAACCACTTTTACAAATCTATGCTATTCCCTTTTTTCCATTTTCCCACATTTCTATTATTTCCTCCCAGATTCTACAACTCACTTACACACAGCAATGGCCAATAATCTACCTGCCCACATCTTTGAGATTCGAGCGGAAATTGAAGCATCCAGAGGAAGCTCACATGATCTCGGAGAATGTGCAAACTGCACATAGACCGTGGGGAGTTCAGGGCAGAAACCAGGTTGCTGCCAGATCTTAGCTCTATTAATTGCACCACTGTGAGACAGTAACAACTAAAGCAATAATAAAGTTGATTACAAGTCTCTTTAAGAACTGTCTAGTAGGATGGTATCTCCATATTTCACAATAACAGTTGTGATACCCACGCTCCTGTTCGGCTCCAAATCATGGGTCCTCTACCGGCATCACCTACGGCTCCTAGAACGCTTCCATCAGCGCTGTCTCCACTCTATCCTCAACATTCATTGGAGTGAGTTCATCACCAACATCGAAGTACTCGAGCTGGCAGAGTCCGCAAGCATCGAATCCATGCTGCTGAAGACCCAACTGCGCTGGGTGGGTCACGTCTCAGAATGGAGGACCATCGCCTTCCCAAGATCGTGTTATATGGCAAGCTCTCCACTGGCCACCGAGACAGAGGTGCACCAAAGAAGAGGTACAAGGACTGCTTAAAGAAATCTCTTGGTGCCTGCCACATTGACCACCACCAGTGGGCTAATATTGCCTCCAACCGTGCATCTTGGCGCCTCACAGTTCGGTGGGCAGTAACCTCCTTTGAAGAAGACCGCAGAGCTCACCTCACTGACAAAAGAGGAAAAACCCAACACCCAACCCCAACCAACCAATTTTCCCTTGCAACCGCTGCAACCATGCCTGCCTCTCCCACATTGAACTTGTCAGTCACCAACGAGCCTGTAGCAGACGTGGACATACCACTCCATAAATCTTCGTCCACGAAGCCAAGCCAAAGAATTTCACAATAACAATTGTGAGAACTTTCAATACATTAATACAAAACCCTGATCAAAATGTAGCTACTATATAGAATTTCAGCATGGCTTTACACACGGAAATTCAAGAATGCTTTTCCATTAGTCTGCCTTTTGAAGTTCTAATTTTTCAATGGAAGTTTGACAACTAGAATAAACAAAATCATTAATATAATGACAAAAAATAGCATGGAGTAATTGCTGAGTTGATTTTCTTTTAAAAAAAATAAAAATTTTTATTTCTCATTCATGAATATCGATAGTTATTCTGCTATTAGAAAACACTTAGTACCTGTCCTAACCTATCCTTAATGAGTTACCTATCTTGGTCTCAAATATGCTTGGTTCCACTTCTCGTGAATTATGATCCTCTAAAAAGGGGCTCGTCATGGGCTGACTGACGTTTCTTGATGAAGTGCTAATAAATTGCTCAAATAAATGTTAAAATTATTGGAATAATAAATGTAAATATTTCACTTATTCAAACGGCCAAATACACATTTAGGCTTACATAAGACTCCCCTTGGCAGTCAGTCTACAGGTGCACACTGGAGCTCCCAGCACTGACTTCGAACCGTCCCCTCAGCCTACCTCACACGCACACCGAAGTCCAGTGAGCGTGTGCAGTAGTAAGCCAAAGGAAGGGTTCGGAGTCAGTGTCAGGAGCTCTCAGCACTACCCACGGCTGACAAACTGTGGGGCACAATTTGCTTTCTTCAACAGAGCCCCTCTGAGGTCTGTGCCCTAGGCAGCTGCCTAGACGGCCTAATGGTATTGCTGGCCCTGCTAATGCCAATATATTCATTTTATTTTGGGCCCCACTCCCACACTGACATGTCTGTCCATGGCTTCATGAACTGTCAAACCCAGACCACCCATAAATTGACAGAGCAACACCTAATTTTCAATCTGCACACTCCCCAATCTGATGACATTAATATCGACTTCTCTGGCTCCTGCTAGTCTACTCCATTCTCTCTCTCTTCCCCATCCTCCTGTCTTTTTCCTCCAGATTTCCACCCCCTTCCCTCTCCATTCATAGAGCCATCCACCTCCCCTCGTTTGCTGGTGTGCCCTCCCTCCCTTATCCACCTATTACCTCCTTCCTGTGGGACTGTGCTCCTCCCCTGCCCCTTCCACCACCATTTTGTTTGGGTGCCTGCCCATATTTTGTTCATATCTTGATGAAGGACTCAAGCCTGAAATGTTGGTTGTGTATCTTTGTCTATGCTACATAAAGTACACTGTATGACCTGCTGAATTTCCTCAGCTTTGTTTTTTGCTTCAATTATGCCAAAATACTGTATTCAAACATTATCAATTTGAGGCCTAGCTATATTTTTGCAATTGCTTTGTTCTTTTAAGCTGTTGGACTGTGTAATTGATTGAAAGAAAAATTTCCAGCATTTGGATAAATCTATGGAAAAAAGACTCTTGTAGATTATTGGAAGAGAAAAGGGTTTGCTATTTAATAATGTTAAACTTTACCACATTGCTACTTTAATAAAATACATGTGACTAAATGGGTATATTGCAATTGTTCCCTGGACAAGCCATAACGTAGTAATAGTATCCATTTATGTACATTGCACAGACAATCAGGAAGCAAATTTTAGGATTATGTTTTTTTTTGCACACACACTCATTAGTTCGGACTTGCTGTAAAATTGTATAAAATTTGAATTTGTGTGGTCTGGCTAAGTGGTGATAAATTTCATTTGATGATTGCTTCTGATAATGCTTTTCTGGGAATTTGAATGCCCTTTATTCAATTTGTAAGACACACTGCATAGCATAGTTGACTGAACTTTATTTCAAATTAACTATTGTGAGCATAAAGTTGGCATTTCTTCCATTTAACAAGTATGAAACAATTTGTGTGTGAGCACTTGTTTTCCAATTTCTGCATGATATTTGATAACCTATGTCCTGTAGATTGTTTGTGTTTAATAAGTTCTTTTTAATTCTGGAAGAGGGATGTGTTTCACATGCTTGAATTGGGTGAAGTTTTATTCATTTGTTTATGTCCACTTAAACTTCTGTTTTTGCAAAAGCATCTTTTTCTCATTAACTAGCTGATAATCAAGTCAATTATGTCATCAGTATTCATATTAATTATGTTATGAAAGTAAGATAATGATGAGTGGCTGTGGGCAAAATTCTTTTTAGCATTTTCATGCTTCATATTCCCAAGAATTTTTATCAGTGATGGAGGAAAGCATTGAAGTACACAGAGGATGCATCAATGAGATGCTGAATGGTGTTTCAGAATTCAGAAAAGCTAGATGGAATTGATACAAGAAATTCCATGTGAGCAAAGAAAAAGCTTAATTGCTTATGGTATCACAGAAAATATCATTGTTTTTTTAAAATAACTATGATATTCATAGTGCAATAACTTTAAGAAAGGAGGCAAATTATTAGTAGCATGATATGTATATTATTCATTAAGATCTTAAATCTTATTCATAATGCAGTTGCTGCCTTAGAAACTGCTGAACCCAAGTGTTCAAAAATAATAGAAACAACCTGTTCTGTCCTTTGTGGCTGAGATGTTTAAAAAATTGCATCCAGAAAGGACTGAAGCATGGTAGAAAGTGTGGAGGTCTTCCATTGATTTAACTGAGAGTGGGAGTGTAGTCCTTATTTTTTCAGAATAAATACTACATCCATAGCAATTTCTGTCTTGCATGTTATGTAATTGACAGCATCTCTAATTGTACTCTCTTTAAAAAAAAATTCCTGCATCCCAATGGTCTCCTTGTAGGTCACATCCAAACTTCACTTGACTCTGTCATGTTGAACCAGGAGGCAGATGGTTGTTTTGCTGAGGCCTTGATTGTAATCATAAGGCATGTTACAGAGTCACCTAGTTCCATCTTTAGCCCCTTTTCCACTGGCACAGGAATTAACAGGGAATTAACCAGTTAAGGGTCCAATGGAAATTACCTCAAATCATATTAGGGATTGATGCCCTCTACTCCTACTTGTATTCCCAACATAAGCTGATGCCAGCATGCTGATTAAACCAGTGGAAAAGGGACAACTTCTATTCACTCCATTCCATTCAAAGGTATATTCTCCGATCTGTGGGGATGAATGTGTTCAGTGGGCCACTTTTAATTGGGCCAGTGACTGCTTTTCTATTGAACACACTCATCCCCGGGGATCAGAGTGATCTACCTTCAACTGGAAGTTGTCCTTTTTCCACTGGTGTAATTAGCATGCCGGCGTCTGGGGATGAGCTATGTTCAGTGGAAAAGCAGTCAGTGTCCAAGTTAAAGGTGGCCCAGTGGAAATAGCACAACGGTTTCCTATCCTGGGACACTGCACTGCCAATTAACTGGGATGCCAGTGGAAAAAGGGCTTATAGATAAGAGGCAATACATATCCCAAATAGGCAGCCATTGAATCCATAATGCAACAGATTAATAGGGATATACATCATCTAGTGGACTGTAGCAGGTAAATGCATCAACTAAATGTAACAACTAAGTGTACACACATACAGGTTAATGTTCCTTTTTATATACTTTATCATTCATACTAATTCATTCATTCTAATTGAGGATTTACACAAATGTTTGGTAACAACTATTTTCTCCTGGGTTGTAACTGACTGATAGTATACGTGTTCATTACATCATGTCCTGACCAGAACGAAAAAAAAAAAAACCCACACAGTATGCTGGAGGAACTCAGTGGGTTGAGTAGCATAAGTGGAAGAAAAAGAATTGTCAAAATTTCTAATGCTGCTTTACCTGCTGAGTTCCTCTAGCAGATTTTTTTTTGTTCCAGATTCCAATAACTGCATTTTCTCATGTGTCATCCTGTCAAGATCGGTGTTTCAGTCATCTCAGTTGAAGTATGATGCAATTTGCTCATTGTGTATCGAGGTGCTTTATCTTCTCAACTGATGGAAAAAATAAATTGACATGGTTAGTGTGTTGATAGTTATGGATACATCAAACGTAGATTATTATGACACTATACAAGTCCTTCGGCCCACAGTGTTATGCTGACCTATATTAACCTACTCAATAATCTAAACCTTCCCTACCTCACATTTGTAACCCTCTATTTAAATGTCCCTATTGTACCAGCCTCCACCACCCCTGGCAATGCATTGCAGGCACCCTTCTCCCCTAAACTGTTCTTCACTATATTCAGATGACTGTTGGTATTTGCTACTGTTGATGGCAGGAAAGGTGCCAGCTGTCCTTCATATTTGGAACTCAAAATTTGGGTACAGGAATCATTTTCTTATTTCTTTGCAATAAATATGGTGATGAACTAATTGCTTCAAAAACTATGAATTAAAAAATGATCACAGGATGAAGCAAAGGCCAGCAAAACTATAATTTATCCTCCATCCCAAGCTGCTTGTAAGGTCATTTCAGAGATTTGCATTAGGGAGCATGGAGTCGTACGCAATCAGTGAGTGTAGATGACAGATTTTCTTCCTGAGAGATTTTGATATTCAGAATTTCTGATATTTGCTTTTGATTCTGTGTTTTATATAACTTAATAATCCATCTTTTAATGCTGGATGTGAACTCAATCTCTGGGTCAATAGTCCAGTTGAAGCCACTTCACTATGGCACTGCATTTGAACAAGTTAGTATGTTGTTTCTGTACATTTTGAAGTCAATAGGAGTTGGATTTCTATGAAGATTAGCAATATTTTGCATTGTTCATGTGTAGCATGAATAAAAGCTCTCACGACTGGAGGGAGAACAAATGCTTTCATTAGCTTATAACTGAGGGTAGGGACTTACAGTGGTCTTCAGAAGGGTTTTGGGTTTAGGCAGAAAACCAGGGTTATATATGGGCAGATTGGGATGGAGCCAGGAGGCGGAGCCAGCATCTGCACAACACACCAACATTGAATCCCAGTTCACTGCTTTCACCCCTTCCTGCAGAATTTAGGGTCTGTGGATGAAGCCAGAACATGGATTCAGAAAAAAAAATACAGTTATTTACAAATTTACTGATTTAGGCAGTCTGGGGTCTAGAGATCCTGGTGGATCCATGGGGCCTTGAGCTCCTGATCCCCTTGTGAGAGAGAAGCGGCGGGCTGTGTCTCTGACTCTACGGTGGAGGGGGAAGCAATTTCCTCCTGAACTGGATTCCTTGAGGCCCTGACTGGGGTTGACAAGAATGAGCTCCGTGGCTCACATGGTGCCAGGTTCCTGATAGAGATGGTCCTGTCTGCCATCCGGGTACTCCACATAGGCATATGTGGGATTGGCATCGAGCAGTTTCACCCTTTCCATTGGGGTCGGTCTTGCTTCTCCTCATGTGCTTCCAGAGAAGGACTGGACCAGGAGTGGTGAGCCAGGTTGAGAGTGTAGTTCCTGATGCAAACCTTCTTTTGAAATGAATAGGAGCTAATGAGGATTAGCATCGGTTGCAGTACATAGTAGCGACTGGATGGAATGGAGCGCCATAGGAAAGACTTCCTGCCAGCATGAGGCTGGAAGGCCTCTCAATTTCAGGGCCAATTTGCTAGCCTTCAAGACCGTGGTGTTTTCCATTTCAACCTACCCATTCCCCCTGGATGCGATGCCCCTCACCAGCAGGTGTTAACATAGCTCATAAAGGATGAACCCCGGTCGCTATGAATATAGCCGGGATTCCCGAACAGCATGAAAATTGAATCTAGGGCCTTTATGACAGATGAAGTGGGTGTGTCTGGACACGGAATGGCGAATGGGAAGCAGGAGTACTCGTCAATGATAGAGAGGAAAAAAGTGTTCCCATTTGTGGAGGGGAGAGGTCCCTTAAAATCGACACTGAGCCATTCAAAGGGCCTGGATGACTTGATCAGGTGTGCCTTTGCAGGTTAGCTTTCACTCCGCGCAGACCTGGCAAGACCTGGTCATTTCCGTGACATCTTCCATGGAGTAGGGAAGATTGCGTGCCTTGACAAAATGAGCCACGTGGGAAACCCCTGGATGGCAGAGCTCATTATGCAGAGACTGCAGTTGGCTGGTGTGTGCAGAGGCACAGCTTCCTCTGGATAAGGCATCTGGAGGGTCATTAGGGTCTCTTAGATGATAGGCAATGTCATAATTATAGGTGAAGAGCTCGATCCTCCACCTAACAATTTTTTCATTTTTGATTTTGCCCTTTTTGACATTATTAAACATGAATGCGACTGAGTGGTGGTCAGTGAGGAACGTAAATTTCCTATCAGCCAGGTTGTGTCTCCAGTGCCTCATGGCTTCTATAATGACTTGAGTCTCCTTTTCCACAGAGGGGTTCCGGAGCTCGTGGCCTTGCAATGTCCAAGGGGGGAGAAAAATACAACCGGTCTGCCTGCCTGCCTGATTGAGAGTAGCAGCCAGGGCTCCGTCCGAAGCATTGTTTTCCACTTGGAAAGATGCATCCTTGTCCACCGTGTGCATGGCGGCTTTTGCAATGTGATTTTGGAGGTAATTAAAAGCCATTTGGGCTTTAGCCGAGAGGGGGAAAATAGTGGCTTTTAAGAGAGGATAAACCTTTTCAGCGCATTGAGGGATCCACTGGGCTTAATATGAGAAAAAAACCCAGGCATCTCCTCAAAGCCTTTGTGGTTCTGGGAATGGGGAGCTCTAACAGAGGGTGCATCCTATTGGGATTGAGGCCAATGATCCCATTCTCCACCACGTAGCCAGACGTTTAGTTCTGAATATGCACTTGCTAGAGTTTCAGGGCTTTCATAGCATGGAGAAAGCTCTGAAGGTTAGCATCATGTCTTCCAAGGTGTGGCCACAGATGGTGACATTATCGAGGTAGGGGATGGTAGCCTTCAACCCATACTCATCCACCATTCTGTCTATCTGCCTCTGGAAGATAGAAACCCCATTAGAAATAATAAAAGGGACCCTCCAGAATTGATAGATGACCGTTAGCCTCAAATGCTGCATATGGATGGTCCTCTGAATGGATTGGCAGCTGGTGATGAGCAGCTTTCAGGTTAATGGCCGAATAGACCCGATAACGTGCAAAATCATTCACCAGTCTGAAATTCAAGGGAGTGGGTATGCATCCAGGGGTGTATACCGATTAATAGTTTGGTTATAGTCAATTACTAGCCTGGACTTGTTTTCCCCTTTTACCACTACCACTTGCGCTCTCCTTGGGCTGGTGCTAGGTTCGAGGATACCTTTGTTGAGCGGACATTGTGTCTCAAACTGTATGAAATCTCTGTCTGCTGTGCTGTACCTCCTGCTCTTGGTAGCAATAGGCTTGCAATCAGAGGACAGATTCGGGAAGAGAAGTGGGGGGGGAGGTGTCAATATTCAGTCTGGAGAGGTTGCATGTGGGTTCTGATTTTAGAGGCCCTCCTTTCTGAACTGTTATAGGGGGGAGAGGACCAGAATACTCCAAGGTCACACTTTTAAGGTGACACAGGAAGTGCAGATCCAACAATACTCCGGACGGAGCACACAATTCATCAAGAATATACAGGCATATTTTACAAAATCCTCTCTTTCCCCCCCAAAAAAATGACAGATGTACTATACAATATTATTTAATACACATAGAGTATGAATGAGAGGCAAGGAGTATGCAGTAATTGGAAGGATACATTTTTAGGTTGTATTCTTGCACAGTCTGTGAGTCTATGAAGCTTTCAGTAGAGCCTGTATCGATTAGGTATTTAATGGATAGTCCATTTACCTTCACAGTCACTATGGAGTTGCTGTGCTGGTGAGGACTGTCCTAATCTAGAAACATCGAGGCTAGAACCCCAAAGACTCCATACTCCTCACTCAAGTGGCCCCACTGTCCTGGGTTGCTTGTGAGTAAAATGGTGCTGACCTTGTGGTGTGGCAAGATGGCCGCCCTCTTTCCTCCACTGACAATGTTGGCACCAAATTTGAATTTGAGTCGTGGCAAGATGGCCACCAAGCCTTTTCGCGGCATTTCCTCATTACTACTCTTCGTCGGTGTGCAGCGCAGCAAGTGGGTTCGGGGGAATTTTGGGCAGATGGCTTGGGGCTGGAATCTGATTCGAGAGGAGTGCAGGCTGTGGACTTCCTCTGACTTACCCTTGCGCGGCAAACCCTCGCCCAATGTCCTTTCTTGCCACAGCTGGAGCACACTGAGTTTTTAGCCAGGCAACAAGATCGGGGATGCTGGCTCTTGCTGCAGAAAAAGCACTCCCTAGTGCGGGAATGCTCCCTAGCATGGGAAGTGGTAGCCATTAGGGCTGGGGTAGTGGGAGCAGCCAGTCCTTGGATGAACGAGCTTTCTGGCTTCGAGGCCATTATTCTAGAGCTTGGCCTGTTCCAATAATTTGGCCAGTTCAACGTGGTTAGCCAGATCCTTCTTACCCAACTCGAGCAGTTGCTGCCTCATGTACTTTGAGCAGACCCCCATGACTAGAGTGTCCCGGATCTGTACTTCTTCATGAACATGGCCTGTAGTTGCTTCATACCTGCACTTCTTGGCAAGCATCTACAGATCCAACAGGTAGTCATCGATGGTCTCTCCTGGCTGTTGATGATGTAGAGCGAGTTGGTGCCTCACTTTGTGACTTCAGGTACCAAGTCTTCAAAGCCTTGATGGCAGCATCATATGTAGTGCAGTCCCTGATGACTGCATACCCTTTCATTCCTGCCTTCGAAACGAGTGTGGACCTCCTGAGTTCATCAGTGTGGAAGACGTCTCTGGTCACATTCAGGTAGGCCTGGAAGCAGTCTAGCCAGTATGTGAACTCCTCAGCTACATCGAGGGACAGGGGTTCTAGCAGCAGCATAGCTGGCGTGAGTAGTGCTTCCCTCGTATAGGAAATAAGCTAATAAAATTGTAGCGCAAATAAAAGCTCTCATGACTGGAGGGAGAACATACTCTTTTATTAGTTTGAAACTGAGGGTAGGGTCTTACAATAGTCTTCAAAAGGTTTTTGGGTTTAGACAGGAAACCAGGGTTATATATGGGCAGATTGGGGCGGAGCCTGCCATCTGCACAACACACCACCAATGAATTCCAGTTCACTGCATCATGTTCACGTAATTAATTTGCCAAGGCATTGACAGATGGCAGACTTCTTATTGGTACTGCTGGGTTGTCCACGGCTCAAATCCAATGTTGAACAGAGCAATCATGATGTTGAATGTAAATTTCCTCTGAACAAATTGTTTTATCATGGGTAGATACTTAGGATTTTACATATTTGATAGAATCAGTTTCTTTCTTAGTCTATCCCATGTGATAGATTTTGGAATTTCAAGCAATGAATGTACAAGTAGTTCAAAGCAAAACAAAACAAGCTGCTGCATGAACTCAGTGGGTCAAGCAACGTCAGTGGGAGAAAAAGAATTGACAGCATTTTAGGTCAGACCTTCATCATCTTGATTAGCTGAGTTGCACCAGCAGATTGTTTTTTTTTTGCTCCAGGTTCCTGCATCTGCAGTCCCTTGTCTATAAGTAGTCCACCTTAATTTTCCACAGTGTTTAGGTTACTGACTAAGACTTTGGAATGTTAATAGAGATTGAGATAGGTGAATGTCATTGCAGATGGTGGCATTTATTTTCTGAGGTGATGAAAATGAGGCTGTGATTAAATGGGTTTTTACATTTCATAAAAATAATTTCATTTATTTCAATTATAAAAGGAGTACATAAAACAGATTCTGAGTGCACTGGTACATGGTTTGATTGCCATCTTAATATCTTGTGGTAGACATTGCTGTCCAGCTGTCTTGTGTTTTGACGTTCCTCCAGAGGCAATTTGTGTGTGCGTTCACCAACAAACAAAAATAAAAAATGTCCAAAGCTTCTCAATAATGTTAATTGATTACAATTTGGAATGCCCAGTGATGGTTGCCATGGATCCAATGAACTAAAACCATCAGTTATTATTTTTACAGACCTTCCACCATTTCTTTCTTGCTTCTATTTGCTTTTTAGCTTCTTGGGAAATTTTAGATTCTTGGTTTCTTGCCACACTGGGTTGTAATAATAATATATAGGAAGATACTGGTGTGAATTTTACTGCAGTGAGGAATCATTTGCCATAAAAAAAACTGTTTCCTTTTTAAAATCTAGAAGTATTTGTCCAACAAAAGTGAATCCAGAAGTAATGAAAGAGTCAGCTTTCCTTGCATGTGGGTATAGGGGCATATTTTGACTACAAGTGTAATAAAACAACGCTACATGCTGGTGGTATATGACATCATGACCTAAATATGTTTTTAAAAATCATTTATTACTGTCTATAAACAGAAGTTAGCACAAGGGATAGTGAACAAACAGTATTAATTCCTTCTCAGATTGAGAATCATTGGTGACCCATTAGGATTCCAGATGTCATTTTGTGTGCTTTGCCATTTGTTTTCCAACATTTACTAGTTAGACCCTTGGTGCATTCTCTTGTGCTTGTCAGGGATGTTGGCTTTTCTGCTTGAGGTCTTCCTGAAGAAACATAGTAGCCTGTAGCCTGAGCTAACGGCATAAAGCGAACTATTGTCCAGGCTCTGGCTTGTGGGAAATAACTGTGTTTTTGTCAAAGGTCAAACACCATGCCATCCAAAACTGCTAATGGGACACCTATAACTATAGACAGAACATTTAGGCCATGTAATGATACATAGTGTGAATTTATCTGATAGTTGAAGTTTGCATTGTAATTTTGTAACATAATCTACTGTAATCTTGAAGAAAAGTGCCAAAATAAAGCAACCTTTTCATTGACTCTGTAATATTTTTTCAGCTTTTCATGTTTAGTGGCATGTTAAAATCCTTTGGAGATTTATGATGTTTCAGTTCTCCATGTGAATGGATAGAAATGAGAAAATTATAAGCTTGACAATTATTAAACATATGAAATGGATACATGACATTAAATATTACTTTCCACAGAAATGTTTGTGATTTTACATTTGTTAAGGCTGAACTTTTTTGGAACTTGCAATTTATCTATTTTAAGCTATAAGTATTGGTCAAAGGGAGAAATTTGTGATCTTGGTTCCTGCCACCTCATTTATTTTTGTATTATAGGTTTGTGCTCCTTGTCTTCTATGTTCAAACCTATGTTCATGTAATTAGGAAAGTGAGAAATTGTTACAATTTGTTGTTCTTTGATAGGATGAAGTGCAAGGTTAGAAACTTTGTGGATTGCTGTCCACTTTGGAAAAAGATCACATGCAAATGAATTGTGACATAGTTGTCCTACATGTTGATGGCTAAATGAAAAGAACCACACATTAACCTGCAGTTGTTAACTCCGGTAGCAAGAGAAGTTCTGTGATTTTCACCCGATGACGTGCTTTTTTTAAAAAAAATAAAGGTGTAATTTTTCTAATGATGTTGGTGTTAAATTTTATAATATCTAGTGCAGTGCTATTTATCTAAAATTGGAAACCTGGTAAATTTGGCATGTTTTGATATTAACTATTGATTGTTTTTTAAAAAAAAATTTGTTCAATTGTAAATCATCTTAAAGAATTATAATGACTAACATTTTTTAGCTGCAAAATACATTTCTTAGGCCTACAAATAAAATTTCTAGTTCTTGATCAGGGACCACATTTCCAGGACTGCAAACTCCTGTTACAGTGTTTAATTCTTGTCCTCTCCTCTTATTTTCTCTGTCCACACGCCATCCTGACAAATTGTATTTTCAGCCCTGCACCCTGCCCAATCATCTTGCTTGGTTACATTTCTAAGCCACCAAGGCAAAAGAATACTGATACCATTACCTGCTGAAGTAGTCCTCCCTGAGGCAGACTTTTGTTGGAATGCTAGAAGCTACACCTGGGGCACTAATGCAAAATCCTGAAGGCTGTCATTTTTCCAGGAGCAGATTATCTGGTTCCATCTCCCAAGGTTGAAGCAGAGCCTTTAAGAATATTGTCTTTCCTCCTTATTAGATGTGGGCTTCTGTGGATTAATTGGTCTTCTTCATGATGCTTTGAAATAATTAAAATGTAAACTATTTTAAACAGTTCTCTGGTGATGGGCATTTGTGGAAGTGGCTCTTCAATTTGGATTTTTAAACTTTATTTAATTTTTGTTCTCATGTACCTCGCAGAAAAATTTTAACTGGCATATTTTAATTCTGTTTTCACTTTTATTTAATTCAAAAGATTTATTAATTTGGTATTAATATCCCTGTTTCATTTCTGTATATTAAGCTTGCAGCATTATCGAGCTCTCCAGGATGGAAACAGCGCCTTTGACCCAACCTGTCCATTGCTGACTATCAGCATGTTACAGCCAGGCACTTGTAATGAGGATGATCCAGTGGTTCTGTGTGCTTGTCAATGTAATAACTTTTCCCACATTAAAATTAATCTTTGCTTCAGATTGCTATTGTTGACAGAAATGTATTTGCGTGATATCTCAGACGATTGTAAAATTTAACAGCTTGATCAGCATTCAAGTTAAATCATGTTTCACTGGCTCTTCTTGAACGTAAAATTTGGTGGACTTACAATGGACTTGTGCTTGACTTAGTGAAAATTGCACTTTGGAATCCTATCACAGAAACAACAACATAAATAAGAGAGAAAATGTCCCTATCTCCATCTGTTGTTCTCTCTGTTTCTCTGAAGTGTCCCCCTTCTCTCTCTCTGTTGTTTTCTAAAGTATAATTTGGTTGAAGGATTCAAAGGTGTAGTATAATTCTTAAGTCCTTAATATTTAAAATGATTGCTTGAATTTCTTTTACATTATATGTAACAAGACACGAGTGGTCAGTGTAATTTATGAGTTGCAGAATTACTTCAATTCCTTTCTATTTACTTGTACATTGCTAATATAAGATCAACTTGATGGTACTGAATATGAGACAGACTTTCTGGTCATTGATACTGTTAACTGTTGAACGGTACATCTAAACATTTATTCTGAATAATTACAAGGAAATTTAATTGATAAATATCCATCAGTAATTAAGTAACCTGGTAGCAAAGTCCATAAACATGGGTACTTCAGAGTATTTAAATATGACCACCAAGGTTGTATGTGTGTGTGAGGCTGGGAGAGTGATGGAGGAGAAAGCTAAAAGAGGGGGAAAGATGAAGGTTAGGTGGTGAATGGGAAGAGGTGTGTAAATGTGTATGTGTCTTTGAGAGCATGGAAAAGTTGCATAAGGCATTACATAGGAATTGCAGATTTAATTTTTATCAACTTTTGAAATTATTTTAAAGGACAAGGGTTTCCACTTCAGAGACCAGTTTGTGAATTATTATTTTTCTCAGAATATGCTATGGAAATATATGTGGAACTATTCACATTATGTATTGATTTTAATGAAGCATAGCAATACTTAAAAAAAATCAAATATCTTTTTCTTTTGTGCTGTCTAATATTGTTTGTTTGAGTTAGTTCACTGACACACTATGTTGCTGGTAAAATGGCAGTTCCCTATGCAATCAGTTTACATTCTTAACTGACAATCATGGAAGAATAGAAGCCCAAAAGAATTTCCTTAACAGATTCTGTTATAGAGAAGCTTTATAAATTAGCTAGAGAGGCAATCAGCCTGTTGTACAAATTATGAATGAAAAATGGGTGGCCTTGGAAAAATTTTTAATTCAAGAATCATGCATATAAATTCCACATAATTATACAAATTCATTTTTTGAAAAAAGTTATGGAATAGGTGGTTTTCAACAAATAGGTAATTTTAATAAGACATATTCATAAAAGTATCATGTAATTAACTTCATTGATGTGAAGCAATGTGATTTTACTTCAAAAATATTTTGCTAGATTTGATTATTCTTAGTTTTCAGCTGTGTTACAGAAAATTGTATTTGTTTTTATAAATGTTAAAATTGTTAAAGTAAATTTAAGTTAAATTACAGTTAGTATAAATGGAGGCAAAAATTTGCTGTTCTTTTTGCTTTTTGCAAATGTAAATAATGAAAACAGTGAGACTTTTAGCCTGTCTGTGTTACATTTATAGCAAACTTCAGTCTGAAATATTTGAATGTTTTAGATATTTCCTCTTCAAAGTTCTGTGTATGGATGGATAAGATAGAGTTGTGTATTTAGTATCTTGACCCATTTTTACATTGAAAAATTTTATATCCTACAAGTATTTATTTTTCTATGTTTTGGCCAACACTTTAAGTCAAAAATATTTGGTATTATCTAAAGGTAAGTAAGATGGAAGTGATTAAGAGTATGAATTCAAGAATAAACATGTTACAAAATGGGAAAGGTGACCCAACTAGCAAACACAGAAGAAGAAAGAACATTAAAGAGAATTGGTATCCAGCTTGACAGAGAAGAGAGAATCAGAGCCAGAAAATAACTTGAGGAGGAAAGAGAGCTGGGAAACAGTTGTTTGCACAGGTGTTTTTGATTTCAACAACTCGTATAGAAGAAAGAAATTCTAGAGGTACAATATTTTTATTTTAAATATTCTTTATATGGAAGAAAATGATCACCTCATCTGAAATTCAAGCCCTTTTAGGAAAAAAAAAGTTTGTTCTTCAGGTAGTCTTCCCAATAGAATACATTTTTTTTGTCATGACCAAAGAATCCCTTCCAGTCGGTTGAAAGTAAATGTTAGTAAGAAGATCTCAACCAGCCTGAAGGAGCATGGAATTCTAGGGCAGGATTGGAGTAGACAAACAAATGATTTCTGATGGTGTGAAATCCGATGTGTTAATGTGACATTTATTCACAAATTATACTTTTGACTATATTGTGCTAAATAGCACAGTTGTGGGACATGCCCAGCAGATCAGGCTATACTAATGAGAGATGAAAATTGAGCCAAAATCACAGACTTCTGATGGCAGAAATGGATAGTTTTTCATTATCAATTAATGTCACCTGATCTGGGGGGGTCATGTCCTACAGTCTTCCTATTAACAACATTGAGCCAAAGAAACAACAGCGTCTGCTGATCTGTCACATTAATCAATTTGGTCTTCAATCAGGCATATTCTCTCTGTCTGTTCTATCCTTCCCCCTCTGCCAACTTTTCAGCTGTTTCTTAACTGGTGTTCTCTGCTGCCCCTGTGGCCTGTGGAAAAAGTATGGATTTACATGCATTGTAAATCGGACTGTTGCCTGGAAGTTTAGGTACAGTTGGTTTTTATCATATTGGCAGCGTTTTGAATAATTGATGGTCTGCCATGGTACAATATTGCTCTGATCTTCCATCCTAAAAAGGCTTCCAGTGAGTTCTTGTATCATTTCAATGAATATTGTATGAGCAATATTGAGACCATCCTACCAGAATCAGAGGTTTGCAAATCTGTCCATGGTCATCAAATTCATGGTAGATAGGGAAGATAAATCCAAATTTCTACTTCCAAACCACTAGACAGTAGCCTCAAGTTACAGCACATACAATGCGATGAGTGTTTGTGTCTCAACTAACCCCCTCAAGTCTGTGAGCTCCGAACATGAACCAAATGAAAAATATTTCTTCAACTACCCTGTAATACATTTAAAATCTATTCCCTCCACTTGTGTAACTCTTTTAACTACTATTCAAAGACACTTTCTGATTGCAGTTCATAATTTTATGTATTTAAAGTAAATCTTTCAGCCTTTTCTGTTTGAAAGAAAGCAACCCAAGCTTATCCAACTTTTTCTCATAACCAAAATTGTCCAGCTCTGGCAGCTACACTGAACAATTATCAATTGGTCCAAAATTTAAATCTGCCGTGAAGCTCAAAGGAAGTGCTGCATAATTTTGAGGAATGCTTTCAGTTACAGGGATGCAATGCTGCCAAAACTCACCAGAGCACCGCCCCAGCACCTCAGCGAGCTTCACCGACACCTCATGGGGCTGCTCCAGGCACCTCATGGGGTGAGCTCCGGCACCTAAAAAAAAATTAGCACTGTACCATTGGTTGCGTTGTTTTTGTCACTTGTCTGATCAGTACGTCAAATGAGAACTAAACAATTGCTAAAGGTCCATGAAAATCTATTTTTACCAAGATACAAGTCTGATTTATGATTATTGATTCATTCCAGATTTAGCTTTTCTTATTGCCAACTGAATCAATTGAAATGTTGAAGAATCAATTGATTGTTTTCAATTAACTCATTTTCATACATTATGAGAAACTCCAATTGCTTTAAATTTGGTAAATAAACTTCATATTATTAAACCATCAATATTATTAGAACTTCATAGATACGCTTTTCATGTATACACTTCTTTGTCATACAGTTCAATGGTCAAATGCGAAGGTTCTCGGCTCCCCCTTCAGGGTCTGGCTCAGTAAACTGCAGAATATTTCATTGGGCATTTGTCTAAACCTTGCACCTGACATAGTGTGACAGAATGAAAAGCAAAATTGGAAGTATTAAGTGATGCCTTGCCATAGATCAGTGGTTTTCAAACTGCCCCCTGTAGTGCGCATCAAAAGAACCAAAGACGTTTTGATCCAAACCAAGGCTTTTATTAACTAAAAGTAGATCGACCAGTCTACAATGACCTGGTCTGGCTAGGAGTAATCCTTTAAGACCTGCCAGTAGGTGTGGCTACACTCTCAGCCAATCACAGTCATCCTACACTACCATCTGTACATACACACATTGGTGATAGAATCTGTACTATCACACCCCCCTCAACTCACATTCCACCTTAAGCAATCCCTATGCCATAAATGCTCTGTGATTAGTAGGAGATTGCTTAAGGTGGCATGTCAGTGGGAAGGGAAGTTTGAGAACCATTGCTCTAGACCCAATTGTTACTGAAATATTTTGCTTGAGAAAAATTGTCATTGGCCCATTTCCTTTGAAGTTATGAATCTGTGCACATAATGAGTCAATTAGGTTCGATTAAAACATAGGTTTTCAAACTTTTTCTTCCAGTCGCGTTCCACCTTAAGCAATCCTCACAGAGCACTTATGTCATAGGGATTGCTTAAGGTGGAATGTGAGTTTGGGAGGTGGTTTGAAAACCACTGCCATAGATGACGAGAAGAGAACACCATGTAAGATGGCATTTTGTGGCATAAAGTGTTTGAAATCTTGGCTTTGACAAGTAATCAACAAAAGAAAAATAAAGTGTTGTTTTGTCCTACATCTGTACTTGTTCTCTTGATATATAGTGAGGAGCATTAAGCCTGCAACACATGCTGCTAGTTATGGTCGAAGAATGCTTTGGAATTTCAAACAGAGGACAGTCCCTTGGAGACCTTGGCTACAGGAACATGGGTTCATTCTAGCAGCTTTGACCCAAAATTTAATTTGTAAGAACCTGCAAAGAGAGGAGAAAAGCTTTTATTTGAAGTTCTTTGTTCTGTGAGGGACTTTAAAGTCATGCATAGCCAGGAGCAAACTTTTAAGATAAGGGGGATTTCCAGATGAAGAGGAATAAAAGTAATACAAAACTCTCTGGTCCAGCAATTCCCGTGGTTTAGCATGTTTTGAAATTTTAGTGCACGTCTGTACTAATGAATCAATTTTAAGTAAGATCTAACCTAACAAATTAAAATCTGTGCTAAGATCAGCTAATTAAGCTACTAGTGCAACTTTTGTGATCTGATCATTTTTAAAGTGATGGATATTTTGACTTACTGTTGGTTCTTGGAATGCTTGCATAATGCAGGGAATGTCTATGCTTAGAAAGGACAGTTCTCCTGATCAGAGGATGATGATCAAGGAGCAATTTCTGTTCAGATTTTCTGTGGTCTGTCACCAGTCAAGTTGTATTAGTGCTGAACTTGAGAACTTCAACTTGTGGATAGATGAGCCACTGAAGGGAGCAAGCAACTGAAGTAATTAATTAAGGGTATCTGCGATAAAAGATAAAAAGTGACAAAAATGAATCAAATTTAAAAAATCATAGCAAAATAAGAGGACAGAAGAAAAATTAAAAAAAAGATGGAATGCAAAGCACTTTTGCATTGCAGGGATGGCCACATTTTTAATTTAGACATACAGCACGGTAACAGGCCATTTCGGCCCATGAGTCCATACCAGGAGTGTAGGTTAATTGGGTGGAACAGACCCGTGGGTCAAAATGGCCTGTTACTGTGCTGTGTGTCTAAATTAAAAATTAAAAGATTGGCCACCTCTGCATTAGAGGAAAAACATTTAGTAGATGGAATGAACAGAATGAAATTTTCATCAATAAATAAACTTCCAGAAAAGGTTTTGGTAGCCATCTTCAAGAACTTCGTAGAATGGAAATAAAGCAAAAAGATAATTTATGATTCAGTATGAGTCACCACATGTTGATTCATGTTATTGCTAAATTTTTAGGATAAACTATAGATGAAGTGACAATATGGAGATGCATCACTAATCACTTTTTGAAAGCATGGCAATGTAAATACTATTTGCCCACTGCACAAAATGTTCACTGTATGATAGCCATCATAGTGTAGCTTAACTTCAAGTTCTGTACTTCACTGGTTACGGTTTATGTTAATTTGTTAGTTCAGTTCAAATTTATTTATCATCTCATTGTACCAGTACAGCCTGACAAAACAGCGTACTCCTTTCCACAGTGCAAACACACACACACAGACATAACACACACACCAAGCAAATGATGCGTATACACAGTACATAATATCCATATATTAAAATAAATATTATTAATAAATGGTAGAGCCTCAGAGTTATTCAACAATTATTCAGCATTCTCACTGCTCATGGGAAGAAGCTATTCCTCAGCCTAATGGTTCTGGCCTTAATACTTCAGAATCTTTTTCCCCACAGGAGTAGATATATTTCCATTGAAATGCTGGGCAGCTGCAGAGGCCACAGGAGCACTGCAAGCGAATTCATAGACACTCAGTTTCCCTGAAGGAACTCTTGCTTCTCTTTCTCTTGCTGTCGGGGTGCCAGGCTATGCGAGTGGTGCCTCTTTGTGTGCCTCTATGGCAGACAAAAGTTGATGAATTTTGTGCATTATTACATTTTGTCTATTATTACCTGAAAATAAATAAATCTTGAATAAAAGCTATTACTTTCTAATTTATTATATGTTAATTGCATTAAGCCTCAGTTTTTAATGGAAATTTTAGATCATTAAATGTCATGAGCTTTATCTTTAAAATGGTTAAAGGAGAACATTTTACAGCTCCTTAAACTGATGGTGTGGAAACAGGCAGATTGTAGACATTATTGTTGATAATTATATTCTTAGTAGTCCATTCAGTAAGATAGATCAAATAACATTAGGGGTGAATACTTCTGTTTGGATAATGTCACTCAGTCAGCTCCAGTTGCTAAATGTCACCACCTTCTTCCTTGGTAAATAATCTCACCACATGCCAAATCTGTTTATTACTTAATAACACTTTAGAAGAACCTTTCCATATTTTTGAATATTTTCCATATCACTGAAGAAGTAATTGAGAAATCCTTGCAATACAAATACTTTTCTACAAGTCTCAAAAAAGTACACAATTAAACAAAAAAAATGTGTCTAATGATGAGACAAGCTGATATGATTGAGAATCCTTCTAACAGATGTAGTGGCAGAGTGGAAAGTTTCTGCCCAAAACAGCTGAGCACTTAAGATGTGGTAACCCATAATCTTAAAATACTCCATTCACAGAAATGTAGATTGAAACAATTCTGTTAACATTGCAAAATGGCCCACAGGATTCCAGAGAAATATTATCAAGCAACATTTTGAACTGATTCAATGATTGAGGATTAATTGTTTTTTTTTTACACTACTTTCTTGCCACAGTTGCAGTACTGGAGCTATTGTCCAAGGACCGAGCTTGGAGACAACAGGGCGAGCAGAGTACTGTAAAATTAATGGTGATGTTTCCCCATAACTTAAGTCTCAAGACCAGATACTTTATGGAGTTGAGGCAATTCCAAACAGACCTGCAGCATAAAACATTATAGGCCTGTAATCCTACCAATATATCTAATGAATGTTCTATTGGCATGGGGTTAAGATATATCGGACACTGTAACGAATGGGAAACTGCCATATAAACCAGCAGTTGGTTTGCAATTTGTGCAGTAAATAATTAACAATTTGCCACCATGTATTTTATAAGTGTGGGCAACTCTGTCCCTCCTCTTCATAGGCTTAAAACTTTTTCTCCACTTCCATATGTCCTCATACTTATCCTTGGGTGCTGTTAGGCGCCTATTTATTACTGATTCCTTCGTGTTAGTCATTCAGCGAGTATATATAATCACAGTGACTAAAAATATGTAACATGAGCTACAGATAAGATTTTCACTTCTTTCATTCTCTTAATAACATTTTGCTTTTAGCTCGGGTGAAGATACTACTTTTTCCGTGTTTATTTTTTCTTTGTCTTTACGCAACTTGCTCCTGATGGCCATATCTATTCTGGTTTCTCCTTCACTTTAACAGCTGTACTGGTTATTAGCAGCAACTAGGTATGGCCTTTCCACGTGGGAGAAAAATAATCTTTATTCATTGATTTCACATATCTCCTGGCTTGGGTCAGCAGTATCCATTCATACAATTTTCCTGCCTCCTAATGCCATGCCTGTGAATATTTCAGGGTCTTCTTATCGTATCATGACCTTTTCTGGGGTCTTGGGAGGCTTGGGGCCTATTGTCATAGGTTGCCCCATCAAAATTTCATGAGGAATAAGTCCTTATTTCTATTTTGATTTTGCAAAGTGTACTGTACATTACTAAGGGCAGTGCCTCTGGCCATCGAGGCCATTTTATGGTCAAACTTTTGCCAAAAGTGCTCTTTGCACGAGCCCTGAGGACTGGGGTTGGTAGGGGAATTGCAACTCGCTGTGGAACCCCAAGGTTTCCTTCAGCCCCTGCACTAATTTATTTGTAAAATCACTATTTATTCCTGTGAGAATTCCAAACCTAGCTATAATTTTTTTTTCATCAATATGTTCATCACAGTTCTTGCATCATCCCTTCCTAGTTGGATAGGCCTCCACCCATCTGGAAAACATGTAAATTATTACCAGTATATACTTAAATTCCTTTTCAGCAGACATGTGAACAATATCAATTTGTAGATTTTCAAAAGCCATTTCTGGTTGGGGCAAATGATCAAATTTAGCGAGGCGTTTCCTCTCTTGCTTTGCTGGAAAATGAGACAAGTCCGTGTCACCTTTTCAATAGTTACTCATATCCCTCGGGCATGCTGTTGTTGACTGATATCAAGCTGCATTTCTTCTTTGCTCATGTGAGCCTGCCCATGTGCCAGGTGAGCCAGGGGTAAAAGTAAACTACATGAACATGCTACTCAGCCGGCTGGGTAATGCCATAATTTGGTATCCTGGTAGCTTCAGATTTGTTTAAGGTTCCTTTATTTTACGGTGAGGTCAGATTTTGGACACAGGAAGCTCATTTCCTCCTGATTCAACTCAAGGGGCTTATCTCACAGGTTGGTGCTGAGGAGTCACTTATTTAGCTACTATGTACGCAAACCAATTTTCCTTGGAGAGCTCAGTCTTGGCTGAGGTGTTGTATTGCACTTAATTACTGTTAATGTCTGTAACAACTGTATAGCTTCCAAAAGGTTCAGTACTAGGGAGGCAAGCTTTATTGCTTTTTCAGATGAGGTAATAAATTCTCTATTTTTCCACAATTGTCAAAAAAGTCATGTGTCATCCCAAACACACGTGAGTCAGTATAGTAGTTTTCCTTTCCTCAAGAATGTGGGCACTGGTAACTACATAAAGCTCTACCACCTATGCTGATGTTCCTATTGGCAATGCATAGGCCTCCATTATTTTGTGTGCCATTACTATAGTGTATCCTGCTAACAGCAGATCATCTCTTGGGTGGTGTGAAGAGCCTCTGTAATAAGAATTAAGGCAGGGTTATCAATCAGTTTCGTTTTCAGATCTGGCCAGTGAGTAGTAGAGGCAGACAATCATGGTCATCCTCATCCTATTGTGCAGTTGGTAGTGAGACAAGAGTAGCTAGATTATTAACCAGAGACCTCTTGAAAGTATAGTTGGATTGGGAAAGGAGAATCTCCTCATAGTCTTTTCTTGCCATGATAAAATGTTATTAGCAGCTGTATTCAATAGGAGCATTACTGCATGGGCCACAATTACAGTACATGGTGATTCAATGCAACAGGAATATACTTTTTCATTATCACAGTGGTGGCGGCAATGGCATGCAAACAGGTGGGTATTACATTAATGACAGCTGGTAATGTCGCAAATAAAAAGCTACTGGTCTTTTTCCTCCACCGTGCACTTGGCTTGGGATGCCTGTGGCAAACCCTGTGACTCATTCACATATAGTTGAAAGGGCTTGCTCTAGCTAGGTAACCCTTGCACAGGTGCTATGACTCGAGTCTGCTTTAGATCATGGAAGGTTTTCTCTCTTTCCAGTGTGCATTCTATGTTGGGCGGCTCTGTTTGCAACAGAGTAGAATGCAATACAGAATCCATTGTTGACAGTACCTTACCATGCCCAGGAAAGAGTGTCCTATTTTAATTTGGGGCTGGGACCACCTCTATTGCTTTTATTCAGTCCCTTCCCAAACTTCGCCAACCTTTACTGAGCTGGAATCCAAGGCACTGGACAGTCTCCTGGCGAAACTGCATTTCTCCAGAGAAAATGACTAAATGTTCAGGAAATGTTAAGGAATCCGCCAGACAATGTGGCCCTGTAGTAATGGAAGCTATGAGGATGCCATTGACTTACTGAATTAATGTCAAACATTCAGATAACTGGGATTCATCCAAATCATTTTAAATGGCGTGGCACAAACCATGGGACTTTAAGTATACCTGGGTCAGACGTATCCATGTTTATAGTTGCTTCTTGTAAATAAAGGCAAACAAGTACTGGCGATCCTTGTGCAAAGGTATGGAGAAAAATGGTGAGGACAAATCAATCAATGAAGGAGCTAGCTTCTACAGATATAGAAGTTAGTATAATGTTAGTATCAGATGCCAGCTATCTGATAAGCATGACTATTTTATTGATAGCTCTGAGGTTCTGTTCAAAACTCCACTCATTTTTTTTATCTCACTTTTGGGATGGGTAATATGGGAGTGTTACAGACTTTGGGCTTTCACTCGCACCCCTTGTTATAGTGAGCCAATTACTGGAGTGATACTTACTGTCTTCGACTTCAATCATTACACAGTACTGCTAATGCATGGCAATGGCAGAATTTTTTTTAAAGAAACTTTATGCTCCAGAGCTGGGTGGTGGACTTTCCCCATATGATTTTTTGTTGTGCCAATAAGGTTTCCAGGACTCGAGCTAAAATTCTAGGGAGAAATTGGGGGCTTTTCAAAAGTTGTTTTTGAGATTTTGGATTTTAACACAATTCTCCCCTCCCTTTCATTCAAGAATTCTATTCGTACTACTTGTCCTGATGTGGGCAGGGTCAAAGTACAAACAGTCTTCGTCTGTTTTACCAACCAATGATATTTTAAGATTTTTCTGGTGGTTTTACAGTCAGACGTTTTACTTAAGGAAGGGCTCAAGTCTGAAAAATCTTTACTTCCTTTGGATACTACAAGACCAGCGGAGTTCCTCCAGCATTTCTGTGTTTTGATAACAACCACTGTCACATGGGGCACTAAGTCTCCCATTTGGAATCTTCCTTCCATTTATTCCATGAAGTTTCCATAGTCCCTCAGGACCGATGTACATGTTTTAACTTCAGCTTTTCTTTATCAAACTGTACACCCTCATTTGACTGATAATTGTGTGGATCAGGTTGTATAGTGTAATAGGCCATGCACTATAACCACCTATTTCTTGTCATCATTTGCAACTGACACGACAGTAATTAGCCTCATCTGCAACAATGATGAGTTACTCTACAGAGGAGAGAAAAACCTCTTGAAGTGGTGTGAGAATAACAACTTGAGTCTCAATATGGACAAGACAAAGGAGGTAATTGTCGGCTTCAGGAGGACCAGGGACGACTGTCCTTCACTGCACTTAAATAGTTCAGTAGTGAAGAGAGTAGAGAGCACCAAGTTCCTTGGAATCTACTTAAGAAGTGGCCCATCTTGGGTGCTCATCTCCTCACTTGTCAGGAGGGTGCAACAACAACTACTTCCTGAGAAGATTAAGATGGGCAAGGCTACCGACCACGATCCTGTCAACTTTCTACAGGAGTTCTGTTGAGAGCATCCTAGCTATCTGCATCACAGGGTGGTAAGGTTGCTGTAGAGCATCAGATTGAAGGTCAATCCCCCTCCCTCCCCCTCCATCCCTTCCTTCAACGATGGGATTTAACAGTATCATTGTCTAAAAGGGCTGAAAAATTGGTAAGGACCACTACCACCCTGCATGCAGCATCTTTGAGCTACTCGCATAGGGAAAGAAATACAGGAGTGTCAGAGCCAGAACCACCGGGCTGAGAAACCGTTTCTTCCCATGGGCAGTGAGACTGCTGAACGACTGATGAACTGCTCGTACATACCCTCTGTAACTCATTCTTTTATTTAACAATAATATTTGTTTATTTTAATATATGTACTGTGCGTATCTATCATTTGTCTCCATGTGCGTTTTGTCTGTGTGTGTGTGTGGTTGCAGTATTTGGCACTGAGGACCAGAGAAGGCTGTTTCATTTGGTTGTACTTGTGCAATGGATGATAAGTAATTTGAATAATTTTCACAGCTACAGACATTATGCTAATTGGGAAACTGGCCTATTATCTACCTTTTTCTTACATCCTTTAAACAGTGGCATGATGTCTGTTCACTATACAAATTAACAATTGGAAGAGGGGATCAAGTTTAGCATAAATAAGTTTGCTAATGGCACAGAATTGAGTGGAAAAGCAAATTGCTTGGGGATTCAGAATGTTTGCTGAGAGGGGCGGTACAGTTAGAGTAGTATTTAGTGCACTACTGTTACAGCGCCAGTGATTGGGACTGGGGTTAGAATCATGTGCTGTCTGCAAGGAGTTGGTACGTTCTCCCTGTATTTGTGAGAGTTTTCCCCGGGGCTCTGATTTCCTCCCACAATTTGAAATGTACTGGGGGTGTTAGAGTAATTGGGCGACACTGGCTCGTGGCCCAAAATGGCCCGTTCCCGTGCTAAAATAAAAAAATAGATAGTTTGATGGGCCAAATAGGTAATTGGAGATGTTTAATCCTATGAACTTGAAGCTTTCTGTTCTTTTGAGTTCACTGCCATTAATGTGGAGAGGGGTATGGACTCAGTTCCCTCTCCTGAAATCACTGATCATCTCCTTCAGCTTATTGCCATTGAGAGAGAGGTTGTTATATTGACACCATTACTGAGGTGTCATCAGCAAATTTGAAGATGGAGTTGGAATAGTATTTAGCTATGAAGTTGTGGGGGTAAAAAGAGTAAAGTTGGGGATTCAGTCCACATCCTTGACTAGCACCAATGTTGAGTGTGATTGTGCAAAAGATGTTACCCATCCTCACTGATTGCAGCATCTTAGGAAGTCAGGAATCAAGGATGTTTCAGATGAGAGCACTAAGGGTTAGACCCTGAAGACAGGGAATGAGTTTCCTGAGAACTATGGCAATGAAGGCAGAGATTGCCTGTCTGTCATAGTTGCCACATGTCTGTCATGTTCTCATGGAACATGGTGCAATACCATCTCTTGGCTTTGCTAATGGTCCTTCGGAGCTTGTACTTGGATATTTTGTAAAGGCAGGATCTCCTAATTTGAATGCCATTAACAGCAGTGAGTTGTCTTACTGGTTCGTCCACAATTTCAATTGATGAAAGTCTTTATTGTCTCATACAGACTGAGTGACGAAGGTGGTATTGTATTCAGTGAGGTTCTTTGGCTTGGCTTCACGGACGAAGATTTATGGAGGGGGCAAAAAGTCCACGTCAGCTGCAGGCTCGTTTGTGGCTGACAAGTCCGATGCGGGACAGGCAGACACGATTGCAGCGGTTGCAGGGGAAAATTGGTGGGTTGGGGTTGGGTGTTGGGTTTTTCCTCCTCTGCCTTTTGTCAGTGAGGTAGGCTCTGCGGTCTTCTTCAAAGGAGGTTGCTGCCCGCCAAACTGTGAGGCGCCAAGATGCACGGTTTGAGGCGATATCAGCCCACTGGCGGTGGTCAATGTGGCAGGCACCAAGAGATTTCTTTAGGCAGTCCTTGTACCTTTTCTTTGGTGCACCTCTGTCACGGTGGCCAGTGGAGAGCTCGCCATATAACACGATCTTGGGAAGGCGATGGTCCTCCATTCTGGAGACGTGACCCATCCAGCGCAGCTGGATCTTCAGCAGCGTGGACTCGATGCTGTCGACCTCTGCCATCTCGAGTACTTCGACGTTAGGGATGTAAGCGCTCCAATGGATGTTGAGGATGGAGCGGAGACAACGCTGGTGGAAGCGTTCTAGGAGCCGTAGGTGGTGCCGGTAGAGGACCCATGATTCGGAGCCGATCAGGAGTGTGGGTATGACAACGGCTCTGTATACGCTTATCTTTGTGAGGTTTTTCAGTGAGGTTATTCACTGAATTTTTGTATGTGGACCAGTCTATTGACTTGAAACAGTTGCTTAGTTAATTAATATCAGCTTTCATTGATACCTCTGTATCCTCAGCCATCATTACCAGCCCCAACCATTACCTCCCCCCCCCCCACCACTCCAAAGCCTCTGCTTATATGCAAGAAGCATCAGCATGGCCCAATAACATGACCTGCTAAAGTGTAGGCTTGGGATGTAACAATTGGTATTATTTAGGGATGTATAGCAGAGATCTAAAGTGTTGGGACCTCTGGTGGCCACCTCTGGTGGCTGGTGGAGTTTAAGTAGGGCATCTTGAGGACAGCTTGGTTGAAGTCCCCAGCTATCATGAATATGGCTTTTGGATACTGTTTCAAGGTTTGGCCTACATTTTGTGAACAGGACATGAATGGGCAATTTTCCACATTGTTAGGCAGATGCTAGGGCTGGAGCTATACTGAATCACACCTGGATCAACAGTGTAAGTCTTCACTACAACTGGAATATTATCTAGCCTTTGCCCTCTCTTGTGCTCCCAGATATTTCATGTCACGTAAAGTCTGGCTTCTGTTACTTCTACAAAAGCTATCATGAATAGATCCATTTGCAAAGATTGATTAGTGGATTTATCCCTTGTTTTGATTCATTCACTACCTGCTGAGATCCAGTCTGGTAGCCAGACCTGGTCCTTTCCACCTGCTCATGATAATGGGCATTGAAGTCCCCAACCCACAGCACATTGCTATTTTCAATGCTTCTTTGAAGCATTCAACATGGAGAACCACTGGTTGGTCAATTAATTAATTAATTAACATCTCAAGTGTTCATTGTGAATATATTAATTTTCTTAACATCAGTAGTTTTGGATGTCATCAACTTGCAAGCTACGAATATTCCCTGATCTAAGTTGGTTATCACACAAATATGTTTGGAAGCAAAGAACAAGTTTTGAGGCAACTAAGATGTTTTGCTGAACCTCTTTATTAAAAAAAAAAAATTATTTATGGAATGGATAAACTTTTTTTTGGGTAGAATAACCCATGGATGACTTGATGACTGTATCAAAGGCCTTAACCTAGCTGATAACTGCAAATGGATTACGTTCTGCTCCAGATCTTCCTGGAATTGCCTCGAGACAAAAATCATCCTGAACTACTCCATTTTGGCCTAATATCACAATAGGCTTCCGGTAGATTCTCCTTTGATATGTTTATAGTGAGTCAGATGGAAAAAATGTCTGCTGAATTTCCTGCAGTAAGCTTTGATAATTTTTGAATTGTGATACAATAGTAGCATCCTGTATTGCTCCAAGAAAAATAAGTATCCAAGAAAAAACACTGCCTCCTCTAATTTCCTCCTTTACTACAGTGTGTAACAGTAAAAACACTTCACAAGTACATAATTGATTGTAAAGTGCTTTGGGATGTCCAGAGGTTGTGAAGGGCACTATGTAAAGTTCATTCATTCATGAACACGCATTTAATAAAATCTGTTGCACTGAAAGCTGATATTAATTAACTATCAGTGTATATTTATAGAACAATAACAAGAAAGTGCACGCCAGGATAATTTTTGCCATTTGAATTCTTAATTTATAAATACATGATGCTAAAAAAAATGGACAAAATATTTCTCTCTGTGCTTGGAAATAAATAATTGCATCAGACGCTAAAATAAGTTTGCCCATTAAAGCTTGTATCCATTTTAATTCTATTATGGGAATCAAGTTTACCATACCTGTTTTTCTCTTTGTTATATTCTAACAATTTACAGCACAAGAAAATTGTTATGCTGTTGAAGACTGTTTTTGTCGTGTGATATTGCAGCCTAAATTTCTCCACTTGGTTATTTCTTTTACTGAAAAGTACACAACCTTTACTCAGATTTTTATAGAAATTAACTAAGTATCTTTTTGGTGTATTACCAGTTCTTCTTAGGCCAACGTATTTTCCCAAATGGAATAATTGTTATGTTCAAAAGTATGAAACTTAACATTATTCCATATTTGGTCCTTGACTAACAATTTCCTTGCAATCTGTCTTTAAATGCTGTATTGTAGAGCAATGGACTGCATTTTGAAACAACTTTCTGAGGTACTTTATTATTTTCACTTGCAAAGGACTGCATGTGGGAAAAAATGCACTCCTGCATGTTCTTGGTTTGATTTGATTTTAAACATATATTGAAAGACTTTCCTATTTTTCAAGGTTAATCATGTTTTAAATTTCTAGCCAGTGAACTATTATTAACTAAATAGAAATGTCTAGAAATTTTCTCACTGCAGTAATAAACTGGAATTTTCTGCCAATAGAGATCAATCAATCAATTAATGACCCATAAAATAAATGATTGCACTTGAGAGAATAATGTGCAGGGCTTTAGGGTCCTGGGAGTAATCACCTTGAAAAATGAGTGTATTGTTATTTACATTATATAATGTACATATGCATCTTGCATTTTATTCCAGGTCAGCATTGAACAGGACCACTTTAGTGACCATTATGTTAACATCTTATTTGCAAAATATGGCTTTAGTTTTTATACAGTTGAGGTAATCTCCAATCTGCATGTACTTCCTCATTTTTGTGAAGTACCATCAAAAAGGACTGGTGCAGAGCACCAGAATTTGAGAAGGAGAAGCAGAGGAGATGACCCACGAGATGGTGACCACAGCGATGGACAAAATAGATATTAGGAGTTGACTGAGGGGTTCTATGGCTGAGAACACACAGATGGTGGGTTGTTAGTGACTCAATAAACTTGCACAGGCTGAAGGCTGCTTGTGACTGCAGTCGAGGAATTCACACTGGGCAGCAGATAACTGGAGAGTGGCTCAAGACTGGTTAAAGGGGTACTAGTTATTCGAACCAGGATGCAAGAGGGTGCTGAGGACACTGAAGGTTTCCTGATCATGTCAGAGGTTTGGATCTGGAACTAAGGCTGCTGATGGTTCGGACTGGAGCCTGTGGCAGCATTGGAGGTGAATCCACAAACACTCAGGGACTCTTTTGCTTCTCTTTCTGACTGAAAGAGGTGCTTCAGGCAATTTCTGCTGATGATGAATCTATTTGCCTTACAGCAGATGAAAGCAAATTCTGTGCAATATTGCCCTGTTTTTATTACATGACAATAAAGAAATCTTGAACGTTGAAAATTATATCAGTGGCAAAGCAGTTAGGGCTACTCTTCTTCTTTGGCTTGGCTTCGCGGACAAAGATTTATGGAGGGGGTAAATGTCCACGTCAGCTGCAGGCTCGTTTGTGGCTGACAAGTCCGATGCGGGACAGGCAGACACGGTTGCAGCGGTTGCAGGGGAAAATTGGTTGGTTGGGGTTGGGTGTTGGGTTTTTCCTCCTTTGTCTTTTACCAATTCATTAAACCCAGGTGTAAAATTATGCCTTTTATCATTAGAGGGGCGATTTTAAATGGGCTTCACCTTCTTTGAATTTGTATCATAAGCCTGAAGCAATTAGCGGTTTTGGATTGGGTGATGTGTAATTTGATGTAAAATAATTAATGTCATACTTATCATTTCATGAAGAAAATAATAGAACTTATGAAATGTCTCAAATATAGGGAACAGGATCTTCGATGCAGAATTTTCTTTCACATATTTGATTTTATTGTCAGAATACTGATGAATATGATTTATTTTCCACAGTAAATCCATAAACATAACAGTTGAAGGAAATTATATTCTAATTATTCTTATTTTAATTAGACTATCATTTTATCACTGAGAATAAAAATGTTTAATGAATGTTTTGAAATCAGAGATATTAATAAAAAAAATTGATAAGCTTTGTCTTGAGTCTCGATCCTAATGAACCTATTATTCTCCAGATCTGGACAGAAATGGTAAAGATGTCCAGCAAACTTTATTCATTGTACATTAGAATTGTAAGCTGTTTTTAATAAAACATAGGAATACAAACTGAACATAACTGATTTTAACATGAAAGGGGATTGGAAAAGTTAGGAAGGTTCTGGATCTCAGAAGAGAGAGTTTGTAGAATGCCTGTGGGATGGCTTTTTGGAACAGCTTGTCAATAAGCCCACTAGGGAATCAGCGGTTTTGGATTAGGTGTTGTGTGATGAACCTGAGATGATTAGGGAATTAAAGGTAATGGAACCCTTAGGAAGTAATGATCATAATTTAATTGAGTTCCTTTTCAAATTTGAAAAGGAAAAGCTGATATCAGGTATGTCAATATTTCAGTGGAATAAAGGAATTTACAGTGGTATGAGAGAGGATCTAGTCCAAGTTGACTAGAAAAGAGGGACGGCAGAGCAGATTTGGATGATATTTCTACAAGAAATAAAGAAAGTGCAGGATTTTTTTCTCCAATGGAAAATTGGCACAAATGTTGCTAACAAGAGGTTAACGCTAAAATAAAAGCATACAAGGAAGAAAAAATTAATGGAAAAACAGAGGACTGGGAAACTTTTAAAAAAAACTTACAGGAAGAGACAAGGTCATTAGGAAAGAAAAGATTAATTATGAAAGGAAGTTGGCAAATAGCATACAAAAGGATACTGAGTTTTAAAAAAAAAATTAAAGGAGACACGGGTAGATATAGGACTGGTTGAAAATGATGCTGGAGAAATTATAATGGGTAACAAAAAGATGGCAGAGGAACCAAATTAATATTTTACAGCAGTCTTCAGTGAGGAAGACATTAGCAATATACCTGATGGTCAGAGATCTCAGGGAATAAAATAAGTACAGTCAAGATTACTAGAGTGAAAGTGCTTAGTAAGCTAAATGGACTAAAGATAGATAGGTGCACCCATGTGTTCTGAAGGAGGTGGCTTTGGAGATTGTGGAGGTATTAGAAATGATTTTCGAGAAATCAATAGACTCTGGCATGGTTCCAGAGGATTAGAAGGCCACAAATATAGTTCCACTGTTTAAGAAAGGAGGGAGGCAGAAAAAAGGACATTGGTAGTTGGAAAGTAATTAAAGTTGATCCTCAAGGATGAGGTTATGAAACATATGGAACTAGATGATATGATAGGTGCAAGCCAGCATGGTTTCATGAGGGGAAGATCCTGCCTGACCAACCTATTGGAATTTTTTGAGGAAATCTAAAGTAGGATGGACAAGGGAGAGGCTGTGAATATCGTCTATTTGGATTTTCAAAAGGTCTTTGATAAGGTGCCACATTAGAGGCGGCTTCATAAGATGAGACCCCATGGAATTACAGGAAAGATATTAGATTGGGTGGAACTTTGGCTGATAGGATGAAGGGTGGGAATAAAGGGATCCTGTTCTGGTTAGTTGCCAGTTACTAGTGGTGTTCCACAGTGGTCGGTGTTGGGGCCACTTCTTTTAACAAAGTGTATTGATTATTTAGATTATGGATAGAATGGTTTTGTGGCTAAGTTTGCAGATGACACCAAGATAGGTGGTGGAGTAGGAAATGTTGAAGAAACCGAAGGGTAGCAGAGATACTTGGCAGGCAAAGAAATGACAGATGAGATATAATGTTAAGAAATGTACACTTGTACATTTTGGAAGCGGAAATAAATGGGAAGATTATTATTTGGATGGGGAGAATCTTCAAAATTCGTAAGTGCAAAGGGACTTTGGGTCCTCATGCAGGATAACCTAAAGGTTAACCACCAGCTTGGATTGGGAGTAAAGAAAGTGAATGCAATGTTGGCATTCATTTCAAAAGGAATAATGTATGAGAGTAAAGAGGTGTTGATGGGGCTCTATGGGGCACCTGTGAGACCTCATTTGGAGTACTGTGTGCAGTTTTGGGCCCCTTAGAAGGGATGTAATGATGTTGGAGAGAGTACAGAGAAGATTTACCAAGATGATTCCTAGAATACAAGGACTAACGTATGAGGAATGTTTAGTGCCTCTTGAACTGTATTCATTGGACTATAGAAGAATGAACAGAGATTTCATAGAAACATTTTGAATGCTGAAAGGATTGGTCAGAGTAGATGTGACTAAGATGTTTCCCTGATGGGTGAATCCATGACAAGAGGGCACAGTCTTAGAATTAGAAGGTACCCATTTAAAACCGATGAGGAAAATTTCTTTAACCAGAAGCTTGTGGATTTGTGCAATGCGTTGCCACATATAGCATTGGAAGCCTGATCATAGTGGGTGGGGGTTAGGGGAGGAGGTTTAAGGAGGAGATCGATAATTAGTCAGGGTATCAAGGGATATGGGGTAAGAGCCAGAATTTGGAACTAGATGTGAGAATGGTTTAGCTCAGGGTGGAGTTGCTGAGCAGACTCGATGGGTTGAATGGCATACTTATTTTCCTTGTTATTGTGATGTGTCTTTCTAATTATTTGCAAGCAGAACAAACCTTGAGATTCATTTCAAATTCTCCTCACATCAGCACAGGAAATTCTAGAGCTAAACATGACACAAATATCAAGTGATGAAGGCCAGTCCATTTGAACTTTCATGAGTGCTGGAATACATGATCTAATTGCTTGACAGGCATGTTCAACATTTAGTTTCTTTAACGTGAAATTGGTTGTCTCACTCCTATACTAAGATTACACCTGTGCTAGTACTAACCTTGGAATATGTGAGCTCTATCCCACTGGTTTTATCAAAATGGGGATGCTATCCTGGAATTAGATTATAAGGGGCAATGCTGTTGCCATTTTGTAAATCTCAAGATAGTCTTATCAGAAGTGCAACCTTGCCTTTGATCAAATCTCTCAAATTATTGAAATCACTTTGAATATCTGAAACAATTATTTAAATTTGTGAAGATTATTTAATATATTTTATTAAAAATAATTAGTTATTGAAAAAGTTCTGTTAATATGGTTTTAATTAAGTTAACATAACTAAACTTGGTGTTTTTTTTTCCAATCTTCAGGTTGGGAAATTCCATGCAAAATTAAAAATATTTCCATTTTCATCCAGGCTTTGGCTGGCATTAAATGGCCATGGCAGAATCTGTAGTATGGACTCTAGCAATGGCTATGAATAGCACTCAAAGAATTCTCTCAATGAGGATGCACTTGCCTGGGAATGGCTCAGCCCATGTGATTCCACAACCCTACAAATAGTTCCTTTTTATTAAAATCAGAAGCAATGCCGAGTTTCTCAACTTAACACATCTCAAACATGTGCACATTAACTCAGACTGCTCAAACGTTTCTTGTTGATATTATTATTTATATTGCTTTCACAGATTTTGAGACTTGAAGATTTCAGATTTCATATTAATTGTCAGAATATATACTCATCACATACAACCTTGTGATTCTTTTTGAAGTTTTGAAGATTGCATTGCTTCATTAGTGGTTTTAATTTTCTGGGAGAATTTCTTTGTTCCAGGGCTCATTATACTGTTGTACTTGCAAAGTGCTAAAATGACAAAAAGAATACTTGAGATGATGAGAGATTTGAATTTGGTAGAGATATGGAGGAAGTTGAATCCAATTGAAAAATACTTTTCCTTTTATTCGGCTCGTCATAATTCTTCTAGAATTGATTTATTTTTGGTTTCAGCACAATTACAAGGTTGATTTATTCATGCTGAATATAAAAGTAGATTATTGTCTGATCATTCTTCATTATTAGCTACATGTTTAGGTACTGAGGTGATTGAGACTGCTTATCGTTGGAGATTTAATGAAATGTTAAAAAGGTCTGATTTTGTTAAGTTTATAAGATATCAAATTATTTTTATTTACAAATGTCAATACAGAATAAAGTTGTTTTATGGGATGCTTTGAAAGCATATTTAAGGGGTCAGATTATTAGTTATACTGCTAAGATTAAAAAGCAATATTTATTAGACAGTAACAATTTGGAAAAAGAAATTGAAGAGTTAGAGAAGAAATTTCAGAAGAATTCTACTGAAGATGATAAGACACAATTATCTAAATTAAAGTTACGTTATAATATTTTCCCAACTTATAAATATGAAAAAATGATTTTGCGATCCAAACAACGTTATTATGAACTGGGGGAAAGAGCGCATAAAGTTTTAGCCAGGCAATTGAAAACTGAACAAGTATTGTTAGGTCTGCTTTGTTCGAGAATGAGTGAGTCAGACACCAGACTGAGTCGAAATCAAAGTTCTTTATTACCGGATTGTAACACTTGCAACTAACAGTGTTAGTTGGAGAAGGCGCATTCTCCCGATATCAGCAAGTGGTGTTTTTTTTATACCTCAGGACACGCACTTAGTAAATTATCATACCATTACATTGTCCAATGAATAAGCTGTTGCTACCCTTCTCTGTTAGTCTGCTGCACATCATCTTGTTATTGCCACACTTATCTTGAGCGTACAAGGTCACACCTGCATCCTGTTACTCCTTAGTACTGGGTGACTCCTTCTCCGGTCCCAACTCATGATGTTTTTACCTTACAGTATGCAATTAGGAAGAATTCAGAGATTACATATAAACGAGAGGAAATTAATGAGGAATTTAAAATTTTTTATTAAAGTTTATATACATCAGAGGGTATTCAAGAAACAGATTAGATTGATTCCTTTTTATCTAATTTAAATTTATAATTATTGACTGATATGGATATTAAAGATTTGGATGGTTCATTTACTGAATTAGAGCTAAAGGAAGCTGGTGGGAAATTCTCAGGAGAGGATGGGTTTACAATGGAGTTTTATAAAGAATTTAATGATTTATTATTTCCATTATAGATATATATATATATATATATATATATATGTATTGAAACAAGCAACTGAAACTGGTTTGTTTCTAGAATCTTTTTCAAGGGCATTGATTACTGTTATACCGAAGAAAGATAGAGATCCTTTAAAAGTGGCTTCATATAGACCAATATCTTTGTTAAATGTGGATTATAAGATTGTGGCGAAAGTATTAGCTAATAGGCTAGCAAATTTTTTGCCACAATTAGTGCATGTTAATCAAATAGGTTTTATTGGAGGTAGATATTCTGCAGATAATATTGTTAAATTAATTTCATTTGTAAATGTTGCAAGAAAACAGTAGCATTATATGTGGAAAAAGCGTTTGATCAAGTTGAATGGAATTTTTTATTTAAAATATTAGAAAAATTTAATTTTGGTCCTTTTTTTATTGGTTGGGTTAAAGCCTTACATACTGGACCCTCAGCAAGAGAGATGACAAATGGTCAGATTTCAAGAGCCTTTAATTTGTCTCGTTCAACTAGACAGGGTTATCCTCTTTCTCCGGCTTTGTTTGCTTTGGTAATAGAGCCTTTAGCCCAAGCTCTATGGCAGGATTTTAGTACTAAAGGAATTACCATAGAAGAACAGAAATATAAAATTAGTTTGTTTGCAGATGATGTGTGATATATTTGACATATCCTAAGAATTCATTAAAATCTTTGCAAAATTTGTTAAATCGATATGGAATGCTATCAGGTTATAAAGTTTTAATTGGGAAAAAAATGAGATATTATCTATATCTGATTAAGATTATACAGAATGTAGACAAATTACTAAGTTTAAATGGTCTAGTGAAGTTAAATATTTTGGAGTTGTAGTGAATAGATAATATCAAGACATACCGTTATTGAATAAGATTAAAGCTGATTTATGTAGATGGAAAGATTTACCATCGACTTTAATTGGGAGAGTGAACTGTATTAAGATGAATATTTATCTCTAAATACAATATCTTTTTCAATCTATACCGAGTGTAATACCAAAGAAATTTCTTAAGGAAATAAATTAAGTAATTCGGTTATTTTTGTGGAAAGATAAATTGTCAAGGGTCTCAATGCAAAAATTAACTTGGTGTTATGAATTAGGTGGTTTACAATTACCACATTTTCAAAATTATTATGAAGCAGCACAATTGAAATTTATTAATAGGTTATTTGATATTGAGCAACTGCCTAGATGGGTAAAAATTGAGTTTGATTAGATTTTTGAAGATAATATTAGTCATTTTATTTATAAATGGAATCCTTTATTGTTACAAACATATAGATTACCTGTGTTGTGACATATAATGAATATTTGGTACAAACAAAATCAATCTATAGGATCTAAAGGAAAAATATCTATAAAATCACCAATTATATCAAAATAAATTAATTCCTTTTTATTTATATAATCCCTATTTGAAAGATTGGAGAATGAAATGAATAGGTATGATACAGGTTTGTTTTGAGGCAGGAAGATTTTCTACATTTAATAGATTACAGGAGAAGTTTGGTATTTCGCCAAATTCTTTATTTGCTTATTATTAAGTTTTGAATTTTTTACAAACAAATTTTGGATGGGATTTTTACCAGGTTAAATGAAGTTTGAGTTATTAATTGCAGATAAAGTTGAAAAGGGGTTTATTTCAGATATGTATAGGTTGTTACAGGAAAAAATGGATAAAGTCGATATACATAAAATGAAGGAGAAATAGGAGAAAGATTTAGATATTGTTTTGTCTTGGGAAGAATGGTCAAATAGTGTTATAGGTATATTACATAGGTATATGGTTAATTATAATTTTATACATCAATTATATTTAACTCCTGAGAAATTGAAGAAATATGGATTTCGTTTGTTTGATTTGTGTTTTAGATGTGTGGAACAGATAGGTACCTTTATGCCTTCAGTTTGATCATGTGAAAAAAAACCTTTTTGGGAGAAAGTTGTAAAGTTTTTGAGAGATTTGTTCAAATTGATTTGCAATTGGATCCAATGTTGTGTTTATTGGGTTATATGAATGTATTAAATGCAAGGTTTAATTTTATGAAACTATTAAATAAAAATTTCCAAAAAAAATTGATCCTCAGTCCATGTCAATATGTTCCTCTTAATTTCATGAACCCTAATCCTCATTAGATTATTAACAGACAGCTCAGAGGTAAGATGGTGAAAAAAGCAGATTTATTAGAGATGATATTTAATGCAGATTCTGAGCTTATGTATTTTGGTAGAAAGAATGAGATGTGGCAAATGTTTCAGAAGAGTGCAGGAACACAGAAACTTGGGGCAGTACATTCCCAAATCTTTAAAAGTGATAGGGCAAGTTGAAAAAGCATACAGTACAAAAGCAATGTATTTATAAACCTAACAATATACCAGTTCATGGTAAATTTTATTTTGGCCAGTTCTAAACAACTTTTGGGTTATGTTAAAAGTACCAATGATTTAATAAAAGAAATAGGTTGTTCTCTGACAGAACTAAATGTTCAAAATTTTGAAGGATTTTAAAAGACTAAGTAAAGAGAAACTTACCAGTGGTAGATCGTAAGCAGAGGCAAAGATGGGAACTGTGTGCTAACCTTGGAAAAAAGGCTACAGGTTGCAGGTGTAATGTAGTAGGAACACAAAATATTGGAGAAGCTCAGCAGGTCAAACAGTGTCTTTTATACAGCAAAGGTAATAATACAAAACTGATATATTAGGCTTGATCCCTTCATGAAGGTATGAGAGAATGCCGGCAGGCGTCCAAACAAAAGTTGGGGGAGAGGAGGTGGTAAAGGCAAGAGATGGTGGGTGGAGGAGGGGACAGCAGTGAGTGGAGAAGAGGGATGGCTGGGTGAGTAGGGGGGGAAGGGAGCAGAAAGGAGGAGGGGAAAGAAAAGGTTAGCAAGTTTAGCTGAAAGCAGAGAAGTTGATGTTAATCCCATGTGGCTGGAGGGTGCCCAGACAAAAAAAATAAGGTGTTGTTCTTCCAATCTCTGCGTGGTCAGGGTGGGATAGTACATAAGGCCATGGACAGACACGAGAGCTTGGGAGTGTGACTCAGAATTGAAATGGTTGGTTACTGGAAGGTCACTGTTGTTGCGGTTGGAGGAGAGGTGCTGAGTGAAGCGATCTCCCAGTCTGCAACTGTTCTCTCCATTGTAGAGAAGGCCACAAAGGGAGCACTGGATGCAGTAAATAAGTCCTATGGATGTACGAGTAAAGTGTTGCTTCACTTAAAAGGCCTGTTTGGAGCTCCGGACCGTGGTGAAGGAGGAGGTGTGGGTGCGTGGCCAGTGGAAGGTGCTGGGGGTGATAGTTGGGGAGGGATGAGTGCACAAGGGAATCACAGAGGGAGGGAGTGGTCCCTACAGAAGGCCGAGAGGGGAGGAGATGGAAAAATATGTCTGGTAGTGGGATCCTGTAGTAAGTCCGGGAAATTTTGGTGGATAATATGTTAGATGCGGAGGTTGGTAAGTGAGGATAAGTGGGGTTCTATGCTGGTTATGTCTGGGGGCAGAGGGGACAAGGGCAGATGAATAGGAAATGGAGGAGGTGTGGATGAAGGTTGAATTGTTAGTGGTGTAGGGGAAGCCTCGTTTGTGGAAGAAGGAAGACATTTTGGAAGATCTGGACAGGAAGACTTCATCTTGGGAACAGATGTGGCGGAGATGGAGAAATTGAGGGAAGAGGATGGAATCCTTGCAGGGGACAGGGTGTGTGGTCAAGGAGTTGTGGGAGTTGGAATTTTTATATGTCATTGGAATGCTTGTCTCCTGAGATGGAGACAGAGGGATTCACGAAGGGGAGAGTGTTATTGGGGATGGACCAGGTGAGTTTGAGATCGGGGTGGAAGATGGCTGCGAAGTGGATGAAGTTGACAAGCTCATTGCGGGCGCATGAGGCAGCTCCAATGTAGTCTTCGATATACTGGAGGAAGAGTTGAGGGGGTCTTGCCTGTGTAGGCTTTTAGTATGGATTGCTCTACAAATAGGCAGGTGTAGCTGGGACCCATGCGGGTACCCATACCTACTCCTTTAATTTGGCGGAAGTGAGATAAGTTAAAGTGAGAGTGAGGACAAGTTCTGCCAGGCAGAGGAGGGTGGTGGTGGAGGGTGACTGGTTAGGTCTTTGGTCTAGTTAGAAGTGAAGTGCTTTCAGACCGTCTGTGTGGGGGATGGAGTTTAAAGGGATTGGACATCCATCGTGAAGATGAGATGATCCGGTTCAGGGAATCTGAAGTTATTGAGGTGTTGCGATGTAGGTGGGGAGGGATTAGGCCAAGGGAGAAAAGATAGAGTCAAGGTAAGATTAAACTGGTTTGGGTTTTTGTACCTTGGGTTGAAGGTAGAAATGAGGTATGGAGGTGGGAGAGAATGAGGTTGATGGCCATGGGAGGGTGGTGACCAGAAGTGATGAGGTTGGCGATGGTGCTGGAGATGGTGGTTTGATGTGTAATGGTGGGGTCTATGCGAGGGGTCAATAGGAGGAGGTGTCTGAGAGCTGTCGACTGGCCTCAGCAAGGTAGAGGTCAGTGTGCCAGACCACAACAGCACCAACCTTGTCTGCAGGTTTGATGGTGAAATTTGGATGGTTGCGGAGAAAGTGGAGGGCAGAGCGTGATATAGTGTCTGCTTTCTTTCATTAATTGTATCCTGAAAGGAGGTGTGGAACCCTAAGACTCAATATGCATGACCATGGACTCAGGGAAGTTAGAATTTATGTAAAGTTTGTATTTTCATAACTGTTTACCTTTTGAGAGTTCCTTGGCATCTTTTAAGATTAAGATTTTACATAGATTTAAGATTAATGGGAATATTGCTGGGAGTGATTTGAGGGATGCAAGTTTATGCAGTGGATCTGTACCACTTGGGATCTGAGAAATGAGCACAAGAATTGGGATAGCTCAGGGGCGGCCAAATCACAACTCACAAGCCACATGTGGCTCTTTGACATATAATGTGCGGCTTGTGGAAATACGTTGGCTGAGACAGGAATTGTACGAGCTGCCCACCTATCCAAGCTCACAATGCCACGGCCACTCTCCCATCTGAGCTCCTGATGCCTCAGCTACCTTCCCATCCGAGGTCCTGAGGCCCCGACCACAGGCCCTTACCGAGAACCCAGCTGCTTGCCCATCTGATCTCCTGAAGCACTGAACTCAAGACTTACTATGCAGTCCTGACTGCTCACCCACCCATCCTAGCTGCCGACACCCTGACCACAGACACTCGCCTAGGCTTACCAGCCCACCTATCGAGCTTCCAAAATCTCAAGGGGCGCATATACTTACCATGGCCAAAAGTAGTACACGTGTGATAGTTGACCCCCTAAATTTTGCCTAAAAATTGGTCCACAAAATTCAACTATTACACATGTATATATGGTATCTATCCTTTTTGATTATTGAAACTTGTACAAAGTAGCAGTTTAAAAAGTACATACATGAATAAATATTATTACGTACATATATTTCTTAATATTTATACATAATTTTTGTAAAAAAGATGTGCATGTACGAGTAAAAACGTGCATGCAATTTTAATCTTGTGTAGCTCTCAAACATCTGAAGTTTATCATATGTGCTCTTGCATGAAGCAAATTTGATCACTCCTGGGATAACTCTAAGAGTTGGCATAGACTTTTGAATTGGCATAGAAGCTTGAATACTGTTGTTAAGTGATTCTGTAACCTTACAGATAATATCTGGGGAAGAGCAGTTCCCTCAGAATAATATTTTCTAGTTATCTGATGCCTCTGTACTACATCATGTAGCCTAATACCAATTTTGGCATTATTTTTCTTGTGGTAATGTGTTGCTGGATGAAATTTATGACTTCAGTGACAATTTACATTCTTTATGAACAATTTTCAGGTCCATACAAGCATCAGTGCATATACTAATAGTCAAAAGCAATTATTTCCTTGTTATTGGACACTCAACAATGCCTATCAGTGGATTTTGAGTGATTGTGGACATGATATTTTAAGATAATTTGTTCCTTCATGCTGACCTAGCACAAACCAATATTTGGAGCTGAAGTGCACAAATGACGTCGATAAAACTGGAAACAAAAATTTTACTTTTTGACCACTTTTGGGTTTATGGACTTTAGGCTGCTGATCACAAAAATCACCTTAAAATTTTCCTATCAGGTACCATTTTTTTAAAGATGTAACATTTTTCTGATTTCCAGTCATATTTTAAGTTTACTTCAAGTTTACAAAACCACTTTCTGCATTTGCACTTGGACTTCCCTGCTGATCTTGGTGCAGAAAGGCTTCACTAGGACATTGCAACCATATAAAAGTGATATCAGGGCAAATGGAATCCATCAATTCTGGCTGATAATTGTTGGACACTGACACGAGAGGCATCAGATGCTGAGTACAAATGAAAATCAGCAGCATGACATTGTTATGTCAGATGAGCCAATGCAATGTATCAGCACCATTGTGATCAAACATGGTAAATTCAATATGTTAATTTAATGTTTTTCCAACTTCCTATGTGATGCAGCAAATCTTTGTGTTCAGCTTGAATTTGTCAATCATAATTCCCACATTTTTGCAGGAAGCAACCTTTTGGGGAAAAAAATTGTTATCCAGTGTAATGACCAAAGGAAATTGATCATAAAAAGAGTTAAGCGCTCTCAAGGAGAGCATGGAAATTACTCTGTGGTGCTGAACACTAAAGATGTTTATGACACAAATGGAGATCATTCAGTTCATCACTTCTATGCCAACTCTTCACAGAACAATCCAGACAATTTTGTTGCCCTTGTATTTTTCCATAGAACATTAGAGCACAGAAACAGGTCTCTTTGGCCCTTCTAGTCCATGTTGAACCATATTTGCTTAATCCCATTGATCTGCACACAGTGCATAGCCCCTCTATACCTCTCCCAAGCAGGTACCTGTTCAAATTCTTCTTAAATGTTAAAATTGAACCTGCATTCACCACTTCAGCTGACAGCTTGTTTCACTCTCCCACTACCCTCTGAAGAAGTTCCCCCTAAACTTCTCCCTTTTCACTCTTAACCCATGTTCTCTGGTTTGTATCTCACCTAACCTCAGTGGAAAAAGCCTATCTACATTTACTCTGCCTATCTCCCTTATCATTTTAAATATCTCTATCAAACCTCCCCTCATTCTTCTACACTCCAGGGAATAAAGTCCTAACCTGTTTAACCTTTCCCTGTAACTCAGTTCCTGAAGTCCAGGCAACATCCTAGTAAATTTTCTCTGTTCTCTTTCTATCTTATTGATATCTTTCCTGTAGTTAGGTGACCAAAACTGCATACAATACTCCAAATTTAGCCTCACCAATGTCTTATACAACTTCACCATAACTTCCTAACTCCACTCAAAACTTTGATTTATGAAGGCCAATATGCCAAAATCTCTCTTTACAAGCCTATCCACCTGTGATGCCACTTCAGTGCATCTCTATTCCTATATCACTGTTCTACCACACTCCTCAGTGCCCTACCATTTACTTTGTATGTCCTTTTTTGGTTTGTCCTTCTAAAATGCAACACCTCACATTTGGATACATTAAAATCCATCTGCCATTTTTCACCCCATTTTTCCAGCTGGCCCAGATCCTTCTGCAACCTTTGAAAACCTTCTTCACTGTTCACAGTGTCTCTAATCTTAGTGTCATATGAAAATTTGCTAATCCACTTGACCACATTATCATTCAGATCATTGATATAGATGACAACCAATAATGGTCCCAGCACTGATCCCCGATTTCCTTCTGTCTTCCTTGTTACATACCCTTTGGAAAGGCTTCATATTGCAAGTGCTTATTGCAGGGAAATTTCACTAATCCACTCTCCTTATTCTGCAGATAAATTTAAATTGACAAGCTATTATCAATGCACACTACCAGTGTCTTCTCTGTGGATTGCCACCTTGTTGTGATGGAGAAAATTGTGCTGTCCTCATATCTTGAGAGTGATGCTGCCTGGAGCTATGCTTCTGGTGGTAAGGTTGAGGGTGAGGTCCTTGATAAAGAACAATCCAACCAAGTCCTCAATGAAGGAAAAGGCAGATGAAGTTACTCTGAACTTAATGGTTGTGAAGGCGGATGAAGGCTGCAACAAATCCATCAGCTCCAATTCTTGTAGTTATTTGTGAAGTATCGTGTACTTCTTGGAGTGCAACATCAAGTATACATTAAAGGAATACACGCACAGGCATCTTCGGTCTGTGGGCCAATCTTCATCAAGTCTTTCGGTGATCGGGGAGGGTGACGGGAGCAGGCAATGTGAGGCTGGATGAAAACATGGACCACTTTCTGATTCTTGCAAGTCAATGTGGTGATACCACTGTATTACTATTGGTTACTATCTCTGTGTGTGTGGCTGTCCCACTTCCATGCTGACTGTACCAGTGACTCCTCCCCTTTGAACCCCTAATAATGGCTATTATGCTCTGACCCCTCCCAGAGTAAGAGCTCTGGATTCGGGCCAAGCAACATGAGTGTACATCCTGATTTAATTGATGGACTATCAATTTTTTCAAAGACTTGAAGTTGCCAGAATTATAGGCTTTTAATTACTTAAAACTGTATGTACACTCACGTTGCTTGGCCCGAGTCCAGAGCTCATACTGGGGGAGGAGTCAAAGTGTACCACTCCTATAATGTCGACCTTAACGACGAGATCCAACATCGTCTTAAATGTGCTGGAACAGCTTTGGGACGCCTCTGAACAAGAATCTTTCATGAGCGTGACATCCGTATGGATACCAAAATGTTAGTGTCAAAGCAGGATGATCCCAATGCTCCTGTATGCATCAGAAACCTGGACAACATACCGGCGACTTCTAAAGGCACTTGAAAAATTCCATCAACGCTGTCTTCAAAACATCTTAAATATCAGCTGGGAAGATAGTGAGTGTCAATGAATCAAAAACAACAAGCATTGAAGCCTGCCATCAAGAGCCAGCTAAGATGGAGTGGTCATGCTGTTCGGATGAAAGATAAGTATCTGCCGAAACAAATCCTCTACTCCCACCTTAAAGAAGGAAAACCTAAAAGGTGGATAACAGAAAAGATTTAAAGACCTCTTAAAAGCCAACATGAAGAAATGTAATATTGACATCAACAATTGGAAAACTAGTGCCAAGGACAGGAAACTCTGGCAAACTATCATCCAAGAAGAAACAGCAACCTTTGAAGCCAAAAGATGTGTAGAATTAGAAGAAAATGGAAGGAGAGGCAGCAACAACCAAAGCCTGATCTCCCATCTGGAACTATCTGTCCTGAATGCGGAAGAACTTCCAAAGCCAAGATTGGACTCGTAAGCCACCTGAGAGCTCATAAATTGATCAATGAAAATTAATTTTTTGTTGTACAATGTACATAAGCACCAAAACTTGGAACCTTTCTTACTGCTTCATCCTGCCTCCAAAGTTGAAGACTACCACCTTGTGACTTTCACTGCTTTTAGCTTTTCTCTTACTGCTGCCACCTTCTTGCACCTCACATAATAACGTTAGCCCATAGAAGATAATGTCATACTGATTCAACCTGTCAATAGTCTCACTAAGAATTTCTTCATTCCTTGTATAAATGGCTTGATTTAACGTTATGTATTTCTATGTCAAAGTTCACATCACAATGCAAAGATGGTTTAGGGTTATCAAAAGAATGAGATTCTCTTACTGGGAAGTCTCTATTGTCATGTTCTTTAATAGTAGTTTTCTCTCATAAATTTAGGGAATGGTAAGCAAAGATTTGTCATTCTGTGTCTTTCTCAGGCTGCCATCTCAATCTAATTTAAGCGAAACTCAATCTGACTATTTTTCTCCCATTGATGCTTATTGGCCTGCTGGATCTCACCAGCAGATTGTGTTTAGCTTCAGATTCCAGTGTCTACAACTTCCTGTGTGTCTTTAATCGATTTTAATATTAAATGCAGTTCCTGTACCTGGCACTTATCCCTCACCTGAACCTTGTTATTCCTCCAACATAACTTTTATTTTTTAAGTTATTAGGTTGCTATAACTATATGATGAAATGAATACAATAGCATTCACAATTTTATAATTTACATGCAAAAATACACACAGAGCCAAGCAGTCAGAGTAAATTTTCCTAATTGGCCACAACTTGGCAGAAATCATGTTTCCATACATTTTCCTCCATCTTACAGCATCCATTTGGGGAACCCACAATAAAATTTCTATGTATATCTTTTGCCTTGGTTGAGTGATTCCTTGTGAGATTTGTTAGTGATCTGCCAAAGTATTTTAAGGAGTGTTTCTGTTTGTTTTAAATTGCTCTCAAATAATTTTTCTTCCCATGTATTTTGACAAATGCAAGAAAAATCCAACTTGTAATATTTTCAGCAGGGGTTGCTATTGCTTCTCCTTGCAAAATTTTTTGCAGAATATAATTGAGGCCAGCTTGTGTTCTGGAACTGTGTTGTAAAATTTTCCAGTGAATCTTGGCTCACAAATAAAATGAATATTTATTATTTTTAAAGTTCTATGGAAAGATTTATTGCTCAACTGCAGTATAGAATTTTATGGTGTAGTGATAGAACGTCAGCCAGATCTGATGATATCATCTTCCCAGAATTCTTTGCACCAAACATTCAAAACATCATGGATTATTTTTCACAACATGTTATATTTGGTACAACAATGTGTCTTGGTTGCTGTTGCTCCATGGGCTCTTAGATGTGGTGAAATTCATTTCTGTTGTGCCTTTGTGGAAAATCTGCATGGCAAATCTCTAAGACCCCTTCAGTCAATGGAATAAGGAATTTGATGACAATTCTTGCGTTGGTTTTCCCTTTGGTAGACATCATTTGAGATTCTTCTGTAATTAACACAATTCAATTTGTATCCTCTCTTGAAGATGATAACCATAAAAGTGTCCTTTAACATGTTTTATTCTTCCCGATGCAATATTCAATAATATTCACTTGTCCTTTGATAGGATAAGGGAATTAACGTCACTGCTCTCTCTAGCCCGCATACCTTTCTTTGAATCTGTGAACACGCTCGGACATTTTCAAATGGGCAGATTAACCTGACATCAGACTCTGAAGTAAATGCTCTACTTTGAGGACATCATCAAAATGTCCTTGGAACAAAGAATATAATTTGGATCAATTGGTGGAAATCTTTGGGCCAAGACGTTTCAAACTGGCAGAGAAGCATTGAGGAAAGCATCTGTTTCAGATTTCTCTGGGATTATGTGATGAGCAAATACAAACATTGAAAGAAGCATGTACTCTAATCAATCGTTTGTTCCACCATGACTAAGTCTGTTGAACCCACTTGGTAAACTCAACCCATAGAACTATAATAGTGATAGCAAATAATCTATATGTAGGAGACAATGTAAGAAGATATTTGTAATCAATTAAATGTACAGTTTTTCCAAAATAGAGTGAAATATGATAAACTGTGGTTTTATTTCATTTGGATCAATAAGCAGTTTTTAATCCTAGAATGATTATAATCCATTCAAAATATGATTACACTATCTCACTATTGTAATAAAATATTATTTTTATCAAGTAGTAAATTAAGGTTTCTGAACATTCTTAAGAATTAAATGTAGAATGGTTCTGTCATCAAAAGGTGTAATTTCCTTCATTTTGACACCTGTAAGCAGTGAAATGTGATGCATACTTCATCTGTAAGAAGAAGAATTTGGCAAAGGCCGTATATCTTCTTCTGTAAATTTGACCCATTTTTGGTTCATGAAGAACCGCATCAAGGCTCCTCAACTTTCCATCTGAAAGGGATGGATGGCATCCACTGGTTGGCATAATGAATTGAACTGAAGGGCTTGTTTCTGTGCTGTGAAATTCTCTGACTCTAACGTAACGAGTTAGTTGCATACAAGGTTCTGCAAGAAAAGGAAGGGAGAAGAAACTACTGCTTGCTAATGCCAACAGAGATGATCATTTTCATTACTTTTCAGATACATCTATCTCATTGCTATTGGTGTTTTAGAAAAATGTGTCGAAAAATAAACGTATTTTAAAGAGATTTTTAATTTTTTTAATATAATGACATTTAACTAAAGTTTAATTAGTTTCTACGTGATCACACTGAATGCACTTTAAATTTTAAAGCCAAAATAAATAATATAAGAGTTGGCTCTTAATCAGATGGCATGCAATGCCTTAAATCCTTTCTTTACAAAATATATAGCCAAAGGATATTTATATTCACTTTTTCTTTCTAAACATTGTCAGTGCAAGAAAGATCATCTGCATGTAATTTCAACAATATTTTATTGAATGATGCACATCTGCTTCCCTTCACTAACATACCTTAATGAAGTAATTTTTGACTATTCCTGTTACCCTTTTGTGAAGTACAGATTCTTTGGATGTAATAGACCAGACAAATGTTTTTTTATATATAATTCAATGACGTGAATGGTAGCATTCAGCTGTAGAACAAATGTATAGCGAAGATGCTTTCTATTTAGTTTTACCATTACAAATATGGAACTGGGATAGATTTTGGACTCTTATCACATGGTTACTGCCGACTTATTGTGTCAGTATGTTCATTTACCTGTGATAATTTGGAGAAATGCTTGAAGCTAAGGTGGAAGGTAATGTGAATTATCAAATGAGGAAACATTATAATTGGTCTCAGAAATCTAACATCACACCTTAAGCAGGCACTCAAAGTATGTTGTGCAATCATAAGTTTGTCAAATTTGTTGTGTTATTACATACGTCTTCCCTGCACAATTAAATATTGAAGAAATATTTGATCCCCTTAGCCCATTTTAATTGGCTGCAAAATTGGTTCCAATTTTTACTTAATCCTACTTATTTTTCTCCATGTTATTTCCCTTCCAAGTAGTCAAATATCTCTTTCCAAGTGGTTCACCTTTCTGTACCTTGGACCCTTACCCTACTTTCTCACCTATGCCAATTAATTTCTTCCAAATCTCCTTTGGACCAGTGTCCTTTCCCTTTTCCTCTTTCTCCTTCAACCCCTTTTGCCTTTTCATCATCTTTTTCCTTATCCCAATTCCTTTTTATTGCCTCCCACATTAATTCCTCATCAGTTGTTGACAGAATCACAAACGGCAATGAGGAAGTATACAGGAGGGAGATAGATAAGCTTTTTGAATGGTGTAACAACAACAACTTTGCCCTCAGCAATAGCAAAACCAAGGAAATGATTGTGGACTTCAGAAGGAAGTCAGGGGAACCCAGCCTAGTCCTCACTGAGGGTTCAGTAGTGGAGAGGGTCAAGAACTTCAAATTGCTGGGTGTCAACATCTCTGAGAATCTGTCCTGGAGCCTCCACATTGATGCAATCACAAAGAAAGCTCGCCAATGACTATATTTTGTGAGGTGTCTGAGGAGATTTGGTATGTTACTGAAAACTCTCAAAAAGTTCTACAGGTGTACTATGGAGAGCCTTCTAGCTGGTATGGAGGAGCCAACTCCAGACGGTTGTTAACACGGCCTTGACATCATGGGCACCAGACTTCACTCCATCGAGGACATATACATGAGGCGGTGTCTTAAAAAAAGCAGCCTCAATCCTCAAAGACCCCCACCACCCAGGCCATGCCCTCTTCGCTGCTACCATTGGGGAAAAAGTACAGGAGCCTAAAGACGAGCATTCAATGACACAAGGACAGCTTTCTCCCCACTGCCATCAGATTCCTGAATAATCAATGAACCAAAAACACTGTCTTACTTTTTGTGCACTATTATTTTTACTTATAGTAATGATGTAAGATGGTCATAATATGAATGTTTGGACTATATTGCTGCCGAGAATTTCATGACTTGTTCATGACAATAAATTGTGATTCTGATTTAACCATGCTTCTTCTGAACAACATTGCAAGGATAATGGTTTTCATGTCATATCCAAAGACAGCACCTCTGATAATGTAGCAAGTGTGCCTTTACTCCGTTTTGAAATATCCGCTCGGAGAGCTGAAGTGAGGGTTAAATCCATTGACTTTGATTTGAGTGAGGATCCAAAGGAAAACAGCAGGGTGGGGAAGGAGATGCATGAATTAGGAAAAGAGAATGCAGATTTGGATATCCCAGGATTGGACTAAAAAGTTTAATGATTGTAAAATTAAAGATAATACATTCAATAATTTGAATACACTGATGTTTAAGGACAAAGAAATAAGGTGGAAGATGATTTGTCATAGAAGAGGCACCAGAGAAGTTCAAAAGATTACTGAGGATAAGAATATCCATAAAATAATTTCTGACAAGACAGTTGAGAGCTATCAGATAATTTGTTATTCTTGTGTTCTTTTTGTGATTGTGAACAATATCTATAAAGCTTTCTTGTATATCAAAATGGAAATTGGATGACTTTTAAGAGAATTGTTGACCAGGAGAGAAGTTGTGTAAGTGAATGAAGGGGTGGGGGAGGAGAGAGCAAGGAATGAACACCTTTTGAGGGAATTCTAATTGGAAATGCATTTTCAATCAGAGGTTGTTACATCAATATCAGATTTCAGATTTATCGTCAGAGTATATACATGACATCACATACAACCCTGAAATTCTTTTCCCTGCAGGGGCGGCAGAATTACCACTAATTGGTAGTGCAAAAAAATGTACACAACATATACATGTAAACAAATAAAGAACTGTAAACAAATGTAAACAAATTGACTGCAATAAAGTGAGAATAAAAAAGAAAATCAATAATGTGCACAAGTAGGAGTCCTTAAATGAGACTCTGAGTTTGTTGTTGAGGAGTCTGATAGTAGAGGGGTAGCAGCTGTTCCGGAACCTAGTGGTGTGAGTCTTGCAGCACCTGTATGTCTTTCCTGATGGCAGCAGCAAGAACAGAGACTGTGGTGGTTGGTGAGGTTCTCTGATGAATGCTGCTGCTCTCCGATGGCAGCGTTCCTGTAGATGTTCTCAATAGCGGGGAGGGTTTTGCCTGCGATATCCTGGGCTGTGTCCTACTACCTTTTTGGAGGGCTTTATACTCAGGGGTATTGGTGTCCCCATACCAGACTGTGATGCACACTTTCCACCACACCTCTGTAGAAATTTGCCAAGACAATATTTCTGGTGTCATACCAAGCCACCTCAAACTCCTGAGGAAGTAGAGATGCTGACATGTTTTCTTCACGATGTCATTGGTGTGTTGGGTGCAGGAAAGATCCTCTGAAGTAGTGACTCCCAAGAACTTAAATTTGCTCATTCTTTCCACCTCTGATTTCCCACAGTGATCACTGGATTAGAACCATAGAGCGCTACATCACAAAAACAGTATACCTCTGGCTTTCCTTTCCTGAAGTCAACATTCAGCTCCTTAGTTTTGGTGACATTGAATGCAACGTTGTTGCTGATGCACCATTCAGCCAAGTTTTCAATCTCCCTCCTGTATCCTGACTCATCCCCCTTCCTTTATACAACCTACTACCATGGTATCATTGGCAAATTTGTAGATACTGTTATTGTTGTTACAAGCCACACAGTCATAGATGTAAAGTGAGTAGAGCAAGGAGCTCAGAATGCAGCCCTGTGGTGCTCTGGTACTGACAGAGATTGTGGAGGAGAAGTTCTTTCCAATCCTCACTGATTGTGGTCTGCAGGTGAGTTAATCCATGATCCAAATACACATATCAACAGATATGAAGAAATAATACTTACCTAAAATCATGAGAACATAGAACTCATTAGAAATGTTTAGAATTTTTAAATTGAAAAGTATATTCTCACGTATGCATAATTTTCCAAACATACATCAAGTTCTGGATTATCCAATTTATTGGTCTTTAGCCATTCAATCACAAACTCCTCCCACCACCGTTACTGGAGTGTATTTGTTTTGTATGAGCCTATTGCATTGAAAAAAATATGAAAATACCTATCAGCTTACATACCAATTTGTTTTCACACATTCATGGAAACTAAGCCCTGTCTGAAATTGGTTCTCAATGCTAAACCTAACTTAATTTCTCATTGTGGAGAATAGTATCCCTTGCATGTGTTTGTTTTAAATGAGAAATGGAAGGCATGAAACATTTAGGAATGGATTTTTGAATGTTGGTACACTTGAGAGGCAGCATTTATATTGCGTCTGCCATGACCTGGGGTCTTCCAAAGATTTTCACAAGTACTTCTCAATCAGTTATAATCAAAGTTCAATGTTTCATTTATTATCACATAATAATACATTAAAATTGTAATATGCATTATATACTTTTGTATGCCAAAAAGTAAACAAAGAGATGCCATGAGCATTGCCTGGTGCCCTTAACTATAGGAAAAAGAGAGACCCTTTAGAGTCAATAAGTGCCTTCAAATTGCAGCACTGGGGTAGCCCTCCTGGGACCCAGGTGCTATTACTGGGTCATAGGTGCAGGAAGCACCTTTCAAATTGCATCATCCTACCTGTTAAATCATCAGCCCGGCGATTTAAGGGGGAATTCCCCCCCCCCTCCTACAATGACACGGTGAGTGACGCGTCAAATACTCACGGGAACTATCGCCCGTCATTCTCTCCCCACTGGCCATCAATAGCCCCCTGTCAATTGCCACCATCCCATCAATCAACACGCACCATCAGTCACCCCCCAGCGATGTGCCGCTGCTGCGAATGGTGGGGAGGATTGTTGTTGCTGCGATGTGCTGCTCCGGTTCGCAGCAATGGCTCATTGCGGGAGTGTGGGAGCAATTGACATCTTCCTTACCCATAATCCCCAATACTGCTTGAACCGCACTGCTAGCGCCAGAGCTGTTCCAGCACATGGGGGATTATGGGTAGGGAAATCGGCCATTGCTCCTTCACTCCCACAATGCGTCATTGCCGCGAACTAGAACTGGATTCATAGCAGTGGCATATCGCGGCCCCAATCACAGCAGTGACCTCTCTCCCTGATTGTGACAGTGATCTGTTCCATCCCCACTCCCTGCAGCAGCAACCCCTCTTCCCCCGGGGTAGTGACCTCTCTCCCCGATCGCAGCAGCGGAACCTCAGCCAGGGGTTTCCCTGTGATGCAAATGCGTAAGAGTTGATGTTACCAGAGTATCCGGGTCAGCCATTTCCATTTTCAAACTGCTAGAGCAGGACACCTTGAGTAAGTTTTACTGGGTTGGACCCTTTCAAATCACCATGTAACTGGGTCACTAACCATTCAAATTGCCCGGTTAACCCCATTTTGCATGGGAGTTTGAAAGGGCCTAATGAGTGCCTGTGGATTAGTCTTCAGCGTTCTTGCAGCCTCTGCAGCCTGACAGATTCCTGTTCTAACCATTCGCAACCCAGATCCATATCTTCGAAAAGATCAGGAAGCCTTCAGCACCCGAGGTCTTTTGGAAGCCCTCCTTGCACCTCTCAATCTCTAATACCTGGTTCCCTTGAGCCAATCTCCAGCAGCCAATACTTTGTGTGGGCCCTTCAGCCACTGAGCCCCTGGTCCACTACAATGGTCATATTCCCTATAGGTTTGTCCTTCTCAATTGGAAGGGGTGTTCTCCCTTTTTCTAGTGCTTTGCTGGTGCACTACTCCCCTGGTGTCTGCAACAGCAGTTCCAGCAGCGCTGCCATTTGTTTGTAATGTCATTGTAACTTTTTTCTCTAATGTAATTGAAGATGAGGGGCAAGTGGAAGGAACTGATAAATATCAATAGACAACAGTGGTTTGATAAATGGAATGGATTGAACTTGATGTTAAAAAAATATATAATTTCAAATCCTGATTGTCATAAAGGAAATTATGCTGGACCAGTAATCCCTCTTAACCAGAGTATGTAGCTAGGATGTGGGACAATTATTTTTTTAAATTTGTGATACTTTTCAAGTTATTTCTCTGAATATGAATTACTGTGCTGTAAGCTGGCTTGCATGCATCTTTAATTGGTCATCAAGGAAAGTTGGTGTGGTGGAGCATTATTTGATTCTGCTTTCTTTAATGTTTTATAAACATATTGAAATAAATAAATACGAGATGTATAGAATATCACTGGTATTCATCATTTCTGCTTTGTTCAATAGCCAAAGTGAAAACATTTATCTGGAAAAAAATGTTTTTTAGCACAATTCTTACTGTTACCAATTTGGATATATGAAATTGGATTTATGTTGAAATCAACATGATCAAAAGCACAAGAATATTCTTCACATAAGACTTTCACTTCAAAATTAATACTACATTCATTCAACAAAAGAACTTAAAAGTATATTGATTCATACTTATGAAATAAAGCCAAGGTAAGCCACATGGCCCTTTGAGCCAACTTGTTCATTCATTATGGCTGATTGTCAACCTCAGTACCATTTTGCTGCCTTATCCCCATATTCCCTGATTCCCTTAATATGTACAACTGCTTGAAGAAATTGAGAGAAACAAGGCTGAGGCTGAATGGTTTTATGCAGATTAAAGATGGATAATGAAAGCAAATTCTGGGACATCTATCTTTATTTTAAACTAAAGTACAACTCAGATTATCCAAAATGATCAGGACTGGACTTATTTTGGATCAATGATATTTTTGGATAACTGGTGGTCATTTAAAAAAAAAACGGTAGTGTAGCAACAGCAAATCACTTGTAACTGTGTTTAATTAACCACAAACAACAAGGGAAGTATTTTTAAGCATGAAGTAATGTTTAATTCTCACCCAAAAACAACCTGAACAAAATAAGATCACACCAAAAACTCGAAATTGTACTCAGAGTTTTTTCCAAAATTTCTTCAACCTGTGATGTCAGTTTGGCTCTGAAAAAATGTTGGCTAACTGAGGATTTCTGATTATTTTGAATATCTTCATTTAGCCAAAAAAAATTCAGAGCCAAACTGATGTCACTTTCGGGACCAAAAAAATTCAGATAACTGAGGATTTTGGATAATCGGAGATGTACTGTATGAAAAATTTGATGTGTCACCTAGTGCCCTTGCTAGCACGAGTCCCATATCCCCATTTCCTTTAATATCTAAAATTGAGTTATCTTTGTCTTAAATGTACTTCATGAATGAACCATCACAACCTTTTTTTGGACAAGAATTCCAAATGATCATTGCCCTCTACTTTGAAACTTGATCCCTGTTTCAAGGTGTCTCACCCAATGGAAGAATTATTCCTGCATCTACCCTATAATTACTGTACATCTTTGAGATATCTTATTCTTATAAACTTAAGAGTATAGGCCTGGTGTGCTTAATCTCTCCCCTGAGGAAAGCACCAACCATCCTATGCATCACTCTTGTAAACCTGCTCTTTATTTCCTCAATGACAGGTCTATCCTTCCTTGGGTATGGAGACCAGACTTCTACACACTTCCAGATGTGACCTTGTATACAAAACATAAATGGCCAATCAGCCCCTATTGACAACTTCCACAAATGTTTGCTGCCCCTTGGGAGAGTCTCAAAAGAAGGGACATAGTTACAAGCTAAGAGGGCAGTTACTTAAAACTGTAATGCAAAAGAATTTCTTATATTAGCTGATGATTTTCTGGAATTCTCTAGAGAATCATGGACACTGGATCAGTGCAGGTATTTAAAGAGAAAGTAGATGCATTTTTGAAAGATCAGGAAATAGGCACCTGCACATCTGGAGTTGTGCCCTGGGACAGGCAGCCATGATCACTTTAAAAGATGGCCAGGCTTGAGGGGCCAGGTGGTGTACTTTTTCTCCTATTTTCTTGTGTCCTGCACTTTCTCACTATCATTCAAATGAATTGTACTTCTTTGTTTCCTTCATTATGAATGCTGCATTCATTTAGATAAATGACATTTATTATAACTTTTATCATGTTCTCACCTACCCCTCCCCGCCCCCCTCCCCCGCTCTAATTGCAGGCAGACACAAATGCTTAAATGTTTTATTTTCTAATTTAATCCAAAATTTTACTTTTGGGTCATCTGTGCATCTGAGAATTGTACATGGAAGAACCAGGTTGAGATGCAATGTTACTTCTTGGATATTGATCATTTCAGGCATGACCCAGAATGATGCAGGCTATTCATTCATGCACACAGTCTCTGCAGTCTGCTTCATCATTTCTAAAAAGAAAGGTCACAGCCTTGGAATGCATGTCTAATAATCTGCCCTTTAAGTAATTTTCCCACCCATCATTTAGGCATTCTCTTGGGATTATTTACTATATCTCCTGGTCATGAACATACTCCCTCGATTCTTCCATCAGCAGAACACAGAGAAGCTGTATTGATGCTCTTTCTGATCCCCAGCAGCCTATCCTTACTCCAACTCAATACCCTGCCAAAGCCTACAATTTACATTTTACTTCATTTTAAATTAAGAATTTCTTTGTCACCTATCAATCTCCTTACTCTGACCTACCTTGTTCTTGCCCCAGATGTAATTGACCTTCTAGCCAGATTATTAAAACCCTTTCAGATAGCAGCCAATTAGGATTCCAGATGACCCAAGCAATGAATCACTTCCTCCTTTCATATATTGTGTTTGAGTTCACATTTTACAAAAATCCAAAACTATTTCAGTTTTCTTGCTCTCTTCTCACATTTTTTTCTATCCCTGAACATAATCACGTAACTAATCACGTGGAGAGAGTTACTGTAAGATAAATGAGGACAGATGATCATTAGCCTTGGAAAAACACTATATTTAACTGAGGTTCTTGCATGTTAAAAATGTTAATTTTCATTTTATTTCTTTCTGCATTTTCCCTGAAGTATGTACTGCATTAATTATGAGTAGGTATTCAGAAATACACATTGTAAATAATTTAAAATATACCAATGTAACACAAAAGATGGCGAAAATGACTACAAAGGTTCCTACTGAATAATTTCTCCCACTGTTCATGCAGTGGTTACCAAAAATAGATGACCATAGGAAATGTCTGGTTCAGGAAATACAGAAATTTAAACCGGAATCCAAATAATATGCTTTAGATTTGCACTGCAGAAATATTTTGTTGTAGACCAAACCCAATTAATTAGTATTTCCTTCTTTTATTTAACCTATGCTTACCACTAAAAAGTAGTCTGCTTTTCTTCTTAAATCAACAGTCAAGACAACAAATGATTGTCTTTTATGTTGATCTGACTTGCTTTCAAACTGTTGCATTTATGGGTAATTCAGCCAGGTTGTATCTGTTTTTTTTCCTAACTGACTCTGATATTCATTTTGACTGAAAGAACAACAGATGAATAAACAAACATAAATTATTTCCTTGACCTTGTCCATAATGCAGTGATACATTCCTACTTCTATGCTGCATGTGTTGAATAGGGATAGCACTGACTAAAACGTATAATGTTACGAAAATATAAGAATACTCAGTATATTATTAATCAGTAAAGTTTGCTGTAAAGAAAATGGAGTTGCTTGAGCATGGTAGCCTAAATGATTTTACTCGTTTCACACAATGGTACTATGCGGAGGTGCCACAAGGCAATGGCACCAATGTAGAGACAATGGATGATGAGCTTGATTTGGAAAAGTTCCAGAAATAGAAAGAAAATGTCTTACTTTCATGCATTTAAAATATGTTTGCATTTTGGAATTTTGAGCTTCATCCAAGGTTTACATTTTATTTTTCATGTAATATTAATTACCAGTTCATAAAGATAACATTTCTGAAAGAATGTTTCTGTTTCAGCTTTGAAATATTTTTATATTGACTGAAATATGTTAAGCCTTTAATTTGACTGCAGTTTAAACTGAGATTTTTTTACAATTTCTTACAAGCAGGAAATCTGGTAATATTCTGGCAGTGTCCTTTCATGGTTTAGACGAGAGCAAGTAAAATGAAAAACATATTTATTCCCAAGCTATTTATAGCAGGGAAACAGACCATTCTGCCTGGAAATGTCCATGAACTCAAAAATCCACTCATATTTGTGCTTGACCTTCCTTCCATTTTTGTTCACCTAAAACCATCAACCTACCTGGATTTTATTCAAAGGCTTCCATTTGTATTCCTGCATTTTTGATTTGATGAATAAATTATGAATTTTCTTTGGCTATAACAAGCTTTACATGTGTAGATGACAAGGACAGTTAAAACATTGATAAAAGTGCTAAATATTGCAGAATTATAAAAAAATTGATAAACACTGGTTTATGGAAACTAAGCACAGTCTGTTATGGGCCATTATTTTATCTTAAGCAGTGTTGAGATAGAAGTTGGAAAAATATTATTCAATAATGAAGCTATTTTTGATAAAAGGTTATCAAAGAATCAAATTCTGTTTTTTCTCAGGGAAATAGAATTCAAATTGCCATTTTAATCAGACCAGTTTTTACATAACAACAATTAAATGTAGAAAATAGTCATTTTGTTTGTAATTTATTTTGTGAAATTAAAACTGTTAAAACTAATGATTTTGACATGACAAATTATTGACAATGAAATGAATCAAACAATTCAGCCAATACCTTGCAATTATTTTATATGTGAGTCCTGAGGCCCAGACTTGAGGCAAGTCAAGTGGCCTTCATGCCTGCATCCTGGAGACCATACAGATATAGCTGTCCCATGTCCATGAACAATAATAGGTCTGAGTCAAAAGGTCCTTTAGTTGCATCATTGGAACATTTGTGTTGTCAGGTAGGCACCACCACTATTTACCATATTTAATGGCATATATGACCCCCCTTTTACTCCCCCAAAATTGCCTCAAAAACCACCCCACATTCTATACAGTGACATTTTGGTGCAGCCATTTTATGCACCGAAATACAACGCACTCAAACTACTCAACCAGCTTCAAGAAGCCTGTGGAGGTAATGTGACTGTCCAGGAAGTAGGACCACAGCTTCACAGATCACCTACCCTTGGGTGGCCTGTGCTTTCTGAAGCCGCTGGGGATGACTGCGGCAGCCCCTGCCAGCAGCGTAATGACCATGCTTAAAGTACACCCTGATGTACGATTGATCATTTGCTTTGAGGGGAGTGCTGGGCCTTGAAGATCAGGCTCCACACAGAACCTTCGTTGGACGAGTATAGCCCCCAGAGCAAATTGAATAAGGCGGGGGTGGGGGGGTCGCAGGTAGCTGCTCGCTCACTGCCACCAACCCCCCCCCCCCGACCGCGCCTCATTCAATTTGCTCGGGCTTGTGCTCATTGAACAAAGGCGCAATGTGGAGCCTGATCACCAAGGCCCAGCACTCCCTGTAAACCAAGTGATCAATTGTCTGCTCCCCCTAACAGTGAGCCCTGCCCATTGTCCTAGTGACTGGCTTCTCTCCCTCCTGCCCTCATGCACCCATGGGTCCTGGCACTCCTGTCCAATCAATCACTGTTTGCACAGTGGGCGGAAGCAGCCTGAGCCTCAACGTGCGGTGGGCAGGAGGACAGGTTGCTGTTGCTCGTGTGCGAAGAGGCTTTGGCATCTTGGTCATGCAAGTTTGGAGAGTTTTCATTGAGGTGAGTGAAAGTGCGCGCATGCACACATTATCTACAAGGGGCCTTTCAGGAGGAACCCTTTGCCAACTTACAGGGTTCCTGTAAATACACTAGAACAATTTTTTTCCTAAAACTTCATGCTGAAAATAGAGGTGGAGGTTTCTTATATGCCAGTGGGTCCGATATGGCATCAAATATAAATGTCTATTTCTTTTCAGAAAAGGAAAGTAACCATGGCCTCACCAACTCTTCCATGAAAGTTGTTGATCCAATTCCAGTAAAGGGGTACTGATTGGTATACCAACTGTGGCTAATGTAAAACTGAGAGGCCAGACATGAAAAATGTTGTTTCTCAAATTAGTATAGTCACGACTTGACATTGGACTATTGCTGAGTCAAGGAGAAGGGCAGGATGTAATGACTTCTGATATTCAGTGTGTTCTGTACTTCTATGCTGTCGTGCAGAATGCTAGACTCACACATAACAATTAAATAACTACTTGTTAAAAATAAGCATGATCTGCTCCATTTTTATTAGTTTTAACAAATCTTGTCTAACACAGAGTTTCTTTCAGAAGACTTATTAGATCTTTAATTTACAACAATGCCTTGTTATTTTTAGTGTAATAACATAATTTCTGTTCACTGAAATGGAGACTTGCAATTCATTATCCAAATAGTTCAATAAAATTTCACTGAAGTATTGCTGTCTACTTTAAAATTGTATTGTGGATAGCTGCTTTATACTTGTATGCTGTTCTACTGCTAAGAAAGCAGATAAGTAGAATCAAACACATTGGAAATGCACATGAATAGTTAAAATCAATTTTAACTTTGTTTGCTGTGATGAAGCTTTTGTCCTTTTTTAATGGAAACTATGAAGTTGGTAATATTTTATGTAAGATAACATCACACTTTAGATGTGCCTTTCACAACATCTGATCAAAAAGCCAATCAAGTTATTTTTGTAGTTATGTAGCAATGTTAGATTGTGCAATTTTCCTGCAAATATTTAAGATAATTGTAAGAGAAAATTATTTTTCAGCCAATTCACCATCTCAAATATCCATTCTACTTTCGTAACATTGTGGTAAATGTATATCATCTATGAGATGAAATGAAAAAACTCACCTAAGATTCTCCATCATTACCACCCAAGCACATGCCACAATTTCCTTTCACTATTCTGACATTGTTCCTTCATTGTAACTAGGACAAAATCTTGAAACTCCTTACCTAAGAGCACTTTCGAAGTATCTTCTCTATTTAATTTACCATAGATCAAGAAGATGGCTCACAGGCTTTTCTCAATAGCAGCAAGAATGGCCAATGAATTCTGAACCTACATCTCTGTAACATTGCTGGAGGGAAATTTTGAATGGATTCTGAAAGTTTTTTTCAGGAAAGGTGTTCCTAACTTATAATTTCTTATGAAGATTTTACATTCATTAATATTGAGCACATTTTGTATTAAGTGTGGCTGTATGATCATTGTTTAATGATGAATTTCTGAGTTAATAATGTGAGTAGGTTATTCAGTTGCAAGTGTGTGCTGCAGAGCAAAATCAACATCTGTTCCAGATTCCTTCATAACATCCTGCTATTTAAGAATGATTGGGCATTTAGATTTATTTCTCCCCAAGCAGAATTACTTGTAACCTGCTACTAGTTTTTTTTTTAAGTTTAGAAAACAGAAAATACTAATGTTCTGACATGTGCAGAGACAAATATATATTGCTACATCGGAAATTTTTGAAAGGATGTGAAGCCTAATGATTGAATGTGGTTCGGCATCTGTGAATAGTCGTATCATATTTACACATGCCATTAAATTATAATTTTCTTTTATCTGGTAAAATTGTTTGCATTGAACAAAAAAGATTAAGTGCTGCAAGATGCACAAAATAATTGTGATTTCAATCAAAAATGTTTTGTGTCCATTAGCAAAGGTTGTAGAGTGCAGCCATAACCAATTAAAACCGAGATGTTGATGCAGCTGTGCTCTACTCTTAGATTATCTTGTGGAATTACATCTTTACCATGGATGAACAAATGTAGACTTTGGAGTAAATTTTATTCACCCCAGCAAACACCCCACCTCAAAGCTTCTGTTCCTTCAAACTATTTGAGTCAAATTTTGTTCAAATCAAATGAATTGATATCAGGAAGAAATTATGCCCCAGAATTTATGGTTGATAACCAGCTGTCCTGCTGCTTACTAACCTATCAAATGGCTCAATTTAACTTGTTGAGATCTCTCAATGCAAACTTGCAAGGTGAAGTCATTTCCAAGCTCAGTGGCGAGGTGGTTCTTCCACATGGAAGAACCTTCTATGTTGCATCTTTATTGAACAGGATGGTCAAAACAAGTTCTTCCCCTAAAAATGTGAAGAAGACTTTTGTAGCTGGCTAAGCCATGCACACCCCTGATATAGTAAGTTGCTAAAGTACAATGGGCTCAGTTTACCTTTTGCATGCATTCAGGGGTTTGCTGCATTTGTCGGTGTGCTTCAAGGAGTGGTCCCCTGTGGGGAGGCTGGATTCCATTTGGCAGCAGGCCTATCTTTCCAGAATAGCTATGGTAGTTGCAAGTTCCTGCCCTTAGTATTCGGATCAACTCATCATTCTCTTGGAAATGAACATCCAGTCTTCAATTTAGGACACCACTTGTGTCTTCCAAAACTCCTCTGTTTAGTTTTGATTGACACCATGTCTTTTTGACCGACTTTCATTAATGGACTCATTGAGTAGGAGGGCCTTTTCCATGTTCTATAACTCTATTACACTCTTTAGCCAAATACCAAGTACCCTAACTCAAACTGATATGTTCCAAAACAGAAGGTGGCAGCCAATTTGTACTATGGTGAGTAGGACTCAAGCAATCTTCATCCAGCCTGGCTGCAGGCATATATTACCCTTCCCCTGCTTCCAGGGCTGGCTATGTCTGGGTGCCCCCTTCACTCAGCTTTTCCTGGCAGTTGGTTCAACATATTTCCAGTCTAGGAAATGATGTGAATGGCAGCAAAAATGAAATTTCAATTAAATAATTCATAAGAAAACAAGAAATAATTTTGCTCCAGAGTTAAACTGTTAGCAATCTAATCAGTGCTATCGTGAACCACTGTTGGTAGGGAGCCCATTTGCCAATGCCAGCAAACTGAACCCTGTGGGGAGTTCAGCAACACAATAGATGCTCTGCTGGATTGCAAAGTTGGCTAGAAGATGGGCAAAGAGGCAACCATGGAGCTAAATGATTTGAATCCAATGTTCATGACATTGAGAAGCAATCGGAAATTATGATATTCAGACTCTTAAATTTTGAGGTTATTTTGTATAACTTAAAACAAATTGAAAATTACCACAGCTAGGTTGCTGCAGCCATTCCTCTCCATTGAAATGCTGTTGCTCTCCTAGACTTAGCCTGGCATTGGAAATTTTGGTGGCTTTCTCACCTTAACTGGGAGGGAATTCCTGCAACTTCTTTTTCCATTGTTGGACTGAGGAGAATAGAAGTGAAATATATTTTCTATAATGCTGGCATACATTTACACACATCCCAAACTTGCCATTACTTGTATGGAGAAATGACATCTGCTTTGCCAAGCCGATACCATTTCCCTATTATATCTGAGCCATAGCAATAAATTACTAAAAAGAGAAACAAATGTTGAGAGCTGAAATAGCTGAGAGTGTTCTTTACATTTACTTGAACAAAATCTGAATAGTGGAAAAACTCAATCAGTCAAGCAACATCAATGGAAAGAGAAATCAGTCATTGTTTTAAGCCAGCAAACCTTTCCTCAGATTGGGAGTTTACAATTCCCAAAGCAGAGCTCATGCGAGAGTAAGGTATAAGACAAAGGATCATATAGATATGATTTAAGATAGATTACTTAAGAAGGAACATGGTTAACAAGACATAAAAGAAACAGGAAATGAAAAGATGTATCATGGAAAAGATGTGAGAGCATTTTACCTGAAATAGGGAAATTTAGACATGCAGTACGATAACGGGCCATTATGGCCCACAAGCCCATGCCGCCCAATTAACCTACACCCCCGGTATATTTCGAATGGTGGGAGCTCCCGGGAAATCCCATGCAGACATGGGGAGAATATACAAGCTCCTTACAGACAGCGCAGGATTTGAACCACGGTCCCGATCACTGATGCAGTAACAGCGTTGTGCTAACTGTTATGCTATCCGTGCCACCTGAAAATCTGTTTTCATTCCTAAATGTTGCAAAGATGGTAGATAAAATGTTCTTCTGGGTTAAGCTGAGCCTCACTATTGGCAGATGTTGTTAGATTGGGAGTTAGTTTGAAATTTAAAATGCCATTCAACAGAAAAGTAAGGCACATCCCTGGAAACTGAATTCAAGTGCTTAGCAAAATGATCTGTGTTTGGTTGCTCCAATCTACAGGAAGCCACATTGTGAACACTGAATACAGTCGACTAGATCAGAAGAAGTTCAAATGAATCATTTTTAATTTGGAATGATTGGTTGGGCTTCTGGATGTTGGGAAGGGTTGAGGTGAATAGACAGGTGTTTCATGGGAAGGTAGGGTTAAAGACTGGAGCATGGAATCAAAAAAATTAATTATCCTGCAAAATGCAGAGAGGGGAGGAGAAGCAAAGACATGACTGGTGTTGGGATCATTTTGGAGCTGGTTGAAATTGCAAAGGATAATGTGTTGAATACAAAGACTGATTGGTTTAAAGTGAGTAGTGGGAAAGTCTATCTTTGTTTTGTGCTGGGTAAGGAGGGGGTTGGGAACAGATACAGTATATGAGAAATACAGGAAATACAATTGAGAGCTCCATCTATTATAGCAGCCATGTTTTTGGAAGGAGAAGGATGTTTCAGAGGCACCAGAATGAAAATCTTCATCATTGGAACAAATGCTAAGGAGACGAAGAAACTAGGGAAAAAGAATGGTATCTTAGGGTTAGAAGATATATCATCAAGGTAGCTGTGGCTTGTAAAAGATGTTGGTGGTCAGTCTTCTGTGATGGAGAAGAGATCTAAAAAACATTGAAAATGGACCATGTAAATGTGAGAGCAGGGTGGAAATTGGCAGGAAAAATTATGCGATTTTCCAAGTAAAAACACAAAAAGCTGGAGAAACTCAGCAGGTCAAACAGTGTCCTTTCTGAAGCAAAGGTAAAAATACAGAATGGACCTTTCAGGCTTGAGCCCTTCATCAAGGTATGGGAGAATCTTTGGCACCATCCCAACAAAACGATGGGGTCGGGGGGGGGGGGGGAATGGGACGGGAGGTGACAAAAGCAGAAGATGATAGACGGAGGAGGGAGGGGACAGCAGTGATTGGGGGAGGAGGGATGGCTGGGTTGATAGAGGGGGAAAGGAGGGGAGAACTGGAAAGGGAAGGGGAAAGAAAAGGTGAGCAAGTTTAGCAGAAAGCAGAGAAGTCAATATTAATGTCATGAGGCTGGAGAGTGCCCAGATGGAAAATAAGGCATTGTTCCTCCAATCTGAAGGTGGTCAGGGTGGGATAGTACACAAGGCCATGGACAGACATGTGAGTGTGGGAGTGCAACTCAGAATTGAAATGGTTGGCTACTGGGAGGTCTCTGTTGTGAAGAATGGAGTGGAATGCTGAGTGGAGCGATCTCCTAATCTGCGACCAGACTCTGATGTAGTGCAGTAAATCACTTGAAAGGCCTATTTGGGGCTCCAGACCGTAGTGAGGGAAGAGGTGTTGGCACATGTTGCACCTCCTGTGGCTACAGGGGAAGATGTTGGGGGGAGGGGCAATTGGTGGGGAGGGATGCGCACAAGGGAATCATGGAGGGAACAGTTCCTACTGAAGGCCGAGAGTGGAGGAGAAGGAAAAATGTGTCTGGTGGTGGGATCCTGTAGTATTTCTGGAAATTTTGGCAGATAATGTGTTGGATGAGTAGGCTGGCGGAGCAGGTGAGAATGAGGGAGATGAGGGGGAAATGCATTTTTCCAAGTTCTGTATGAATAATCACTACAGTTGTCAATATGTCAAAGAAAGAAAAACACAAAAACTGCAGATGTTGGGATCTTGAGCGAACACTAAAAAATTGGATAGACTCAGCAGATCAGGCATCTTCTATGCAGAGGAATCCAATAGAGTCTAAAATAAGAATGGGTGTATCAAGGGGAGAAGAAACAGGGAAGGGCTGAAGAAGTGATAGAGTGTGGACAGAAGCTAAACACTTGCTTCTACCATATAACCATATAACCACTTACAGCACAGAACAGGCCAGTTCGGCCCTACTAGTCCATGCTGTAACAAATCCCCACCCTCCTAGTCCCACTGACCAGCACCCAGTCCATACCCCTCCAGTCCTCTCCTATCAAAGTAACTATCCAGTCTTTCCTTAAATGTAACCAATGATCCCACCTCGACCACGTCTGTCGGAAGTTCATTCCACATCCCTACCACCCTTTGCGTAAAGAAATTTCCCCTCATGTTCCCCTTATAATTTTACCCCTTCAATCTTAAACCATGCCCTCTAGTTTGAATCTCCCCCACTCTTAATTGAAAAAGCCTATCCACGTTTACTCTGTCTGTCCCTTTTAAAATCTTAAACACCTCTATCAAGTCCCCTCTCAATCTTCTTCGCTCCAGAGAAAAAAGCTCCAGTCTGCACAACCTTTCCCTGTAACTCAAACCTTGAAATCTTGTCAACATTCTCGTGAACCTTCTCTGCACTCTCTCTATTTTGTTTATATCTTTCCTATAATTTGGTGACCAAAACTGTACACAGTACTCCAAATTTGGCCTCACCAATGCCTTGTACAATTTCATCATAACCTCCCTACTCTTGAATTCAATACTCCGATTTATGAAGGCCAACATTCCAAATGCCTTCTTCACCACACCATCTACCTGAGTATCAGCCTTGAGGGTACTATTTACCACAACTCCTAAATCCCTTTGTTGCTCTGCACATCTCAATAGCCTACCATTTAATGCATATGACCTATTTAGATTTGCTTTTCCAAAATGTAACACCTCACACTTATCTGTATTAAATTCCATCAGCCATTTCTCAGCCCACACCTCCAGCCTTCCTAAATCACCTTTTAATCTACAGTAATCTTCCTCACTGTCCACAACACCACCAATCTTTGTATCATCCGCAAACTTGCTTATCCAATTCTCCACCCCTACTTCCAGATTGTTAACATATATATAACAAACAAAAGTGGACCAAGGACCGATCCCTGAGGAACTCCACTAATCACCGGCCTCCAATTGGACAAACAATTTTCTACCACTACTCTCTGACACCTCCCATCCAACCATTGCTGAATCCATTTCACTACCTCCTCATTTATACCTAATGCTTCCACCTTTTTTCCTAATCTCCTGTGGGGAACTTTGTCAAAAGCTTTACTAAAGTCTAAATAGACAACATCTACAGCTTTCCCTTCATCAACCTTTTTTGTAACCCCCTCGAAAAACTCAGTCAGGTTTGTCAAGCATGATCTACCCCTGACAAAACCATGCTGATTACTCCCTAGCAATCCCTGTACCTCCAAATATTTGTAAATACCATCCCTCAGAACACTTTCCATCAACTTGCCCACCACAGACGTCAGACTCACGGGCCTATAATTCCCAGGTTTACATTTAGAACCTTTCTTAAACAGCGGAACCACATGCTCCACCCTCCAATCCTTTGGCACTACCCCCGTGGCCAGTGACATCCTAAATATCTCTGTTAATGGTCCCACTATCTGTCCACTAGCCTCCCTGAGTGTCCTTGGGAATATTTTGTCCGGTCCCGGAGATTTATCCACCTTTATCTTTTTTAACACAGCCATCACTACCTCCCCGGTTATCCTTATATGCTTCATTACCTCCCCACTATTTTTCTTTACCTCAACTGGTTCAATACTTTTTTCCCTAGTGAATACCGAGGCAAAGAAATCATTCAAAATTTCCCCCATTTCCTCAGACTTCTCACTCAGCCTACCCTCACTATCTACAAGGGGTCCAATTTTATCCCTCACTAATCTTTTACTTTTAATGTACTTATAGAAACCCTTTGGATTTATTTTTAGTCTGTCTGCCAAAGCCTCTTCGTGCCTTTTTTTGGCCTTTCTAATTTCTTTCTTAAGATTCCTTCTACACTCCTTGTAGTCCTTCAAATTGTCAGCTCCCTGTTCTTTATACCTTTTGTACACCTCCCTTTTTCTCCTAATCAAATTTCCAATATTCCTCGTAAACCAAGCCTCCCTATGACTTTCACCCTTTCCTTTGATCCTCACTGGGACATAACTACTCTGTACCCTCAAAATTTCTTTTTTGAATATCCTCCATTTTTCATTTACACCCTCACCTGAAAATATCCTGTCCCACTCAATACTCCCCAAATTCCTTCTTATTCCTTCGAAATTTGCTCTTCTTCAATCCAGAACCTCAACTTTAGATCCCTCCTTGCTCTTCCCTAAAACTACCTTAAAACAAACAGAATTATGATCACTAGACCCAATTGGATCTCCAACATTAATGTCTGATACCTGACCTAGCTCGTTCCCTAACAGGAGATCCAGTATTACACTGTCCCAAGTCGGTTCTTCTACTAATTGATTCAGAAAGCAATCTTGAACACATTCTATCAGTGCAACCAAACTAGAACTCACAGTTGCCAACCTTTTCAATTCCCATCACCATTCTCACACAGAACATGTATGTCCTTAGCCTCATACATTGTCATGGCAAGGCCAAAAGTAAACTTGAGGAACAACATCCTATTCTTCCTGGTCAGCCTTAAACCCAAAGCTATGTAAATTGATTTTTATAATTTTATGTAACACCTCTTTTTGATTTCACTTTTCTGTCTCTTCTTTACCTTTTGTTTTTTCTTCCATCTCTTACTTTTCACTTCCTTCCACATATCCCACTTTCTGTCCAAAACCTTTTCATTCTCTTGTCCCCTCCCCAACTTCTTCCTCTCTTCTTTCCTCTCTCTCCATGGAATACTTAATATCACCCCTTTTGACTCTAGTCTCAGTGAAGGCTCCTGACTGCTGGATCCACTGAGTCCCTCTGGGTTATCAAAGATTGTATCAGAGAAAGTTGGGTGGAATGGCACTGAATAGCTTGAAACAAGGATTGTTCCATGTACAGGTACTCTCCAACTTACAAATGTAATTCGGACCGAAGAATCGGTAATATCTTGGAATAGACATAAGTCGGAATTGCGTACTTACCTTGTTAGTCGGTATCCTGGGGTTTGCAGGCTGGGTGTGGCCATCTTGATTCCTGAGCACATGCACAAGTCTTCGGTTGACGCATGCGTGGTGGGTTCATATATTGGAGTTCGGTTGGCACATGTGCAAGAGTTAAGCACCCTAACAATATTGAATTCACGCCCTTAACTCTTGTACATGCACCAAATGATCTCCAATACGTGATCCACACATGCACTAACTAAAGAAATGCGCATGCACAAGGAATCAAAATGGCCGCACCCAGCCTATGGACCCGGGGACGCCGACTAACAATGTAAGTCCGTACATTTTGGCTGTTACATGCCCTGTATACCTGTTATAGTTTGTCAAATACAACATAGACAACATAAATTTTATATTTTTTCTTTTTTTAAACAAATTTTCAGTTATATGTGCGGATGGACATAATTTGCAAAGGTCATAAGTTGGGGAGTACCTGTATTCAAAAAGACTGGCACAGCTAGACCTATGAGAATTCCCATAGTTACACATTTTATCTGGAGAAAGTGAGCTGAATCAAAGGAAAAGCTGTTGAACATAAGAAGACATTCCATCAATTCATTGAGTACATTGGTGGACAGGATCCATACTCATTGATCTCTGGGCCCTGTCCATAAATTTGCACATCTACGATCATCATAGGCTTTGCTGAGTTACTTGCTCTTTGAAATTTGATTGTGTCATCCCAACAAATTATTATTTTCTTTTGTATTTACTTGTCATTTTCCTGCCACTTGACAGAACAGTTTGCAGATGTCTAAACTGCTGATGGCACAATTTTGAGCTTCAGTTTTGCTGTTGTGAAGATTCTACCTTTACCACCAGTCCTTCTTGATAGAATATCCGGTGAGGAAATTGTCATTAAAAGGTGGGAAGACCTGTGCATTTTTCTATGTTTTTTATGATTTCAGAACTAGTCAAAGTCAATGAAATTCTTCCTCAAGTGTAATTACTGTTGCAAAGTAGGAAAAATAGCAGCCAATTTGAGAATCCATAAACAACAATAAGAACAAAAATATCTGTTATAATGGTTGTTTGACATGTAGTGGGAAAGTAGTCGGTGCAGTGGGAAATATTTGCCAACGCTCAAGAGAGAACTCCACTGAAGTAGCAGGAGGGGCATCTTGTCTAAACTTAATAATGATGGTGTAGCAGAGTTCAACAGAGATTTTATCTGAAGGCTGCGCCTGGCAATTGGAGTCAGGTGACTCAGGCAGTTGGATTTGAAAGGCTCAGATCAGCAGGAAGCTTATTGGGCAATTTGTGACACAGGGTGGTGTTAATTCACTTCAACTTGGTAGTCTAGGGGGTTGTTACTTTTTAACTGGAGTTCCACACAGTACATGCAGCAGTGAGTAGGAAATTTACAACCAACTAGTTTTTTTTCCCCTACATTGGTGACCCCGAGGTGATCTGCTGTTTCATGTATATTTACTGTTTTACTTTGTTCTACTGTCTATACTAGAGATGTCTATTTTCATCCATGGATAACGTAGAGACAGAGGAGGTGAGTCAGTCAACCATAACCGCAGTTGTACTGCTCAATGTGGCGGTCAGTTTGAAGCTACCACTGTTTTGGCCCACTGACCTGGTGTTATGGTTTGCACAGGTGGAGCTGAAATTTTCTACCCAGAACGTAACATCATAGGAGACATGTTTTGCATGTGTTATTGCCTCTTTGCAACTGGAGGTGGTATAAGAACTATGCAACTTAATTTCTCCGCCAGTAGAAGACCGTTATGACAAGCTTAAAGCTGAGTTGATCAGGCACACTAGCACTTCAGAACAGCAACATTTACACCACCTTCTTATCGTGGAAGAGCTGGAGGATAGGTAGCTGTCGCAGTTTCTTCTGCAAATGTATTAGCTGTTAGAAGACAGCAAGCTGAAGGACAATATCCTAAAACAATTATTTTTTACAGTGCCTGCCTGATAATGTTAGTCTTATCGTGGTATCAACATTGAGGCTGTAGACGAAGATCGCTGACAAAATCTTAGAGATAGCTATGCCGGGCAGGTCGGTGCAAACAGTTGGTGCTCCTGAGCCTCCTTCTGTTCTGCAATTGGAAATGACCGAACTGCGGTGTACTGTTGATCAACGCACATGCAAAGTTCAGGCGCTCACCTGCTCACTGCGGCCCCGGTCCACAGTGAAAGCTTAAAAAGGCAGCATTGTTCACGTCGGGGGTGGAGCTACAGTTGCAGCCATACACCATTGCATGCCAGTGCTGAATGCTAGTATCTCTGGAGATTTAGTGACACTGTGTGCCATCCTGCTCTCAAGCTAAACAATAAGGAAGTGCCTAAACCAGGGATTAGGGACACCGATTCTACCTGGTGTGGAGCTGCACAGTCGTCTGTTATTTCACATTACAGACAAATTCCAGGGCATTCATTTTCTAGTAGACACTGGAATGGAAGTTAGTGTTCTCCCTCCATCGACATCTGATATTCATGGTACTTCCACTACCATTCGAATACTAGCTGTCAATAAATCACCCATTTGTATATATGGAGAAAGATCACTCGCAGTTAAATTTGGCCTGTGGCGTGTTTTTAGGTTGGTTTTTACCATTGCCAATGTACTCACACTCATCATTGGAGCTGATTTCTTACGCGAGTATGGACTACTGGCCAAATACCACAAGCTTATTGACTCCGCTACCAACCTCACAGTTCGGGGACCATCAGCAATACACATGTCAATCTGTCCTTTATGACCACAATGGCTACATGTTTTGACGCCCTTCTTCGAGAATATCTGGCGATCACTCGCCCAATTTACAAACACCGTCACCCACCATATATAAACACATAGGCCACCCGTTTCAGCTCTGACTCAGCGATTCACTCCCAATTGGTAGCAGATTGCTAGGGATGAATTTGACTATATGTTTGAACTGGGAATCAGTCAACAATCTGACAGCAATTGGTTGCCTCTCTTCCACATGGTTCCCAAGAAGACAATGGGAGATTGGCGCCCATGTGGAGGGGATCATAATGCCCATACTGTACCTGATCTGTACTCTATCCCACATTTCCAGGATTTTTCATCATCTCTTAGTGATTGTCACAATTTCTCCAAGATTGATTTGATTCAGGCCGATCTTCAAATCCCAGTGAAGCCTGCTGACATACACAAGACAGCAGTCTCTTTTAGAATGCAGCAACTGAGTAGCCCTCCTGGGACACAGGTGTGAATACTGGGGCAAAGGTACTGGAGGCATCACTTAAATTGCAGGGGGATCTCGACCCCACAATGATGCATCACGTACTCACTGGAAATATTGCTGGATGTTCAGATGCTGGCTGCCCGGTGACGCACGCATGCAAGTGCTGTGTCACTGGAATAAGTGGGTCAGCCATTTTGTTTTCAAATCACCTGTGGACATGACCTAGGTAAGTTTAACTGGGTTCCTTTACTACCTCTGAGGTAGGTCAGGGACCCAGTTGGATTCCAACGGGGTTGACCGGGTCAGACCCTTTCTAGCTCCCACGTAACTGGCACACTAACCGGGCAAATTCCCCAGTTAACCCCATTTTACACAGCAGTTTGAAAAGGGCCTAGCCATTACGATTCATTTCGGACTTTTGAGTTGATGCGTATGCCGTTTGATTTACAAAACATGGCACAGACATTTCAGAGGCTGATGGATGGTGTGATTCGTGATTTTCCTTTTGTCTATGTTTACATAGATGATCTGCTAGTAGCCAGTGCTACAGACGACGAACACGAGATTCACCTCCATCTACTTTGAGCATTTGCATGAGTGCAGCATAGTTGTCAACCCAGCCAAGTGTCAGTTTGGAATACCGTCACTCACCTTTCTGAGTCATATGTTTGATGAATATGGAATTCACCCTCATGATGACAAGGTTACAAATCATCTGTGATTTTTTCCATTCCTTCATCGCTCGTGAAGCTGAGGGAGTTTCTTGGTCTGATCAATTTTTACAGAAGGTTCATCCCCCCACTGTGCTGACGTACTCCAACTACTCACAGACCTGCTGAAGAACAGGACTAAGAAAAATTAGTCGATCGCACTCAATGAGGTGAAGCTCTCAGCCTTCCCTTGTGCTAAGAGCGACTACTCTGGTTCATCCTTGACACAACATTCCATTAAGTCTCATTGTTGATGCATCGGATATCGGAGTAGATAGAGCCATTCAACAACTCGTAGATAGTGCCTGGCAACTACTTGCCTTTTTCTCCAAGTGACTCCAACCTGCTGAGACCAAGTATAGCACAAATGGTTGTGAACTGCTGGCCATTTACCATGCCAGCAAACATTTTCACCATCTACTCGAGGGCCACACACTCCCCATTTACACTGATCATAAGCCTTTGGCGTACACTCTTTGTTCTAAGCCTGAAGTCCATCACTTGGATTACATATCGTAGTTCACCTCTGATATTCAATACGTAAAAGGGAAGGAAAACACAGTAGCGGATATAATGTCACGCCTGCATGTAGATGCATTGCATATCTCCTCTATCATTGATAGAGGAGGATGACGATGACTGGGCTGTAGTTAAACAATCAACCTCGCTCTCATTCAAGTGTGTACCCTTGCCAGCAAGTAATGGACATATCTGGTGTGATGTATCTCCTGGATATGAATGACCCTATGTTCCCAAGAAACATCGGCAGTTTGTTTTCAATGCTCTCCATGGTATGTTGCATCCTGGTATAAGGTCTACACAAAAGCTGATTATATCTTGCTTTGTATGGCCCAACAGGAATGAGGATGTTAAGCAGTGAGCTAGGAGCTGCATCGCCTGTCAGGAAGCCAATGTTCACCATCTTACCAGAGCTCTCCTTGACACATACACTACCCCAAATGCCAGATTTCAAAATAAACATATCAAACTGATAGATCCTCTCCCTGTATAGACTATTTTAGCAGGTGTGATGATGCTATACATATTCATGTTACGATGGCCAAAACAGTAGCCAGAATTTTGGTCCACCACTGGGTAACATGTTATGGCACACCATCTACGATCATGACAGATGGGACAACAGTTTGAATCTCAGCGCTTTCATGAACTGACCAATCTACTTGGTAGTACACGCACCTGCACAACAGCCAATCATCCTGCAGCTACTGGCATTGTCAAATGCTTTCACTGCCATTTTCTTTGGCTTGGCTTCGCGGACGAAGATTTATGGAGGGGGTAAAAGTCCACGTCAGCTGCAGGCTCGTTTGTGGCTGACAAGTCCGATGCGGGACAGGCAGACACGGTTGCAGCGGCTGCAGGGGAAAATTGGTTGGTTGGGGTTGGGTGTTGGGTTTTTCCTCCTTTGCCTTTTGTCAGTGAGGTGGGCTCTGCGGTCTTCTTCAAAGGAGGTTGCTGCCCGCCAAACTGTGAGGCGCCAAGATGCACGGTTTGAGGCGATATCAGCCCACTGGCGGTGGTCAATGTGGCAGGCACCAAGAGATTTCTTTAGGCAGTCCTTGTACCTTTTTTTTGGTGCACCTCTGTCACGGTGGCCTTTTCTTTGGTGCACCTCTGTCACGGTGGCCAGTGAAGAGCTCGCCATATAACGCACCTGCACAACAGCCAATCATCCTGCAGCTACTGGCATTGTCAAACGCTTTCACTGCCAACTTAAGGCAGAATTGAAACCTCAGCAGAACCCAAACCAGTGTCATGAGAACTTGCCAATTATGCTACTGGGCATCTGTACAACTGTAAAAGAAGACTAGGCTGCACACCGGCTGAACTAGTGCATGGGACTACACTAATAGTACCTGGATAGATGGTTGCACCTGATCGACCTACATCAATACTAGACAACCAATTATGTTCACCGACTACGGCAGTAGATGACAAATATAATTCCTGCCAAAACACCTACACTTAGTGTTGTATCACATGTATCAGCTAAGCTCAGTTTGTATTCCTATGTATTCGTCAGACATGATGCAGTACATCAACCTCTCCAGACACCATTACACTGGACCATACAAGGTGATATGCAGGTCTAAGTATTTAATTCTCAATATACAAGGCAAGAGGGAGTCTGTTAGCATCAACTGTCTTAAAGTTGCTCTCTTTGAGGACAACTAGGAACAAACTGGTTGTGCCAGTAAGCAGAAACACGACTATTAGTACCTCTGACAGGGATAACACATCTCTATTGGCAACACCTCTGCCTGTAAAAACACCAAAGTCTGGGAGAAACATACACTGACCTCGTTATGCACCATATTTCAACACCTGAAGGGACTCTTGATATTATGCATCTATAATACTACCTTTTTTTCTCATTATCGATCGCTTGCACCCACACTTAGTGATCTGCAGGGGGCTATCATAGCACCCTTCAACAGGGATTTTATCTGAAGGCTTCACCTGGCAATTGAAGTCAGTTGACTTAGGCCATTGGATTTGAAAAGCTCAGATCAACAGGAAACTGATTGGGCAATAGAGATCAAGTGATCCAGGGAACTTGTGACACATATTGGTATTAATTCACAGCAGTCTAGGGAGCTGGTACTTTTTTTTGACTTGAGTTCCACACAGTACATACAGCAGAGAGTAGGAAATTTACAACTAGCTATTTTTTTTCCTTAGGTGGGCTTAAACTAATGTAGTTATGCTTCATGAACAAGTACAGATCAATGGGTTATATTGTCTGGAGCAAAATGTTGATGTTGAATCTGTCTTGATGACTGCACATTGCATGTAGGCCTACACATGAAGAGTGACGATAAATATAAACAGAAAACACTCAATAGCAAAGGTAGTATCTGGTAGAGAAACAGAGTTGACATTTAAGGATGAAGACCCTTCACTGAAACTGGAAACATTAACTCTGTTTTTTCTTCCACATATGCTATCTGATCTGCTGAGTATTTCCCACATTTTCTGTTTTATTTCAGATTTCCAACATCTGCAGTTTCTTTGCTTTTCAAGGCTGATGATAAAATGGGCTACAGAAAGCAATTATATTTGCATGTACGAAGTATTTTTAGATATTATGCATCTGTTAACTTGCAAGGAAACATTAATTTGAGATGAAAAGTATAATCTATAAATTTGTACTGAAAATATAATTTTCTGCTGACACTGTTAAAACAGCCAAAAGCAGATTTTCAATTCCAGACAAAAGCTAATGCACTTTGGCCATCAGAAAGTAATTACATGTTTGTGGGAGGTTGATTAGGATTTTCATTGAAGAACATATGCTATCACAATTTTCACTATTGGGCTTATTTACTCCAACATTAAGTTTTTGTACATCAGGTACAGTGATTTTCTTAAATAAGGGATCTTTTTGTCTCTTTTAATTTAATTATCTGATAAGTTTATTGAAATTCGGATTTAACCATATAATAAAATAAATCTGTTGACTTAAAGGGCAGTGTTGAAAGTCCAATGCTTCGAACCAAAATCAGAAAACCAGATTTTGCACTTTTTGGTAGTAATACCACCAACCAACCACCACCACCCTGCCCTACAAACTTTCTTTAAAAAAAGTTCTCCAGTGCTTCCAGTATGCTTGTCTAGGCATTTTTGGGCTGAAAAAGCATAAGTGAGTAATTAGATAATTGCTGTCTTGATTGAGCTCAATAGGAAACATTTCAATTAGGCTAAAACTACACAGAAAGGAAGTTGGCTTTTACAAAGGGAAACATTCCTTGTCATGCAACTGTCAGGTTTTACCAACACTAAGAGATGGGATTGTCTGGATACATGAAGAGGAAACCAGAAAAAAATGATTGCAGTAATTATGCCTATATTTAAACATTCTGTCTTCTCATGTAGTTTCTCGATTCTCAAAAACGATAACACAGACACATGAACCTTTTACTTGTAACAAATTATTGCCTCTGAGCCATGGAAAGAATTCAATTCCTGGTGCTGGATACTTTCTCAGACAACTTAAACACAAGAGGTTAAAGTATGACTGTCCTTGGGCTACATATGAAAATATATGTCCTCTGATAAAATGGGTTTTCTTTTGTTGAAGCTAAAACTTGTTATCATTTGAAAATATTAAAATTTATCCTGATCTCTAGCAATTGATTTCATTGCTTTTAGATTCCCAATTAATAGCAACAGTTGATATGAATTTGTGATTTCAGAAGTGGCATTTTATTTTAAATTTCATCATAAAATTATGTTCAGAATTAAATTATTTTTTTTAGATTTTTTTTGGCACAGAAGCAACATCAGCAGTAATTCAAAATAAGATTATAAAGGGACCAATCAAGTCATGGGTAAATAATCTTTTCTTTAAAGCAGTATAAGTACACAGCTAAAATGTTTCAAATTACAGTTTTCATGAACTAGGTTCTGGAAATGAATTATGATTACAACCCTTCTGCTGCTAACATTAACACATCTAATGAAATGTATTGAGCAGGAATTGTATCAAAAGAAGCAATTTGTGTCTTTTGAGGGACTTAAAAATAAATTGACCTAACAGCACATTCTTCTGCTATCTCCAATTGCGATCTTTTTTGAGGGGAAAAATGGGGACCATTAATGGTCCTACCGAAGTGCTCAGACATGGAAATTCTAATTCAGCAGGAGAATACAGCCAAATTTATCCCTAAGATATATATGCTCTGATCCAAGATCCAAGTCCAAAATCTGGACTACATGTGCAGATAGTACGACCACCTTAATTAATTCTAGATATAGAATGATTCATTATAATTTTCTGCACATATATCTCACACCTCAAAAGATACATAAAATACATAAAATTTTCTGATTGGTGTTTTAGGTGTGGTATCGATGTTGGTTTCCTTTTTACATTCCACCTGGTTATGCACAAAATTGAGACCCTTTTGGATAGAATTGGGGGAGGTGTTGACAAAAATTGTAGGGGTGAACTTCCCTCTAGACCCGGAATTGTTTCGTCTGGAAACCTGGCAGTTATAAAAGTGAACTTCTCCAAAAGTAAATCTAAATTTATTAAAATTACGTTGTCAATCGCCATGAAATGTATCACAGTAACGTGGAAATCCGATTCCCTACTGAACATGGAAGTGCAAAGTTGTATTCCCCTTGAGAAGATTACTTATAGTCTCAGGAATGTTCGTCAAAATTTGTCAACCTTATTTAGATGACTTAAATGGCATGATTGTATAATTTATTTTGATATTTGTCAATTAGTATACTCCTTATGATGTGATTCTGAGATGTCGAATCTTGCTCCTGTTGCTTTTTCTTTTCTATTTTCTTTCTTTTTATCTCCCTTTATTCCCTGCTGTCTGTCCCCTTTTCTTTCAAATCTGGGAAGGGGCATTGGGAGAAGAGGGACTCACTCTCCTTTTTTTTAATGAATGTTTTTCTATGATTTTATATTCAGTGTATTATTGTTATTCTATTAATTGAATCCTATATTCTCTATTTTCTTAAATAAAATATTAAAATATATATATTAGACCGAGAAGGAATTGTAAAGATTATGGTTATTGGCATTCAGGCGAGCTTTAAGGTCTTATAAGTTCCAGAGACTGACCTATTTGACACTGCAAATATCACTCCCATATTACTTTTCTATCAAATGTTTCTATCAATTGAAGTTTACTCAAGATTCTCCTGAATATTAGAATTTTTGTCGGGTTGATATCAAACACCAAACTGCCTTGTGCTCAGCACATTCTTTATCACACATAGATTGGATTACACAATGTTTAAAAATGTATTGTAGTGAACTGAAGGACAACTCGTTTGGTAGCAGTATTAGTTTCGAACAAGTTAATGAAGTTAATACTATAGTTCTCCAATCCCAGCCACATTAAACCTTACTTGCAACAAGTGCTGTCATCAGGATAAGGATACAAAATTAGCAGCCTTTATTCCTTGACCCATGCTCAACAGTGGTATATCATTGTTTGGAAGTTTTGCCTTGGAAAATTCTGAATGTTCTGGCCATAATATTAATTTCAATTTTATTGTTACGGTGAGAAGGTTTGTTTTGTGAGCAGTTCATTGATTAAAACAATACATCGTACAGCAGTAAAAACAAAGGCAGAGTTCGAGAGTTTGAACAGTGCAAAGGCCACATTATTTCACTAGTTTGAGATTTGTTCAGGAGTTTGGTAACAGTGGGAAATAAACTGTCCTGGAACCTGGTGGTGTGTTATCTTACACTAGTGACTCTTGTTCATAAAGGGAATAAGATGTGATGGTGGGGTTAGTTGTTCAATATGATGGCTGCTTTTCCAAGGCAGCAGATGGAGGGAAAGGGGGCATACAGTATGTCTGAAGGTCTTCGCTGCATTTAGATCCTTGCAGTCTTGGGCAGAGCAACTCTAGTACCGCACAGTGATGCATACTGACAGGATACTTTCAATTTAAACAGGAAAATCTGCAGACATTATGAATGTAGCACAATGCATAAAAGTGATGAGAAACTCAGTAGGTCATGCAGTGTGAATAGGAAATAAAGGGTAAACCAGCATTTTGGGCCTGAGCCCTATGAAAGTATGAACAAAACGGAGGAAGGTGCCTGAATATAAAGGTGGGGAAAGGAGAGGAGGGAGAAAGGGGTGGGGGAAGAGTACAGACTAATAGGTAAGAGGTCATAGGTTGATATGGATGAGAGGGTAGGAGAGAAAAATGGATGGAGTGCTGGAGGAAAGGTGACAGGAACTCGGGAGGAGGGGTTTAACAGAAACTGGAGGTTGATGTTGATCCCATCTAGTAGGAGAGTGCTTACATGGAATATTAGATGTTGTTCCTCCAATTTTCAGGTAGCCTCATTTTGGCAATGCATGAGGCCATGGATAGATATGTTGGGGGGGAGAGGGGAATGGTGTGTGGAATTGAAATGGTTGTTTACTGGAGGTCCCTGTTATTGCAGAGGGCAGAATGAATATGCTCAATGAAATATCTCCCTGTCCGAGTCCGGTCTATGTAGCAGTTAGTGCAACACTGTTACAGTGCCAACAATCGGGACGGGGTTCGAATCCTGCACTGTCTGTAAAGTGTTTTCCCAGTCTCTATGTGGTTTTCTCTGGGGGCTCTGGTTTCCCTCCCACTGTTTGAAATGTACCAGGGGTCATAGGTTAATTGGGTGAAAATTGGGCACCATGGACTTGTGGGTCGATAGGGCCTGTAACCGTGCTGTATGTCTAAATTTAAAAAAAATTATATGTAAAGGAGGCCACATCAGGAGCACCAGATGCAGAAGATGACTCCTTCACTTGGAAGGACTTTTTGGGGCCCCGAATGTTGGTGAGGAAGGATGTGGGCGCAAGTGTAGCAGTTCTTAGGGTCACATGGGTAGGTTCCAAGGGGGCGATTAGTGGGAAGGGATGGATTAATGAGCGAGTCCCCAGAGGGAGCAGTCCCTGCAGAAAGCAGGGGAAGATGGTGGGATCACTTCGGAGGTGGTGTAAATTGCAGAGGATATAAAATATGTTGGATGCCGAGACTTGTGGTGGTAGGTGAGGGCAAGGGGAAACTAGTTCTTGTTGCATATTGGGTAGAGGGGGCCGTGCATCTTCCCAAACATCCCACTAATTGACTCCACAGTACCTACCCCTGTGAGCACAAGAAATATAACACTTGTTTCCACACCCCCTCCATCATCACTATTTGCAGTCTCAAAAACATTCCAAGTTAAGCATACTTGTGAATCTGCAGGGGTCATCTACTGCATCTGGTGCTCCCGTCGTAGCTTCCTCTACATCGGATAGACTGTACACAGACTGACAGATCATTTCATTGATCATCTTCGCTCTGTTCATTGCCTTAATGGGGAACTCACAGTGGCCAATCATTTTAATTCTACACACCATTTCCACACCAACATATTTATGCATGGCCTCATGGACTGCCAATCAGAGGCACTCCGCAAATTGTGGAACAACATCTAATGTTCTGTCTTGGCACTCTCCAACCAGATGGCATTAATATTGATTTCTCCTATTTCCATGAAACCCCTCCCCCGACTCTTTCTCTCTCTTTCCCTGTGTCCTTTCCTTCAGCTCCTCATCTCCTTTCTTTCCCTCTCCATTCAGAGCTATCACTTCACAGCTTTCTTTCTCTTCTTCCCTCCCACCCATATCCACCTAGGACCTCCTACCTTTTAGTCTGTACACTTCCCCCTGCCCCATCCTCCCTCCTATTCTTTCCTCACCCACCTTTTTCTTCAGGTACCTACCTGCTTTTTGCTCAATGTTTCAGGCCTGAAACGTTGATTACCCTTTGCTTCCAAGAGATGCTGCTTGACCTGCTGAGTTTCTCCATCACTTTTGTGTGTTGCACAGGATACTTCCAAAAGTGCTCATATAGAAGTTGTTGAGGGATGAAGATAACATATTAAATTTCCTGAGGTTTCTTGACATGGGTAGACCTAAACAGGCTGTTGTAGATGTTTACTCATAGGAACTTAAAACTGTCTATCGCAATATCAACGCTTTTGATTGGAACAGAGGAGTGAGCTCCATTCCCCCTTCCAGAAATCTATGACCAGCTTCTCAGTCTTGCTGACATTGAGGGTAATGTTATTGTTGTGGCACCAAGCAGATAGTCCATGTACACTCTTCTACATTTTGATTCATTGTTTGAGATTCTGCATTTGACTGGTGTCACCCACAAATTTATAGATGGAGATGGAGTGGTGTTTGGCCATACAGTCATGGATGTCAGTGGTGTGCAGGGGCGGGGGGCGTCATGAATATGCAGACTTGCGTGGCACCAGTGTTGAGGATGATGGTGGAGGAGGTGCAGTCATCGGTCCTTTCATGTTGCACGACAAGAAGGTACGGCTTCAATTACAGAGGAGGGTGCAGATGCCATGGGCATGGAGTTTGGGGATGATTTTATTTGGCATTTTTGTGTTGAAGGTGTAATCTGAGTTAGCTGTTCTTGTACAGATGCTCCACAGCTGAATATAGGACCAGGGAGTGGGCATCTGTGGTAGATTTTTTGTGGTGATAGGCAATTTAGAGTAGCTGGCTGTGAGGCTTGAGTCAATGTGAGCCATGACCTACCTCTTAAAGCACTTTGAGGTAGTGTCACAACCACTGGGCAGTAGTTAATTAGCTCTATTACAGTATTATCCTTCAGCACTAGAATGATAGTGGCTTCCTTTAAGCAAATGGGTACTTAGCGGGGAAAGGCTGAAGGTGTCTGCGAATACTCCTGTCTCAAGCCATAATATCCAGTGATTCCATCTGGGCCAGTCTAGATACTCTCTCAGGAAGGCCAATCTGACTTCTGTGGCAGTGAGAGTGGGTGGAGGTGCCTGAGGTTGAGGCAGTGTGTGCCACAGGCATACTGGCCCCCAATTTGAAGTGAGCATAGAATGCTTTGAGCTTGTTGGGGAGAGATGCACTGCTATTCTATCCAGTTTGCTTTGTACCTTGTGATGGCATACATATCCAACCACAATCACCTGGTGCCCATGAGGTTCGTTCAGGACTCGAATTTAGTTCAATACTCCCTGATGGCCTTGTGCAGGTCATAACTAGATTTCTTATGTCGGTCTGGGCTGGGTCACCTGACTGGAGCACCTCAGACCTGTACAGGTGATAGATGGTTGAAAGACTACTTAATACCACATCTCAATAAGAGCTGAAATTATATTGTATAAATTAAATTATATTATACCTCTTTTTCAAAAATAAAAGATGAGATATTTTATGATTTTTTTCATGATTAGTTAAGAACTAAATCTGTCATATCAAACATTGTAATAAATGTGACAAGTAAATATGAAATTATATTTAGAGTATACTTTTGTTAAAGTAGCTTAAATTACAAAGTTCCTTTTCTGTATATACTATACTATTCAAATTATTTGTAAGTTTGTAATTTTTCTACCTGTGGGGAAAATGCAAATTTTCCCATTGACAAAGAGGTAAGGGAGAAATCCACCTTGTATTTTTTTATGTCTGGACTGGTACTAAACTTTTTAAATGCTTTAGAGTACCGGGAAACAGGATTGGGAAGAAAGCCAATACTTGCTCAATATCATGAGAGCTTTCTTAATTTGGGTCCACTGCGTTTGCCATCTGATCATGTCTTCTGTCTGGGAGAACTGATATGGCAGGTCTCCAGCAGATGTCTTTCATGCTTCAAAAGATTGGAATTTCTTCTCTTGGGTGAGAAAATATTTTGGGAGGAGTTTTTGTTGAAATGACTGACCTTTTCAGACAGTATTTTGGATTCTTTTTTGAGAAAATATCCTGTCGTGAACTATTTGTGAATTAATTAAATATGGAATTCTTTACATTTGTTGTGAGTAAATAGTGTACAGTACTTGTGAATAATTTAAAGCTATGTTACATTTCCATATAAAAAAATACTTTACTAAGGTTTCAGTTTTTGTTCATTAAAACCTATTTGTACCCATGTTATTACTGCTGCTTTCGGTAATGTTTCAGTAATGCCATTTATAACAATAAATGGTAAAAATGATAAATAAGTTAATCATTCTTTCCAATAACGGAAAAGCAGAATGCCAGCAATATAATCAAGAAATGCCAAGACAACAGTCAGTATTAATTCATCCAACATCAGCATACTTGACCTTCTTAATTTGGAGTTATCAGGAATGGGGCATGAAATCTTGTAGAGTTTTGCTAATTTTTATTCTTCATGGTCTCTGCTGCATTTAGGTGGCATAATAACTTTCACCATTATATAAAATTTTTGGTTTGATGCCTGCATCCCTTGGAAATGTGGGATTTGGGAATCCTGGCCAAAAGAGATTTGGGGTTGGATATGTGAGTCCAGAGGAAGTATCAGACTGGAAAATGGGAATGTTGAATGACAATGGTGAGAGTAAAAGTGGGGGAAAAATGAATGGGAATGGGTTTTCAAGATTAAGGAGATGGGGACTCTGGCAAAAGATTCTATACAGTTACATTCTTACATTTTGTTGCTTCAAATTTGGAATAGTGGTTGCAAATACAATTCTGGTTGAAAAGCAGGTGGGTAAACTAAAAACTAAATTTTTCAATGAGTCCATATTGCAAAATTTACCATTAAATTACATAATTTGTTGTCATTACCGGTAAATTACCTTCAATCTCAAGGAACCGCCTAAGAAGAATCTCAGCGACCTGATACAAACAGGCTTCAATAGAAAAAAAAATGAAAAAACTATTCAACTAAAAAGTAAAATAATGTGAACATTATTTGAGTTTTTTTTAAACATGAATAATTAAAACAGCATGCAAAGGAAATAAAGTGTTTCAGAGATGCTCTGTAATGTTTCACTCCAAAGAGTAAAGAATTGCATCTTAATTAATTTACAAAGAGTAATTCAAATCCTTAAATAGAAGGCCAGGAATTTTATTTTTTGGAGCAGAAGAATATCCTGCCTTAGAAGGATATTAGGCCACAGTGAGTTGTGAGGCAAGTTAAATGTTAAGCCATAACACCAGTCGAAGTAAAACTATTGGATTGACCATCTGGTTCACTAATTACTTGGGAGGAAATTTTTCATCTTTACTCAGTCTGCCTTTCATGTTACTCCAGTTCCACAGTGGTGTGGTTAACTCTTAACCACCCTGCGAAATGTCCATGCAGGACACTGAGATCAGGGATGGGCAGTTAATGTTGATCTTGGCAATGATGATCACTTCTGTAAAATGTAAATTTAAAACATGTGGATGCTTTTTGTTTGGTGATGTTAAGATTTACTGCAAGTAAGAATTAAGAAATATATCACTGTTTTAATATATCTGACCATGATGGTTGGAAAATATTTCACTTCCTATTCTGCTGATGTATATTTTCTTCTTTGCCCATAAAAGATGTATACTTGATGCAGAGATAGCCTATGTTTAGTTTTGTTCTCATTTACAATTGAGTACTTTGAATTATTGACAAGAAAAAGTATGAAATTCATTGGAAATGCCCATGCTTTAATTCACTATGCAAGGCTGTGAAATAGCTGCTTCCACAAAGCAGCCAGCAATAAACAGAAGTGTAAAGGGTACTTTTTTCAAGTAATAAATTGAATTAGGAATACTGCTACCTGTTAAGTTTCCATTTCTGCACATGGGTGGGCTGAATAGACTGCAGATGTATATTCTTACGCACCTGCAGCTTGACCCCTCATCTCAGACAGCGTATAGTACAATGACAGATGTATCAGACTCGTGACTATGTCTGTTGACCTGGAGCCCGAGTGAAATGAGCTAGGGCTAGCTGGATTTGAAAATTGATTCCCTAATTATTCCAATATGAAATTTAAGAAGTCTTCTAGACAATAAATGTATATTAACATTTAAAATTACAAACTAAAAGGCATACTACTCTTTTAAACAGATAAGTTTTCTTTATGAAGAGAGAGAAAATTAGACTGGTATGGACAGGCCGCACTACAGATTGGCATCAATCCAATTTGTTTTTATAACCTTAAATTGGAATGAGGGTAAGCAAACATTATGCTTCTATAATAAAATGAATAATACAACATCTTTAAAATCTGATAAACTTTCATTTTTTGTGCATTTATCCAATTAGTTGTAATTCTATTATAGCTTTACCCATAACTGAAAGAAGATTTTTAAGTGAAAATGTATAGTAGAGAATATCTCAGAAGGCCAACAGAAGCCAACTTTACAGTGTTGTAATCGGAAGCTTGGCCAACTCTCCTTTTTGAATGGCTGATTGGCTTGCCAATCCTATTATTTTAAGCAAATGCAGATCTTTAGCAGGCTAATTTACTTGCTTAATTTTTCTTATGTCATCTTGGCTTGTTTTTAGGGGAAAAAAAGTGCTGTCAGCTGCTAGTATTTCGATTTTAATCCATGTTACCAGAAGAAGACAAAGTTAGCTTGTTTTCAGTAAAACTTGATGCTTGCTTGGATTAATCCTGAAGACCCAGGGATTTGCGCCAGTTTTAATCAGAAAGCTGAAAATCAAGCAAAATGTATACTAATTTTTACTGCCAAATGGAAAGGTTTTTTAAAAAAACAAATAATAGTTGGTTACAGTGGAAGTTTTTCTGAGCATTATTTAGATTTGATTTGATTAGATCCTGGTGTGTTTTATATTAAACTTCATAGTCTCCAAATTTTAAAAAAATCATTGAATTGATCTTACCTTTCATTATCTAGGGAAATGAAAGTAAGACTGAGTTAGATGTTGAATTTGGTAAATGTGGATCTGGTAATATTTGCCCTTAGGAAGAGAATCTTTGGAAGTTTGCACATCCGCAGTTTTAATTTAGTGATTGTGCATGTAGTTTTCATGTCAGATTGACTGATGACTGATCTGGAGATAAATGTCAGTTTAATATTTTGTTTGCAGAAATTAGTGATGTAATAATTAGCTGTGCATTCTCTCACGAGGTGGAAATGTAACCACTGTATTGTAAAGACAAAGAGATTGCATGGATTCACAAGCTGAGTGCCTGAGCTTTTCCAGGAGTTGCTTTTAAAACTGTTTTGTTTCATGACAGCAGTTTGGTTCATAGCCAATGTGGAAGGGAATGAAGGGGGATGGAAATAAATGCTGATAGAGTTTAAGAAAAAATGTTCATGTTCATATCCTAACTTGTCCCTGTAGAGGGTCAATTACAAACAGTTGGCTGGAAGGCTGATCCAAGATAAACATTGTGCTAGAGAATTGCACCAGCAGGTACCAAGGGCCTCCATGTAGTCAGGCACTTTCTGCTAATGTCAAACATGGCCACAGTGCCTCAGGGTAAGGAACTGCTAGGCCTCAAGAGTTTCTCATGATGACTCAGAATGAATCAATAAATTAGACAGGCATTTTTACATAGTTAGGTATTTTCCTGGATAGCTCTGAAAAGGTCATCAATTCTAGGAGTTGTTTATGAGGGCCCTGGGAATTGAAGTATGGCCTGTTGAGTATGTTTTGCCCCCTTCTCAGCATATGCTTGCACCAGCTCGTAAGTAGTTGCTTTCACATTTTTTTTCTTTGCAGGCAAATAACATCTTAAAATTATTGGTTTAAGGCATGAGATAAATTGCATTGTTGTCTAGTTAAAAAAAATACACATAATGACTTTAAAAATATGCTTATGTTTGTTGCTCCAGATCATTGAACAACAAAAGGGTTTTATGAAAAAGACATTACTGGAAGAAAGTTATTAAGAGAGTAAATGTGAATCATAAAAGGGACCATCCAGCTGAATTTGTTCTCTTTTGGCTCTGTATCAATCATTTCAGCAAACTCTTTTTGTTCAAACAAAAAACAAATCATTATCTGTTATGTATGACTTTTATTAATAGAACGGTTTTGTGCTTTTCCTGCCTCTTGACCAAAATAGTTAATTTAGCGTACTCTTGCTTTTCAGCAATTTTATTGGCTATAGGAATAAAATGTTGATTTATTGGGACCAATGCTACTTAAGATAGGCTGTCTGGAGATTTGTGGAGTTTCAACTTATGATCTGCACTAGGCACTGACTCACTTCCAGCCTCAGTTTTAGATCCTGCATCATGTTTAATGCACAGTTTTGCTGTTTCTGCATCTTTTACCAGAAAATGTAAATAGGTCGCACTGTCAAAATAAAAGTTGTCTTGGCTTTTCTCCACAAACATTTTGCCAATCGCCAAACCAGAAATAAGTGTGCCTTATCCTAGGAATGGAGATAAAGCCTCTGAAATGAAACCTGATGTAGAAATTAACCACATGTGAGGAAATGGGCATATCTGGATAAATGATGCAAAAAAAGATATCGATAGCAGATAATCAGAAGAAATTCGAAGCTCCTTCAGCCTCACTCTTTCAAGCAATGCAGTGAAAAGAATACCAGTAGGTATTAGAATACTGAAATAATGGGGAATATTTTTTATTGGAAATATAAACAAAATATCTGATTTTATATGGTCACATTTCTTATCCAGTAAAATGATTCCCATTCTCTAAATCGAGGCAACATCAAAGGAGATTGGCTCATCTGCTGCAACTTTATGTTGTAACATAAGGAGCAACTTGTTTTAAATCCCCTTCCCCTCCCCACCTTGAGATTGTCTGCTGTGTAACAGAGCTACTTGGTTACTGATGGAAAGTAAATGCTAGTTATTAATAACTATGATGGTCTGAAAATTTTGAGGGTCAGTCTTTTTGGAAATGGGGAATTAACTAACTGAGAGTTTTTAATTTCAAAATCAACTTTAACTGAAGTAAGATATGCATTGTATGTTTTGCTACAGTAACTAAGAAATCAAAAATGTATCAATAGAATGGCTTTTAAAAATATTGTTTAATGTTGATTAGTTTGGCAATGCAGGATGTCTGTAATTATATTTCTGGCAATTACAACAGATGTTTATATGGCTGATGAGTTCAAAGGAATTATTGAGAGAATGAGTTTTCGGTTGTGATTTGGAGATTGCAGGCACGGAAGTGGATTTTGAGGGGTAAGGGTAAAAACACAATGCTGGAGAAACTTAAGACCTCCCAATGGCCAACCATTTCAGTTTTGCATCCCACTCCCATACAAACATGTCTGTCCATGCCTTCATGTACTATCCCTCCAAGACCACCCGTAAATTGTAAGCCAACACCTGATTTTCTGTTTGGGGACTCTACAGCCAGATGGCATTAATATTGACTTTTCCAGTCTTGGCTAACCTGCTTTCCCTTCCCCGCCCCCCTTCCCTTCCCCCTGTCTTTTTTCTCTCAGCTCTTCACCCCCTTTCCTCTTTATTCACCCATCCATCCCTCCTCCCCTTGCTCATTACTGTACCCTCCCTCCCTTCTCCATCTATTACCTCCTGCCTTTGCTACCATGCTCTTCCCTCACGACCCCCCTTACCTTTTTATTCAGATGTCTACCAACATTTTTCCATAGCATGAAGGGCTCAAGCCCAAAATGTCAGTTATGTATTTTTGCTACATAGAAAACACTGTTTGATCTGCTGAGTTTCTCCAGCATTCTTTTACTTCAACCATGATGACTGTAGACTTTCATGTTTTACTTTTATGGGGTAAGGGTTGGCTTGATGTCAAATTCAGAGGACAGAAATGTATCGTGGTAATGTTATTAAGAATGTGAAAAGTGAACTACTCTTTCTTGCAGTTAGTTCTTAATAGAACAAAGGCCAAAGGACAGAATCAATTTAATTGTGGAGAAAGCACTGGATATTGGCAATGCAATCCAGCAGTACCTTTCTACATATTGTGCAGCTGTGTCGAATTTCCAAAGTCATGGGATTCTGAATTTTTGAATCTTTCCCTTACACCAAGAACAAGAGTTGGGGCATGGTCCTCAGGCAAACCTTTCCCTTACTGTTTTTTGGTCTCAGTGCAAGCATCAAAAGTTTGGATACAGTGGTCATCCTCAACAATACAGAGCATGCTGCTGAGAGCTTAGCTGGAACCTTTAATGCTACGGAGACCTCATCCATGTCCAAATGTGGAAATGGTTCGAGAAAAGACAGGAAAATCTTGCTGCAATTAATGATGGATTTGCAATATATATTTGGAAATCCATTGTCTCAAAGTGAGTAGTAAATCTCTGGAATTCTCTAAAACAAAGGTTGGTGGAAAGTGGATCATTCAAATTAGATAAATATTTGACAGGTTGAAGAATGGAAGGATATGGAGAAATGGCCCAGCAGAGGAGTTGAAGCCAATATATGTATATAAACCAAGATAGGATTAAATGGCTGGACAGGCTTGAAGAGGTTGATACTCGAAAGTGCTGGATAAACGAATCAGGTCCCACAGTGTCCATGGGAGGCAAAGATGTATAACCAATGAATCATGCCTATATCCTTGCCTCCTATGGATGCTGCATGACCTACTGTGTTTCTCCAGAAATGTTGTGTATTTACTAAAATCACAGCATCTGTAGACTTTTTTTGTTTCACTTGAAGGATTTGATGGCTTACTCTTGCTCTTGTTGTTTTATGTTCTTGAATGTGATGGAATTGTATATTAAAATTGTTTATCTGGTGTTTAACTGAGATCCCAGAAAGATTTCCAACATTGATAGATTTTTGGCAAAATTTGGCATTGATGTAGCTTTATTCTGACACGAGAGAAGCCAAGTAAGGTTATTTTCACTCGCTGTTCTACTCTGTCCCTTCGAAGCCATTTAGATCTCTATGAATGTGACTGAATTTTATAGATAAAATTTTATTGGGCCACTGCTTAAGAGGGCAAATTACCCATGTCAGCTCACCACTGACATTTACAACAAATACACAATCCTAGTATGTACTATGAGTTAAAAAATGTTTCAGGAACTCAGTGGATAAGGCAACATCAATGGAGAGAAATTATCAATCAGCCTTTTGGGACAGGACCCTTTATCTCAACAAAAGGTCTGGTCTCAAAACAGACTGACCATTTCTCTCCATGGATGCTGCCTGATCCACTGAATCTTTACAGTTCTTCTTTATTCTCTCAAGAGTCCAACATCTGTAATTCTTGTGTGTTCCCCAATATTAATGTATTGATGAATGGTGCCCCATTCCTAAAGGTACTGCCCTGTGTGAGACCAGGGCTTAATGTAAATTAATACAAAGCATGCAAAAAATCTTACCAGTTCTGATATCGGGCAGATTCCACAACTGTAACATTAATTCAATGATTTTATAAAAAATAATAAGGAATTTTGAAAAATACTATGAATAAATATAAAAATTTAAGTGTAACATCAATTTAAGCAATGCAAATAACCATGTAATTAATTACTTTTATCAATTGTTTGAAGTTATTACTGTGGGACACACTGCCGGTGGACTCCAATATCAGAGTGCAGCTTGGATACAACCCACCGAGCTTGTCCACAGATTTGGGGTTTCAACTTTACACACCAGTTCTGAGTTTTGAAAGGCTGGTGTTGAAGCATCTCAGCTCCTGTCTGAGTGACGACATGGATCCGTTCCAAATTGTCAATATGTGGCAGATGCCATCTCACTGGCTCTGCATAAAGCCCTGCAACATCTGGACAGCAAAGATGCACACATACGATGCTCTTTATCAACTACAGTTCAGTATTTAACACCACTATGCTCGCAAACTCCAAGACCTGAGACTGAATTCCCCACTCTGTATTTGGATCTTGAATTTCCTCACCTCCAGACCACAATCATTGAGGATCGGTAAGAATATCTCCATCACAATCTCCATCAGTACTGGAGCACCACAGGACTGCATTCTTAGCCCCCTGCTCTACTCACTTTACACCTATGACTGTGTGGATCAGTATGACAACACCACCATCTACGCATTCTCTGATGACACCACGGTAGTGGGTTGAATAAAAAGTCAGCACACAGGAGGGAGACTCAACAACAACTTCACATTCACTGTCACCAAAACCAAGGAGCTGATTGTTGATTTCAGGAAGGAAAACCAGAGGTGCATGATCCAGTGATCATTGGGGGAATCAGAGGGAGAGAGAGAGTCAACAAATTTAAGTTCTTTGGAGTCACTGTCTTGGAGGATCTTTCCTGGACCCAACACTCAAATGGCATTGTGAAGAAAGCACTTTAGTGCCTCTACTTCCTCAGGAGTTTGCAGAGGTTTGGCATGACATCAGAAACAGATGTGTCATGGAAAGTGTGTTTATTGGCTGCATCACAGATTAGTATGGTGATACCAATGTCCCCTAGCGTAAAGCCCTGCAAAAGGTACTGGATACAGCCCAGAACATCATGGGTAAAATCTTCCTCAGATTGAGAATATCTACAGGGAATGCTGCTGTCAAAGAATAGCTGCAGTCATCAAGGATCCAAACCACCCAGCACATGCTCTGTTCTCACTCCTGCCATCAGGAAAAAGGTATAGGTACCACAAGACTTACACCTCTAGGTTCAGGTAAAGCTGCTACTCCTCCACAATTGGACTCCTCAACAAGATATTCAATCAGGGACTTATTTAAGGACTCTTACTTTGCAGTTTATTGATTTTTTTCTTCTGTATTGCATGGTCAGTTTGTTCATGTTTCTTTATTTGTTTATATGTGTATATTGAGTCAATTTTTATGCATTGCCAAGAAGTGGTAATTCTGCCTCGCGCATAGGAAAAATAATCTCAGGGTTATATGCGATGTCATGTACGTACTCTGACAATAAATCTAAGCCTTCAGCACAGAACTGTTGGCATTCTGAGGCTTGTTCGCTCATCATGAACATCCACCTCCAATTGGATGTGTTCATGGAGACATCCTGATATGGCCATTGAGACCAATTAGATCTTGTAATTATCTGTATTAAAAAAAACCAAAATGGTAAATGGAGATCACATTATTTCTGATCTGGTTTAGCAAAACAACAGCAGTGAGAATCTGACTAGCCCACATATTCATTAAAGCAGAGGAGGAGGCTATTCCATCCAAGTTTGCAAACTTGTCCTGAGCCTGCCCTTTCATTATAGCTCTCAATATTCTTGGCCATCAATTATTTATCCAATTCCTTTTTGGTCATAATTAAACTTACATCTGCCATGCTCTCAGAAATGATTTCAGGATCATAGCCATTCCTAACATGAAAAAAATAGCTATTCATATAACCTCTAGATCTTTTGCTGATCAGTTTAAATGTGAGCCCTCTGGTCCTTGACCCCTCTAGTAATGGAAGCAGCAACTTTCTAATTACCCTTCGCTAATAAACCTGTCAAAATCTTTTACACTTGCAGTAAATCTGCTCTCAACTTTATCAGTTAAGAGAACAAAAACAGATTTTTCTGCTCTCTCTGGTCACAGAAATCTGTCATCTCTGAAACAATTATAGTAAATCTCCTCACTCTCTGTAGGACTGTCACATCTTTCCTGAAGTATATGTAATTTTCTGGTTTTGTCCAAGCATATATTTTATGGAGATCTGACAGAACTCTTTCTTTTATACTTTATTCCACTGATTATAAAACTTGAGATTCCATCTGCTTTAGGAATTGCTTTTCATTTGTACCCAAAAACATGCAGGTTTCTGTGTTCCTGCACTAATTTTAGAATTGAACCACTTAATTACTATTGTCTCTTTATTTTTCTGCACTTAATTTTGTTTGTCAGATATTCATCTGTTCCATGAAATTATCTGTTTAGTTCTTGTGTTTCAATTGTACCAAGAAAGAATATTTGATATTAAAAAATGATGAAAAAGGTCCAAAGCAATTTAAAGTAAAATAAAACTGTTAAAAGTCAAAAACTAATACAAAATGTAAATATTTATAAACATTGAAATCAGTACAAACAATGAAAGTATACAAAACTACTGCTTCATTCCCTTACCAGTGGCTGAGGTTAATTGAGCAGACTCCCAATCACAAATGCAGTAGAATTACCAGATTTGTGGGAAGTTTGTGCATGAATCCTAAACTGACTACCACTTCTGTAAGGTACAAGCAACAATTTTTACATAATTGTGATAGTACAGACCTATCACCAATGTATATAGTTACAGTATCTAGAGTGTAATGACTGTGCTTACAGCGATTGGCTGAGAGCTTAGCCACGCCTACTGTCTGGGCCTTAAAGGGTTGTGTCCCTAGCCAGGTCGGATCATTCCGGACTGGTCGGCCACCTGTGAAGAGCTCCTGTCTTTTGCTAATAAAAGCCTTGGTTTGGATCAACAAGTCTTTGGTTCTTTCGACGAGCTCTACAATAATCTAGCCCAGTACAACTCCACTACAGAGAAATCAAGCAACACTATTATTGATTAGAGGTTTACTAAAAAATACAAAGTTATTTTGGCAATGGAAAATTAAGAGAGAAGCATAATGGAAAAATGGATGGTTTTCTCAATCAACTTGGGGAAATCTGCTTTCCAGATTTTAGTGCCTTTAATCTTTCAAAATTTTTAACAAGAAAAGCCTATTTTGTTCAGATGTTGGACAGAACTGATGGTGCTCTTGCCAGACTTTTCTCCAATCCTCCCTTTTCAGTTCAATTCTTTCATTACGCTTAAACGTGCATTCCAAATACCCACTTCATTTACACAGTGCAGGTAAATTATGTCACTCTACATGCCAATTTAGAATGTTCATTAAGCAGCAATACAAATCTACCAGCAATGCTATTTAAAAGCAGTTGCATGCATTTTCAGTTGATCAGTTTCTCCTGGCTGTTGCCCACTCGAGAATTGGTTCAAGTCACAAAGGTCTACAACGTCCTATCTGAATCTAACTGAGAAACAATTTTTAATTGTCTAAACCATTTCTCATGAACTTTGTGCTGCACCTCACTCCAATGACGTGACATTGATCATCAGACTTTGCAAGATGGTTTGCATCCACAAGTGTACAAACTGAGTTAGCAACAATGATCACAAAAGGAAGGATCAGGTCCTAATTCTACCCAAAACCCTGTGCCAAATGGTTGATGCTCATTGATAATAAAGTAGGATTTTCTATCTTATTTCACAATCTCTGGTGTGCTTCATTCTGAATATCCATCAATCTTCATTGTTGAACATCTCCTCTGGGTTCGCTGTAGCAAAACGTGCAAACTCAGGCTTTGGCAAGCTGGCGTCTACCTTAACCTTTCTGTTTCCCAGGTGGCCTGTCTTGTGTCACTCCACTTTCTGACCCTGTCTCTAATATATTGGATGATCTAAGTTTTCAGCAACAAGTTATAACTAAATGCTGTTTATTAAATATTACTTTCTGCTTGGTGTTCCAACACCACTGAATTAAATTACTGCCTTAAAGATTTGACCTGGGAAGACAGCTGGACAAGGTATCATTTTGGGGGAAGTGAAAGCCAAAAGGATGTATTTAACCATTGGAAGTCAATCATAAGAGATTATAGATTGAATAGGAGGTGGAGTGTGAGAAACATCAGGTATAAGGATGAAGAAAAAAGACAAGAACTGCAGATGCTGGAATCTTGATAAAACAATGAGTTGCTGGAGGAACTCAATAAATCAGGCAGTGTCCAAGGATCGAAATAGTCTTTCAACATTTTGTGTCAGGATCCTTTATTGAGGCTAAGGTGAAAAGGGAGATCTCAAGGGGTACAAAAATCTGGGGAGGTGTTAAAAGATGAACGGGTATTGAACAGAAAATGGGAGAGGTGGAGAGGTAGATAGAGGGAGAGAGCTAAAAATATACATAGTTGTTGAATATAGCACCCATGGTCTCTTTTGCTTTTTATTTTATAATCTGTAGTTACAAAGTAGAGTTATTTTTATTTCTCTTTCTGAAAAATTAACAATAACCAGCTTGTATATCTATTTATCCAGTGAAAATGTGTTGCATGATTAACGATGCTTTCTATTAGGTAACAAACTGATTCACTTTGAGGAATTTATAACTGTTTGAGGGTGATGTGAGAGGTGCGTTGTTATGAAGTTAGAAAATGTTTCCCTTCATGTTTTGAGGATTTCCTCAACATTACATGCAATTTGCTTGTCTTAAATGAATTTGTAATTCCTAAAAACAAAAGTGTGCAACATCAAAACTTAAAATAAACTTGGTAGACCAAGTTTAAAATATAAAATACTTGGGTGGCCTATCTGTGCGACCAAGCTTTAATCCTGGTTTGAATTAAAGAGTAGTTTAGAAATTTGATCATCTAGCTTTTTATCCCCCAATGCTAGAAAATGAAACTTGGCATTTTCCAAATTGGAATTTGATTACAATTGTTATTCATCTCTGGAAATTCGACTGGACAGTTCCCTTTGTGAATCACATTTGCTTGACTCAATTGCTTTCTGTGTTAGGCATGCAAATAATATTATGAATATGTGCTCAATCTTCATTAAAAATAATTTTCAGGATCTGGCTGTGGCTAGCCAAGGTAGCATGTATTGGGGAACCCCAAATTGCCTTCCTTAAACCACTGCAGACCTACCATTGAGGGTACTCGTACAGTGATGCTAAACAGGAAATTCCAGGATTTTGACTACCAAGATACATTTCCAAATCAGGGTGGTGTGCACCTTTGAAGGGAACCTGCAGGTCCTGCAATCTCATGAAGCTGCTGCCCTTGTAATTTTTGGTGATAGACGGTGCAGGCTTTTAATGTACTCTTGGAATAGTCTACAAGAGTAATTGCAGTGCATTTTAAGGATGGAGGTGCAGGAGGAGGATCATTAATGGAGTGTCAGTCAAGTGAGTTTCTTGAGTTGGTACTGTACTCTTCATGTCTTTTAGATGATAGAAAGACTGTGGGATGCTGGAAGGTGAATCACAAACTGCAGGATACCCAGCCTCTTGAAGTCACTGTACTTATGTACAGCTGCATTTCTGATCAGTTGTTTTCCCCAAGATATTGAAGATGAAAGGCTTAGTAATAATAATAACATTATATGTTAAGGGTAATTGATTAGATTCTCATTGGAGATGGATCTTGTCTGGTACTTCTTAATATATGTGTTATTGCCACTTAATCAACCATGGCTGGATGTTGTTGAGAGCTTGCTGAATGGAACTTTTCTAACGAGTTATGGAAGGAATTGAAAATCTCTTAATCATCAGGGAACATCTATCCCCATTTATTTTTTAAAAATTTCAATATAAACTTTATTCACAATGAAAAATATGTATCTAGTGCAAGGTCTTTTCACAAACATAGTGTTATATTTGTTTGCCTTTTCTATTATTGTGCTTTGTAGTGTTAACCATGGCCATTAATATTGGGCTGAGGACACTGCTCTGTGGAACTTCAACAGTCTTTATAACCACATCCTCTTTTATATGAACCTTGCATCCAACCATTCAATGGTTTCAGAAGAAACTGGGCCATCTGTTTCTTGCACAAGCATGTGATTTGACATTCTTTATGTCAATTCCAGTTTTTAACAGCATGTGCTTACTCTTTGGGGGCTTCATTTACTTAGCAGTTCAAACCCCTCTCCCCACAACAGCTAAACCACTAGATGACTCAATTCAATCTGCCTCTACCTAACAAGCTCAAAATCAATGCATTATCCACCATCACTCTCGCACTTTTGTGTTTAACTGTACAATCACAGCTTCTGCTCACTTTCCTGTTTAAATCCACCACCACTGGCCTCCTGACCCAATCCCCAAGCCCTAAATCTAACAGCTGGAAATCCGAGTGGACAAAAAATATACCTTTCCACTCCACTATTGGCATATTTCTGACTCTCACTCCTCACCCCATCCACCAATGATTGCAGAACTCCAGCTGCAATAGTACTACTTATGTTACCCCAAACAAGTGATTGCAAAGTGCACCCCCACATTGATTGGTACCATTCTATTCCCACTCTCATCTCCAATCCTTGGCTTGATCCTGCACTTGACAGTTTATTTTTGCATGGTCTGAAATGGCACAACTCTAGTGGAAGGCCAATTCAGGAATGTTTGACACCTTAAGACTAGTCTGTTAAGAATTTTTAAATACCAGGCCTATTCCTGCACTATCTGTTGACACAGTGCAACTACCTCTTTGGTATTACATTGAATTGGGCTGACCAGCATATCTGAATCCTGGGGAAACTTTTTTGTTGTTGTGTCAAGCTGAGAACTGCATTCCCAATTCCCAAAGTCACTAAAAAAGTCAGCAATAAAAAAATTGAGAGAGTGTCTTGTTACGAGCCCAGAGGACCCCAAAACCCAACAGCAATAGAAATTCACCAAGACAAATGGTTACTTAAACAAAAGTTTCTTTTAATTTTCTTTAAACATAAAAACAGGATCAAACTCTAACTTATTACTATTAATTTAACATAACTTAACCCCCTTCTAGTTCTAAATGCATATATATGTAATGTGTATATGTTCAGGAAAGTTCTTTGTTTCACACCCCAATCATTTACTTCTCACTTCTCAAAGTTCACCGGCATCAGGCAATTCTTATACTGTGCACAGAATTTAACATTTATGAATTTTCACCAGGCTCCTGTGCTTAAAGGTAAATGGTTACCACTCAGGAAGGTTTTAGTTGGTTTCAGAGAGAGATTTGTTGCTTGTTGGATACACACACAAACTGATTTCCCATGATCAGTACTTTAATGTCATACCCAAAGAAACTTTCCCCATCATGGGTTTTCCAAATGATAACCTCTTCTTCCAGGAGAAACAGTCTAACTAGCCATTTCCTCTTATAAGGACTATAAGGTTTTTCCATAGGCTGAACTCAGAACACACAACCCATCTTCAAAATAGGGTTCTCAACCTATCATGCCAGCTTGTCATGTTATAGCCTCCAAAAGCCACTGCAGAATTGTCCTCCCTCCCTCTGCAAGAGACATTCTGTTTTGTCTTTTCCTCTCTCTCTCTGCTTGTAAAATCCAGAACCTCTTGCAGGGCTAACCCAATGCTTGAAGGATCTTATTAGCACTTTGAGCCTGGGCTTTGATCCATTTACACCAGCTTCGGAAGTTCCTTCTAAACAGTCCCATTGTCTTTTGCAAAGCCACTGGTGCCTGCATGACTGGTTTCAGCCAACCTCTCGCATTTTAAATGAGATGACTTTTGTGAAGTGTTACTGTCTTTTTGAGAAGTGTCCTGCACACTAAATCTATCTATACATTTATATATAATATAAAATATAATATAACCTGTAACAGTCTTAAAATATTTTAAGATGTTATTGATGCTTTAATCATGACTTCTCTTTTGCTCTTTACTCATTGATGTGTTATCTGGTTGTCATAGCATCTATTACAGCCTAAAATAGGGTCATTTGGCCCTTTGAGTCCATTTCAATTTTCCACAGATATGTCCAATCATTCTCATTCCCTTGTTAAATCCCATTTGCCTTGTAAATTGCAGCTGGCTAGTATTGTCACTTATAAAGAAAGGCTTAATGCATACTGTACATGAGAGCACAATGGTGATGATATACTTTGAGTGAAAATAACCTTTGGATGGACTATAACAATCAGCATATCATTTGGGCCAATTGACTGGTATTTGTGCTTCAGATACTGCTTTGATTCATTTGCAGTACAACTCCGATTATCCAAAATCTTTATCCAAAATTTATTTGGACCCACAAGTGACGACTGTACACCTCTGAAAAATTTTGGATAAATCAGGATATCCAAAACAACCAGAAATCTAAAGTTAACAAAAAATTTTCGGAGCCCAACTGACTTCACCCGACTTGAAATTAGAACAATTGACCTTATTTTAGGTATCTTCCTCCCCTCTCTCTTTCCAATTTTTCTTTACCTACCCCTATTGACTTTTCTCTCCAACTCTCTCTCTCAAACTGCATGCCACAGTCTCCTAGCCGCAAGCAGTGGGAAGAATCCCTTGTTCCAGCATCATCAAGGAGTGAGGCCTCCCGGGCAGGAGCATGATAGGTATTCATGTTTCCCTGACACTGGCAGAGTGGTTCCAGCTGCATGAAGGATTATGGGTAACGAAGATGGTCATTGATACTGTATTGAGCTGCCACTCTGAGCGGGCCAATGGGGTGCTGGAGTGACCCTATGAGTTGCTCCAGCAGCACTGCACCCCTGATGTGAAGGTGGAACAGCCCTCCACAGAATGAGCTCACCGGGGAACACGAGTTTGCCAACTCACCAGTGAGTGTTCCACCGGCCCAGGAAGCCTCCCTGGGAATTGGCAGCAGTGTCAGGGAAATCAGGGATTGGCGGTGGCAGTTGGGTGGTCTCGGTGATCGGCAGCAGCATTGGGGACATGTCAGGAATTGGCAGTGGCCAGCATTTTTTTGGGTGAGAATTAAACTATTTTAATGCTTAAAAAGCCTTCGCTTGTTGTTTGTTGTTGCTTAAACATTGATGCAAGTGATTTGCTGTTGCTACTGGGCTATTTTTAAAAAATGACCAATTATCCAAAAAATTCAGTCATCCGAACCTTTTCAGATAATTGGAATTGTTCTGTATTTGCTTATTCCCTTCATCAGCCATAGTGAAGCAGCAGTGCTCTGAAGTATGTTCTCCAAATCATGAATTTCCATTCATTGTCTGATGGACAAAACTCTAAATACAATTAAAAAAACCCTGTTATCTGGAATTCAAGTAACTGACAACCTCAATAAACTGGCAAAAAAAATCCCAGGAAAATGAACAAATAAATAAATAACATTTGAAATGAATAAGAATGAATAAAAATTTTAATGAAAGGTTAACATTTTAAAAATAAATGTTCCATGAAGGAACACACAAACCTTTGGTGAAGATGGGAGCAAATTCAGCCAGCCTATTCATGGATACCACTCAGACAGGGTGTGGTATCCACCTGTTTCAAACAGGCATCAATTGTAGCAGTGAATAAGAAGAATATGGTAACCTACCTAAATGACTTCAACCAGAAGCACTCAAGTCGACAGTGATGAAGTGTTTTGAAAGGCTGGTGTTGAAGCATATCAGCTCCTGTCATCCTTGTGTTGCTGTGCAGAACTGGCTCCCAATTAAGCGAAGTATCTTCCTTGTTTTCAAATCCCTTCATGTCCTCATCTCTTTCTACCTCTATAGCCAAACAATTAAGATTACTGTGGTCTTCCAATTCTGTTTCCATGCACAAGGCGTGGAATTGCTTTGAGCAGAGCTTTTTCTTCAGTGTCTCCTCTAACCATTCCCCCTCAGGGCGTTCTCACAGTTTGCTACTGAGTATTTTGCTGCAAATTAATGGAGAGCTAAATAACTAAAGGTTAGTATCGTGCTCCTGTTTTGAGATGCATGGACTCATGCAATAGTCACTTTTGATGCTATATACAAGTATCAGTGATGAATGGATGAAGGTATCACTGTTATAGTCTGCAATATCTCGTATTCGTGTTGAGACAAATTGCTTGAATTCCTTTGCAAGTATTTACAATGTAGCTGGGATATGCCAGGAGCTGACATTTTTTTTGTTTCTCAGGAAGTTGCTTGTTATTGGACAGTACATTGTCTGATAGAGCTTGGACAGCCACGAGTTCATTTTCAGGCTTTCCATTGCTGTTCCTGGCAACCACCTCTATTACTGGTGTATCCATTTTATGATGTTTGACTCATCAGAGTGAAGGTGTTAATAGACCATTTAAGTTTTTGTATAGGGCTTTTGTCATGTGGGTATAGAATATAAACCTTATTTTCGATTTGCTCCATAATGATAGCTTGGTTCTTGGCTGATGAGCTTACGTAAGCACAACCTTCATCTGTATTCTGCACCTTGACTATTGGGTGACCTGTGTTCTTGAGCATGGTCATCATAGGCTGAAGACTTTTTGAATCTTCATTTTGAAGATTAGCTGAAGAGACATGGGAGGCAAGATGCAAAACTGAGACAATAAAGATGGAAAAAGAGGAGGAAAAATTAAGTACGGTAGTTTTGTTTAGACTGGATTATAATGTTAAAAATCATAAAATGCTACAGCACAGAAAACAGGCATTTTGGCCTCCCTAGTCTGTGCCAACCATGATCTCGATGGTCCCACTGACCTACTCCCATTCCATAACCCTCCAGACCTCTCCCATTCATATAGCTATCAATTTTATTCTAAAACACCACATTCACCACATCAGCTGGCAGCTCATTTCATACTCCCACCACTCCCTGAGTGAAGAACTTCCCCCTAATGTTCCCCTCGCAAACCTTTCCCCTTTCAGCTTAAAACTATGACCTCTTGTATTAATCTCGCTCAATCGAAGTGGAAAAAACCTATTCACGTTCACATCTTCTATACTTATTATAATCTTGTAAACCTCTATCAAATCTCCCCTCATTCTTCTTTGCTCCAAGGTATAAAGTCCTAACCTGTTTAATCTTTTCCTATAACTCAACTCCTGATGACCTGATAACATCCTTGTAAATCTTCTCTGCACTCTTTCTATCTTGTTGATATCCTTCCTGTAGTTAGGTGTCCAGAACTGCACACAATATTCCAATTTTGGCCTCACTAATGTCTTAAACAACTTCATAACATCCCAACTCCTATACTCAATACTTTTGCTAAGATGCCAAAAAACTTTCTTTACAACCCTGTCCACCTGTGACACCACCTTCAGGGAACAATGTATTCCCAGATTTCTCTGCTCATCTGCACTCCTCAGTACCCTATCATTTATTGTGTATGTCCTACCTTGGGTGCCCTTCCAAAATGTATCACCTCACTCTTGTCTGCATTAAACTCTAGCTGCCATTTTCTGGCCCATTCTCCCAATTGCTCCAGATCCCTTTTCAAGCTTTGAAAATCTTCCTCGCTGTCCACAACGCCTCCTATCTTTGTGTCATCAGCAAACTTGCTGATCCAATTTACCACATTATCATCAAGATCATTGATACATACAACAAACAACAATGTTATCAATCCTTTGGTAAGGATCATGTCATCATGAAACAAACATAAGATAGAAATGAATGTGAGGAGACTGTTCTACTCATGGAAACCTGCCATGTCTTTCTCAATAAAAACACACAGAAATACTGGAGGAACTTACTGGAGACCAGCTGAATTCCTGAAGCATTTCTGTGTTTTTACTACAATCACAGCATCTGCAGACTTTTGTGTTTCACCCCATTTTTCTCAGTTACAGACAGCGGGAGATGTCTCCTTTAAAATGGTTCTAAATATGGCATCAAGTCCCAAGGTATGTCCTCCTTTTGCCGGATGCAAGTGAAGAGATTGTGGATTTAAGACTGAAGCTTTTCAGTGCTGAAGTTTAAAACTTCTTGGGGATATTGTCTGCTTCCATTGATTTGCATTTTTGTAGGGATATAGCCTTTATGACTACATTGGTTCGAAATAGTGGTAACTGAATTGGCTGGAGTCGAGACAAGAATACCATATTTATGTCAGCGATAGAATCACAGTTGAGAATTTTTTTTTGAAGTGTTCCTTCATTGACTGGAATGAAAGACTTACCTCTCTCACATCAATGGATTCACCTGTGTTCTCAGCTCTCAGTTGGATGGGACCTATGTGGTTAGGTCTTAAGATTACATATCATGCACATCAATGATTTTCTCGTGCTCTCTTTCCACCACTATTTGTGATTTAGGCCACTGGTTTACTGTTGAATCTCTGCCTTTTGGTAGTTGTGGAGCTTTATTCTTTTGATGAATATTGAAGAAGTTCATTTTCTCCTCGATCTGGTTCTTCTTGGTTGAGAGTCCAAGAGTCTTTTACAGATAGCCTATAAGTGGTGGATTCCCTGTTAGGTTGGAATTAACAGGTTGTTTGTGATGCATTGTATATGAAGAGACACTGTGTCATAAACAACCTTTGAGAGCTTTGACATTGATCCTCTGGCCGAACTGTTTCTGTTCTGGGGGCCAGATTAGAACAGATTAAGCAGTCATCAGTACCTTTCATAGCATGTGTCATGAAGTCATCTTTGAGTCCCTTGCTTGAATGATGATGTAATCTAATAGGTGCATGGATCAAGGATGTTCCCTGAGATTTATGCTTGTCTTTCTGATAAACCAGTATGTTAGTTAGTATGACATGATGCTCCAAGTATTTTATTTTAGGAAAAGGACCCCAATGGAGTTAAACTTCCCTAACCCTTCATTGTGTATTATGCCTCAAGAGAGGCATTCCTTTCCTCTCTGGACCTGAAGTTACCCAGGATGATCAGTTTGTTTTTCTCTGGGATGTGGACCAAAACATTTTCAAGGTTTGAGTAGTAATTCCTTAACTTTTTTACTTGACATAATGATCAATTAAATGCCATACCAAACAAAACATTTCAAACGGTTTCATAATGTAATCTTGGTGAAATTCCACAAAATGTTGATTGTTAATTCTTTGCAATCTTTCAGTTCTTGTCTTCAGTTTGATGCCTGCAGAATAAATAATGAGAGTCTACTGACTTGCCATATAAAAGATAACAGATGGGTTTTGAGACAACCCTAAATAGTTCTGGAATGGCTACATTGCTCACTGGCTTGGTGGCTAATAGGAAGCATCATGAACAGTGGAAGAGTAGTGGTCTGAGGATTAATACATTTGTCTTGAGAGAAAATGGCTGATTTGTGCTCCTCACGATGGTGCCTCTCTGTACTAGCATTGCAGTACAGATTACAAGGCTACTGTGATACTCTGCAAGCTACTTTGCCCTGATGGCTGTAAATTACTCTGCGCAACAGTCTGAGCTTGTGTGCTGTCCTTCATCACAGCAGTCTGATCTTAATCTGCACTACTGGTTGTTGCTGGTGATGAAGTGCAACTTTAAGCCCAAGGTCAGCAGAAGCTGCTTCAGGTTTGGGTTTACAATGAGAAAAATTACTTCCACACAGGAAAAGATAGGCTCCTAATTTCTAAGATAAACCTGTACAAAATATGGGGCTAAATTTTTATTCTTCATGAAGTAACCATTTCATTGCAGACTTCTCAATGATTGTCTTGTATGAATACTTAGCAACAAAACCCATGTGCAAAGTAGCCCAATGGATGAACTCACTTGGTATCCTTCCTGATTTCCACTAACAGAGATCCAAATCTTCAGACAATTCAATTTTCAATTTGCACACAATCCTGAGAATTAGTGGAAATACAATGGACACATCAAAAATTACTGGCTTTGGCCATGGTCTATCTGCTTAATTAACATAGTGGCATTAACATCTACTTTAAATGTGTGAAGATAGTAGCAAATATATATATATATATATATATATATGCACTGTTGTGTCTGTCAGTTAATGAAATTTAATTTTTTAAATTTAGACATTCAGCATGATTACAGGCCCTCCTGACCATGAGCTCACATCACCCAAATACACTCATGTAACCAATTAATCCACTAACCCTGTACGTTTTGGAGTGTAGGAGGATACCGGAGCACATGGAGGAAACCCACTTGAGCATGGGGAGATTGTACAAACTCCTTACAGACAGCAGTGGATTTGACTTAAGTTGCTAGCACTGGATTAACTTTACGCAAATCACTATGCTGAACATTTTTCTTCCACATTGACAGGGAGATAACAGCGTGGATGGTCACTCTTGACAATATTCTGAATTCTCAGTGAAAAAGAATATCAAGAAGGCTGATGTAATTTCTTCAGATTCGCACATGACCAACATTGAAAGTTTACTTCTTTGTTGTGAATGGGTTCCAATACTGACAGAAAGCTAATGTCACTGCAGAACTTCAATTTTATTTCTTTCTAAAATTTCAGTCAATAAAATCAAATGGTCAGAATAAGAACCCACAGAGAACAGGAATGTTTCATCCCTACAGAATGTAAATAGTTCAATTTTGGTCAGTGAAATTATTCATTGGCATCAGTGATATCAAGATTATGGTCAGAAAATGTTGTGTAATCAATTAATTCAGCAGACTCCTTTTAGATGTAAGTGGATGGGACTTGTCAGCCACAAACGAGCCTGCAGCTGACGTGGACTTTTTACCCCCTCCATAAATCTTCGTCCGCGAAGCCAAGCCAAAGAAGAAGGATGATCACAGAAAAAAGCATGCACGAAAAGCAATCAATGGTGATTAGTAGTGGTGTCCTCTACCTGTATTCCTTTTTGCATCCCTGATAGATTTTTAGTTGTTCAAGTATGCAACTGCACTGTAGATTGTCCACACAATATGGGAACCCCTGAGGTTCATTTCCATTGACGGCAAAGAAGAAAGGAAAATGAAAATGGTTTAAAGCACAAATCAGGTTTTTGTTTGGATTCCTAGTTGTCAGAGAGATAAACTATTGCGATAATCTTGTGCTAACTCATGTGAATGAACATTGGTATTGGAGACTACTCACTGATGCAAGGGTTGGAAGCTTGTCAATGGAGAGCACAGTATAACTGAATCAATAGCCAAGTCCAATTGGAAAATAGGCAAATGCCCAAGCCTATTTGTTTAACTTCTGGTGAGAAAAGTCCACTAATGCTGGCAGTTGCGGAAATAACTGCCAGCTGGCCACTGAAAAGTATGCCCCATTAACTTGATGGTCAGACCTTTCACATATGCACCGTCAGCTGAATGGCCACACAACTGGTGTTACACATTACACTTATCATTGCTGTTTCCTTAGATTTCTACCAATATGGAACACTAACACTGAAAACAAAATTAGTGAAATTTGAAGTGGAAATTTGCAGTTGGAAAGAACAATAGGGAGTTTAATCTGCCTTTTTGTGTTTGGATAACTTGTTAATAAATATTAGCTATTTCTGAAACCAATTGCCTGCAGTTTGGATCCAGGTATTATCATAGCTTTAGAAATACCCTTTCAAGTTTGTGATTTATATGGATACAATTGATATGTTGAGAAAATGACTTCGAGGAGTTTATAACCTTAGAAATAAAAGTTACATTTTTATCATTTAAGATGTACATATCAGTGTTTTTTTTTGCCTGTTATAATTCACAAGCTGTTTTCGGTGATTGATGAAACATGGAATTATAATGTACAATATTGTCAATGTACAAATGCACAGTTTTTCTTTTCATAGATCATATATTGTGTTCTTGGTTATAGTCACTGAGGGGAAATTAATGAAAAATATGATTAATTTTAATTTTCATTCAAACTTTGAAACAAAAATTTAAGTTATTGAACATTTGGGTTGACGAGCTATTTCAATGAAATCTTTATTCGGCTTGGACAGTAGTGAGCTTAATCTACAAAAGCTGTGTCTTTTCAAGATCTCACCAGGGATTTGGATCTTTTTACAGCTTCTTTATTCCTTTGTGGTGTGACTTCATGCCTCTCTGCTTGTGCAGTAGGGAAAAAACAACAACAATGAGGCCTTTAAATTCTCACATTGTAGGACTGCTTAGTTTTGTCAGGTGCTGTGACTTGGATGTATGCTGAGCTGCTGCTCCACAGAGAAAACAGTTGGAAAGCACAGTGAAAGTCTGTGAGGGTCAGTGAAATTTATGGTGGGCAGCTGCTGCTTCAAAGCCAAACTCTGTGCAGTGTGATGGAGTGGATAAAGTTTTTACTTTTGCAACTTCCCTTCCTTGATGGAAGATGTTTCAAAAGTAAGAGGACTTCCTGTCTTGGGGAGGCTTCATTTTGATGTTTTCATCAGTGTTGCTTCAACGGATTCTCTTTCAAAACATTTGAGGGATTTTCATCCTGATTATTACTACATTAGCAGGGATCTCTGGTTGATAACCCAAAAGCTGTGGTCTTAGGACTGGGTTAAGGCTGAAAATGGTGTTTAACATTTTTTTTTAGATATGCGTACATGAGATCATTGTTGCCTATTTTAATAGTATTTCATGCTTGGACTTGGTTTTGTACCAGTGTGCTGAGTGAGGTAATTTATTTCTCCAAACGGAAGTCTCCTTCATGAAATCATTTATTATTTTATGTTTGTAATTTAAGGAAAATTTATTTTCCTATTTGGCTAACCCTTATAACTTCAACTATATATTACATGCATTCACATGAAGTCTGTCTAATTGCAGAGAAAGATTAGTTGCTCTTTGACCATTCCTCTCATATAGTGGCAAAACAGTTTACAAAACATTTTCCTGATGTTGTATGGAGATTAGATCCAGAGCTTGTAACTTGACATAAATATTGTTTATATTTCTGTTACAGTGTAATGCACATTTATCTGAGTCAATACTTGATAACTTTCTAAGCTTATATTTCATGACTGTGTCATCAAAGAAGCTTAAGAATATTGTTTGGTATAGAAACTTTTGCTTTTTTTCTGCTTAAGTTCATTGATTGCTTGAATAAACAGTACATTTTGATATATTTAGTGTTTGATCTGCACACATGCATTGCATTGTTGCCAAAGGATTTGGGCTCCCACTCAGATCATGGCACCAGCTGCCTGTCAGATGTTTGCTTCTTTGCTATCTTACATTATGGTATAGCTTTTTGTTTCTTTGCTGCTGGTCACTTTAGACCTACTTCTTGAACTCTTTGATGTGGATTATAATTTTCTCCAATTACCGTACCCAAAATGTTAATATTTAATGGACAGAATATAACAACCTATATTTTTCAGGACTGAGCACTAAATGAACCTTGATGTTCCAAGCATAGTCTCCCATTTTATAATTGTTCAAGGCTCGAAGAATCAAATTATCTGTTCATTTGTTTAGTCTGAAAGTTAATTTACATCTAAGAGTTGGTATTTGACTATGCACATGTTAAAGTGGCACAATGCTTGAAACTATACCTCCAAATATTTGTAAGAGGTACTATCTTGGAAATTATTTTCCAACTTATTATTACTCTGTGTAATTAGCAGTAACACCAGGTGCTCACACCTTAACTCTTTGTAACATTTAGCAATCTTAATATCTTCAAATACTGTATTGATTAAAGTGCAATGAAGTGGAAGAAAAACTCAGCTCATCAGTGATGTACAGACCAAATGAAAAATGTAAATTAATTTGAATGAATACCAACATACTAATTACAAAAATAGTAGTTGAAATCCCATTTCACAGAGAGTATGACTTCATTCATATCAACAAAGAAGTCAATTATTATTGAGGATAGAAAAATACTGTAGCTTTGAGGACAAAATTAGAGAACGGTGGGGTCATTTTATGTATTTGCTGTGATTAACTTGCTCAGTAATTGGGCTCACAATGTAAAATGCCTTTAAATGTCCAAAAACATACCATCTCATGGAAATCCTGTGTTTTTCTTGTTAAATAAAACATGTTTCTCTTTTTACTGCCTTACAGCATTTTGATTGCAATTATCCAGGGAAACAGTTTCTATTTATGTTGACTGTGTTCAGGTTGTCTCATTACTGGTGGTGAATTACAGTATTTCCTTCATGAATGCAGTGTATAGTTTTTAAAAGATGCAAATGAATCATAATTGTCTGTTGACTGAGTGAAAAATTACTGGTACTCAGCATGAAGCATTTTGTCTATTTCCTGGTTAAACTGCTTTGCAGTTGAATTGTAACTTTTGTTCTTACTGAATTCCCCCCCCAAAATGTTTGATTCCCTGGTAAAAGTTGTTCTAGTGCGTGAGAAATATACATGCTGGGTCAGATCCTCTGAACCACAGGCACTTACCAATGTTTTTTGTTGGAAGTTCAGCAGCTCACCAGAGGCCCCTTACAATTGCTGAACGGCTAATCTTCCAATTTCCCAGGTGACATTCCTCCATTATAGTACTAGTCTCTCAGAGCTTAAATTTCCTGGTTTTTAACTTTGTGGGAGGCTTCCACTGCTAAATTTCCTGGCAGCGTGGATATGAATTTAAAAAAAATGCAGGTATTGAAATCCACACATTGAGACCTGCTCTGAAAGATTTTTCTTCCATCATATTCTGTTGGATGTGCTCAGTGTCTCTGACATTTTGGGTTTACATTTCAAGGTGAGCGTGAGCCTGTCACTTGGAGTGCTGAATGGTGGAAGGCCTCTAGTGCATTGAGAGCCCAGAGAGAAATGGTGGTGGGGGTGTGTGTGTCAGGTCACAGACAGTATGGAACTCGAGATTGAATGAGAAGAAGCGAGAAGTTGGGAGATAAGAAATAGTGTCAAATCTCCAAAACTGCATTTCTTTGAACTTGTTACAGTGGAGAAAGGCCAATTGTAATGAGACAAGAAAGGATATAGAAAGGATGGACTGTTTTCCGGCAAGGATGTGCTTAGTCAGTGAAAGGCCTTCAAAGTAGAAATTTTGAGAGTACAGAGTTTATATGTTCCTGTAAGGATTAAATGAAAAGATGACAGGCTTAAGGAATTTTGGGTTTTGCAGGATATTGGAGGCCTGGTTATGTGAGAGATGTGTCGCAGGTATGGGCAGCAAGGAGAAAATGAGGTACTTGGGAGTGTAAAAAATGTAAGAAAAAACTTAAGAAGGAAATCAGAAAGGCTAAAGAATAACAATAAGATTGCTTTGGCAGACAAGGTGAAGGAAAATCCTAAGGGGTTCTACAGGTATACTAAGAGCAAAAGGATAGTAAAGGACAAACTTGGTCCTCTTAAAGATCAGAGTGGTTGCAGATGTATGGAACCAGAAGAAATGGGGGGAAACTTTAAATGTTTTTTTTTGCATCAGTGTTAACTCAGGAAACTGGCACAGAAACTCATCTTCCAATCTTCTTATTGGAAGATGTTGTAAGGGATTGGATACTTAAGTATTTAGTTAGTCAGGGACTGATTAGGGATAATCAGCATGGTAGGTCATGTTTAACAAATCTTAGAGAGCATTTTGAAGGGGTTACCAGGAAAGTTGATGAAGCAAAGGGTGTGTAAATATGAAATTCCGTAGGGTCTTTGACAAGGTCCAACAAGGGAGGTTCGTCAGGAAGGTTCATTCGCTCGATATTCATGGTGAGGTCATATACTGGATTTGATATTTGACTTAATGGGAGAAGTGAGGTAAAAAGCAATGAGGTTATGGGACCTGTACAGATTAAAGAGAAGGATGTACTTCTGCCTTAAAGTAAATAAGGGTGGAGGAGCTGACAAGGTATTCCCTTGGACCTTGAGTTAAGTCTAGTGTAGAAATTGTAGGGCCCTTGGCAGATATATTTAAAATGTCCTTTGCTATGGGTGAGGTGCCAGATGATTGGAGGGTAGCTCATTTGTTCTGTTCTTTAAAAAATGCTCCAAAATGAACACAATAAATTATACGGTGAACCTGATGTCACTGGTAGGTAATTTATTGAAAGACATTCTAAGAGGTTGGATGTACAGTGCAAGTATTTGGCAAGTCCGGGACTGATTATGTCTAGTCAGTATGGATTTGTGCATAGTAGGCCATGTTTAACAAATCTATAGAGTTTTTTGAAGACACTTCCAGGAAAGTTGTTGAAGCAAAAGGTGTGTCTATATAAACTTCAGAAAGGCCTTTGACAAGGTCCCACATGAGAGGTTAAATCAGGAAGGTTCAGTTGCTCAGTATTCATGGTGAGGTGGTAAATCGGATTTGATATTGGCTTTATGGGAGAAGCTAGAGAGTGGTAGTGGATATTTGCCTCTCTTATTGGAAGCCTGTGACAAGTGACATGTCTCAAGGATCAGTCAGGGTCCTTTGTTATTTGCCATCTTTATCAGTGATCTGGATGATAATGTGGTAAATTGAATCAGCAGGTTTGTAGATAATACAAAGATTAGAGAGAAACTTGTCCGTGAACTACTCTTTGCAGACGATGCCGCTTTAGTTGCCCATTCAGAGCCAGCTCTTCAGCGCTTGACGTCCTGCTTTGCGGAAACTGCCAAAATGTTTGGCCTGGAAGTCAGCCTGAAGAAAACTGAGGTCCTCCATCAGCCAGCTCCCCACCATGACTACCAGCCCCCCCACATCTCCATCGGGCACACAAAACTCAAAACGGTCAACCAGTTTACCTATCTCGGCTGCACCATTTCATCAGATGCAAGGATCGACAGTGAGATAGACAACAGACTCGCCAAGGCAAATAGCGCCTTTGGAAGACTACACAAAAGAGTCTGGAAAAACAACCAACTGAAAAACCTCACAAAGATAAGCGTATACAGAGCCGTTGTCATACCCACACTCCTGTTCGGCTCCGAATCATGGGTCCTCTACCGGCACCACCTACGGCTCCTAGAACGCTTCCACCAGCGTTGTCTCCGCTCCATCCTCAACATCCATTGGAGCGCTCACACCCCTAACGTCGAGGTACTCGAGATGGCAGAGGTCGACAGCATCGAGTCCACGCTGCTGAAGATCCAGCTGCGCTGGATGGGTCACGTCTCCAGAATGGAGGACCATCGCCTTCCCAAGATCGTATTATATGGCGAGCTCTCCACTGGCCACCGTGACAGAGGTGCACCAAAGAAAAGGTACAAGGACTGCCTAAAGAAATCTCTTGGTGCCTGCCACATTGACCACCGCCAGTGGGCTGATAACGCCTCAAACCGTGCATCTTGGCGCCTCACAGTTTGGCGGGCAGCAGCCTCCTTTGAAGAAGACCGCAGAGCCCACCTCACTGACAAAAGGCAAAGGAGGAAAAACCCAACACCCAACCCCAACCAACCAATTTTCCCTTGCAACCGCTGCAATCGTGTCTGCCTGTCCCGCATCGGACTGGTCAGCCACAAACGAGCCTGCAGCTGACGTGGACTTTTTACCCCCTCCATAAATCTTCGTCCGCGAAGCCAAGCCAAAGAAAAAGAGGTGTAGTGGATAGTGAGGAAAGCTTTCAAAGCTTGTAGAGGGATCTGGACCAGCTGAAAAAATGGCAGACAGAATTTAATGCATACAAGTGTGAGTTTTTACATGTTAGAAGGACAAACCAAGGTAGGACTTGCACGGTAAATGGTAGGGTACTGAGGAGTGCAGAACAACAGAGGGAACATGGAATACAGATATATAATTCCATGAAAGTTGTGTCACAGGGAGATGAGATCGTAAAAGAGCTCTTATTGGCCATCATAAATCAAAGTATTGAGTATAGGACTTGGGATATTTAAAGTTGTATAAGGCATTGGTGAGACCATATTTGGAGTATTATGTGCAATTTTGGATACCTTACAACAGGAAAGATTTCAATAAGGCTGAAGGAGTGCAGAAAAGATTCACTAGGATGTTTCCAAAACTTCAGGAACTGATTTGCAGGGAAAGGTTAGGGTTTTATTCCCTGGAGCTTAAAAGAATGAGGGGAGATTTGTTAGAAGTTTACAAAATTATGATGAGTATAGATAGAGTAAATCCAAGTAGGCATTTTCCACTCAGGTTAGTTGATCCTCTGGGATCAGCTGAAGACTACCATACTGCAATCCACTGAAGAGGTACTGGGCTTTTCCTCCAGGAAAAACAAGGACTGGTTCGACGAAAACAGCCAGGAAATCCAGGAGCTGCTGGCAAAGAAGCGAGCTGCCCAGCAGGCTCACCTTACAAAGCCGTCCTGGCCAGAGAAGAAACAAGCCTTCCGTCGTGCACGGAGCCATCTTCAGTGCAAACTCCGGGAGATCCAAAATGAGTGGTGGACTAGCCTCGCCAAACGAACCCAGCTCAGCGCGGACATTGGCGACTTCAGGGGTTTTTACGAGGCTTTAAAGGCTGTGTACGGCCCCTCACCCCAAGTCCAAAGCCTGCTGCACAGCTCAGACGGCAAAGTCCTCCTCAGCGACAAGATCTCCATCCTCATCCGATGGTCAGAACACTTCCAATCTCTTTTCAGTGCCAACCGCTCAGTCCAAGATTCCGCCCTGCTTCAGCTCCCTCAACAGCCCCTAAGGCTAGAGCTGGATGAGGTCCTCACCCGGGAAGAGACATATAAGGCAATTGAACAACTGAAAAGTGGCAAAGCAGCAGGTACAGATGGAAACCCCCAGAGGTCTGGAAGGCTGGCGGCAAAACTCTGCATGCCAAACTGCATGAGTTTTTCAAGCTTTGCTGGGACCAAGGAAAACTGCCTCAGGACCTTCGTGATGCCATCATCATCACCCTGTACAAAAACAAAGGCGAGAAATCAGACTGCTCAAACTACAGGGGAATCACGCTGCTCTCCATTGCAGGCAAAATCTTTGCTAGGATTCTCCTAAATAGAATAATACCTAGTGCCGCCGAGAATGTTCTCCCAGAATCACAGTGTGACTTTCGCGTAAACAGAGGAACTACTGACATGGTCTTTGCCCTCAGACAGCTCCAAGAAAAGTGCAGAGAACAAAACAAAGGACTCTACATCACCTTTGTTGACCTCACCAAAGCCTTTGACACCTCTGGCAAATACTAGAGCGCCTCGGATGCCCCTCAAAGTTCCTCAACATGGTTATCCAACTGCACAAAAACCAACAAGGTCGGGTCAGATACAGCAATGAGCTCTCTGAACCCTTCTCCATTAACAATAGCGTGAAGCAAGGCTGCATTCTCGCACCAACCCTCTTTTCAATCTTCTTCAGCATGATGCTGAACCAAGCCATGAAAGACCTCAAAAATGAAGACGCTGTTTACATCCGGTACCGCACGGATGGCAGTCTCTTCAATCTGAGGCGCCTGCAAGCTCACATCAAGACACAAGAGAAACTTGTCCGTGAACTACTCTTTGCAGACGATGCCGCTTTAGTTGCCCATTCAGAGCCAGCTCTTCAGCGCTTGACGTCCTGTTTTGCGGAAACTGCCAAAATGTTTGGCCTGGAAGTCAGCCTGAAGAAGACTGAGGTCCTCCATCAGCCAGCTCCCCACCATGACTACCAGCCCCCCCACATCTCCATCGGGCACACAAAACTCAAAACGGTCAACCAGTTTACCTATCTCGGCTGCACCATTTCATCAGATGCAAGGATCGACAACGAGATAGACAACAGACTCGCCAAGGCAAATAGCGCCTTTGGAAGACGACACAAAAGAGTCTGGAAAAACAGCCAACTGAAAAACCTCACAAAGATAAGCATATACAGAGCCGTTGAAATACCCACACTCCTGTTCGGCTCCGAATCATGGGTCCTCTACCGGCATCACCTACGGCTCCTAGAACGCTTCCACCAGCGTTGTCTCCGCTCCATCCTCAACATTCATTGGAGCAACTTCATCCCTAACATCGAAGTACTCGAGATGGCAGAGGCCAACAGCATCGAATCCACGCTGTTGAAGATCCAACTGCGCTGGGTGGGTCACGTCTCCAGAATGGAGGATCATTGCCTTCCCAAGATCGTGTTATATGGCGAGCTCTCCACTGGCCATCGTGTCAGAGGTGCACCAAAGAAGAGGTACAAGGACTGCCTAAAGAAATCTCTTGGTGCCTGCCACATTGACCACCTCCAGTGGGCTATCGCCTCAAACCGTGCATCTTAGCGCCTCACAGTTCGGCGGGCAGCAACCGCCTTTGAAGAAGACCACAGAGCCCACCTCACTGACAAAAGACAAAGGAGGAAAAACCCAACACGCAACCCCAACCAACCAATTTTCCCCTGCAACCGCTGCAACCGTGTCTGCCTGTCCCGCATCGGACTTGTCAGCCACAAACGAGCCTGCAGCTGACGTGGACATTTATCCCTCCATAAATCTTCGTCCGCGAAGCCAAGCCAAATAGTTGAGATAGAAACTAGAGGACATCGGTTCAGAGTGGAAGGGGAGAAGTTTAGGGGGAACAGTAGGGGGAACTTCTTCACGCAGCAAGTGGTGGGAGTATGGAATGAGCTGCCAGCTGAACAGATGAATATGGCTCAATTTTAACATTTAAAAAAAATATTGGACATGTAAATAGGTGGAGGGATATGGATTGAGTACAGATCAGTGGGACTTTCCAGAAAAATAGTTAAGCACAGAGTAGAAAGGCTGAAGAGCCTATGTCTGTGCTGTAATGTTTTATGGTTTCAGGATAATGTTTGTTACTAGACCATCTGACATACACCCAATATTTCAGTACCACTGAATGAGATAGGGAATTTAGATTTGTACAAAAAAACTAGACCCTTAGCAGTTTGCATACAGTGTAAACAAGAATGGTTTCTGAGATTGACCAATAATCATTTTCTAAAACAAATGGGTGGAGAAGAGACAAAAAGCCTCACTTACATTTCTGATCTTCAACCTTCTAAATTAAAACTTGACAACTGCTAAATGTTAAATTAAATTTGATGATCACATTTTTCTTTGATATTGGTTGAGTTTAAACAAAATGTAAATTTCCAATGCTAAAACCTTTACCTGATTTGGGCCAGGTAAGATTCCGTGATCACTTCTTGTGATGTATATATGCTTCAGAATTTATAAAGAAATTGTTATTTTAGTATTGAAAGGTAGATTGAAATGGCAAAGCATAATTTCATTAATGTTAATTATTTTTTCATCATTATTTTTCATAAATCACACGCATGTGTTTACCAAATGTACAAGGAAGGAAAACGAGAGTTCACAGGAGGAATTCTGCCATGTGATTACCATGCTTCAGATAGTTATTCACTATATTCATAACATTTAGGATTTCATAGTTGCTTATACTGGAAATTTGGAGCAAAGGTTCACTCAAATTGACCAGGAATGTAAAATATACACTCCTTCTGCTTTCAAATTTTTAGCAGTTAGTTGGACATTGAGAGAAGCTTCTTTACTCGAAAATAGTGTATAGCCCATTGACACTCAGTGAGCCCATTTAAGGAATCTAATCTCTGTCTTTGGAACAAATTGAGATTAGAGATTTGGCACGTCAGGTCTCCAAAACTACAGCATTGAATAATAACTATTTTGAAGGAATGGTTACTGATTTTTGTAGTACAGTATTTGATTTTGACATCAATCCAACCTCAGGCACATCAAGAGCTCTAAACATTGCTATTAGCTATTTCTTAAATGTAATCCCAAGACAATAAAATTTTTGGAGGTTGAAATTTTGCCCTGAAATCACCAATATCTTGATTCAATCTTCAAGGAAAGGAATTTCCTTAGAAATTCTGCCATTTTGATCTGATTATTGCCAGAACTACATGTTATTGGGCCAATAAATTGTTGGTAAATTTCAGGCTGCATATTAATAATTCTTTTGCATCTTATAATAAAGTGTGAAATTTTGTGTGAAATGGCTGTGAAAAAGAGGCTTTTCAATTCTTTGTACTGCTGTGGCAATATTTTTAATATGTAACTGGTCTGTTATGAATGCAAGTTAGAATACATAATGATCAATATTGCTATTTGTAGAGAGTGAATACTCCAAATTATATTTTCATAATTGAAAACAACATACTGAAGTTAAGAAAAAGCACTGAAATGTTATGATGAAGGGTTATTGACCAAAAATGTTAATTTTCTCAATCGTTTCATTCAAACTGACTCCACAGTTGCTGCTTGAAATGCTCAGTGTTACCAGAATATTCTATTTTATCTGTGAAACACAAAACTCTTCAGACTCTATGATGCACGATCAATTAACCCAAAGACTGAAGTACAGGAGCTGAAGGTTTTACGAGCTAGAGATGGACAGCATCTCTTGAGTTGCTGGCTCACACTGACCTGGGCTCGAAATGGAGGAAGAGTTGTGGCATGACAGGCTTTCTGGGGAATAAAGGGGAGGATTCATGAGCCGGCCAGTGAGAGCAGGGTCAAACATACAAGGTCAAAGTATTTACATGCACAAGTGGTTTCACCACACTCTGTAATTGTAGTTAAAGCACACAAATGCTCGAGGAACTCAGCAGGTCTTGTAGCATCCATAGCAGGTAAAGATATGTAACTGACATTTCGGGCCTGAGCCTTTCTTCATGGTACCTTGCAAACCTGCTGAGTTCCTCCACTATTTCTGTGATTTTTTTTTAAATTCTATTTTTGCCTCCTATTTAGCATTAGCAATACCTTTTATTTTTATTATACTGTTTTTAACATCATTTTCAATATTGTTAATTTTATTAAAAGCATAAAATACATTCCAAAACATTGTGCCAAATTGCACTGTCTGTACTTTGAAGCTGCAGTGAACTGGAATTCACTGTCTGTCTGTTGTTCAGATGGCTGGCTCCTCCCTTGGCTCTACCCTCACCTACCCCAATATAAATCCTGGTTTTCACACCTTACCTCAGATTCACCTGAGGACTATTGTGTCTACTGGCCATTGATTGTAAGATTTTAAAAGTGTGTTTGTACTCCTCACTTGTCTCTGAGTGCAATCAGTCACGTTACAATTTTAATAGCTTAACTTTGAAGCAGGTTGTGGCCCTGTTGAAGCCAGGCATGCTCCACGTTGACCCTCTGTCCCTAGAGGCCTCAGAGGAATTCGCCTACTGGCTGGAGTGCTTCCAGTCCTACCTGATGGCCACACAAGATGTCTTCAACTCCGATAGATCTGCCCTTCTCTCTCGAGTCGGCCCCAGTCATCAGAGACTGATGAGTCTGCCATAGAAGGCTTGAAGGCCCGCTACATGAGGCCTCAGAACAATGTGCTGGCGAGGCACCAGCTCTCTCAACATCGGTAGCGTCTGGGTGAGTTGCAGGGTGATTATGTCCTTGAACTGTGGACCCTGACCAGAAAATGCCACTATGAAGCACTCACGGCTTGGGTGAAAGAAGAGGAACAAATTCGGGACATCCTCATGGCAGGAGTGAGGTCGAGGTAATGTGAGGCAGCAACTGAAACGGGTCCAACTAGGAGCTGACGACCTCATGGGCGAAAGTGGCACCTTTTCAGAAGACCAGGTCATCGGGGCGCCAGTGACCCCCCCCCCCCCCCACAGCCCCAGCACCGACTGCTGTGGCCACACACGACTGAGGATGCTACTTCTGCGAACAGACACAGCACCCTCATGCCTGATGCCCTGCAAAGGATGCCATGCACTCAGGATGCGGTAAGCGAGGGCACTGGGTGAAGAAGGTCTGCAGGGCTAAGGGGAACCCAAAGAGGGCTGATCATGGAAAAAAGTTTTTGACTGCAAATATTCCAAGCACTCCATTCACAAATGACGTACAGATTGAGACAGCTCCCAAGCCTATCAGAACCAAAGAGAGTCAGCCAGTGCTTTCCACTGACACTAATCAGGTAATTAACAATGCCTATAATAATTAAATTAACTTTGGACCCCCCCAAATCAGCGTTCAACCTGTGCCCGGGTCCCGAAGTGCAGCCCTCAGCCTCTCCATGTTGCTTGCCTTGCTGCACCTCATGGCGAGACCTGCTACCGGACGTGAAGCATCGGAGGAAACAACAGCGGCCATCTTGCTGCACTTCGTTGTCAATGCAATCTTGTCTGCCCACGGGCCAAGAGAAGAGAGTCGAAATTGGGAGCAATGGAGTTTCCAGCATACTGGCATCGGTTGTCCTGGATCAGGCAATACCTCACCAATTGAATAACCCGACGATGAAGGTGAGGGTAAACAGACACTTGACTGATTGCTTGGTAGACACTGGCTCCACTGAGAGCTTTATAAACTCTGCAATGGCTCTGTGATACAACCTAAAAGTATACCCGGTGGACTATTGTATTTTCCTGCCTTCACACTCACACTCTGCGATGATTCAGGGGTATTGTATAGTACATCTAACTGTAAATGGGGGAATTTTATAAGTTCCGATTGTATGTACTGAAGGATTTGTGTGCTTCTGTGCTGCTGGGCCTGGATTCCCTGTGTTACCTTAAAAGCGTGACCATGGACACTATAGGCAGCTCTCCATCTTAAATATTGATTCCTCCCCACTGTTTCTGAACCTGACTCCTGATTGCAAACTAATAGTCACAAAGAGCAGGCAATACATTGTGTGGGATTTGGAATTTATTAGAGCCGATACACAGCGGCTGCTCAAAGAAAATATCATTGACTTAGCAACAGCCCATGGAGAGCATGGGTGGTAGTCATAAAAGGGGAAGAAAAGTCCAGGTTAGTGATGGACTATAGCCAAACAATTAATCATTTCAGAATTGTGGATGCTTATCTCCTCCCTCAAATTTCGGACATGGTAAACAAAATTGCGGAGAATCCAGACTATTTGACCATTGACTTGAAAGCTGCATACCATCAGTTACCGATCTATTCCGAGATACATCGCAAAGGCCACTATGCATATGATGGACAAGAATGCACCTTTCCAGGTGGAAAGCCATGTCTTGGATGTAGCTCTGGCCACCACCCTTAACTAGGTAGGCAGGCCAGTTGCCTTTTTCTCCCGCACCCTACAAGGCCACGAACTTCCGATCCATCAATGGAGAAAGAGGCTCAAGCCATTGTAGAGGCCATCAGGCACTGGAGGCATTACCTGGCCGGCAGAAAATTCACACTGCTTATTGACCAGCGATCGGTGGCATTGATGTTTATTAATCCAAAAAGGGGAAAAATAAAGATCGATAAGATCGCTAGGTGGAGGATCGAACTCTCAACCTGTACTTACAACATAGCATACAGACCAGGTACTCTCAATGAACCTCCATACGTCCTGTCAAGAGGAAGTTTTGCCTCTGCACACACTAGCCAATTGCAGTCGCTGCATAATGAGCTTTACCACCCGGGCATTACTCACATGGCTCATTTCATCAAGGCATGCAACCTGCCCTACACCACTGAGGATATCAGGGAAATGACCAGGTCCTGCCAGGTCTGTGAGGAGTGTAAAGCACACTTCTACCACACCGACAAAGCACACCTGATAAAGGCATCCCACCCCTTTGAGCGACTCAATGTCAATTTCAAGGGTCCCCTCCCTTTCACCAACGGTAACATGTACTTTCTCAAAATCATCAACAAGTATTCGCGTTTTCTGTTCACCATATCCTGCTCAGACATGTCCACCACCGCGGTCATCAGAGCCTTGCACTCTATTTTCACTCTATTCGGGTATCCAAGCTATATCCATAGTGACCGGGTTTCGTCATTTCTGAGTAAAGAGCTAGGCCAGTGTCTGCTTGTAAGAGGCATTGCCTCAAATAGGACAACTAGCTACAATCCCCAGGGGAACGGACAAGTTGAAAAAGAGAACTGCCTGGAAGGCTGTGAATTTAGCTCTACGGTCCAAAGGCCTTCCAGACTCGCACTCATAAGGTCCACTCCATAAGGTCACTCCTCTGCACTGCAACCAATGCAACTCCTCATGAGCTTATGTTCACGTTCCAGAGGAAATCCACATCCAGGACCACCCTCCTGGCTTGGCTAATGACACCAGGGACAGTCCTGCTGAGAAAGCACGTGAGGAGGAGCAAGACAGAGCCCCTGATCAAGAAGGTACACCTGCTGTATACCTACACGGCATACCCTGATGGCAGAGAGGACACCATCTCGATCAGATACCTGGCACCCGCCAGAACTGAGGATCCGATGCCTCAAACGAGCCAGGAACTACCAAGTACCCCACCCATGCTTCTGGACAATACTGTGGTTCAATCCACTCCGCAACCAGAGCCAGAGCCCTCGAGACCCAGTAACCCTGTACCACAGGGGGTCCAGGAAGTTCAGAAAGTCCAAAATCCTCCAGTACTGAGGCGTGCAAGCAGAATATCCAGACCCCTTGACCAACTTAACTTGTAACTATTTGTAAAATATTAGTTTTTTGAATGTATGGTCTCTGTTTTTCACCCACAGATTCTATTCTCAAGGAATGGGTGAATGCAATGAATTGGAATTCACTGTCTATGTATTGTTCTGATGGCTGGCTCCTCCCCTTGGCTCCACCCTCACCTGCCCCAATAGAAACCCTGGTTTTCCTGCCTTACCTCAGATTCACCTGAGGACTATTTGTACATCACTTGTCTCTGAGTGCAATCAGTCACATTACAGAAGCCTCAGGTTCAATAATTAGAAGCCTGGTGCTGGAGCCCAGCAAATTACTTTGCATATTCTGAAGTTCACAGCTGAGGAGGGAGAGGTTGGCAGATTTATCCTCTCTGTTCAGGATTTTATAAGCCTCTACAAGTTGTTCCTCAATCTCCTACACTTCAGTGAATAACGGCCAAACTTATACCAACCACTCTCTACAACTCAAGCCCCCAAGACCCAATAATATTCCAATAAATCTCTTCTGCATCCCATCCAATAATGGCATCTTCCTATAGCTAGGTGACCAGAACTCCTCATATTACTCAGTGTGTTTTCATCAATTATTTGTACAGCTGTATCACTGTATATCAACTTTTGTAATCAGTTCTGTACTCAAGCATGTCAAATGCCTTCTTCACCATGCTGACCACCTGAGTCATCACTTTCAGGGAGTGATGTCTCTCTATTCTGCAGAACTATCCAGGGCTCTGCCATTTACAAGCCTTGCCCTTGTTTTATTTACCAAAATGAAATGCCTTACACTTTTCTGAGTTAAATTACATTAGCCATTCCATGGTCCGCCCTTGCAACTGATCTACATCATTAATATAGATAACAAACAACAGTAGACTCAATGCTTATCCCTATGGCACAGCTCTGATTATTGGGACACTCTACTACTACCCTCTTACTCCTTCCAAGAGTCAGTTTTGAATCCAACTGGCCAGCTCACTTGGCCCATCTCACTCACTAAGATGATGACCCTCTCTACTCAGGCCATTTATACATTGATTAAGGAAACTTTCTTGGACACACTTAAGAAATTACACCCTGTCTAAGCCCTTTGGACTTTGCATGGTGCAATCAATATTAAGGAACTCAAAATCTCCCAGTAATACGACACTATTGTTCTTACAACTATCTATTAGGTCCGTACATATCTGCTCCTCTATTCCTGCTGACTTTTGGGTTTGGTGCTACAATACCATGAAAGTGATCAGTCCCTTGTTTCAAGGTTCTACCCACACAACATAGGAAGATCCCGCAAGAATATGCTCCTGAACCACTATTGTTTTATCCTAACTCATCAACCATAACTCACCCCCCTCCCCACCATTCACGTACCTGCACCCTTATCTTGACTGTGACTATATTAAATAGATAAGAGCATAAATGTTTCAAAGTTTAAACGAAAAAGAACAAAATTGGCTGGGCAGTAGATGATCGCAGAAGGTTGTCATTCAGTGGTGTGTCACAGAAATTGCACTAGGTCCAGTATTGTTTGGCACAATTCATAAGTTTATGAGTGACACTTAAATTTGTGGTACAGTGAATATTGAGGAAGGGTTATCTAAGGTCACAACAGGATCTTGATCAACTGAATCAGTGAGCTGACAATTTGGGTAAGTGAGAGGTATTGAATTTAGATAAGTCAAAGCAGGGCACAGCTTATACAGTTAAAGACAGGCCTCTAGTGAGTGTTGTTGAACAGAGACAGATTGAGGTTTACAAGTACGTAGTTCCCTAAATGTGCACACACAGATAGGCAGGGTAGTGAAGCAGGCACTTAGCACACTTTCTTCCATCAGTCAGAGCAGTGAGTACAGGAGTTGGAATGTTATTTTTACAGCCGTATCTGACTTTGAAGTACTGTGGGCAGTTCTAGTTGCACTGCTCTAAGAAGAATGTAATAACACTGGAAGTGTGCAAAAAAAAATCTTGAGGATGTATTGAGACTGGAGAGCTTGAGTTATAAGGAGACACTGGATAAGCTTGGACCTTTTCCTTGGAGTACAAGAGGGGTGACCTATAGGTACATAAAATTATGAGGGACATGGATAAGGTAATATCATTCCCAGGTTAGGTGGAGCATAAAACTGAAAAGCATAGGTTTGAGGCAAGGGGCTAAAGATTGTAAAAGGGATCCGATGGGTAACTTGTTCACACAGGTGGTGCATATATGGAACAAGCTGCTACAGGAAGTGGTAGCGGTAAGTACAATTATGGCACTTAAATGAAGTTTGACAGGTTCATAAATGGGAAAAGTTGGGATGTATGTAGATCATATTTCAGGCAAATGGGACTTCTGAGATAGGTCACTTGGTCAACATGGACAAGTTAGCCCTAAGAGCCTGACTCCAGCTTATGTCTCTAATATTCTATGGACATTGTTGCTGTAAATAAGGACATTCAACAAACCCCAATCAAAATGATTTATGTTTTACTCATTTATATAAAGGACTCAGCACTGGAAGCCAGGTGATTCAAAACTATCAGGAAACTGGCACCACTTTGCTTGATGCCTTCTATTCTTGATATTGACTACTCATCCACTTCAGCATGTGTACACATCTATTGTACAGAGGTGTAAATATTGTGAGCTCTTGATATTCTGCAATGAACCGCTTTGATAAATATTGGCAATGATCCAGTTTATTGTTGCTATATTTATGCTGTAATTCATTCCAGATTGAACCTGGCTGGCAAAATAATAAAGGTAAAACAAATTTCATGTTCTTCGAACAAAAAGAACAATGCAATGAAGATAAAAGCAGACATATTAAAATAAATATAAACCTTAAGTAAGTCAGTGTTTGTCCATTTAGAAATGTTATTGTCTGTACGACTTGGACAATGGTTTATTGCAGTGTAAAAAAACCTTGCAAATAGCTGACCTGAAATCAGTATATGCAAAATGCTAGATAAACTAAGAAAAATAGTTGTGAGGTCATGATCACTTAATATTTATGCTTTATTTAAAAAAATAAAGCAGGTTTGTTGAGGGTTTAAAAGATTTTAAACTGTGGTTTTCAGTGATGCCAATTACAATAATATAAATGTACACACTGGATGAGAAGAGCTTATTTCACACATGAAAGCAATGTACATTTGTTTTGAAATCCACTTTCATTAAAAGTAGATCAATAAAGGAAGGAGTGTATGACATAATATTTGGACTGTGTCATCTGCTCCTCTGAATCCCATTACTCCTTGATCAGCTGTAATTATTTGAATGTGATGGAAAGACCCAGCAGCACACTTTCAGTTACCTTGCTGATTGTACATGTTTAAAAAATTTCTAAAGTGGTATGTTGTTGGCTCATTGCTATCGTTAGAGGCATTACAGTATAGAATATGGTTTTATTTTTGAAATAATCTATGAAGAAGTCTTTACGAGTTGTCTGTGATTAGTTTTTAATTGAGATAGTGGTCTCATTTTTTCATTTTGAAATGCTGAAACCAGCCTTGCCAACATTACAGTTTAAAAAACATACAATTCAGTTTTTGACTCCTCCCTTTGGAAAAGGAGAATTAAACCTCTAAGTCACTTAAGACCACAAACAATGCAATTAGTGTTTGAATTCAAAGTATTGTTTGAATTGAGCTAAACAGTTGCTTTCCTTTATAATATTCAAACATGTAGTTAATGAAAAATAAAATAACTTTATATCCCAAAGTATATTTTAACCTTCATTTGTCTGGCAGTGTCTTCTAAGTTTTCTTTCTTTCTTTTTTTAATCTTTTTTTATTGATTTTCATAAGAAATCTAATACAATAAAGGAAAGGGAACGAAACTGAAAATACAATATCACGTGTGTGTGTGTGTGTGTGTGTGTGTGTGTGTGTGTATGCATGTGTATACACATGTATGAGTGTGTATACATGTGTGTATATGTGTGTGTGTATATATAATATATCGCCTCAAACCGTGCATCTTGGCACCTCACAGTTCGGCGGGCAGCAACCTCCTTTGAAGAAGACCGCAGAGCCCACCTCACTGACAAAAGACAAAGGAGGAAAAACCCAACACCCAACCCCAACCAACAAATTTTCCCCTGCAACCGCTGCAACCGTGTCTGCCTGTCCCGCATCGGACTTGTCAGCCACAAACGAGCCTGCAGCTGACGTGGACATTTACCCCTCCATAAATCTTCGTCCGCGAAGCCAAGCCAAAGAAAAAAAGAAGATATATTATATATATATATATATATATATATATATATGTTAAGGTTATTATAAATTAAAGAGATATAAACATATTTTTAAAATCATTGCAGAACACAGCTAACAACGTGCATTGTATAGATGGGGAAAATATCCTTTGGTGATGGTGATTTGACATGGACATAAAAAGACATGTCCAACATATGGATTTTAAGAAACATCCTAAAAGAGGTGAAGAAATTTGGAGGGGGAATTCCAGAGGTTCAGGCTCAAAAGGATCACTATTGGTATAGCAAATGAAAACTGGGATCATCAAAAACAGAAATTGCAGCAACTCAAAAATCTAAACAGGCTGTGGATGTAAAAATTACAGTGATAGGAAGGGACCTGGTCAAAAAAGAATTTGAACACTGGGATGGGAATTGAACACTGGAAAGGCACCGTGGCCCTGAAGTCTCTGGAAAATTTCTACAAGTGTATCGCGGAGAGCATTCTGACTGTCTGGTATGGAGGTGCCATTGCACGGTACAGGAAAAGACGATAGAGAGTTGTGAACTCGGTCAGTGCCGTCACGTATTTCAATCTTCACTCTATTAAGGACATCCAAGAGAGGCGGTGCCTTAAGAAAGAAGCCTCCAACTTCAATGATCTTCACCACCTAGGGTATGCTCTCTTCACACTACTACCATCAGGAAGGAGGTGCAGGAGCCCGAAGATGAACACACAACGGTATGAAAACAGCTTCTTTCCCTCTACCGTCAGATTTCTGAATGAACAATGAACCACAGACACTAACTTACTTTCTTTTCATTTGCACTAATTTATTTACTTGAATAAAAATGTAATTTATAGCAAAATTGCACCTGAGTACTGCCACAAAGCACAATTTTGTGACATGTCCACAACAACAAATTCTGGTATGAAATAATACCTGGACCATCACTATGGCAAGGTAACAAAGGAACATTAATACATTAAGATACCTAGGAAATCTTTCAAGGCCAGTACCAAAAGCGGAGTTTACTTTTACTTTAAAAAAATACATTATAAAATTATCAGAAACAAGATTTGGTAATGATATTAGTGTAGATTTATTGTTTATAGATGGATGGCCTAGAACACAATTCAAAATCACCATTTGTATTCGCACAAACTTGCTATGCTGAATCTGATGACAACTTCCTCTTCTTGCTTTTGACAGCCAGCAAAACCTCTCCCTCAGACTTGCCACAGGTTGATGCTGTATGAGTTAATAATTGTTTTTGAATGGGCTTGATGTTCAATTACAGCTAAAATGTATAGAAATGAAAAAAAAATGAATTAAATAATTAGAAAGTTTTGAGGAATAAAAATATAACAAATATCACTAAATAAAACATTAAATAAAAGTAAACCTGTGCAGGATCAAAGAGCAGATTTCACATCAGCAATACGAGGGAATCTAAGAAAGTCCAGCTCTACCTCAGGGTGGGCAGTGTTTTTCCCAGTAGGATGCAACTGGAAAGTGGCAAACGGAGTTCAACCAACCAAGATGGCAATTTAGTTTAGAACCCTGAGATGTGGTTGCCCTTATGCTGAGATATTCCACTGGTTCTGTGTAACACATGGGCAGTAAATCCTGGGTCAGTGCTTCATGGAATGAAAGGATGATGGTTTCTGGATGGAGAACTAGTTTCTGAGACTATAAAATTGCCCTGAAGAATGTCCAACAGGGTATTTTCCTATCTATTGCATATAAATTACATGGGCATTGAGGGAGAAACTTGACACTTTAAATGGGTGAGGACGGATGTGGAAAATTTGTGATTGATTATGAAAAACTGTAGAAGGACAAAGATATAATGATATGATGACAGATGTGTACTAGGCAAGGTTCAGTATTGAATAATATGATGGATTACATTTTGGAAGAATTGATGAAGGAAATTCAATTTGAATAATGAGCTTCCAGATGGAAACAAGAGTTAGAAATGCCTGATTATTATGATGTAAACAGCTCGTCTAGATTGGCTGCACATGTAGAAAAGTTTGTGATGGATGCAAATCATTGTACAAAAGATTTTGAAGGGTATAAAGCACACTGAAAAACTTTGTATATTCCTGCAGAAGTGCAGACCATAGAACTGTTAATATATGGGAGTCTTATCATGGGGAAATTCTGCACTTGTCTTTGCACTTCAGCACTCTCATCCATCTCTTGTTATTTGTATGCACTCAACTGTATGGAATATCTTGCTGAAATTATAATAGACCAGAAAATAACTTATCCATAGTAGAGCCATTAAGTATTGGAAAAGAGTTTCATTAGTATCGTGGTACATTATCTGAATGGCCTGCTCAAAGTAGATTAAAAGAATTATAAAATATTGTCCTTTGAACTGCATATGTCATTTTGTCAAAGCACAGCCATTTTTAAGCATATTCTTTATAACTTTACTTAACTTCAGGGCAACAGTTCACCAAGCAGGCATTCAAACACAGTCTAACATGTATGCTATCATTTGTTTTACTGTTTACATAAAATACCAGGTGCTAAAGCAATTTGTTTCATGTTCTGCTTTTTGTTTATGACTTTACATGATGTTTACAGACACCAACTCTAATATATTGGTACAAATTAAGCCACTATTATGTTGAAGCTTTGAACTGCAATGATGCAAAGGAACCCCTGCAAAAGTGCAATAAATTAATTATTTGTGTTTATTTGATATCATTTTACTAACTCAGCTGAATGACTATAGTGGAAGAGGTTAAAAGGAAATTCTTTGTTTGGTATGCCATACAAAATAATAATACATTCCCTAATAAAGAAAGTTTACAACCAAAAGCTGCACAGTCACACTATCCAAAGCCACCTCATGGTAAACTAAGATATTTGAAGTTTGGAGGAACCTGAAAATTGCTATTTGTTAATTATTACCTGAACCTTGCTAAATGTTAATTCTTTTGATTTAAGTGCATATTAACACTTGCCACTTTTCATAAAACTTGTAAAACAAGATGTTTGCAGTGATCCAGAACTGCAGGCTTAGAGATCTTATGATTTAGTATATGGGAATGGGAATTCAACTTCAATAAGATATAACCTGCAAGATTTGGAATGGAGCATCCAACCTTGTATGACCATTCAATGATGGAATTGCTCTGCAGGATGCTGGTTGAGATTTGATGAGCTGAATGAATATTTCTAGAGTTGTAGTGAGTAAGTAAATTGGCTGAATAATTAATAAAACTCTTCTTTGGCTTGGCTTCGCGGACGAAGATTTATGGAGGGGGTAAAAAGTCCACGTCAGCTGCAGGCTCGTTTGTGGCTGACAAGTCCGATGCGGGACAGGCAGACACGATTGCAGCGGTTGCAAGGGAAAATTGGTTGGTTGGGGTTGGGTGTTGGGTTTTTCCTCCTTTCCCTTTTGTCAGTGAGGTGGGCTCTGCGGTCTTCTTCAAAGGAGGTTGCTGCCCGCCAAACTGTGAGGCGCCAAGATGCACGGTTTGAGGCGTTATCAGCCCACTGGCGGTGGTCAATGTGGCAGGCACCAAGAGATTTCTTTAGGCAGTCCTTGTACCTTTTCTTTGGTGCACCTCTGTCACGGTGGCCAGTGGAGAGCTCGCCATATAACACGATCTTGGGAAGGCGATGGTCCTCCATTCTGGAGACGTGACCCATCCAGCGCAGCTGGATCTTCAGCAGCGTGGACTCGATGCTGTCGACCTCTGCCATCTCGAGTACTTCGACGTTAGGGGTGTAAGCGCTCCAATGGATGTTGAGGATGGAGCGGAGACAACGCTGGTGGAAGCGTTCTAGGAGCCGTAGGTGGTGCCGGTAGAGGACCCATGATTCGGAGCCGAACAGGACTGTGGGTATGACAACGGCTCTGTATACGCTTATCTTTGTGAGGTTTTTCAGTTGGTTGTTTTTCCAGACTCTTTTGTGTAGTCTTCCAAAGGCGCTATTTGCCTTGGCGAGTCTGTTGTCTATCTCATTGTCGATCCTTGCATCTGATGAAATGGTGCAGCCGAGATAGGTAAACTGGTTGACCGTTTTGAGTTTTGTGTGCCCGATGGAGATGTGGGGGGGCTGGTAGTCATGGTGGGGAGCTGGCTGATGGAGGACCTCAGTTTTCTTCAGGCTGACTTCCAGGCCAAACATTTTGGCAGTTTCCGCAAAGCAGGACGTCAAGCGCTGAAGAGCTGGCTCTGAATGGGCAACTAAAGCGACATCATCTGCAAAGAGTAGTTCACGGACAAGTTTCTCTTGTGTCTTGGTGTGAGCTTGCAGGCGCCTCAGATTGAAGAGACTGCCATCCGTGCGGTACCGGATGTAAACAGCGTCTTCATTGTTGGGGTCTTTCATGGCTTGGTTCAGCATCATGCTGAAGAAGATTGAAAAGAGGGTTGGTGCGAGAACACAGCCTTGCTTCACGCCATTGTTAATGGAGAAGGGCTCAGAGAGCTCATTGCTGTATCTGACCCGACCTTGTTGGTTTTCGTGCAGTTGGATAATCATGTTGAGGAACTTTGGGGGACATCCGATGCGCTCTAGTATTTGCCAAAGCCCTTTCCTGCTCACGGTGTCGAAGGCTTTGGTGAGGTCAACAAAGGTGATGTAGAGTCCTTTGTTTTGTTCTCTGCACTTTTCTGTAGCTCAAACTACAGGGGAATCACGTTGCTCTCCATTGCAGGCAAAATCTTCGCTAGGATTCTACTAAATAGAATAATACCTAGTGTCGCCGAGAATATTCTCCCAGAATCACAGTGCGGCTTTCGCGCAAACAGAGGAACCACTGAATTAATAAAACTAAACCAGCCAGAAAGGCAAATTCCAGATTCAATTGAAATATTGATTGAATCAGTCTCAAAAATAAATTAAATGGCAGTTAAGAAACACAGATGTTCATGACACTCCAGAAATTAATTACTTTGATACCTGAAGCCTTTGGGGCAAAGTGAAATCTCACCTGCCATTGCACAAGGTTGGAATCCTTATCTTGCAGATGATGTCATTTCCCTACCTGGGGTAGGTTGTGAACTTCTGTAAAGGTACTTGAATAATGAATAAGCAATTGTTTCACTTCAGGCAGTGTTATGTTTGAATCCCCCATTATCTTTTAGACCCATTTGGCTGGAATGTTTAAAATTATTTATGATGAAGTTCTCAAAAAAACTGTTTTAAACCTTGATGTCAGCAAATATATGAGGCCATGTGAGGTGTCAAAACCATTCACACCAGATCATAATCTGCCATTCATTTCACCCCAGGCCTCTGGGCATAAAAGGGAAGAATTTCCTACTAAGGCCAAGAATAAATTTGATGTAGCGCACAAAAGTGCTGGAGAAACTCAGCAGGTCATGCAACATCCATGGAAAGCAAAAGGTAGTCAATGTTTCAGGCCTGAGCCCTTCCTCAGAGTGCCAAAATTTAAATTTATGCTCAAATAAAAGGTGGGTTTGGAGAGCACAGATGAGCAAGTGATAGGTGGGAGGCGGAAGAAGTGAAAGGATCTGAGAGGTGATGGGAGGGGACAGAGAGCTGACAAAGATAGTTCTCTTATAAGACCAAAGAAGGAAAGGACAGGAGACCTGGAGGAAGAGAAACAGAGAGTTGATGGAAAGAGAGAGAGCAGGAGATGGGGTTACCAGCAATTGGAGTTGTTATTGATGCCATCTGGTTGGAGATTGCCAAGACAGAATATAAAATTGTGTTCCTCCAATTTACCAGTTGCCTCAGTCTGGCAGTACATGAGGCTGTTGTCAGATATCTCATGTGGCAATGGGATGTGAAATTGAATTGGTTAGCCATGGGGAGATCTTTGCTGTTGCAGTGGACAGAGCAAAGATGCTCAGCAAAGCAATCCACCAATCTGCATCTCATCTCCCCAGTGAAGAAGAGGCCGCATTAGGATCACCAAATGCAGTAAATAACCATGACAAATTCCCAGGTGCAATGTTGTTTTGGGACCTGAATGGTGGAAAAAGAGAAAGTATGTAGAAATAAAGCATTTATTGCGCTCACAGGGGTCAGAGTCCCTCTTTATGTTGAAGGAGAGAAGATCCATCTGTTCAAATTATTCTAAAAAAATTATTTTATATCCCTTTTTCCTTATTTTGAATGTAAGTATACTGAGGCAGAACTTTAATCAGTTGTTTCATATTTTACCTTCCTTCCATTCAATTATGAGAAAATGTGTCACATTCCATTTATGAAGAATTAAATTAAGAGTTGAAGTTTTTTTTTATTGGACTTGTGCCCAACGTACAAATGATGTCTGTTTAACTGATGAACTGTTCTGGAACTTATTTGGATGCAGATGATCTTGAACATTAAAATCCTAAAAATAGTGACCTCAGAACAGAGGTTTGTGATAGAGTGATCTGAACCTGGTTTGTTAGCTTGTATCAACAATTGTCATCACGAATCTTCTATCAAGTCACTGACAGCTGACATTAGGTATTTTTCAACATTTTGTTGAAGCTATACTTGGATACTTTTTACCTGTCTTCACTATATAATAATTAGATTATACTTCAGTAAAATTTGGTCAAGCAGAAACTTCAGCCCTCAAATCTTTAAGCCCCTTGAATTTGACTTCATTTTCAGGTAATCAGTGTTTACACTATTGAAAATGAATTTGATATCAGGATGTCAAGGGTTAATATAATGTGATTGAAAGCAGCAATTTGTAAGGTCCTTGATTTCCACTTTCTTCTCTGCCCTAATCTGTTCCCATTTTCAATTGTCAAGCACTTTCTTATTGGTTATTAGACCTCCCTCATCTCCCTCAGAGATGAGGGAGGTCTAATAACCATATCTTTCATTTCTCAACTTCTGTTTCTCTTTTTCAGATGAAAGGTAGCAACCATTTCAATTGTGTACTCCACTTCTGCCATAGCCTCAAGGCCAAACCAAGGTCACCTATGAATTAGAGGAGCAACACTTAATATTCCATCAGGGCATTCTCCAATGGATGGCAATAACATTGACTTCGCTGGTTTATACTACACCACTCCCCGTTCTCCATCTCTTCCCTATCTCTTTCTCCTTTCCTCCAGCTCTCCACCCCTTCCGTCTCCTTTCACAGAGATATCCTGCGCGCCCCCCCCCCCCAGTTTTCTTTTGTCCTTCCTCCCTTATCTACCCACTTGTTGTTGAGACTGTGCTTATAGCGACTTTGATCCAATAAATAGTGGCTTGAAGGCTAAGTGAGACACTTAATAGTGACGCATTTTCAGTTAGTTTCAATACAAGTCCAGATGTATTTTAATCTTTTATTTAACACATAAACTTGAAATTTTCTTCATTATCGTTGACATGAAATATTCATAAATATGTACTGATGCTCTGTAAATACAGTACTAATGTTCAACTAAAGTTGTGAACATTTCACTCACCCTTCTCTGTCACAATGTTTATAATATTCTATCTGACCATGCATGCTTACAATTACAAAGGTGGCTGCGCCCAGCCAAAACACACTCAGGATGCCTCCAACACCTGCAGAAACAAACGGGACACTGACCTAACAAGGTAATTAAAAGAATTAAGTTCTTTACAAATCTCTGGCGGGAAACCATTCTCTCCCAGAGATTTATTGTTTTGTAGAGAGCTCAATGCCTCCTTCATCTCTATTGGGGTAAATGGAGCACTCAGCTCCCCTTGCTCTTCCAAACTTAACATTATTTGTTGCAAAAAAAATCTATTTTATTATCATCTCTTTGTGACTCCGATTGGAACAATTTAGAATAAAATTGATTAAAAGTTTCATTAATTTATTGAGGTTTGTAAGTATTTACATTCGAATCTGTCTTAATTGCTTTCAACTGCCAAGAAAGGACCCCATGGGCCCTCTCACCTAACTCATAGTATCTTTGTTTATTGAAAAGTTACGTTTTTTTTAACTTAACAACGGTGTCAACAGAATCCTGTGTTTTACCCTGTATCTCTGTTCAGTTCTCATTGTTGCTTTCTCTGTTCTATATGTTTGTAATGTATTATACTGAAGTTTCTTATTAATAAGTCATGTAAGTTTATCCTCAGAGTCAGCCTTTGCAGATCTTTTTCTAAATATATTATCTCTTTCATATAATCCTTTTCAATTTTAGAAGTATAACATAATTTACCCTCTTAAATATGCTTTTATCACATCTCATAAAATAAATGTATTAACCGAACTAGAACTGGTCTAGAAAAAATTTAATTTGCCTACTGACAAAATCACAAAAATCTGTTTTTTTTTAATAACATTGAATTAAACCTCCATCTATAAACTAATTATTCTTTATCCAGTATTGTAACTGTCATTAACAAAGGTGAATGATCAGATAAAATTCTTGCTTTATAATTAACTTGGTTAATTCTACCTTGTTGATGTACAGATATTAAAGATAAATCTATCCTCAAATAAGAATCATGCATATTTGAATAAGAAAAGTAACCTCTCTCTTTTGGATGGATTCTTCTCCATGCGTCTATTAAATTCAAGTCTTTCATTAACCATGATGGCTTTTGCTGCCTTTGCCCTTGCTATTACTTTAGTTGAACTATCTAAAATTGGTTCTAAACAAAAATTAAAATCCCCACCTATTGATATATTGTCATGTGCTTCTGCCAAATTAAATGTTTTTTGTATAAATTTTTCATCATCTACGTTCAGTGCATAGATATACTTAAGAGTCTATAACTCTAAAAAAAATTAAGAAAAATATTAGATAAAATGGATGAGAAGATGAAGAGGATGCAACAGGATATGTTACAATTTGATGACAGTAACGCGAGTGGAAGATAATACTACTGTTTTGAATATGGAGACTCATAAGCTTCAACAAAAAGTAGGTAAGTTAGAAAATTTCAGCTGGAGAAATAATATTAAAATAGTGAGCCTCAAGGAAGAATTAGAGCAAGAAGATGCTATTAAATTATTTTAAAAAGTGGATTCCTGAAGTTTTGTGAGAAGAACATTTTCGAGATGTTCTTGAGATTGAAATAACTCAGAGCTCTTAGAGGGAAACCATCTCCAGTTCAGAGGCTGCGTTCAGTGTTAATTCAATTTCTTTGTACCAGGATAAAGAAAAGATTTTGAGACTTGCAATGCAATGCGCAAGAGACAGCCAAACCCCCCTTATATATCAAGGAGAAAAAAGTCTTGTTTTATCCTGATATAAATGAAGATTTGCTGAAAAGAAGAAGAGAATTTAAGTGGCAAAAACAGATCCGGGGGGGAAAACAAAATAAATTTGTATTGTGATATCCTGAAACTTTGAAAATTTCTCTCCCTGGTGGACAAAATAAAATTCTTAATCAACTCTATGGAAGCAGAAGATTATGTGAATCAACTTACAGAATTGCAATCACAGATAGAATGAAGAGTTGTAAGACCAGTTGTTGTAGTGATTCTTCTTTTATAATAAAAAAAAGATTATTCTGATGTAGCAAAAGTACTTATTTTCAATTTTGTTAAAATTTTAGTTAGACCTCCTTACATCTTTGTTCTCTGTTGAAGTATCTCTTGCATTTCCATGTATTGTATCTTTTTCAAGGTATACCTGCCATTCTAGGAAATCCACCAAATGCCTTAAGGTAGCTCTTTGATCATATTTTTTTCTGGAAATCACAAGCCAAATGTCTCCACCTATCCCATATTTGGTAGGATAATTTATCAAAGATGATTTATATATTACCAGGCATGTAAAAGTCACTAATGTCAATACAACATTCTTTTAGAAAATGAGTGTATGCTTATAGAGCCTTTTCATCATTCGGTTTTATTGATGACCATATAAGAGACTTATCAATATAAGCTAAAGTAATTTGATGCTTATTGCCAAAATTCTTCTCTAGTAAATACTAAACTCTGTCAAATCCTCTATCTGAGGACATATGTTGACAACACTTTATAAGTTCCTTTGGCTCTTCTGTATGCACTTCCAAATAATAGAGGCAATCTTCAGAGTCTTGACACTTGTTTTCAATACTGAGTCTAAAAGATCTCATGAACACTTGGTATTGAAGTGAGTTTCCATCAAAAACATGAATCTCCTTCTTGGACAAAGAAGTGAAAGACTGTAGCTAGATCAATGACGCAGCGATTTCAATGTTTCTTCTCATGGATGACAGGGGAATGGGGCTGAGTGGGAGGATGGATCAGCACATGAGTGGACTTGATGGGCCAAATGGACTAATTCTGCTCTTATAATCTTGTGATCTTATGAAACTACATCTAAATTGTTGTGTACAAATGTGATCCCTTTAGCTCAAGAGAATATATTTGAATAAGAAATTCACCAGATTATTTCTTGGGATGTTGGATTTGCTTTATGAGCAGAGATTCAGCAGACTATGCACAAACTCTCTTAAAAATAAAGCAGAAAATGCTGGAAAAGATAGCAGGTGGAAAGAGAAACAGAATTAATCTCAGTTTGTGGACACCATCATTAGAAGTGTAAAGAGAGAAAACTAGTTAGTTTTAAATTGCAGAGATGGAGGGAGAAATGGAAAGAAAAATAAAGGAACATCTCTGGTATGAGGCTGGGTTTGCTAAGCTTGTGGGGGATAAGCTCTAGACAAGGCTTGCTGGCCCCTTGTCAGATGCTTACTGAGGTCACAGTCTCAAAATAGTGACTGAGATGATGGGAACATTCTTTCACTCAGTGTGATGTGAATTTGTTAAATTCTGTATGTAAGAGGGTTTTGCAGCTTGAGTTGTATAATCAGGATGGATTGATAGACTTGTAGATATGAAGGAAACCGAAGAATATGGACTTCGTACAGGAAAGCAATGCCAAACTTAAAAAAAGCTTTGGCCTATTATTTTGTTTTTTATGCTCTACTGAAACTATCAGATGGCATACAAATGCAAAGATGTTCTTTCTGCTCCCCTCTTCTTGTGAGGATTGTACTATCTTATCCAAAGTATTCCCCTCCCATTCTCCTTAGGCAGAGTTTCAACTAAATCATGGTGATCTTTAATATTGTTTTTTATGGTCACCTACTTTCAACGAATATTTTGAACAGGTTGTAAAACCCTGCATTTCAGTCTAATTTAAGACTAAATGAATTATATATCTAGAACTACCTAATGTTATGATCTGAACAAAACATGTGGCTTTAGCTCTGAACTAAAGGGAGGTCAGGCCACATAATGCACCTCAGCAAAGCAGTGCCATTAGGCCACTGTTTATTTATCCAAGCCTTTCTGATATCACCCCTTGTTGTTAATGCCAGCCAGACACTAGTATGATAAACAAGACTAGTGTCTGAAGCCTTTTTAACACCCCTCTCGCTTTCTATAGTGTGGGGGTTCCCTTGACGAAATACTTCAAATTTTGCTTCTGTGCGATCTAAAATCTCAGTAATTATTTCATGCCAACTCAGCATTATTAGACAACATAGCGAGATATGTTACTAGTTGTTGGGTTTATTTTATAGCCTTGGTTTTGTAACTCCTTTTTGTAAAGCATGTGCCGTGTATTTTTCCTTTGTATCAAAGGTATACTACAACGCACATTTCATAAATGTGTAAAATATGTACTTAGCATGGTTTTAACAACTAATTAAATATTTGCAAGTCCACTAAACATTTTATTGCTCTTCTGTGCCAATAATTGACTGTCATCAGGAGGATAAAATGTTTTGTGGTTGCTCATTTACAATGTGAATCCAATTTTATCCAGAGTGAAACTGAAAGAAGCTATTCATCTATTTACACATAAAATTGAAATGATGGACATTTCTTGCTGATAAACAATGACATCTATTTTTGTAAATTGTCATTCAACAGTAATTTTAGGAGTATATACTGGTAAATGCTTTGAATCTAAAGCTTTGAGAAAGTTAAGTTTAAACAAATTGAACAATTTATTCTAAAAACTAAACAAGACCCTCAGGTTTGTTATGTTATTACCAGAAGATTCAAGAATGTGATGTCTTTAAACTTTAGTAACAGGTGAAACAGTCTAATATTAGTTTTTGTGATTTAATGTGGAGGTTTTTTGCAATCTCTTGATTCACTAAATTAATCCTTTTCTTGATCATTATCTCATATAATGGGCACAATATATTATATACAGATCACAAGAAAAAGAATAAGGAGTAAACCATTCAGCCCATTCTTTCATTCATGTCTAATCTTCTATTTCAGCAATACCTTCCTCAATTTACCTCATATACTTTGATACCCTTCATATTGTAAAAAGCTATCAATCTTTCTGTATTTTTGATTTCCCACCTGTAAGTACAAGACTCAAAGGTTTTTTTTTCTGTTCAAGACTAGTGAAGCTGATTTACAATTTTATTTAGAAGGTATTTATGCTGTTAATTAGCAATTTCCTGTGGCAAGTTTAATGCACAATTATGTGCATATCAAGAAAGTTCTTCAAAATAATGGTGAGATGCTATTTTGTGGGAAGCTAACAGCAAGAATGATGAAGTGACAACCAAGAATTGGAGATTCCCAATACAGTAGATGATCTATAATCTGAACTCTTGAATTTGGTGTCCAATTTGCACGTCATTAACAGTGTGCTGTTAACACATTGGATCAGAACTTGCTGACTAAAGGAAGCTGTTTCAAACAGAACCACTGGCATATAACATTTTAAACATCACTGAACCTGGAACTTCTGTTCAATCTAGAAGACCCTAATTTACTGGCTGATTGGGAGCAGTGAATCTATCAGTCCATTCAGTCCCACTGAGTCTCTTGGGTCATTTAACTTGACACAATATTGAAGACCTATTGATATGAATAGGGATTGAAGGGTTGCAAATTTGGACATAGAGGAAAAGGTAAATTCCATTTTTAAAAATTATTTTGCTTTAGTTTAATTATTTCTGAGTACTTTTACTATCTTCTTATGTTAAAAGAATAATTATGGTGTTCAATTCTTCTGGTCTTTAAATATCTTTGAAAGTCAGGTATATTTTAAAACATTTTCATTTGCAGCTTGTAGAATTGGGTGAGGGGTTTTGAAGACTGTCAAGGTCTTCATTTTGGAACAGGGCTTCCTCGCTCCTCTGGGAGAATTCCTGCCACCATCCCAACCTTGCTGTTGGAACCTGCAATGCTTTGGAACCAACAAACTGGGCCCTCTGCTCTTTGACCAATTATGTTGAAACATGGGAAAGCTATTGGCAAGAGTTCCTGATGGAGTATCAGGTTAGCACAATTTTGCTCAGTGTTTTAATGTCTTTTTCAGAACTATTCTGCTCACTGTCTTTATGGATGTACAAATCAAAGAATATTTCAAAATTCTGATTATTATAAATAAGCTATAAAAGTGGCAGATAATCTGACTTTCACTGCCACAGTTTGTTGGTTAGTTGATTCCGGAATTAATCAGTGTCATGTGAATTTCATGAGCAGTTTTTGCAATTCCAGCCAATGGACTGATTCAATGCTGGCAAGTATTTGCCCACTAGGTGACAGTACAACTCTTCTGCCTTTTGTTATGTTTGAAGAAGATGCATTTATATTGTTATAAAGAACAAGTGAAAGCACTCCATAAAGCAAATAAATTTAATATTGAAACTAATTTCTGACACCACAAAAAGCAATAATCTATTTTTAAGAATAAATTGGATAGATACATGGGTGGGAGTGTTTTAGAGGGTTTTGGACTGGGTGCATGTCAATGGGACGAGTGGAAAAATATTTTGGCACAGACTAGAAGGGCTGAATGGTCTTTTCTGTGCTGTAGAGTTCTATGGATCAAAATGATTCTTATATTTTAATTAAGGATTGAATTTTTTAACGCATTATCCATCTGGACAAATAAATAATATGATATCTACAGGTTCCGCACAAACCTGATGGACAGAAACAATGTTTCTATTATTCTTCAACTGGTTTTAGGAACATCAATAAAGTAGCTTTAGGTTTTGGCAATATAAAAAAAATGCTGTTGACCGAAGATGCTTTAACAACTTAATTCAATCGATAAAATTGTAGAAATAGACTCCTGAATTTGCAAGGTTTTATTTATTTTATCAGCATGCAAAATAGCTTTTAAATAAACTGATAAAATTGATAAACACACAAACAAAAAAAGGAAATTCTCATAAACAGAAAACAGAACTGATAAAAATGTGTCTCATAAAATTTAATAAGAATGCTAAAAAATTATCACTGAAACCAGTATTTGACACTGAACTGATATGTACCAGTCTATTTTTCAAGGACATTTAGAAAAATGTTATTGTGATTAACACATTCTTATCAGAAAACCCAGTGTGATTTGTAAAGTGATTTGAGTAGCCTGAGTTTTGTACAAATAGCATATTATCATATTTTGTTAAATAACCACAAATGATTCTTTACAATCCTTTACCAGGTTTCAAAATTTTAGTTTTGATTCCAAGGTTTCTGATTGAGGAATTGATGTTCCAGGTCCATGCCAATTTCATTTGGAAACTGCTGCTACAAGTTTACAAAGAGTAGTTAGAGTTAATTTGACATTGACTTCTTCTTTCCTTTCTTAGGTCCCTCTTATTTGGAATTGGTTCTCCTTTAGCTGAGCATGTGAAATCAATCTTGGGTTTATGAGTGCAGGTCAATTTCCTGCCTCTTTATAACAAGGGAAATTACAGAAAATGCTGGACATACTCATGAGGTCAGGCAACATCTTTGGAGAAAGATGTTAACATTTTGAGTTGCTGACAATTCAGAACACATTGGTTCTGATGAATGGTCATTAATCCAAAGTATTAACTGTGTTTCTTTCACCACTGATAACTTTCTGACTAGCTGACTGGTTCCAAGATTTTTTATTTTAATTTCAGACAGTTGCCATTTGCAGTTCTATCTTTTCAAGAGAATTGGACATGATTGGTAACAAACCAATCATGGGGTGTGTCTTAAAAATTAGTAATTTAAAAAAAATTATAGGTTTCAAGTTCAGCCTTTATAAAATTATTTTATATTATATCCCATGACATTCTTTGAAGAAGAGTATAGGAGTTTAAATTCACTAATATGAAGGGTCACCTGGTCACTATTGCATTCTGGGCTTTGGAACTTCACTATGCATAATTTGACTGTCATCAATCATTAAACTTTGATGGTGGAAAGCTATAAAGAATTATCTAAAATTTAAATTACTAATCTTACAAACTTGCTGAAGTATTTCAAACCTTTCTTCTGTCAAAGGGCAGTAGTCCCTCTGAACCTGAGGGTGGTGAAGGCCTGATCATTGGTTATACTTGAGATGCAGAAAGATAAATATTTGAACAATTGAGGGATATGATGAACTGGCACAGAGGAAGAGTTGAATCCAGCATAGATCAGCCATGATCATATTGAACAGCAAGACAGGCTTGAATGGCCAAGTTACCTACTCCTGCCCCATAAGGTGACTATTTTTAACTGAAACTACATTGTTAAGAAAGGTAATAAAAAGCATGAAATGATTTTATGTTATTACTAAAACAATACATTTATGAATCTTTTTAGTTCAGAAACCTATGTTGGCCATTTGCAGATCTCATAAACTGAAAAAAAAAGAGACAATTATGCCACATATGAATGATCTGTCAACACAACCAGGAGAATGAAATATTTGCACAAACTACTCTGATTTCAATATTTGCACAATTCATTGTAAATATTTGCACAATGTTAATGTTATGAATATTGATTCAAATAGATTTGTAGGAATTAATATTTCTGGATAACATGTGAACTCTAAAAGCAAGGTTTTTCCTAATTGTCCAGAGAAGATGCAGCTTTTGTACCAGATGCAGTTTTGGCTGTCCACCAAAGATTTCCTAACATACTTTATGGGTAAAGATGAAATTATTTAAATGAATTCTCCATAATACCTTTTTTTTGAATTTTTATTTAAAATTTTCATCTATGAAATTATATTACTTTAACATAAGCAAAATTTGATTAAATTGAAATTACAGTTGTTACAAGCCCAGAGGACCCCAAAACCCAGCAGCAATAGATATTCACCAAGACAAATGGTTACTTCAACAAAAATTGCCTTTAATTATCTTTAAACATGAAAACAGGATCGAACTTTAACTGATTACTATTAACTTAACTAACTTAATCCTCTTCTAATTCTAAGCGTACGTGTATGCAATGTGTATGTAAGTTCAGAAAAGTTCTTTGATTCACAGTCCAATCTCACTTCTCATTCCTCCAAGTTCTTATACTGTGCACAGAATTTAACATTTATAAAGTTCACCAGGCTTTGGTGCTTGAAAGGTAAATGGTTGCCGCTCAGGAAGGTTCTTGTCAGTTTTCAAAGAGAGATTTGTTGTTCGCTGGACATCCACAACTGATTCCTTTTTAATCAGCCACTTCAGTGTCTTGCTGAAGAAACTTGCCCCATCAGGGTTTTCCAGATGATGACCTCTTTCTTTCAGGTCACCACAGAGCGCCTTTTTGTTTCTCTTATTTCAAGTGAAACATTAGACAGCCAGTCCTCTCCTCTTGCATGAACCACAAAGGCTTTGACTAGGCTGAATTAAGCACTCACAACCCATTTTCCAAGTGGGGTATTTCCAAAAGCTTGCCAGCTTGTCCTGTTCTAGTCCCAGCTGCTGTTGCTGGCTGTAACACTGCAGAACTGAATTCTCTTTCTCTCTTTCTCAGAGAAAAAGCCTGTTTTTCTCTCACTGCTTTAAAAACTACGCGACCCACTGTCTCCACTCAACCACCATCTTGCTTAACCTTTGCAATTAGTCTTCATCTTGTTTATGTGGATTATTCCCTAGTACTTTTCCATGAGGAGATTGAGAAAGATGAAATGTCAGACTAAACTTTATTGTATGGTTAGGTTTCCTTTTGGTTTGAACATTTAGTCCATATTTTTTATGGAAAACATTGAGGGAGCACCCACCCTTTCCACAACCACCAGATATTTTCATCTTTCTGCTAAAAAAGAACATGGTCCTGAAATACTTTTATCCATAGGACTATGGAAATTGAACAACATGGAAGGTGTGAAGGCAACATCTTTGTTTGCTCTCAAATCCTAATAGATGTGCAAATTATGGACATGTGTCAGAAAAACTGAAATTCTGGGACATAATGTTGGAAAAAGCGGACCATAAAATTAACAAAATGATTTCATTTATGTTTGGAAAGCAATGATTTTGAAATAGAATTTTTAAAGGAAATGTTAAATTAGATGTTAACAAAAATGTAGCAAATGTCTGCCAAAATCATTTAAATTCCTCTCATTTCATATTTGACACATGGAGAGATCATTAATGAGGCATCTGCTCCTAGAAATTGAGATGAGCAATTGCAAGCATTTAATGTTTTGAGTTGGGTGTAGCACTTAACATTTAGCTTATGCTCCTCCCCTTCTTCTCCCTCCTTTCCCACCCTGCCCCACCTTTTCATTCAGATATTCCTGATTTTCAGCACTCTTGAACAAGGGCTTAGGTCCAAAATGCTGACTGCCTTTTACTTTCTATGGATGCTGTACGACCAGCACTTTTGTGCACTGCACACATACCAATACCAATATTTATGGAATGAGGACAAAAGATAACAGTATGGTCTTGGCTAAAACAACACAAGTAAACCAACAGGTCGTTTATTTAGGAAAAAAAGATAATGAATAGAAATGATAATTGGTACCATTCCTTTTTTATCCTAACAGATTTTGACTAAAGCAACAATTTGTGTTTTGTAAATAAATACCGTATAAGATTTCAGATTTATTGTCAGAATACATACACGACATCACATACAACCCTGAGATTCTTTTTCTGGTGGATGCAGCAGAATTACCACTAATTGGAGGTGAAAATAAAAGATCTGTACGCAGATAGCACAAACTGGGTAATATAGAGAGAACAAAAGAAAATCAATAAAGTGCACAAGTAAAAGTCCTTAAATAAGGCTCTGAGTTTATCATTGAGGAGTCTGATGCTGGAGGGGTAGCAGCTATTCCTGACCCTGGTACCATCTATACCTTTTTCATGACGGCAACAGTGAGAACAGAATGTGTGCTGGGTGATGTGAGTCTTTGATGATTGCTGCTGCCCTCCGATGGCAGCGTTCCCTGTAGATGTACTCAAAAGTTGGGAGGATTTTACCTGTGAAGTCCTGGGCTGTGTACACTACCTTTTGGAGTGGTTTATGCTCAAGGGTATTGGTTTTCTCATACTAGACCATGATACAGCCGGTCTGCGCACTTTTCACCACACCTCTGTAGAAATTTTCCAGGGTTTCTGGTGTCACACCAAACCTCCGCAAACTATTGAGGAAGTAAAAGCGCTGATGTGTTTTCTTCATGATGCCATTGATGTGTTGGATCCAGGAAAGATCCTCTGAGATAGTGATTCCCAAGAACTTAAATAAAATTGTTAGATAAATTATTTTGTATTGGTAATCTCTAAATCAGTGGTTCTCAACTTTTTTCTTTCTACTCACATACCACTTTAGGTAATCCCTATGCCATTAGTGTTCTAGTAAGGGATTGATTAAGGTGGTATGTGAGTGGGAAGAGAAGATTGAGAATCACTGCTCTGGACCCAATTGTTACATAAATATTTTGTTTGAGAAAAATTGTCATTGGCCCATTTCCTTTGGAGTTATTGAAACCGTGCACATAACGAGTCAATTAGGTACGATTAAAACAGTGGTTTTCAAACTTTTTCTTTCCAACCACATACCACCTTAAGCAATCCCTTACTGATCACAGAGCACCTATGGCATAGGGAATACTTAAAGTCATATGTGAGTGGAAAGAAAAAGGTTGAGAACCACTGTTCTAAATGAATTAACATACACAAGCTTGAATATTAATACTGTGGTGGAAAAACTGCGTTTCGGGTCTTTGTGAAAATGTAACATGTGGGATTGATTGTGGTACAGTCCTTACTTCTGTAGTGATAACAACAAAAGTAATATATACACAAGTCAAATTTATTTTGTCATTTGATTGTACAAGTAAAACCTGACGAAACAACGTTCTCTGATCCTTGCAGACATACAACCAGAAATAACACACATACAGACAAACGATATATCTAAATGACAAGTATTTCCTCTATATAAATACATAATAATAATATTGTTTTTTACATGAAAGTGCATACTCTTTAAGGTGTGTACTTCTATATGGTGTATTCACTGAAATGAGTGTTTTAAAGGGTTTATGTCTGACAAACAGCTGTGTAAAATATAACAACCTAAGCCATATCTGACTGTGGATGATAATCCCAAGGTATTCCTTTGGTTTGGAAGACTGTACTAATTGATAAACTTAAGTAAGATGGAAAAACATTGAACAAAAGACCATCCTTCCCATTTTAATTGTGTGGAGTATTGCAGAATAGTCTTCAGAGAATTTTTCCAGTGTCTATGCCTAGCTCCTCTGGATTGGTGATTTTGCAAATATTGGGAAGTATGCCAGGCTGAATCAGAAGTCTATTTCAGTCAGACAGATTTTTGGATATTCCCTGTATCTCAGCAGTACAATGCTCTTGGATGCTCTGCTGCACACGGGGAAATGCAAAGGAAGTTTTTTGTTTGATGTTTAAAATGGAGAAGTAGTATTTTTGTTAGCAGATCTATAGTTAACTGAGTAAGTTGAACAAACATATGGCAAACTGACAGAGAGCTGGATAATAATTACTGCTTAATACATGCATTTCATTTTCAATGTCATCATTGCAGCATAGAGCTTTATAGAAGTAACATAATTATTCACTGATTAGGCATGATTTTTCTCATTTCTGGATTGAAATCCAGCCTTGGCCAAATTTAGACCACACTCTTTGGGGACTCAAATGTTGATCAAATAATTTATAAGAGGCAATGTCTCCCATCTGGGCATGAGGTGCTGGTTAACAAAATAGAGCTGGGGTTTCAGTATTGCTGCCCACCCAATATACTGTATGTCTGCAATGACAAAAAAAATGACGCAAATGTATTTCTAAATTGATAGGGAAGAATTTTCTATTATTAAAAGGATCCTATGTGGGAAAAAAAGATATCCCCAACATGTTTCTGGCAGACAAGAATTCAGTTGTAAACCATCATTTGCCATAAAGAAATTGACAAAGTAATTTAGAAAGTGAGAATATTGAATTGGCAGATTAGAGGTTGTTTTGATGAATCTGTTGATGAGGTACACTCCCATAGTATCAAGGAACCATGAACTTTTTCAGTTCTGTCTAAATTACCAACCAATACGTTTATCTCGAGGGAGGAGCAAGAACTTTCATGTAATATGAGTGCATTGATTATCTCAAAACAACATATGTAGATGTCACTTTTTAATCCTGATTGTTGCATCTCCTTTTGATGTTGTATTTTTATAGCTATGTGTTCTCTCTCTTGCCAATACAAGAATCTATTCAATAATATTGAGGATCTGTTAATTTGAATAACTTCCATCACAGGTGTTAAAACAGCCTCTTGTTGAACTTGACTTGCATTCTGTTTAAATTATTTCCATTAAAACGTATGAATTTATACCAGTGGAAGATAAATCAACATTTGGTCTCAGAGATTTCATCCACCTTTTTGTTCTGTTCAGTAATGCCAATAATGGATAAGGTTTTTTTTTAATGCGACATCTTATCAAATACCTTCTGGAAATTCAAGCATGCAACATTCACCAGTTCCATTCTATCCACTGCACTCGTTTTATCCTTAAGGAACTCCAGTAAATTTGTCAAATGCGACCTGCCTTTCCTGAATCCATGCTACCCCTGTCCAAAGGAACAATTTCCATTCATGTCGCAATATTTCTTCCTTAATGATAGCTTCAAGTATTTTCCCAACTACAGACGTTAAGCTAACTAGCCTATAGTTGCCTGCATTCTTTTTTAAACTGCAGCATGATGTTTGCTGTTTTCCAATCTGCTGGACCTACCTAGAGTCCAGAGAATTTTGGTAAGTTACCACAAATGTCTCAATTATAATTTCCATCATGACTTTCAGTACCCTGAGATGCAGGTTATCATCTTTGGGGGACTTGCCTATTTTTAAGCCCACTAGTTTGTTCAGCACTCTCTTCAATGATAGCAGTTCTATTGATGTCCTCATATCCCATCGCATCCAAAACTTCTGTCTATGACACATTAGTCGTGTCCTCCACCGTTAAAGGCAGAGCAGACCCAATGGGCTGATTGGCCTACATCTGTTCTTATATCTTGTGATCATGTGAAAACCAGCAAGAAATAGTCATTCAAATCCTCTACCAATTCTGCATTACCCAATAATAATTCCCCCTTCTCATCTTCCAAGGGACCGACATTCACTTTTGCCATCTACAGTATTTCTGCTTTATATAATTATTAATAACTTTTACTTCTATTTTTATATTTCATAATCTGTCTTCCTTTCCTTCATTGCTTGTTCAATGGCTTTATGTCTCCTTTTAAAACATTTTCCTAATCTTCCTGTTTCCACTGCTCCTGGTGACTTTGCATGCATCAGCTTTTAGTTTGATGCCTTCCTTTATTTCCTTAGTATTCTGAGGATGGCTCTCCTTATCCTTTCTGATCTTCCTTTTAACTGAAGTATATTTTTGTTGAGCACTGTTCAAAATCTCTTTGGAAGTCTTCCACGGTTCCTCAACTAACCTACCTTGTAGCTTGTGTTCCCAGTTTATGCTAGCCAACTCCTCTCTCATCCACTGTATCTCAGTTGTTTAACTATAATACACTGTTTTAGATCAAAATATTGCACCCCACATTTGAACAAGAAATTCAATCATATTGAAATGACTCTTTCTGACAGGATCACTAACTGCAAGGTCATTAATTATACCTGTCTCATTGCTTAGGATCAGATCTTAAAAACATGTTCCCTTTTAGATTCAGAAATATGCAGCTCAAGAAAGTAATTACCAATCCATTCTGTAAATTCCTCCTTTGGACTGCCTTGACCAACTTGACTCACGCAATCTATGTGCAACTTAAAGCTGCCATTCCATTCTTACACACGTTAGATATTTCTTGGTTTCTAGCTTGTGTCACTATAATGGGTCTTAGACAACTCTCACTAGTGTTTTTTTTAACTTTTTCTACTCCTAATCTTAAATTCAAGTTCATTATCATCTGATTTTACATATACCACCCAGTAAAACCACATCTTTCCAGGTGCACATATCAAAACACACAGAACACAGTACATAAAGATCACATAAATAATCAAAATAACCATATCTAAATATTTGGGATGATTGTCGTGGTCACAGGATACTGTTCGTTGTTCATCAATCTCAAAGCATGTGAGAAGAAGTTATTCCCCAGCCTGGCAGTCCAGATTTTGATGCTCTAGTATCATCTTCTTGATAGTGAGTTGAAGATACTGCATTCTGGATGAAAAATTCCTTGAGCCCTATATAGACAGCGCCCCCAGTAAATGTTGTTATAGAGGAAAGGGATCCTTTGGGTTGATTTAATGATCCTCTGTGTAAACTTCTGATCTGATGCTTTGCAGCCAGATTGGAAACTCTCAATTGTGCACCTTTAAATAAATGGTTGTCAAGATGAGGTCATGAGCCTTGCCCACCTCTTAGGTGCTGCTGCCCTTTCATGACTAATGAGAAGCTGTTGTGAGTCCAGAGAGATCATCCCTTATATGCATGTCAAGGAATTCCTCTCTTTCCATGACGAAACCATTGATGTATAGTGGAGAATGATTGACCTTTGTTTTAGTAGGCAGCTCACCATTACTTTAACCATGACAGTAAGAGATTGCAGTAAATCTTGGCCTTGGCAGTGATGCCTAGATCATGAAAAATGAATATATTAAAGGAAAAAAACTTTTGTAGCAGTAACTGTAAATGTGGGTGAGATATTAACAAGTTGGTATTAAAATGTGCTTCTATGAATTTAATGCATATGCCTTTCACCAATAATTAAGAATCATTTCAATCTTGCATAAGTCATGCTTTGTTACTAAGAGGAATCTGACTTAACCCTATGAATGATTATACTTATCCTCTATCCCTGCTTTCAACATATGCTTTCTCCAACTGTCACTAATCAAGCAAACAAAGCAGTTTCTGCATTGGAAAGCATAATTGTGTGGAGATTCATCCCTCCCCAGTCATACACAGCAATTTCTCATAAGCTTCAATTCAGAATCTTGTATGGTTGATGTTAATTTTTCAGGCCAATTTGGCTTGAGTGGAAATTAGATGAGTTTGTCTCCCATATGGCTCCTAAAGGAAATTATCAAGATTTAAAAATGTATGACCTGGAACTTGTAATAAGCACTGACATTTCTGTGGCATACTGCCAGCATTCACCCGCATGTCATGAAGAGCCCAGACTTGCTGGTGGAATTCTGGCAATGATTCCGACACTACTTTATGTCATGGGGCACAACAAATCATGAACTTCAGGGAATTCCCCTGCATTGAAGTTTCCTGAAGAGAGGATGTAGTATTGATCATTTCAACCGTAGCTTTGCACCAGGGAGAATTGGCATAGGTAAGGTGACCTCATTGATTTGAATGTGGTTGCTGTCCATCTGGGAAGAGGTAAATGCTTTACATTTCATTTTACTATTTCTAATCATTGGTAAAGAATTTATAATTGGATTTATTTAAAGGTTTTTTTGAATTTTAAAATTTACATCTACTTTAAATAGTTTTTTTTAATGGTTTCAACTATCAGATGTTTATAAGCTGTAAACATAAACCTTGACAGTCAATGAGCAAAAAAAGGAGGTTCTCAGGATGCAGACCCTTTCACACCTTGACAAATTTTGTCAGCTTCAGAAGGTCAACTCTTTTCAGCCAACTTACATGCTTTTTACACAGAAATCCCATGATATTGCTGTCAGGAAGGGCCAGTATTAAGCCGGGTTTGGTCATTTATACTGAACCGAACAAAGCCGGCATAATGCTGGGTCAGTGTATCTTTTTTACACAGCAAGCCGGCATTCCAGGAGCAAAAGAGGTAAGATGTGTTACACAGCAGCGTCAGCGACTAGTGTGATGTATAACATACATGTCGGACATATCTTTCTACCCAAAAATAGAGGTTGAACTTGATGTGCTTATGCTAGCCGTGAACATTTATGCCACTCTTAGAATGCAAACAAATTTGCTGCACATCGTACACAACTTTATGATGTGTAGAAGGGTAGATTCGTGCAAGCAACATGTTCGTGTGATCATAAATACAATGGATAAGAAACTGAAGAGAAGCAGGGAGCAGTTTGAGTCAGTTAGGTGTGTGGACCTTTTTCATCAGAGACGTTTCATTCTTGTGAGTCAATTTCTGCTGGTCTCATATAGAATGATGTGGAGGATAGAAAGAAACCATAGGAGGTCTATATTCTGGGGTAACGTCCTCAACAACTTTGATGAAGATGAGTGACAGAGTCATTTTCATTATGTTTTGGAACACTTTTGACTTTCTTTTGTATTGGATCTTGTTGAGCCTCACGTGAGGTGCAAGACAACAAACTGGCGACAGCCTCTGGACTCACCATGGCATTGTGGAGGCATTCTACCCATGCAAATATTGATCCATAAGTTGTATTTTTAGTGTCAGTGTGCCTCCACTCCATGAGGACGCACCAGCCTACTACAATCGGAAAGGGTGGCACTCTATTGTTCTTCAAGCTGTTATAGACCACAACTACTGGTAAGGATCAAAGCCTGAGTTACAATTATTGCTCTTTATCAATGAATGTGATTCATATGTCGATCTAAAAACAGACTTTTTGTTGTTTTAATTTCGCAGATGTATATGTGGGTTGGCCTGGTCAATGCATGATGCTCAAGTTTTATCCAACTCACCCATCTACAGAAAGGCTGTTGATCAAGGCAGGTACCTCTTCCCACATGAAGTAAGTTTATATTCCCCACTGTCCAATAATGAATGAGTGGATCAGTCAATCAATCATGGTTTTTTTGTCACATGTAACCATATAGGATACAATGACAGTGAAATATATATATGTTTAAACTGAAGGAATGGCTGACTGAATCTACTTCAAATAAAACTTATAACAAGTCCAAGGGTTAGGTTCAATCCTGTTATTGTAAAACGGCCACTAGAAAACATTAGTGAACTGATTGTTTGTGATCATAGAGGTTGCATAAAGTACTCTGCCCACAGAAATCCAAAACTGTTAACAGGGTGGAAATCCCTGTGTATCTAATCGGAGACCCAGCTTCAGGAAGTGGCTGGTGAAGGGGTTCACTAACCACCACGTGCTCAATCAACGGCAGTGAAGCCTTAACTACCATTTGAGCTCGACAAGGATGGTGGTAGAAAATTCTTTCGGATGTCTCAAAGGTCACTGGAGGTGCCTGGCCAAGTGACTTGATATTTGTACCACTTTTGTATAAGACACTATTGTTGCCTGTTGCGTGCTACACAATATATGTGAAAGTAACAAGGAACACTTCTTGCCAGAGTGGAACACTCTCCCTGAGTTGTTTATCAGGTTGCACAAACACACAGTCACCAAGCTATCCGTGAAGCAATTATGTCCCTGCTGTAAGCAATTAAAACAAGCAAATAACAATTTTTAGTAAATGTGTATTGCACATGTCAGAGAATTATAGTGAACAGGAAACATATAAACCACAATCAAAAGGGTGAATTCAGTGGCGTATAACTACTCATAACTGTGCAAGTAAACAAAACACTAATAACCATGTGCAAAAGTAGTAAGGCACAACCCAGTGTGGTAACTGTCACATCACTTCAGCAGCTGGAGGAAGGAGGAGGAAGAAGGTAGTTAAAATGACCCATATTTCTCGTCATCATGGTGTATGCTGACATTCTGCTGTGGTGGCAGGGATTAATACTGGCTGGGGTGGGGGGGTTCAGGAGCGCGGTACCGCCTTGCAGTAGAGCAGAAGCAGAGTGCTGTTGTGGAGGATCTGCCATGAGTGCAATAATTTCCTGTATAAGTGAGGCCTGGTTTTGTATTTCATGATGTATGTCTGAAACATGTTGCCGAACCCATTCATTTCATCTGCCCACTCACATCCTCTGGTCTTCTGTGCTGCCATCTCCACCTCCTGCACCTCTCTCCTCAGCTGCTCTTCCTGAACCCTCTGCACTTCCAATTGAAGATGTTGCCTCTCCACATTCTCACGGTCAATAGCTGTAACATGTCCTTCATCTCTTTGCCACCACCTGGACTTTGGTCTCTGCTTTACTGTGGTGGCTGGCATCCTAGAGAACAATAGAACACAAGCGATATTTTAGTGAGTTTGCTCTTTATGGACAAAATCACTTACAAAAACACATGATAAAATGTTAATCGCGAGAAAAAAAGTTTTTACCTGGTCGATCGTGAGGCACAGATTCTCTGTTTTTATTGCTTGCTGCTGGGTCCATGTTGCTCAGAGGGTAAGGAGCTTGCAGATCTCTTTATTTCCCCCCCTCTAATTTGCAGACATCGTAACCATTAAATGGTAACTCCTGCCCGCTGATAGGTCACACACATTACGCATCATCACAACATCATATTTCCTTATCCTAATTGGTCCAGGGTTGCCCTTTTACACAGGCGGTTTTCTGGCACTGTTACTACCTGTGCTGCCAGAAAATAACTGGGACTGGAATGACCTCCTCCCACCCCCCACCATTCTGAGTCGGTGCCTTTGACACAGAAGGCATGTTAAAAAACTGCAAATATTCTAGAATGAAGAGGTTGTTTAAAAGGCACCTTAGTGTGGATAGTTGGGATCTGCAGGAGGGAGGATCCAGATTTTTATAGATGCAACAGAAAGAGAAGTTATTGCAAAATGTGTTAACTTGCTACAGCAATCATGTACAATTCTTTGGTATTTTTTCTCTGTTGTCGTCTCATTTTGCAATGCTCTTAAACAGTAATGCATTCCAAGGCTAATTTACACCTTTTGCTTCCAGTTTCCTTTGTTCACTTTAAAAATTGTCACTAAAAACTTAAGGTAAGTGACATATTTTCCTTTCCAAACAAACTAAGAGGCAAGAGATATAAGGCTCACTGTGGCAATGACTTAGAGCACATATGTCAAACTCAGGCCCGCGGGCCAAATTTGGCCCATGATATAATTATGTTTGGCCCGCAAGATCGTATCAAATATGTATTAGAGCTGGCCCGCTGGCCGCCGCGCCAGTATAGCGCATGCACAGCTAATACTACAAATCCCAGAATGCTTTGCAAACGCGTTGGCGCCGGCCTGTCAGCCCGCTAATCGTCCCCATCTCCTCTCTTTACTTTCATTAGCATCTGCGACCTGTCGTCCAACACACATGTAATAAACCCCTTACAAAAAATGGCCAAACGAATGACAGAGAACAGGACCTTTCAAGACAGGTGGGAGGCAGACTATAGGTTCATCATTTTAAAAGACAAACCTGTTTGTCTTGTGTGTGGAACCAGCGTGTCTGTAGTTAAAGAATATAACATACGATGACACTATGAAACGAAACACCAGGACAGGTATAAGGATCTGAACGAGAAGCAAAAGCTCCAGAAGGTGGAGGAGATGAAAAGAAGTCTGGTTTTACAGCATACTACGTTCACCAAAGCAGAATCCCAAAATGAGGCTGCTGTAAATGCTAGTTTTATTGTGGCCGCAGAGATCGCCAAATCAGCCAGGCCCTTTTTGGAGGGTTAAAAATGCCTGCTCAAAGTTTGCGATGTAATTTGCCCAGATAAAAAGCAAACTTTTTAAATGTGAGCCTGAGCAGAAACACCGTGGCTGCGCGTGCTTGTGAGCTTGCTACTAATCTACAAGAACAACTGAAGGAGAAGGGGAAAGATTTTATGGCATACTCACTTGCTGTAGATGAGAGCAGCGACACATCAGATACTGCCCAGCTATCAATATTCATCCGTGGAGTGAACACGAAACTTTCCGTTACAGAGGAACTTTTAGGATTAAAATCCATGCATGGCACAACCACAGGAAAATAAATCTTCGAGGAGGTGTCCAAATGTCTCAATGAAATGATGCTGCCTTGGGATAAACTTGTGGGACTAACGACAGATGGTGCGCCTGCGATGTGCGGTCAGAAAAGTGGACTGGTGGGCAGGATTCGGGAGAAGATGCAGGAGAATCATGCAGGTGAGCTTACAGTTTACCGTGCAGTGAGGGCTTTTAGAACCAAGTTGTGCTTGTGGGAGACTCAGATGCTGCAGGGAAACATGGCTCATTTTCTGTGCTGCCAAAATATGAAAGAACAGATCTCACCTGCCGTGTTGCCCAGTGCAGAGTTTGCTGAAAAACTAAGCGTACTTCGTGCGGAGTTTTCCCGACGATTTGCTGACCTTGAAGCCCAGAAATGCAGATTTGAACTACTCGGCAATCCATTTGCGGTTGACATGACAAGCGCTCCAACCAACCTCCAAATGGAGCTGATTGAGCTCCAGTGTAATGACACGCTCAATTCAAAGTATGACTCTGTCGGTGCTGCGCAGTTCCCACAGTTCCTTCCTGACACACTGCCCCAACTCCGTGCACAAGCTGCTCAAATGCTGTCAATGTTCGGCAGCATGTATCTCTGCGAACAACTCTTCTCGTTGATGGAAGATAAATAAAACACCACACAGGAGTCGTCTTACTGACGAGCACCTTCATTCAGTCCTGAGGATTTCCTCAGCTCAGAGTTTGACCCCAGAGTTTGATGAACTTGCATCTAAGAAGAGATGCCAAGTATCTGGTTTAGACCCAGGTGCATCAGAGTAAATCACAGTGGAGCAAGCTAAGCTTGGATTAATATTTTCTTTGGTTAACTTGGACTGTTCATAGTTGAAAGATTGGATTTTCATTGAAGCAAGCTATTATTTTTTTTGACTTGTTGGCTTGTGAAAAAAAATACATTTAAAAGGAGCTTAAAGCCTATAGAGAAATATTATTTATTGAATATTTTATTTCTCATTTGTTAATGCTTCTTCTGGAAAGAGTTTAACCAAAACTATTATTAAACATTTATTTTAATAAGAAAAAGTTTAACATTACATATGTTGAAAGAAGAGAAAACATGCAGATGTTGTTGAAAATTTTCACTAAATATTTAGTTTGGCCCACGACTTAGTCCAAGTTTTTAATTTTGGCCCTCTGTAAATTTGAGTTTGACACCCCTGACTTAGAGTATAGACATTCACCAAATCATTTATGATTAACCTTTCTGTCTGCTATTCTGTGGAAGTTTGGAAGAATCAGAGACAAGACATAATCCTATACCCATCACAGACAAGTATGATATTTTCAAAGATCTATTTGAAGACCAAGAGGCAGATATATTAGAGCAGAGTGAATGAAAATATTGAAAATTTTAAAACTCCTTTCACAAACTGCTGATAATACATCCATTTTATGAGCATGTAACTGACAGACTCCTACTGTTCTCTCTCATCACTGCATCACTCTTTCTAGTCCTTGTCCTTTTGATGATAGGCATTTATGGCTCCTGTGTCTCTGAGAATTGTCAGTCTCTAATTCAATTTTATGATGTAGTAATGTTTGGATTTAGTGCAGCTAAGCATTAGCGTTAGGGATTTGCTGCGCACTACAGAGGTAGTTTCCATGGATTTACATGAACTGAAAGATTTTAACCAGGAATCTCACTTTATTTTTCACTTGCTTAATATATAGAGTGATGGATAAAAGTCTGTTTAGCAAATTCAATGTTTGCGTATATCAAGAATGTTTCTAGGCAGTGCTTCCTTTTTAATGTCCTTTATAATTGAGCAAATAGCAGTTGGACTAAACTGTGGACGAGCAGAAAGATTAAAAGCTTGATTTGTCAAGGTATGTTCGGGGGAAAAAGTGTATTCTATCTGCTGGTTACCAGTGATACATGCTTTCACTTTGAGAACTGCATGTAATAATTACATCATCTGTCTAAGCATAACTTTTATGTATTAACATCTGGCACACAGCAGTGAAAGCTGGCAGCTTTTTAGCATTTACTATGATGATCTGGAATAGATTTTTTGCATTTATACATAATGAATGACCAGCTCTGAGTAGATTAACTCTTGTCCATATCCAAAACGAACCGGGTGTTGTAGGTCAATTGGGTGTGATTGGGCAACATGAGCTTGTGGGCTGCAAGGGCTTGTTACTGTGAGGTACGTCTAAATTTTAAATTTAAAACTACCATATCCATTTTTCAATTGTGTACTTTTAAATAAAAGCCTTCTATAATGCAATACCTAACTTTACTGATAAGATTTGTTACAGTTGCACATAAACAAAGTAAATATAACATAAAATAGTAGCACATAATTCTCTTTAAGGATTGATTAATGAATCGTCTGGATTTAATGAGAGCGTGAACTATTTGAAACATAATTGTTCTTGGAGAAAATTAATGCCTATTGTAAAAATAGAACAATTTTTTTATACCTCTCTCAACTTGGGAAATCCTTCAATTTAATGACATGAGTGTCCCAGGCAATATTCTGACTTTCATTTGCAGGATGATGTTTCACTACCTTTCTTTCTGGTAGTGTGGCATTCAACTTGCATTCCAAACCTCAAATTAACAGTCCGTTTTAGATTAAGATCACACTTAATGTGCAAAACTCCTCAAACTTTACTGTGTCATATTCACATAGTTCATTGTAATATTGGCAAGTGATGTTCACATTTGTGTGTTAACTTGATATTCATTTTGTTAAACACAAGATTTTCACTTGCATAGAACTGGTTATTATAAGCCCAGTGTTTGTGAATGTGATGATAAGAGAATTAATCCGTGTTCTCAGTTTGTTGCACCATGAAACTTAACAGCAAATTTAGGATTTATGCACATGTGAAACTTAATGTGGAAATTCTGATGTTACTGTTAGTGATTCAGCCCTCTTCTCCAAGCTGAGCAGCTTTCCAGCCTACTCCACCAGAACAGGGTGAGGAAATAATTTAGTGAAAGTTTATATTGGTATGTACATTAAAATAGCTTTAACATATCAGCCATTTGGCTTGTGATCTGAAATTTGAAAATCAGACAAAGACATAATTGCTACTCAGTAAACACTCTAGCCTGAAAAAGAACTAACTTCATGTATGTGGGTTGTAAATCAATCAGGTAAGCATGTAAAAATATTGTTCTTTTAATTTTTAAGCTTTTATTTAGGATACTTCAATCTCTTCATATGTGCATGTTCCAATCTTTAATTAGCACAATACAAAGAACTAAAAATATTAGATAAATATCGAGCTTATTACTTCCAGGTTTGCACACTGTGATCTCTTCAATATAGTCAGTTGCTCAGCCAGCTTGATGTAATCATGATGGCTGTTATCAGAGATCCACTCAAACTTGATCGCAATTTCTTCTGGAAAAGAGAAATCCATTCGTAGAGATTACACTATCACCATGGACAACTTGTTTTGGGGTCAATACTGTTACATTCATGCTGATGGGAACAATCAAGCCCACTTTCTGGTTTAAACTCGCTATTAAGAGCTCTATCATTAAAATGCACCGATTTAAGTCTGGAGCAAAATGCAGCCATTTAGCTCTGAGCAACGTTGATTTTATAATTACATTTTTTTCAACAATTATTTAAATTTTTTTAACTCCTCACAGAACTTACCATTTTTATTGCATTTAACTAGGGTGGATTTCATTCAGAGAAGAGTTAACAGAGCTGTGGTGGAAGAATTTGGAGGGAAAACCAAGTACACAGATTAAATTAAAGTTCACTTTAAGTCATCTCAGAATCCAATATCCAGTGGTGACGTTGGAGTGGAAGATTAGGGTGGAGCATCAAAACAAGTATGCCAACTAGAGTCATAAGCCCCAAAATGTTAACATGGTCTTTTTCCTTATGGTCAAACAATGACATATGTTTTAAAATGGTGAGAAATGGGACATAGTTATTAGAGCTGCTGCCCAATAGTTCTGGTAATATGGGTTTAATCTTGACCCCACAGTGATGCCTGTGTGGAATTTACACATTCTCCCTATGACTGCATGAATTTAATTGGATACTCTAGTTTTCCATCAGATTTCCACAAAAATGATTGGTAGATTAATTGGCTACTGTAGATTGTTCCTGGTCTATAGAGGAGTGGCAGAATTGAGAGAAATATGGGAAGAATAAAATGGGAGTGGTATGCTTGAAATATGGCATGGACTTAGTGGACTGATGAGCCTGTTTCCATGCCGTATGATTCCAAACAGAGACAGTGGACAAATGTGGAAAATAGTGAGGCTGGAACAGTGAAAAGCCCATTGATGTACTCAAGGAAGAAGGCTACACTCAGGTCGGGGAGAAGAGTTGAAAAAGAGATTTTTCTGGGTCTCGGCGTATACACAGTGTGAGAGAACTACACTCAGGTCGAGGAGAAGAGTTTAACAAGAAGGATTTTGCAGGTCTTGTCAGGGACTGCGAGAGCAGAAGAGAAGCATTTTAAAAAGCAGTGAAAAATGTTTTTGTTTTAAATTTAAAAAAATTTAGACATACAGCATAGTACAGGCCATTTCGGCCCACAACTCCATGTTGCCCAATTTACACACAATTAACCTGCACCCTTAGTACATTTTGAATGGTGGGAGGAAACCAGAGCCCCTGGGAAAACCCACGCAGACATGGGGAGAACATACAAACTCCTTACATAAACTGCGGGATTTGAACTCTGGTCCTGATCGCTGGCACCGTAAAAGTGTTGCGCTAACCACTTCACCAACCTTGCTGCCCAGAAGTAGGTGCTTGTTTAAATTTCTCCATTGGCTAATTAGCTATACCCAGTATGTAAGGTTACGTCAAGCGGAGAGGCTTTTGTGTGAGGGGCCCAGTGTATGAGTGGGAATTTGAGGTTTTGGTTCAAGAAGCTTCAGTGAGCAGAGGCTGAGGTGGAGTTGTAACAGTTGAGGCAAGGCAAAGACAGGTTTTTCTAACTTTTTCCTCTTTAATAGACAGTGGAAATGGCAGCCAATGTAGGGACATGCTTCACTTGCAGAATGTGGATAGTCAGGGAAGCCAACAGTGTCCTGATTACTTCATCTGTTTTGTAATGTTGAATGTTCTATATTCTGGTTGACTGCCAGTTGCTTATGGTGTTCCACAGGGGTCAGTGTTTGGGCCACTTATTTTTATGTTGTACATTAATGATATGGATTATGAATGAGGAACTTTTGTGGCCAAGTTTGCAGATTATATGAAGGTAAGTGGAGGAGCAGGTAGGGTTGAGGAAACAGGGAGGCTGTACAAGAACTTAGATTAGGAGCATGGGCAAAGAAGTTGTGAATGAAATACAATCTCAGAAAGTGTGCGGTCATGTACTTGGGTAGAAAAAAAATAAATGGGCAGACTATTTTTAAAACTGAAATTGAAAATAACCAGATGCAAAGTGGCCTGAAGGTAAAGTTGCATGTTGAGTTGGTGGTGAAGAAGGCAAATGCAATGCTGCCATTCATTTCAAGAGGAATAGAATATAGGAACAGGGATGTGATGTTGAGGCTTTATAAAGGTACTGGTAAGACCTCACTTAGAGTATAATGAGCTGTTTTAGGCTCCTTACTTTAAAAAATGATGACATTGTAGAGGTTCAGAGGAGGTTCACAAAGATAATTCTGTGAATTGAAAGGGTTATCATATAAGGAGCCTTTGATAGCTCTTGGCCTGTACTTATTGGAATTTAGGAGAATAGGGGGGGATCTCTCTGAAACATTTCAAATGTTAAAAGTCATGGATAGATTAGATTTAGAAAGATTGTTTCGCAAGGTGGGAGAGTCTAGTACAAGAGGCCATAATTTTAGGATTGAAGAATGTCTGCTTAGAACAGTAATGGCACAGATGGTTATGGAGGCCAGGCCATTGGCTGCATTCAAAGTAGAGATTGATAGGTTCTTGATTAGCCAGGACATCAAAGGTTATGGGGAGAAGGCATAGCACCAGGGCTGAGTGAGAAAATGGATCAGCTCATGATTAAATGACTCAATGCGCTGACAAAATTATTTCTGCTCCCATGTCCAATGGCCTTGACAACAACATTAAAACATATTTCAAAATATACTTAATTAGAGCACAGGTGGCCAAGATGATTTTTTTTTTGTTCAGTGAATTAATGGTACAACACAGCCCATAATTAAAATCTAACTATCATAATTCTTCTTTTTTTTTCTTTGGCTTGGCTTCGCGGACGAAGATTTATGGAGGGGATAAAAGTCCACGTCAGCTGCAGGCTCGATTGTGGCTGACAAGTCCGATGCGGGACAGGCAGACACGGTTGAGTGGTTGCAGGGGAAAATTGGTTGGTTGGGGTTGGGTGTTGGGTTTTTCCTCCTTTGTCTTTTGTCAGTGAAGTGGGCTCTGCGGTCTTCTTCAAAGGAGGTTGCTGCCCGCCGAACTGTGAGGCGCCAAGATGCACGGTTTGAGGCGATATCAGCCCACTGGCGGTGGTCAATGTGGCAGGCACCAAGAGATTTCTTTAGGCAGTCCTAGTACCTCTTCTTTGGTGCACCTCTGTCACGGTGGCCAGTGGAGAGCTCGCCATATAACACGATCTTGGGAAGGCGATGGTCCTCCATTCTGGAGACATGACCCACCCAGCGCAGCTGGATCTTCAGCAGCGTGGACTCGATGCTGTCGGCCTCTGCCATCTCGAGTACTTCGATGTTAGGGATGAAGTCGCTCCAATGAATTTTGAGGATGGAGCGGAGACAACGCTGGTGGAAGCGTTCTAGGAGCCGTAGGTGATGCCGGTAGAGGACCCATGATTCGGAGCCGAACAGGACTGTGGGTATGACAACGGCTCTGTATACGCTTATCTTTGTGAGGTTTTTCAGTTGGTTGTTTTTCCAGACTCTTTTGTGTAGTCTTCCAAAGGCACTATTTGCCTTGGCGAGTCTGTTGTCTATCTCGTTGTCGATCCTTGCATCTGATGAAATGGTGCAGCCGAGATAGGTAAACTGGTTGACCGTTTTGAGTTTTGTGTGCCCGATGGAGATGTGGGGGGGCTGGTAATCATGGTGGGGAGCTGGCTGATGGTGGACCTCCATTTTCTTCAGGCTGACTTCCAGGCCAAACATTTTGGCAGTTTCCGCAAAACAGGACGTCAAGCGCTGAAGAGCTGGCTCTGAATGGGCAACTAAAGCAGCATTGTCTGCAAAGAGTAGTTCACGGACAAGTTTCTCTTGTGTCTTGGTGTGAGCTTACAGGCGCCTCAGACTGAAGAGACTGCCATCCGTGCAGTACCGGATGTAAACAGCGTCTTCATTGTTGAGATCTTTCATGGCTTGGTTCAGCATCATGCTGAAGAAGATTGAAAACTATCATAATTATATTTTTTAAATTTACATTTAATTTGGCTTCTACTTCATTGGAATACAGGATCAAAAGTCGATGAAGATGATGGGTGAAGAATTCAGTGAAAGATCCTTGCTCTCTTAAACCTAAATTTCATTAATTGAAAAGACTTTAAGAGCTGAGAATTTCCACTTGAGAAAATTACTTATAATTTAAGAGATAAATATCATATATTTTGTCAAATATGGATCCCATATTTACAAACTGTTGGAATTAAGATTTAGATGAATCTTAAACATTACCTTTCTCCTATCAATCTCTAGGAATATATAAATGTTGAAAAGTATTGGAAAGTGAAGTGCTCCTGTTGTGGTTTCCTTGTCCCTTTTTTTCTTTTTCTTTTTTAGTTTGGAGAGGGTTGGGGGAGGGGGATGGGGGGGATTTGGAGGTAGTTTTTCTTTTTTTATATATATTATATATATATATATATATATATCTTCTTTGGCTTGGCTTCGCGGACAATGATTTATGGAGGGGTAATGTCCACGTCAGCTGCAGGCTTGTTTGTGGCTGACAAGTCCGATGCGGGACAGGCAGACACGGTTGCAGTGGTTGCAAGGGAAAATTGATTGGTTGGGGTTGGGTGTTGGGTTTTTCCTCCTTTGTCTTTTGTCAGTGAGGTGGGCTCTGCGGTCTTCTTCAAAGGAGGTTGCTGCCCGTCGAATTGTGAGGCGCCAAGATGCACGGTTTGAGGCGATATCAGCCCACTGGTGGTGGTCAATGTGACAGGCACCAAGAGATTTCTTTAGGCAGTCCTTGTACCTCTTCTTTGGTGCACCTCTGTCTCGGTGGCCAGTGGAGAGCTCGCCATAGAACACGATCTTGGGAAGGTGATGGTCCTCCATTCTGGAGATGTGACCTACCCAGTGCAGTTGGATCTTCAGCAGCGTGGATTCGATGCTGTCGGCTTCTGCCATCTCGAGTACTTCGATGTTGGAGATGAAGTCGCTCCAATGAATGTTGAGGATGGAGCGGAGACAATGCTGGTGGAAGCATTCTAGGAGCCGTAGGTGATACCGGTAGAGGACCCATGATTCGGAGCCGAACACACATATAAAATACCACATGTATTTGGATTAAGTTTGAAATATTGTGATTTAAGTGAATTTTAAGTGATTTTCTAGTAAAAAAATTATTTTAAAAAGAGCTGAGGATGTGCCTTAAGAAAATGAAGGAGACAATTTCAGTTCTGGAAGGGGGAATGCATTGGATGGAGGAAGAAATAGTCCAGAAAGTAGAGCTATAAATGTTATAATAAGTGTGAATAAATAGATTTTAAATCAGATGAGCTTCAGAGCTAATGTTAAGTAATTTTTCATAATTTTATTCCTTTGTGGCAGCCTGCCACTGCGGAGATCGAGCCTACACATTGCGCGGCAGTAAACAGTAGCGTAACACTCTATAACACGTCCCTTAACACAGCGAACTGGCATGGTTGAAAGCTGGAGCAGTACAAGACCAGCAGCCCTAAAATGGCGCTGGCCAAGCTGCCCAGCTAACAGATCAATAACAGGCTGGAGAAGAAGGGCATTCATATGCAAGAATGTTCCTGCCCGGTATTGTTATTCATGCAGCTGATGTCAGCCAATCAAACAAATGGCGGGAACTCCAACCATATAAAAGGGGCCTTTCCAGCCTCAATAAATCTCAGAGTTTAACCTCCCACACTGTGAGTGTGTGTGTTGCTTTGTAGCAGTCGGCTACACTTTCATGATCTCAGTTATACCTTGAACAAAGATGAGTTCAGAAGTCCCTAGGTTTATAAAATCTGTTGGGCTGGAGACAGACGAGTAGCCCACATACGCAAACACCTGAGCTTTCAATTTTTGTTGTAATGCTTATTTGCAACTTTAGTCTTATGTGGGCTGCTTGTGAGACTCTGACAGTAAAATAAATACTGCAATGTTTAAAATGTTTTTATTGTAATCATTCATCTCGAATTTCTAGTGTCTACCATTTTAGTTGGATTTGCATACAACAGTCATGGAAAGTATGATACATTACCAGTTTACACATCAAAAGTCATTTGGCCACTTTCACAATTACTTCAAGGATTAGCAAGTAATGTTTCTAATTTATGGTCAATCTACCTGTTCCTGCCTGGTAGGTCAAGTTTAGAAAAACAACCTGTCATTTAGACGTACTGAGTCCAATTCCTTGATTCAGTTTGTTGATGAAAGTCTGTAGCATATTGGCAGTTGATGAACAGAAGCTGATTACGTTTATGTATTGTACAGCAGAGCACTGAACATTTGGTAAAATGTTGACTTGTGATGGGCTTTTGTGGAAGCATCTCCCTCGGGAAATGAAAAAAAAATGCCTGCTACATATGTGGGAGAGTTCAAAAGTCTAGTGGTGGAAAAGAAACATTAATCTCTTTTGTAAGTATCCCCCAGGGAGAAGAGGGGAAGAAATTAGGTTCACTTTGGGATCAAGTTGCCACCAAGTTAACATGCTTGGTGGTTGGAGATTGGACAAAGCTGATTTTTTTTTTGGCAGACTATAGTTGGATATATGACTTCAGCAGATCCTTAAGCACCAGGGTGCTGTTGATTATTGACCAGTCAGCCCAGTTCACTGACATAACATGAGGGCTAGAATGATAAACACTTGATCCTAAAAAAATCCCTGTTGCCACTGCTGAACAGATTAGACCAATCACAGTTAAATTTTTGGCAGTATCCTGTTCCAAACCATACTGCATTTGACAAGTTAAATCACTGGATGTAGCTCATGCACTCAAAAACTCCTGAATCTTAACCTGAACCTAAATTCTCTGAGCAGAGATGGTCCAATGTGAGAAATGGTGTGCACTTCTTGTGAGATTATCAGAAAGTCTTTCTCTGAAGGTTTTTGATAGTGTGAGTTGGTAGTTCTAAAATTATATGCTGAATTATAGGAACTAGAAGTTAAGGCTTAATAACATTTATTTTAAACATATTCAAAATAAGCCGCCGCAGTTCACCCTGTGCCTGGATTGGGGCCGCCGCCTCCCACTCTCTGCCCGGATCGGGGCCTTCGCCTGCCCCACTCGACCGAGGCCGGGGCCGCCGTCTCCCCCTTGCTCCTGCCCGGATCGGGGCCGCCGCCGTCTACCCTTCGCCCGGACCGGGGCCGGGGCCGCTGCTGCTCTCCCTGTGCCCGGACTGGGGCCGCCGCCTCCCACTCCCTGTCCGGACCGGGGCCTCCGCCTGCCTCACTCGACCGAGGCCGGGGCCGCACCATTTCATCAGATGCAAGGATCGACAATGAGATAGACAACAGACTCGCCAAGGCAAATAGTGCCTTTGGAAGACTACACAAAAGAGTCTGGAAAAACAACCAACTGAAAAACCTCACAAAGATAAGCGTATACAGAGCCGTTGTCATACCCACACTCCTGTTCGGCTCCGAATCATGGGTCCTCTACCGGCACCACCTACGGCTCCTAGAACGCTTCCACCAGCGTTGTCTCCGCTCCATCCTCAACATCCATTGGAGCGCTTACACCCCTAACGTCGAAGTACTCGAGATGGCAGAGGTCGACAGCATCGAGTCCACGCTGCTGAAGATCCAGCTGCGCTGGATGGGTCACGTCTCCAGAATGGAGGACCATCGCCTTCCCAAGATCGTGTTATATGGCGAGCTCTCCACCGGCCACCGTGACAGAGGTGCACCAAAGAAAAGGTACAAGGACTGCCTAAAGAAATCTCTTGTTGCCTGCCACATTGACCACCGCCAGTGGGCTGATAACGCCTCAAACCGTGCATCTTGGCGCCTCACAGTTTGGCGGGCAGCAACCTCCTTTGAAGAAGACCGCAGAGCCCACCTCACTGACAAAAGGCAAAGGAGGAAAAACCCAACACCCAACCCCAACCAACCAATTTTCCCTTGCAACCGCTGCAATCGTGTCTGCCTGTCCCGCATCGGACTTGTCAGCCACAAACGAGCCTGCAGCTGACGTGGACTTTTTACCCCCCTCCATAAATCTTCGTCCGCGAAGCCAAGCCAAAGATAAAAAAAAATTCAAAATAAGTAAATGTGTTTGAAATTAGACATTGTAAAATATTTGATCCCAAATATTGAATGGAAATATAAAAAGTGCATTTATAGTTATTTCCCTGTTTCAACCATGGTTAGTATTAAATCCCACACAATTCTATTTATAGATTGGCAAGGATCTACAGACACCTAGCAGTGTTTCTGAAGTAAGGTCTGAGTAGTGTCAGCAACTTGAGAAAATACGTTGTCTCAAAGTTTTGAGTCAATTTTTCTTGTTTAAAATGCAGAGACCCAATGTTTCTTTTGTTCCCAGGGCATTACCAAACTGAGATTATCACCAATTTGTGAAGGTCTCCTTTTAATACAGAGATATCTGGGTGTGGTGGGTGGTCACTACCAAAGGCATCAAACATATTCCATTATATTAAATAAATTAAATGTTAATAAACCTATTAAAATAGATTAAAATTGTATCGAGAAAAGAATATCTATGCACAAAATCTCATTCTTGGATTAAATGCACAATATTTTTATATTTATTTTCAAAATTTGGTAATTCTTTCCCACAATGATAAACCTGAATATTCAGAGGCTAAGTCAGGTTCCCTGATGCAATTTTGATAAAATGCTTCAAAGAAAACGAATTATTGGAACATTTAATTCATCATTGCTTCTTCGGTTAATAAAATTGATATGCCAAAAGCAAGGACCAGACTTATATCATTCTATAGGCTTTTATTATCAGAAGAAGCCACCTCTACTGACCAGTGGGATAAGTTGCTCCATCTGTTATACCAGTAGGGTGGAGCCAATCTACAGTCATAACCAATAGCAAGCAGTCAGCATAATACATTACATCACTACACAGTGGTTCCAACATTTTTTGGGCTACTGCCCCCTTGGCCTCCAGGCCACATCCCAAGCACCACCCTCCTATACAATGATGCTGGGTGTGTGTTAATGGTCGTGCTGAGGAGGGATAGTGGCAGCATTGAGCGGGATGAGGGGGTTAGTGGCAGCACTGAGCAAGATGAGGGTTAGTGGCGGTACTAAGTGGGGTGGGGTATAGTCCCAGGAGCTGAGCGGGGTGGGGGATAGTGGCAACATTGAGCGGGGTGAGGGGTTTAGTTGCAGTACTGGGGGGATAGTGGCAGCACTGAGAGAGGGGGGTAGTGGTGGCGCTTAGTGGGGTAGAGGGCTTAGTAGTGGCACTGAGCACGGTGGAGAGTTAGTAACAGCCCTGAGTGGGGTGGGGTTTAGTGGCTACATTGAGCATGGTGGGGGTATTAGTAACAGCTCTGAGTGGGGTGGGCGTTTAATGGCGGCATTGAGCATGGTGGGGGTGTTAGTAACAGCTCTGAGTGGGGTGGGGATTTAGTGGCAGCATTGAGCATGGTGGGGGCTGGTTAGTAACAGCATTGAGTGGGGTGAGGGATAGCAGTGGTGTTCAGAGTGGGTTAGTGGCAGCACTGAGAGGGGCATTGGTGCTGAGAGGGGGATAATGACACCAGTACAATATGCCGGCCACCGAGACCACCTCTCACATGGTTGCCATTTATTTTGCTCACTACTGCCTCCCTGAGTCTGGCCAGAAAATTACTGCACTGGCTTCTTCATTAAACTTTGCAGCAAACAAGGCAGAAGGTTCGGACCGCTCCCTTTTCCCTTCATCATCCTTGGATTTTTCCACCCTCCGCAGTGGGGGGGGGGGGGGGGTGGTGCTGCCCACTTTGCAAATCACTAGATTAGAGGAAAAAGTTGAAGCAAAAAAGTTGTGAACCTGCAGCATATCAATTTGAAGAATAATTTCTATCGATCAATTACTTTTTTTGCTATTTGTTCTGAGTCCCAGCAAGCAGGATATTTGATTATTACCATTTATACCTCCATCCCCACCTTACTGGTTTGTAGGTGGCATAGGCTGCCCTTTATCCCTATAGATAAGATTGCCTGAACAGTAGTGAAATGCTCACCTAATTCCTCATTCTTATGTGTACAATGAGCAAATACTGCAAAAAAAATTGTTTAATTTAATATTATGTGAAATTCATTTCAGCATTGATTTAGAAAATTGGATACAATGTTGAAGAATCACTAATTTTGGAGTTGTTTATGAATATGTACTTGACATATTGCATTAATTTAGAAGTGTGACCAGGCACTACTGGCTTGGCTTCTTCCTTGTACCAACCATGCAATTTTTACATCAGTCATGTACAGTTTGACATCATTCCCAATTAGCTATGGATATTAGGCCATTGTCTTTTGAGGAGCGCCCATCATTGACCAATCCTTGCTTCAAATACATCCCTTCCTTTTTAATTACTTACTGACTTTAAGGCCATTGATGCTTTCCCTTTTACAACACTGCACACCCTCCTCTACTAACAAATTTGAAACTTTGTTGACCCTCATATACCCTGTCTGCCAACTCCTCCCTCCTTCAGATCCCAAGCTCATATCTATCTAGAAGGCAACTACGCAGCTCTGGTCCTGATCTCCAGGCACGATATCCTTTCCTCCACCAAGTCCCAGTCAAAACCTGGGTTCCAGTCCTGACCTCCCAACTTCACCTTTTGTGTATGAAGGGAAGCATGTAATAGAGGTCCAAAAGCCCTTACTGGTCATTTTTAATTGTCTTCAGGCAAGGATAAAGGCCTCTTGTTTTTTTATATATTAAAAGTGAAACATGTTTTCTTTTCAAACATGCTGGAAGCCTTTGGGGATATTACAAGTGCAGATGGATATGGTATTTCGAGGAGGTATTTGATGAGGTGCCGACAAAAGACCTGCATAAGATCTGGATGAGTGGACAAGTATCTGCCAGATAGTGTACAACATTAGTAAATATGAGGTAATCCTCTTTCAAAAATAAAATTGCTTGGAGCAAATTACCCCTACTGATTCACAAGTGAAGTGTTGCTTCAATAGCAAGGACTCTTTTGGGCCTTGAATGGTGGTGACAGAGGAGGCGTGTAAGTGAGGAACATCTGGCATTTGTAGGTACCAAAGGGGTGATTGGTGGGAAGGGATGAATGAATAAAGGGGTCAGGCAGAGAGTGATCCCTATGGAAAATGAGGAGGAGAGTGGAGAGGAGGGGAAGATGTCTTGTGGTAAGATCTTGTGATAGGTGGCAAAAACTGCTTGACACTAAGGTACCCTGTTGTGATAATTGTCTGATTAGAAATTGTTTTACTTCACACAGGCCTTAAAGCATCATTAGTGTTGCTCATGGTGTTTCTGGAAGTCACATAAATGTTGAGAAACGTAACCCTGTTCACAATGATGTCAGAATTCCCTGTGATATGCTGCATGTCGCTGACATTGTTGTTTTCAGCATATATGGCAAGATTCTGCAGCTGTCATTTAGCATTGCAGGTGTGATCTCTTCAGTAAACAACAATTCAAACAATGTTACTCCAGGTAGAGTGTGTTGCTTCAGTAATGGAAGGGGATGGGAAAGTGGCCCCAGATTTTCAGAGGGGCTTGTACAGGCTGATGAAGAATAATGCCCGAGGAAGACAGGGTTGCATTGCTTATAGAAGAATGTCAGGGATTTTCTGTAAAGTTAAGAGTGCAGTTCTTGACTTGCTGTTCTTTGAGGGAAACTTCAAAGCCAACTCCTGTTGGGCCAAGGAAAAGTGTAGGAAGTCTTCTTTTCTCCTTTAGAATGAGGTTTGGTTAACATCGAAAAACAAACTGTTAGATGTGGCAAAGATTTACAATGTAGTCTCAAATGATCCTGAGGTTTGGAAGCAAAGCAGTCAAGGCTTTGTGAAGATGTATTTGAGGTCACCAGATATTAGAAATGTCAGTGAGGACAAAGAGTACAATTTGAGTATTGTATGGCACAGTTCAAATGTTCTTTGGTTGAATAAGAGCTTGTTTTTAGATCACCATTGAAAATATCACAATAGACAAATTTTGGTGTATGCACCTCAGTTGATATGTGTGGGTATTTTGACCTGAAAAAAGAGGTGCTTAAGATAATAAGTTATATTTCGTTATGATATGCAGAAGTGCAATGCTTCACCACTATTTGGGGCCCCAAACATTCCCTTACAAGTGAAACAACACTTCACCTATGAATCTTAATGGGTTGCATTGTCCAGCTGGTATGCCAGTGCATCCTCCTCTGCATCAGGGAGACTGGACAGCGACTGGGAGATCACTTCGTTGAGCACATTTGCTCTGTCTGCTGCAACCATTTAAATTCCGCACACCATTTCCACATTTAAATACCTGTCCATGGCCTCAGGAACTACCAAGATGAGGCTATCCACAAATTGGAGGAACAACCTTTATATTCTGTCTCTGCAGTCTGCAACCAGACGGCGTAAACTTCGACCTCCAATTTCCAATCACCCTCTTGCCTGATCTCTTACTTTTCCTCATCTCCCATCTCCCTTTCTCCTGTTACCCACCTTCTTTCCTTCCTTCTCTTATGAGAGAGCTAACTTTCCTCTGCTCTCTGCCTCTATCACTTCTCAGCTATATTCTCTTCTACCTTCCCACCTGTATCCACCTATTACCTTTGTAAGCTTGTGTACAACCCCTTTCCTCTACCCAGCCCACCTTTTTATCTTTGTGACTGCCTAATTTTCAGAACTCCTGAAGAAGGGCTCAGATCCAAAATCTTGACTGCATTTTACTTTCTATGAATTTTCCGTGACCTGCTGAATTTCTCCAACATTTTTGTGTCATCACATTCCAAGTATTGCTTTTGGTTTAAATGTCTTTAATTCAATTAACTCCTATTAGAAAGTGCATGTACAAATTATACAGTAATGGCCTCACAACATATTGTCTACAATCACATACATGAACGCTAAATTCACAGGGTTCTTTAGATGGTAGGTACCTTGCAGCAATTCTTTTAAAAGAGCCAAAATCTTTGGAAGAAATGTTGGAAAAAAAAGTGAGAAAGTAGATATTACTTTGAAGCAGGTCTTTAAATGGATACTGCACAGTTACATGTACATCTAAAACAGCAAGGATCAAGAAACTGCTTGCTCCTCGGGTTACAGAACAGTCAATTAAAATGGCCCAAAATGATATAGAGGCCAATTGACATCATTAACCTACTGTGGGTTGAGGTCCATAATGAAAGAAAAATAACATAAAACAATCACTTAATCTTGTAGAATCTGAAACCAGTGCTGTCACAATATTTTTTTTATATTCATGTGTAATGTGTTAAAATTCCCATTGATCACATCTTCGAACTGATCTGCATGTTTTAACATATGAAAATGAGATTCATTCTTTGGAATGTGGTCTGAATACAATTCTGTGCTCTTTATGGTGTATTCTAGATTCAGACCACATATGTTAACCTTTCTTTCTATAAAATTTTAAAAAAGCAAATCATACCTTGATGAAAGGCCCAAGCCTGAAATATTAGGTATGTATTTTTTATCTTTGCTATAGAAAACACACTGAGTTTCTCCAGCTTTTTTTACTTCATCCACTGTGTCTACAGTTTTACTTTCTTTTGATGAAGAATGTTGCCTGTAAATCTTACAGACTAACCAGGACATTAATGTATCACCCTTAAAGTTAGCTGATACTTTCCTATTTATCAAGTAGCAATGGCATTTCAATTAAAATATTTGAACTTTTGATCCTATAAACAATCCTGCCAATTTACTCAGTTTAAGAAACAAATTTTTGAAATGAATATTTTCTGTAGAGCAATCTTCAGGCACTTTGTGCTATTTCATTGCCTTTGACAACTTTTTTATTTGTTTCTCCATGCAGTTTCCAATACTTAATAATGCCATTGTGTGTGAGAGTCAGAATTGGTTCATTCTGTAATGTTGAAAAGGCAAATCTTGCTTGTGTCGTAAAAATAATCTTTATTGTAAAATTTTTTTTTCCAGGTTACAAGGTATCACTATCTGTAAAATATTTTTAGAGATTTTGATTCTGCGTCAGCATTGACCAAGTATTTTCTGACCTGTCTAACCCCTCCCCTGCTCCACCTGGAATTGTCGCCTGCAGTCACCTTTCATTGTTGCATGGTCTGAAGGTGAGGGCCCTTTTTAGCTGGCCAGAGCCAGAGCTGAATTCCAGTGAAGTGCTTTGTGTTTTGGCAAGGGCTATGGTGATGCAGTAAGAGGGCACCGTTCTAAAAAAGCTGAAAGCATTGATGGCTCTGCTCCAAAAGTTGCAAACGCTGTTGATTGATTTTTAAGGTTTTGTGCCTGACATTCAGAAATTTTTAAAAAGACAAAGATATTTGGATATTATTTGATAAAATAACAAAAAAAAATTCCTAAACACCTATAACTAATTAAAAGCATTCATTTCAAAAATGAAAACAAAATAATTATAATAATAATACCTTCTCCTTTGACTCTTAATCCAAGGCTCTCCAATCCTCTCCAATCCTTTTGGAAATCAATGGCAACTTGAAACCCAAGTCATTTTCAATCCGGTGCAAAATCTCAGAGGTGTCTTCAGGTATTTTGGTAGCATTGAACTTGGGGGAGTGAAATGTTAAATTCAGTGTTTTGAATCTGGTTGTGAGTCTGGAACTTGAATCTTTGATAGTGCCATGTGCTGTTTGAACTGCAAAGTGTCTGTGATTCTGAACAAAATTACTGGCTTTGGCCAGCAAGATCTTGTCCGGTGATGCATTCGTGCCAACTTCTGAAGATGCGCTATTGCAGCAGATCTTAGTTTAGCCCTACTTGGAATATTGTGTTCAGTTCTGGTCAACCCACTACAAGAAGGATATGGATGCTATAGAAATGGTGAAGAGGAGATTTATAAGGATGCTGCCAGGTTTGGAGATTGTGCCTTATGAGGATAGGTTGATTGAACTTAATCTTTTCTCCTTGGAGCCATTTTGGATGAGGGGTAACCCCAGATAGTGGTGTACAAGAGGCATTAATCGTGTGTTTGGGGTTTTCCCAAGGCTGAAATGACTAGCACAATGGGGCATAGTTTTAAGGTGCTCAGGAGTAAGTAAAGGTGAGATGTAAGAAGTAAGTTTTTCACGTAGAGTGTGGTAGGTAAATGGAATGTGATTCTGGGAATGGTGATGGAGGCAGGTACAACAGGATCTTTTAAGAGACAATTAGATAGGTACACAGAAATGAGAAAAATGGAGGGTTCTGCAGTAGTAAAATTCTAGGTAGTTGTTAGAGTAGATCATTAGATAGGCTCAATACTGTGAGCCAAAGGGTTTATACTGTGCTGTTGATTTCTATGTTCTAGATGAGGTTGCATGCTAAGCTCATTAATTTTTAAAATAAACCCTTTAGTCAGCATCAAACATTCTTAAGTACAGATAAAAAATGTGAAGCACTCACTGCATTGTTTCAGTTTTGTAACTTAAAACATAATTGAAAAATATGGTGTACTTTCAAAAGCAGTTCTGTAATATTTGTACTTGCTGCTGAATTGTTCACCTTCACCTACTAAAAGAATCGTTCCATAGCATTACATTTTTCTTGATTAAAATCGAATTACAGATATTAAAATATCTTGTGCTAATGCAATGCACCAAGCTGGTTTCTTTTCCTATTCTTGGAATTGAACAATATAGTAAAGGATGATACCAAACAATATGGCATCTTAATAAATAATTACTTTCAACATTGCATGCCTGATTTAGTTGTTGTAATTGTATTGCTGTATGTGTAATTCTGATCTAATATCAGGTGCTTTTCATTGTAATTTAGTAATCTGAGTTAGAAAGAAAAATACAACAAAACTAGAAATCTCGCTAAAACTGCAATCTAGTAATATTCCTGTGTGATTCATTTGCTCATTTCAGAGCAAATACTTTGTTTCTGTCAGTTGAATGAATGGATGAGAATGAATGAATAAAAGTTTATTGCCATATGCATAAGTACATGTTGCAGCTTCACAGTTACACTCCCCCAAACACAGAAATAGCAATTTAAGTATAATTAACATATAAGATGCCACAATGAGTAAAAGAAATAATAAATGTAAAAAAAAAGAAAAATGAAAAATAATATTCACAGTTGCCTGGTGATGTAACAAATGTGTCGACAGTAATGCAGCCAGATCTTTGGCAGTCTTGAGGTTGTGTAATGGTTTGGGTGATGTAGAGAAGTATAAGAGCCTGGTAGCTGTTGGAAAAAACCTGTTCTTGAAACTTCTGTACCTTCTGCCTGAAGGCAGCAGTGAGAAGAGAACATGGCCAAGGTGATGCGGATCCTTTAAGACATTGGCTGCCTCCTTGAGGCAATGCAACATGTAAATGATTTTGAATGACATGAGGTTAATGTCCATGATGGAGTCGGCTGAGCCTGCTACTTTCTGCAGCGTTCCCAGGCATTTGAGTTTCCAAATTAGCCTGTGATGCAACCAGTCAGTATAATTTCTCCCACATACCAGCTAACGTGCTAAGTCTCCTTAAATTCCTTAGAAAGTCGTTTGGTCCATTTTTGTTCCTTCTTTTTCAAAGCATGATCCATATAATTTCCAGCATTAAAATTAGGAATATTATTAATTTTGTTTTGTAAAATATCATAACATCACAGTTTACATGTGGCGAGTTGCAGAGCAGATTGAGGCAGACCAAATGATAAAACTTAATTCAATCATCTTAATCAGATGTTATATAAAATTTGTGAGATTATAGCATTGGAAAGATTGAAAACCTCAATAATGTTGACCTTTATCCTTTCAAAGCAAAACTTCCAAAACCTTTTCTGTTAAATGAGAATCATAAATGGCTTCAACCTTTGTTGTGATTTACACTCAGCAAAACATAATATACTTATTTTTAATGGTCATTGCATTAATAATGCTTTTGATGTTGATATTTTTATGACTCCACCAGTGAATCTGTGAAATAGTCCTTGATTACATGATTCTTCCTCTTTCCGACTCATCTTCTCTATCTTAATAATTAGCTCGTCAATGTACATTTTCCACTGCAGATGTGAAATGGCTTGTGGATCAACTGCTGGTGAAAGAAATAGCCTGATTTTTATTTCTCTAGAAATCAATGGTACTACAGAGCCTGCATGATGAATAAAACAGAAGCCAGTTTTACCCCCGAGTAGCAAATTGAAATTTGGCCCTTGAATTTGGTTTCATGGAGTGATAATGAGTTTAATCCATATTTTGTTAAATGAATAGGAAAGATATTCAAATCCATAACCAAACATATTACTTCAATATCACTGAATGATGTGCTGTAAATAGTGTGGGGTGATCAGACTTCAAAGTTGTTCTACAATTTTGTGTGATCATTGATCTGTACCTTATCTCTATCCGCCTGCCTTGGCTCTATATCCTTTTCATCACTTAAATGTAACCATAATGCTAAATTAAATTGAGTACACTTATATTCCAAGATAAGTGTGCAATATTACATGGATAAAAGGGCGACAAAGGCGGCCTAAAACCTCTATGGTCAGATGTACTTAATTAAAGGTAAATTAATGACAGCTGTTTTTTTATGTCGCCAGCACACCTTTGATCTATTGTACCCTTCAGACCCCTTTGGACAAGGCAGTTAAATACCAGCCAGGAGGCCTATTTTAAAGACATTAGGGCCCTTAAGGGCAAACAAGTGACAGAAAGAAAAAGGGATGACAACTGAAGCAGCCGTAAGCCGTTAGCTGTATTCATTAGAGAACCTTAAACATGTCTACTGAAGGAAAGATATCCACAAATGCAGATCAACCAAGCAGCAAGAATTACAACAGCTTAGGGACACATGACTGGTCCACTTTTTCATGGAAAGGATTTTTTCAAGCTGTTTTTAAGTATGCAGGAGAAAAAATATTACTTACACATTTTCATTGCAATAAGATTGGTTCAATATGGATGGAATCGGCCACAGCTGTGATGGCACTAATACCACATAACCTAATGTTGACCTTTGCAGTTTCTTCAATTACATTTAGAAAATGTCTTCTTCAGTCCTTGATAGAAGGGATGTGTCATTTGACTGTGGCAATGTTGTATTTTATGTCTTTGAAATCCTTGGGTCAACTTGGAAGATCCGTGGCATGATGCTGTCAAATGATTACAGATGGCTCTGCGCATATTTGGGACAGAATATGAAGGTGTTGGAGTGCGGATACAAAAGTCTTTTAATTACTATATGGGGTGCATGGACATTTTAGGATTATAGCATTTCAATCCAAATCAATATTATAATTTTATTTTAAATCTCTTTATAATGGAATTGGTGATTGAAATGTGGGAGTTGGGCCAAAAGTTGCATTGATTTCATTTACGATTTCCAATAATTATTGAGTTGTTTACACCAAGTCAATGATGTTCACCTCAAATTGAATGCAAAAGTCCAAAATGGTTTATTTTTGTATGCTTTATTGCGGGTTGGCCATGGTTGACATAACCGTTCGTGCAATGGCTTTACAGCACCAGCGATCGGGACCAAGGTTAGAATCCCGCGCTGTCTGAAAGGAGTTTGTACATTCTCCCCGTGTCTGCATGGGTTTTGCCCAGGGGCTCCAGTTTTCTCCCACCATTCAAAACATACTGGGGGTTTAGGTTAATTGGATGTGAATTTGGCAGCACAAACTCGTAGGCTGAAATGGCCTGTAACCATGCTGAATGTCTAATTTCTTTAAAAATTCAATTTCTGTTATATGAATTTGAGAAAATACGGACAGGTTTGTACTCAGAAGCTTTAACTTGGAAATTACCATTGGCAATGGTATAAAGTGATGGTTTATAATTGTTGAGCAATATGCACACAAGAAATTAAATGTGCAAGTTCACAATCTTGAAGTTCATTGCTATTGGAGGCTGAATCTGTCGCTTCATTCCTTTGCGAGATTAGTCATTTCCTTCCATATGATAAAATATTAAATAAAAATATTGAATTCAAATGGGAATTAACGACATGGGGTGTTTTTAAAATGATTCAAGTAACCAAGGACTTTGGAGTATATTGGAAAAGCACTTAAATATTTGTAAAATTCAACAAAGCTGGTATACACTATCAAAACATATTTTGTTTTCCTTTGTTCAGTGAGATACATTTTGTAAAGGGAGGAATTGTTCAGTGGATTATTCTGTCGTGGTCCTGGAACTGTGTCTTTTTGAGGTCACAAATTGAGTACAGCAAAGATCACAATTTAATTGTAATTTTGTAAAAGAATACAGTACATTTTAAAATGTTTCTGAGCTTTAGCCACTAAATTAATGCTAAGGTTTCTGCATTTTTACAGAATGTTTTACTTGGTGAAGGTATAATATTTACTTGGTGACGGTATAATATTCCGTGTGTGATTGGCCCCACCTGAATTCATATCCTTCCAAAATTACTCACTTCATCTGTGAACATGATATTGGAAGGACAAGATTGCTCTCTGTGAGGATGTTGGCATCATTGATTGGTAGATAACTTTCAGAGTGTGGTAACATCTTTCACGGAATTAAAGGAAGATCTTTGGACATATTAAATGAACCGGTTTGAACTACAGATAGACCCCAACTTACAATGTTCCGATTTAAAATATTTTGAAGTTAGGATGGTCAGAATCTGTACTTATGATTTTGAGTTCTGATGTTTATCCACACTTGCAATCTCCCAGAGCCCACGCTTGCTAACTCCCAACACCACGGCTGCCTGCGCAACTGAGCTCCTGACACCATGGCCGCTTCTGCATCTGAGCTCCTGACACCACGGTTTCCACTTTCTACCAATGACTTAAAACGGTAATTTTACTTATGATGCCAGTCCTGGAACCCAATCATAAGTCGGGGGTCTTCCTGAAGTTTTGAGTCTTAGAAAGGAATGGAAGTTTCAATTTAAATAGGGACTTTTGAGTCTCTTTCAGGGCATCTGAAGGTATTTTACAAGAAATACTGTGCTTTTAAAGTATAGTTGTTGTTATAATGTATGAAACACAGCAGTGTTTACACAGAACTGGCTCCACCGACAACAGTGACCAAGAATCTGGTCTAGTAATGTTAAATAAGCGCTAAATATTGGCAAGGATATCAGAGTTAATTCCCCTGGTTGCTTTCCATTTAGTAGTACAATACGAGAGCAGATGAGGCAGAAGTTTAATGCCTTATCCCTAAAGATGTGATCATCAACAGTGCAACATTCCCATGGCAGTATTCTGTGGCTTTAGAAAATATGATTTTCTTATCCCAAGCACAGCCAGTATTGGGATCTACATGGCACTAATTTATTACTTATTTCTGACATTATAATGGTCATATGGCCTGCAGTAAATAGATTAAAACTATGACAATAAATCCATCATAAAAGTTGTTGATGGAAGTGGTGCTGCAGCTGTGCTAACTGGTGCAGATCTGGGAGGACCAGAGATGCAATGTTCCTCCAGAGGGTCCTACTGCTTAGTTGTTACATCTGACAGCCTCACATAGCAAGCTGCCGATAGAATGGAAATGGTGGCATTTTTATTTAATTGGGGAAACCACAGAGGTCTGTGATCAAACCATGAGGGTTGCAAGCTCCAGCTAACAGTGGACCAGGATGCAGGACACCTCAGTAGGAGAATACCATGTGGCTGATTAGGCAGAAGCTTGGGAGAATACCCTACAGTATAAGAGGCCACAGCAGTGGACCAGTGCAGTTTATTGGTCAAAAGATTCTCACCAGGCTGTGGGCTGCTGGAGACTGGATCATGGGAACCAGGGATGGCAATGGCAAGCAGGACCCCTGAAGAATCTCTGGTGCTGACAAGCTTCTTAATTGTATTGGGGGTTTGGAATCAAAGGTCGAGGAAGGTAACCTGGATCCCTAGAGCTCAGGTTCACTGCTGGAATGGACAAGAGGCCATGCAGCTGCAGAGGCTTTGGGATTGGAGGATGTGGTGGGATCTATGGATACTCGATGTCTCTGAAGGGACTCTTTTTTGCTTCTCTTTCTCTTCTTGGTTGGGGCGCTGAACTAAATGCACCTTTTTGTGTATATTTATAGGAAAACAAAAGTAAACAATTTTTTTGTATTTATGTATAGGATAATAAGGGAAATTGAAAATAGATTTTTTGCTTCTGACATCATTTTTTACAAAATTGTAAATCTGATGGTGGACATTTAGGATTATCCTCTAAAGCTGCAAAAAGATGATATGGGCAACTATATTTTGTGTATTTTCAGTGTGCCATGTAGTTGATTCAGCTGCCTCCATGACCTAGTTCTTGTCTGCTTAAATAAACTTGACAGATTGGAGAAATTGTATGTCTCAGAAGAATGACAATATTATGGTAGCTTCTGCCTATCTTTTGCCAATGGATCAGATAAAATATTAATTTTAGGCACATAAATGTGGCTGTGTTAAATCATATTCTCCCTACACATAAGTTGAGTTTGAAAGAGTAACTTATTATTTTGTGGGAATAAAATGTAAAGGGGTCACAGGGGGTAGATGTTAAGATGTTTCCACTTACAAATTAAAAGAGAATAAAATAAGGTGTAAGACATTTAAAACTCAGATGTGTAGAAACTTCTTGTAGAGGTTAGTTTGAACCTCTGGAATTCTCTAGTGCAGATAGATGGAGATATTTAAGGGAATGTAGATGCATTCTTGAAAGATTGGAAAATTGGGAAATTGGCACTGAAGAGGACAGGACTCCTGGATTAGATCATAGTGAATGGTGGGGCTTGAAAGGCAAAATGGCCGACTGCTGCTCCTATTAAAACAAATCCACAACTTGATTTTCAATATCTTGCATCAAGGATGGTGGTTAATCCTCTGTGATTACAGTTGCAAAGTTTTCTGTGGCTTTGCAGCTTAGTATTAGTGTTTGGAATGAATAATTAGATCTTCCATACAAAATTCACTGGAAACTAATAGATTCTGTTTCTAATGCTCTACTATTGTAAATTTCATTCAAATTGCAGATGTCAAGGGCTGAGGGTCTGTTCCTGTGCTGTACTTCTCTATGTCTTTGTCTCTTGTTCTGTTTGGATTTTGCTAAATGCTACAACTTGAATTCAAAAATTATTTTGTTTCTGTTACTTGTACATCCACCATCATTAGCTTATGATAATCTCTTAGCATCTCTCTGTGCATTATTGAAATGAATTGTGCCTTATGTCATAAAGGGGGACTGAGATTTGGAAGAATAATAACCTAGTTATTTAAATACTGAATTAATTTTTACTCACATGATTAATGCAACCTCATTGCATCAAAACTGACTAATGAAATATATTTCCACTACTGAATAAGGATCATCGTGATTTAAATGGTAATCACATCTCTGACATTCTTCCACAAATTAAATAATACAGGTACATGATCTGGAAAGCTCCAAAATCCGGAAAGTGGGGAGAGAGGCGGCCGGCGCTTGGGGGAGTCGGCAGGGCGGCCGGCGCTTGGGGGAGGCAGCAGGGCGGCCAGCGCTTGGGGGAGGCGGGCGGGTGGTGCTTGGGGGAGTCGGCAGGGCAGCCAATGCTTGGGGGAGGCGGCTGCAGGACTGGCACTTGGGAGGGGCAGCTGGCACTTGGGGGAGGCGGCCATGGGACTGGCGCTTGGGGGCTTTCCAAAATCCGGAAAGATCCGAAATTTGGAACACTCTGTCCCCCAAGGGTTCCAGATAAAGGATTGTGTACCTGTATATCCAAATCTCTGTAATTTTGAGGAATTAATCCTGTGATATTTTTGTCCTTTATTAGTCTTCGCTTTTCACTGTCTCATATTCACTTCTTCAATGGAATGGTTCATGTTTCCCTACAGTATGACACAATTTATAATATCATTCTATTGTTGGTCAAGAGGTTACTTAAGAAAAATAATCTGGTTTTGCTTCCAATGTGTATTCAACATTTGGTTGTACTACATCTAAATCTATATTAATGCAGAATATCCTGGAAATTATGGCTTGATGGACAATCTTAGATTACAGATTGCTTGTGCCAGTCTTAGAAAGACACATTTTAAGGGGTTGAAAAACTTCAAATACATTAGCTGCAGTATTTGGCACTACTGACAAATTTCTAGTTTATTTATTTCTCTCCTGCATTATGCAATTTTAGGAAATGTTTTGAAACTGAAATTGTCAAATATATGCACTGTAGTTATTAGATGGCAATTAAAATCTTAAGCAAATAACCTTTATGTCGGGTTTGATGATATTGAAACATTAAGGACAATTACTCTTCCATATATTTTCACTCCCATCATATTTAAACAACATTAGCTTCTTTGAAGCATGTAATAACTGTTGCAACAAAGAAAGAAGGCTCCAAATAAACTGTATCATGATCATCCATCACTAAACTACTGTCCAGGAAGGAATGAATATGCTTTATATTGAAGATATTAAATAATTTTATCTTAAGAATTTTCTTGTTATAAATTTTGCATGTAATGCATGTAATTGAATTCAAATCTCATCCAGTTAATCAATCTTTTGACTTTTAAGTTCTGATCTAAATGAGATTTCTTACAACACGGATCCTCTACCTTGTGAAGTGATCATTTCATGAGGGAATTGAGCCATGAAGGCTGCAATAGAGAATCAGTATTGACCAAGTTAGTAATGAAGTGAGCTGACAAATTAATTATGTCATAGTCTACCACAAATGCTATCCATTATATCACTTCATATCTTATACTTTAGTTATAATTTGTATCCTAAATTTTAAGATTTAAAAAATGACAAAACCTAAGTTACTTAAAAAAAAACCAATAAAAAAAATGAACTACCTAATTGTTTTGCATGTATTCTTTCTTTAAAATGTTATGTAGGTTTTGTCATTACTGATATTAGTATCATATAAATTTTATTATTTTTCTATTCATGTTTATTTACCTATGTAACATCTGGTAAATGAAATTAATAAAAATATTGAAAAATTAGAAATGTATTTTATTCATTTTATTTACAAATGTAATCTTATTCTAGAATTAAACATTATTCATTTTTGACTTTTTTCTTTTCATTTTTTTTACAGCATGATGTGTGTTGATTGAAACCAACACAAGTTGTGCCCTCATTAAAACTAATGAGATTAGCTGCCTATTTCTTATAATTATTTTATATCATTCTCATTGCCATGATGTGAATGACTCTAATTTAAGCCCATGAATAAACTAAAATGAAACTACACATTACATACATGGTCATTTTGAACTTATTTTCAATCTGTATATAATTTCAAGAAGTTCTTCAATTCTGCTAGTGATTTAGCCCAGTTGCTCATTTTTGTGCTTGCAATGATAATCGAGCACCAAGTTCTTGCTACTTGGCTGAATTTTGAAGTTGAGTGTGTTGTATGTTCCAAAGTGATCATTAACCTTGGTTGAGTAATAGCAACTTTTTGACTATTGGATCACAACTAGCGTAACTCTGACATCCTCTCTGCTGTGTTGATACTGCTATCAAATAGTTCATGCATTAAGAATTAGTTTGCTGTGGAGAAAGGACTTCTGCAATGCAACTTTAATGTCAATCTTAGAGGATCCTTGAAGCTATCCCAAAAGGTGAATTCTTTTGGGAAATGTTCAGGACAGGCAAGTATAAAGCATTTGACAAAGTACCTCATCATCAAGATCTGTTTAGAAACACTAATGTGCATCTCAGTGGTGAGAAGAATCCTGAAAGACCTGCCTCACACAACTAGTCTCTTCAGACAGCTACAGTAATTAATACACAATTGAAAATATACTCTAAAAATGTAAATTTGCCAAGGAAGTCTAAAGAGAAATCCAATAGTCTTGTTAACATTTGTATCTTCAAATGCATAATGTGGAAACATGGTCCATGGCCTGTTCCCCATGTATTAGCATCATGATTAAAAAAAAAGTCTGTAAATTCAGTAAAATGTGTTCTTTGGCCTGTCTGAAACTTGATACTTTTTCAGGGCAGGACATTTTTGGTTGTATTTGTGCAATCCATGTTCCATTTGGTTTGGTAGTCTTTGAATCTTGATGTAACTACCAGAGTCAAAATGAGAATGCATTTGTATATTCAAATCTAAATGTAAATGTAGTGATTTTATAATCAAACATACACACAAACGGAATCTAAATACTGTACTGCTGGAAGAATTTCCTTATAAATTTTGCATAGCATCTCATTGTGCAGAAATACTTCCTAATTCTTCAGCACATATATGTCTCATTCCTAAATAATTAAATTTTGCCCAGTATATTCAGGTTTCACTTTATTTGTGCTCATTCATGGATGGTAGTCAGCATTGGCAGGTGAATATTTATTGTGTATCCCTCATTGTCACTGAAGATGGTGAAGAATTGTTAATCTGGCCCACTCTTGTCATTTGGAAAGAAGGATTGCAGATGTAATGGGGCTAATGAGCAAGCACACAAGAAAATGAAAATACTTTTCCAAATCAGAATATTATGTGACTTGCAGGCCATCTAACATAGTTAGATTGTCTAAGTGACAACAGCCCTAGTCTTCTTAATCATTAAAGATTACTGAAGGCAAGGAAGATTTGATAAGTTGGTACCATCCATTTGGTAAACAGATAAATCCATAGGCATAGTGTGTCAATTATGTGACTGTGGTCAAAGTTCAGACAAGTTGACAAGAGAATTTTCATGCTGTGGTTACTTTGTGGTAAATGAAGTCACCAGTCTTGGTTGGCAAAGGGTGGCACGGTTAGTGTAGTGGTTGGTGCTTCACTATTATAGCACAGGCAAACTGGGTTTCAATCCACTCTGCCTGTGTCATTGTGGGTTTCCTCTGGGTGTTCTGGTTTCTTCACACATGCCAAAGACTTAGAGGTTAATTGGTGTATTTGGGCAGTGTGGGCTTGTGGGTCAGAGGAGCCTGTTACTGTGCTGAATCTCTAAATTAGATTAAAAATTAAAAACTTTATTTAGAACTCCACTTAGAGACAAGTGTATAGGAAGGAATGAAATCGATCAGCTAGTTGAGTGGTATCACAACAACAATTTTGTTGCTCACTCAATGTGAGCAAAGCTAAGGAACTGATTGTGTAGTTCAGCAAGGGGAAATCAGATAAACACAAACCAGACATCGAAGGGTCTGCAGTAGAATGAAGGTGTGGTGAACTGCTGTACACTCATTTATCTGGCTCTGCCCCGTTCTGTGAATGTTCCTGTTATGACAGTCTATATAGATAGGTTTTTGGGAGATAAATTGGGAAAGGTTTGTTAGAAAAGGGCACATACAAACACTTTAAAACAGATCTTATTTGAAATACTGGAGCTCTGCTAATGTTGGACATATCAGCTCCACAGCTTTTGAAAGAGCTTTGGAGGGTGCCCAAGAGACTTTACTAATGGATTGTTGTTTACAAAAAAACAACAGATGAAAGAGCTTGTTCGAGCTGCTTCTGTCTGGAGCTGTTCTAAGAAGGTCATGCGGTTTGAAAAGCAGAGAGAGTCAAACAGGTTTTTTCTCTCTGTATGAGTGAGAGAGAGAAAGAGAGAGACACACACCCACACACACACACACACACACACACACACACACACACACACACACACACACACACACACATGCAGATCACTTCTACAGTGTTACAGTCAGCACAGCAGCTGGGACTGGAACAGGACAAGCTGGCAATCTTGTGGAAAACCCCATTTGGAAGATGGGTTCTTATTTCAGCCTGGTCAAAGCCCTTGTGGTTCATGCAGGAGGAGAAGACTGGCTGACTAATGTTTCACTTGGAATAAGAGAAACAAAAAGGAGCTGTTGGTGACCTGAAAGAAAGAAGTTATCATCTGGAGAACCCTGAAAGGGGCAAATTTTGTCAGCAAGACAATGGCATGGCTGATTGAAAAGGAATCAGTTGTGGATGTCCTGGAACAACCATTCTCTCTCTGAAAACCAACAAGAACCTTTCTGACTGATAACCATTTACCTTTCAAGCACCAAAGCCTCATGAACTTTATAAATGTTAAATTCTGTGCACAGTAAAAGAATTTCCTACAACCAGTGAACTTGGAAAAATGAGAAGTGAGATTGGACTGTGAACCAAAGAACTTTTCTGAACTTACACACACATTACATACAAGTACGCTTAGAATTGGAAGGGGGTTAAGTTCGGTTAAGTAAGTCAATAGTAATAAGTTAACGTTTAATTCTATTTTCATGTTTAAAGATCATTAAAAGCAACTTTTGTTTAAGTAACCATTTGTCTTGGTGAATATCTATTGCTGCTGGGGTCCTCTGGGCTCGTAACACTGTGGCTCTTACATCTTGACCCTGAAAAAAGGCTCCAACACCATAACCCCTCCCCAGAAAGCCTAGGTCACAGCACAGTGTGACTTCAAGTTTATTGTAAATAAAAGCCTATTCAGAAGGGAAACTTCTTTTGCAAAATTGTGTTGAAGAATGAGCAATAGCTTTGCAAAGAAAGGGTATCTTGCTGCAACAGAAACTGGCACTGTTCATAGAAAATTCTTGATCAATATTAACTCAAAGGATTTTCTGGCAGGAAATGTGCTACAGTTATACTGTTGAATTTAAAAAGCAAATATTAAGGCTTCCATACATTAGAGATACTTGATGCATAGTGTTAATTTACCACAGCCTTTAAGCAGAAACAATCTTATTGGCTCCTCTCTCGCAGCACCGGATCACCCAGACAACTGCAAAATATACATCAGGTCACTTTTGATCGACTACAGATCAGCTTTTAACAGCATCGTCCCTGCAGTACTAGTCAGGAAGTTCCAAAACCTGGGCCTCTGCACCTCCCTCTGCAATAGGATCTTTGACTTTCTCATCAGACTACCACAGTCAGTGAGAATCAGTATCAACGTCTCCTCCTCGTCGATGATCAACACAGGCATACCTCAAGGATGGTGACTTTTACACAGCCATTTTGGGATATTTGTGGTTTTTTAACGCTACACCGACACTGAATGGTGGGGTGGGGTGGGGGGGGGGGGTCTTTCCAATCCCAGCATCCAGCACTATGTCGAGAAAAGATGTGTTTGTGTACCATTATCCTGTTTCCGTGCTGTAATTGTTATGTTATGTTATGTTATGTATTTATGATAGACTCTGTCAATAACCCCAAAGTCGTCGAGTGAGGAACGATAAGCTTTATTATACTTTAGACTTGTAGCTGGCCCGATTCCAAGTGCTTGACTGAGGACAGGGAGAGAGAGAAGCCTACCTTTATTCCAGGGTCACAAGGGGAGAAATTACTAGGGAGCATCAGCTATCCATCGGGAGTTACATATTCATATCATCGCATTCACCCCCACTTTTAAAACAAAAACCCTGCCAGGTTAAAAGTCCTAGAGCAGGGTTTACCAACAAGGGGTGTGAGATAACATTTCAGTTTGTTTTATAAATCCATATTCCTTCAATTTGGATAATATGTCGGATGATGAAGAGCTGAAGGAAGATCTTGAAACGTGTTCTTGAAATGCAGTTTGAAAGCAAGACTTTCGAACATTATTGGTGTTTGGCAATGGACATGTTTCCAAGACCTTGTAGAAAAGCACTAACTGTGCTCATCCCATTCGCAACGACATACTTATGCGAGTCTGGATTTAGTGCCCTCAAGACATAATTTAGAAATCGCTTGTGTGCACAGGCAAACACTCAGATTGGTATCAGCAACAAAGGGCCACGTTTTGAAAAACTCTTAAGCAATAAACAGGAACAAAAGAGTCATTAAATTTAAATTGGCTTATGAACATTTGAACATTAGTTCTTTAATTTTTTTAAAGAAATATCATGCATGGATGAAAATTTAATTTTTTGTAGGGTTTATGCAACTTTTAATTTGTTGTAATATTTTTTCTTTTCCATATGTTTCATTTTTGTTTATATATTATTAAAACTTGATTATACAAGTTTGTTTTGGTCACCTTCACCTTTATTCTTAAATAAATTATTACTTTAAGAGGTGCGAGAACATATTAAAATTTTTTAGGGGTGCGGGGCATAAAAAAGGTTGGGACCCACTGTCCTAGAGGTTCAGTTGGTTGGGTGGTCTCCTTTGCCTCTGTGACCGGGCAGTGGTATAAATGGTTCGTTCCATTACCAGTCATATGTTCTGAGGCTGGGGAGGGAGGGCTGACTCCGCTGAAGATGGGACTTGGTTATATGTGGGGTCAGTCATGGTGGTCGGAGCAGCTGGAGCAGGGTTTGGGGTGTATGGCGTGGTGGGTGGGGGCGGGTCGCTGAGCTGCACCGAGTCCCTGACGGGGGGAGTATGGGTGTTGATAGGACCTGGGTTGAAGGGCGTGGGGAGTGGGCAGGGGTCCCCGGCATGTCCCAGGTCCTGGACAGGGATCGTGTCCTCATGGCCATCTGGGAACATGACGTAAGCGTACTGAGGGCTGGTGTGCACCCCTTTGACCAATGTGTCAGACTTGTGACCCCTCGCCTGTTTGCACAGGAGGTGTAGTTCCAGCTGCCGACTTCCTGGGGGAAAAAAAACATGAATTCATGTGGGGTTGTGTTGGTAGTGGTGCATAACAGAGATCAGATGGCATGGAGTGCTTCTGGCAGGACTTCCTGCCAATGGGACCACTGCCAGGCCTTTTGATTTAAGAACCAGGAGAACAGCTTTCCAAACTGTGGCGTTTTCTCTCTCTATCTGGCTGTTCCCCCGGGGGTTGTAACTGGTCCTCCTACTATTGGCAATGCCTCTAGCCAACAGGTACTGCCACAGTTCATCACTCATAAGAGAAGAACCCCGATCACTGGGGATGTAATTCGGTTCCAGAAGAAGGTAAATATGCTGTGGAGTGTCTTTATGATGATAGCTGAGGTCATGTCGGGACTGGGGATGGCAAAAGGGAATGTGGAGTACTCGTCAATGATGTTCAGGATATATATGTTCCTGTTGCACAAGGGCAGGGGTCCCTTGAAATCGATGCTGAGTTGTTCAAAGGGGCGTGTGACTTTTATGTGGTGCGACTTGTCAGGCCAGAAGAACTGTGGTTTGCATACCGCACAGACCTGACATTGTCTGGTCAACAACCTGACATCCTCAGTGGAGTAGGGAAGGTTCCAGGCTTTCATGAAGTGGAACAATCTCGTGATTCCAGCATGGCAAAGATCATCATGAAGGGACTGGAGGTGGCCAAGATGCACACTGGTGCATGTCCCGCAGGATAGGGAGTCTGTGTGTGTTGGGGGGGGAGGTCGTTGAGCTTGTCTGGCTGGTATAGGATGTTGTTGTTGTAGGTGGAGAGTTCGATTCTTCACCTCAGGATTTTATCATTTTTGATCTCACCCCGCAATTTGGTATTGAACATGAACACAATGGCTCGTTGGTCTGTTAGCAGGGTAAATCTCTTCCTGGCCAGATTATGATGCCAGTGGCATACCGCCTCAACGATGGCCTGCGCCTCCTTCTCAGCAGAGGAATGCCATGTCTCAGGACCGTGAAGGGAATGGGACAAAAAGGCATATGGCTTGCCTGCCTGGTTGAGAGTGGCGGCCACTGTGAAGTTGGAGGCATCGCTTTCCAACTGAAATGGGATGGATTCAACAACGGCATGCATCGTGGCTTTGGCAATGTCTCCCTTGATTTTTTGAAGGCTGCCCAGGCTACTGCCAATGAAGGGAAAGTTGGGGATCTTACCAGGGGGCAGGTTTTATTGGCATAGTTGGGCACCCATTGGGCGTAATAGGAAAAGAACCCCAGGCACCTTTTTAGTGCCTTGAAGTTGTGTGTGATTGGGAGTTCCATGTGGTCAAGGTTGGAGGCAATGACACCGTTTGCCACAATGCATCCGAGGAGGGCCATGTGAGTTGTGCTAAACGCACATTTGTCTGCATTATAGGTCAAATTGTGGGGCTTAGCAGTGTGGAGGAATTTGGCAAGGTTCGCGTCATGGTCCTGCTGGTCATGGTCGTTGATGGTGATATTAGGTAGGGGAATGTGGCTGTCAGTTTGTGCTTATCCACTATTCAATCCATTTCCCTCTGAAATACGGAGACACCATTGGTAACTCTGAAGGGCACCTGGAGGAAGTGGTAGAGCCAACCATCTATTTCAGACACAGTATACTGGCAGTCTCCTTGGCATAGGGGGAGTTGGTGGTATGACTTTAGGTCAATGGTAGAGAACACCCTGTCTGGGCGATCCTGTTGACCATGTCAGTGATCTGGGGAAGGGTGTATGAAGGCTGCGTGAAGCGGTTTATCGTTTGGCTATAGTAGATGACCATATGGGGTTTACTTCTGCCCCCTGACCACCACTTGGGCTCTCCACGGGCTGGAGCTGGGCACTATGACCCCTTCCACCAGGAGTCACTGCACCTCGGACTTTATGAATGCCCTGTCCTCAGCACTGTAGCATCTGCTGTTAGTCACTATGGGCTTACAGACCGGGGTCAGATTCTCAAACAGCAATGGTGGGGGTATGCAGGGGATGGAGAGACTGCAGGCGGGGGCTGATTGCGGGTGGTCTGTGAATTGAGGGTTGTATACAGTGATGGGTGATTAGAGCCCCCTGAAAGCCATCATAACACTACTGAACTAGCTTTGGAAGTTCAGCCCCAGAAGGATCAGTGCACAGAACTGAGGCATTAACAGTAAGTGGAAATTGTCATATGCTCACTCTGCACTGTTAATGACACAATACAATACCCATGGATCTTAGCAGATTGGTCCTTTGTGGCCATTGATATTGTGCTGCTCGTTGGTCTGACGGGGAGAGAGAGTTTGTGAGCAGTGTCTGGGTGTATGAAGTGTCGAACAGGCAGTTGGTTTGTTTCCCATTTACCTCAATCTCCATTATTGAGTGGGTGATCGCATGAGGGTTGCCTGATCCAAGATGATGGAGACTAGTACTGGGTTGCCATTGTTGTCAGCGGGGGAGCCAGTTCGGTAGAATGGCAGCCACCATGTTGAGCACATGGTCGCACCAAGAAAGGTGGATGAAGAAGGCCGAGTTGGGTAAGATGGTGACTCACCCCCCAACCCCCCGCCCCCCCCCCCCATCCACCAGTCTGGAAGTCACATCGTCACTGCGGGAGAAAGTGAAGTCGAGTTCGGTGACTGACCCCTGACAGCACTGCTCAGTAGGGAAGGCTTCCATTTACACCCTCTCTTGTAGTCTCCTTTTTTACTGCATCTTGAGTAGGTGGCTTCTCTTGCTGGGCAGCATTGCCAGGGGTCCTTCTGCTGGCTGCAGAAGTTGCATTTCAGGTGCTAGGCTGTGGCAGTAGGGTTGGGGCTTCCCTGTACGGAGGTGGTCTGTGACGCTGTGTCCCAACATGGATGTGCCCATGACCCGCATGTGGAGGGCCCATTGCTGGCAGTGATGGATTCAGTGTTGCAGTGGGCTAAATCAAAAGTCTTAGAGAGCTGGAGGGCTCTCTGCAACGGCAGCCTGTCCTCTAGCAGTCACTGGCGGATGTAATCAGACCTCACCCCAACCTCGCAGGTGTCCTGGATCAGCTCTTCCACATACTGGTTCACCGATACTGGGGCAGGGATATTGCCCCTGCATTCTCACCCCAGATCATGCAAGACCCAAAATAAATCATCCAGAGTCTCATCAGGTTGCTGATTTCATGAGGCCAGGAGGTACTGTGAGTAGACTTTGTTTATCTGTCATCTGTAGAGGTTGCGGAGCTTGGTCATGGTAAATCATGCAGCCTCTGATCGCCAAGTATGCACAGCGGCCGACCCTCGCTCGCAGTAACTTGTTTCTTCTTGTCAGAGTCCACGAGGTTCTCAGAAGCTTCCAAGAATTCTGTGAAGCACTTGATCCACTGCTCGTACTGTTATGGGGCTCCGGGTGTCTGTGGGTCAAGGTCTAGTCTGTCGGGTCGCAGCAGTTTGTCCATCCTGTGTGGAAAATTTAAAGTATAATAAATTGATAGGCTCTATCAATAACTCCAAATCCATAGAGTGAGGAACAATAGACTTTATTATACTTTAGACTTGTAGCTGGCCCAATTCAAAGTGCCCAATTGAGGACAGGGAGAGGGAGATCAACCTTTAATCCATGGTCACAAGGGGGGGACTTACCAGGGAACAAATCACCAGTAAGGGATGGGCCAGCTACCCATTAGCAGTTACATATTCCTATCACCACAATTTACTGGTAAGCATTTAAAACTTGAACAAAACTCCAAGTAGGACAGCAGTAAAAATCTTTTCAATAATACCATTGTCCTGCTCTCTCCCAAAGGCCCACTGCCAACTGTGGGGCGCTCATGGACAGGGGTGAGGGTAATCAGAAAGTGTGGTTGGGTTCTGCACCAACCCAGCAAGGTACCATTGCCAGTTCATCTCTGATTTGACACTAGGTCTGCCAGATTGATCTGCAATTATACAGCAAAGATAAAAGGCAGAGCTGACAGAGCCTACTGTCTGGCTGACAGCGAGGTAGTTCACTAGGGAATACCTGACTGGCAGGCACTTGAGGTTTAGCCCATCTCGGAAGTCAATACAAGTTCCCATAAATGCAGAAGTCTAAAATAAGCTGTAGGTGAAATGGCTGGAGCTGGAGATGAAATGAGCTGGTGGTAAAATAGTGATGCACTGCTAGACTCACCGTTTCGTTAGTCTGATGTGTGATCAGGTGAACATAAACCAATCCTTAATGAGGGGTCAGCAGTAGAAAGGGTCAAAAAAACCAAGATCCAGAGTATCTATCCTGGGTCCTTCATGTCATTGCAATCATGAGGAAGGCTTTCCAACAGCTACACATGGTTAGGTGTTTGACGAAAATGGTAGGTCTCCAAAGACTCCTGTAAATTTCTACAGGTGTACCGTGGCAAACATTCTGACTGGTTGAATCACTGTCTGGTCAGGAGGTGACAATATGCAGGACAGGAAAAGACTACAGAGATTTGTGAATAGCCAGTGCCATCATGGGCATCAGTCTTCACTACTTTAAGAACATTTATAAGAGGGGGTGTCTCAAAAAAACAGCCTCAATCATCAAGGACCCTCACCATCCAGGTCGTGCCTTCTTCTTACTGTTGCCATCAGGAAGGAGCTACAGGAGCCTAAAAATGAACACCCATTCATACAAAAACAGCTTCTTCCCTTCTGCCATCAGATTTGTGAGTGAACAATCAACCACAGACATTATCTCGCAATAAACTATAGAGACTGTCGTACAGGGTCAGTCCAAACCGTCAGCCTTTCAGACCGTTTCATAGTGGGACAATTCCAATCAGGTGCCTCCTTGCATGGCTTGGAGGCTTGGGGTGGGGGTGGGGGCTGTCATGATCGCATACTTACCTTTGTCAGGGTGTCAAGATCACCCGTGCGGTAGTGAGCCAATGAGGAGGTCAGAAGAGTTTTTCTGGGTTGTGTTTGGGGAGTTGAAGAATGCACTGCTGTATCTAGTGAATAATAAAAAGAAAGCCAATTTCATGCAGTGCTGAAAGAAACAAGTGAGTGAATTCTTTATATGTTTGTAAGCTGTAGTAAATCAGTGCAATTACACAGCTATGGATGCCTGAAATGATCCAGACTTCAAGGTGACAAAGGCCTGGGGGACATGGTCATGCGAAGGACTTAAAAATGTATTGGTTAAAACTTTAAAATAAAAATTTCTTAACTAAAAAATGGACATAACAACTACTAAGAAACCAAGGCAGCCGAGAAAAAAAAAGTTTCTACTCAGCCAGGAACATCAAGTGAAAGCCCGTAAGAGTGGCCTTGGGACTGGTGGACCCCAGCAGAGCTGGAGAGTTGGGACGAGAACTAAATATTATCCTGGAGGAAATGGAAAACTTGAGCAACCTATTTGTTGTCTTTGAAAATTTAATGAGAGATATGACTGAAACCATGACTAAAATTAAAGAAATCGTTGAAAACTTAATGGAAAGAATGACCCAAGCAAAAACAGACTTGGTAAAAACACAGGATAAGCTAAAAGCTTTGAAGAAAGATACAAAGCAATGGGAGTTGGACAGACAAGATCTGCTGGACAACATTGACCACATGGAGAATTTTAGCAGGCAAAATAATGTCTGAATTATTGGACTGAAAGAGGAATCGAGGGAACAGATCTGGTGAACTTCTTTGAAACATAGCCCTCCATAAATCTTCGGCCCCGAAGCCAAGGCAAAGAGAGAGAGAGATCCTGTCAGAAGACAAGTACAGAGAAAAACTGCATATTGAAATGGCTCACCAGACCCTCGGACCCAAGAGAGTCGGCGACCACGACCGGATCTGGTAAGACTTTTGAATTCTGGGAACGAGAGACAATTCTGGGAACAGCATATGAATACTCTAAGGAAAATAATGGCCCTCCCGAGATTGACCATGAAAAAGTGCTCTTTTTTCAAGATTTTAGTCTTATTTTGATTAAGCAAAAGGAGGAGTTTGATGATGTAGAAAGACAATTACATTCCAAAAACTTGAAATATTCAATTATATACCCTGCAACTCTGAGGGTCAAAGTAGCAGAAGGTTATAGATGATTTTTTTCAAGACTAAGAATGAGGTGGAAGACTTCTTGTGAGATTTATGAAAAGGCTAAGGGTGCCAAAGAGGAAGACAGTGAAAAATGTTTACAATGGGATTAAGTAAAAGTTGTATTTTTTTTTTAAAGTCTTGTATTTATTGTTGAAAAAAAACTTTATTGAAATGTTCACAGAGAGTTCAGAAAAGAGAGAAACTTGGGAAAACTAGTAGCAAAGTGGAGAGAGGAGTATCTATAATAGGGCGCTAAAGGGAGGCTTCCTCGAGAGATTTTTTCATGAGCTTTTGGGGTTTCCTGTTTATGTCACAGTCATGGCAAGTACATTGTATGTGTTGTTTTTAAGATCACTATTATTTAAACAATAAAAAAGGTTTTATTGTTAAACAATATTCGTTTGAAAAATCAATATGGATTGAATGTTAAAGTTTATTAGTCTTAATGGGATAAATGGGGGGGGTGAAGAAGAGGTGGGTCTTGTTACACCTAAAAAAATTTAAAGACAGATATAGGCTTTCTACATGAACCGCATCTTACCAAATCAGAACATGCTAAATTAAAAAGAGGATGGGTTGGACAAGTAATATTTTCTTTATTTGGCTCGAAAGCAGTAGGAGTAGTGATTCTTATTAACAAAAATATATCGATAAATGATGGCTGTGAGGTTCTAGGGTAACTTCAGAGCTCCCAGTATAGAAAGTTAAAAAAGATAGGAAAACATAGATGGATACCCTGAAAGTTATAAAATATGGAAAGGAATGTGTTTAAAAACAAAAAGAAGCTCAAATAATGGGAAAACAGAGTTAGAGAAAGGACAAAGAGGTGACAGTAGACAAGATGAGGAGGTTGACCTTGGACCTGCTCAGGGACCAAAGACAATGGCAGAGTCGGCATGAGAACAAAGAAGCCCCAGTTGGAAGAAAAGCCTAATTGAAAATATGAACTAACCTGTTTGCTGATGATGTGTTAATATATTGGAGGAACCCTGGAGAGTCGTTGTGCAAACTAAGAACCACACTGGAAGATTATATAGTGTGTATAAATGGTGTCTTAATGCCACACTGTTGAAAAGGAAGGGCTTTTGTGATTTTATAAAGAAACAGATAGAACTATTCTGTGAAACTAATCTTTCTTCTACTGATAATAGCATTTTAATATGGGATACGCTTAAAGTTTATCTAAGAGGACAAATTATTTCTTATACAAAAAATCTTAAGAGAAAATATACTACAGAACTAGATGGTCTAGAGAAAGATATAACGAAATTGGAAAAAAATAATAGAACAGAGTCACAAGAAAAATATAGGCTGTTAGAGAATAAAAATTTGAAATATATCATATTACAAATATATAGAATGAAAAAATTAAAAACCAAACAAAAATATTATGAATTAGGGGAATGGGTGGATAAAGTTTTATCTTGGCGGTTAAAGGCAGAAGAGTCATCTAGAATGATAAATGCAATAAAAATAGAGGCCGATGTGATAACATGTAATCAAAAAGAAATAAATAATTCTTTTAGACGATATTATATGAAGCTATATAAATCAGAATTATTAGGAGTTGAAAATGAGATGGATGAATTTTTAACAAATGTTGAACTTCCAAAATTAGAAGATAGAGAATGAATTGATTTAGATGCCTCTTTCACAAGAAAAGAAATTGAGAAAGCCTTGGTAGTTTGCAAGCTAACAAATCTCCAGGGGAGGATGGGTTTCCCCCTGAGTTCAACAAACAATTTAAAGATTTATTGATACCTCTTATGATGGATGTATTGGATCAGGCAGTTGAGACACAGACCCTCCCGGAATCTTTCCCAACTGCTATAATTACAGTGCTACCAAAGAAAGGTAGAGAACCATTAACAACTTCATCATATAGACCTATAATCACTCCTCAATGTTGATTTAAAATATAGGCAAAGGCATTAACTAATAGACAATATCTTCCAAAATTAATACATACAGATCAGGTGGGATTTGTTAAAGGAAGACATTCTTCAAATAGTCTAAGTAGACTATTTAATGTAATACATATAGCAAAATCAAAGTTGAATCCAAGCATAACCATCTCTCCAGAAGCAGAAAAAGCATTTTATCAATTAGAATGGTCTTTCTTATTTAAAACATTGGAAAAATTTGGTATAGGCAAAGAATTTATAAACTGGATAAGAACTCTCTATCATAAACCACAAGCCAAAATTATAACCAACAATCAGTGGTTTTTCCCTTGAATAGATCGGGTAGACAGGGATGTCCTCTGTCTCTAGTGCTTTTTATCCTAGTTACTGAACCACTGGTGGAAATTGTAAGGAGAGAAATTATAAGGAGAGATCTAGACATTAAGGGCTACAAAGTTGGACAGGAAGAACATAAAATTGGTTTATTTGCTGATGATGTGCTATTATATATGTCTGACGGCTGATCCTTGATAAAATTACAAACAACATTAGAAAAATATTGAAGAATATCAGGTTATAAAATAAATATGGACAAGAGTGAGATAATGCCATTGAAAAAATTTGATTATGAAAGATATCAGAAATGTAGTAGATTTAAATGGAAGATAGATGGAAGCAAATATTTAGGAATAATGACAGATAAAAATTTACAGAACTTATACAAATTTAACTACACTCCTCTTTTAGAAAATATTGAGAAAGATTTACAGAAATGGAAAGACCTGCCAATTACTCTAGTGGGAAGAATAAATTGTATTAAAATGAAGTTGATGTCAAGATTACAGTATCTTTTTCAATCGTTGCCTATTGCACTACCTAAAAAATTCTTTACATTATTGAATAATTACATAAAGCAATTCCTATGGAATAATAAAGTGCCAAGAATTTCATTGGAAAAAGCTAACATGGAACTATAAATTGGGAGAACTTAGACTTCCAGACTTTAAGAAATACTATATCAGCACAAGCTAGATCCACAGTCCCCCTTCTTGGATCCGAATGGGATTGAATTCAATAGAAGAAGCAGCGAAGGAATTTAATTATATGTGGAGCATTGTTAATAACAAAAAAGACAGCTAACCCTATATTAATACACATGATTAGAATATGACAAGAAATAAATGAATGTAGTGGAAAAAAAGCAAGTATATCAATAAGAACACTACAGGTAAATGATTCTTTAACCGGACATCTAAAATTCAGAAAGGTCCAAAATCCGGCAAGTGGGGACCGGCAGTTGGGGGAGGTGGCTGGGCAGCTGAGGGACCGGTGGTCAGGAGACACGTCCGGGTGGCCGAGGGATGGCGGTCAGGGGATACGTCCAGGTGGCCAGGGGAGACAGCCAAGGGACCGATGGCCGGGGGAGACGGCTGGGGGAGACTGCCGGGTGGCCGAGGGACTGGCGGTTGGGGGAGGCAGCCGGGGGACCGGTGGTCAGGGGGAGGCAGCTGAGGGACCAGCGGCCAGGGGACAGGTGGTCGGGGGAGACATCTGGGCAGCCAAGGGATTGTGGTCAGGGGAGACGTCCGGGCGGCTATGGGACCGCAGTCGGGGGAGACATCTGGGTGGTTGGGGGACTGGCGGTCGGGAGAGGTGGCTGAGGGACCTGCGGCCAGGGGAGACGGCCGGGTGATCGGGGGACCTGCGGTCGGGGGAGACAGCCGGGCGTCCAAGGGATCGGCAGCTGGGGGAGATGGCCAGGCGGCTGAGCGACCCCAGTCAGATGAGATGGCCGAGGGACCGCAGTTGGGGGTGATGTCCAGGCAGCCAAGGGACCGGCGGTCGGGTGAGATGGCCGGATGACTGGAAGGGGGTAGGGGTGGATACGGCAGCACAATTCGTGTGGGCTTTTTGAAATCTGGAAAAATCTGAAATTCAGAAGACACTGTCCCCCAAGGGTTCCGGATAAAGGATCGTGAACCTGTACTGTGTAAAAATGTATCGCTGCCTATGAATCAGTGTTACAAAATATTAAATTAATGGTATGATAAAGGAAAAGATATAATGATGATTATTATATGGAGGGATCTCTTATTTCTTTTGAACAATTAAGAAATAAGTATGCAGTGTCTAATGGGACTTTCTTTTGTTTTATCCAGCTAAGATCATTCCTAAGAGTCCTCATCATTCATAGGCATCACTTCACTCTTTCCTACATTGGCTTTATAATCTGATATCAAACCATATTCTGCCAACCATACATTTATTTTATTCAATGATATTTCTGGTTCTGTAAGATATAATATAACATCATCTGCAAACAAGCTAATTTTATGTTCTCTATTTTCTATCATGAAACCCTTAATCTCATTATTTCTTCTTATCACCTCTGCCAATGGTTCTATAGCCAATGCAAATAAAAATGGCGATAATGGGCCATAATTTCTAATGGAAAAGATTTAGATATTTGCCTATTCATGCCCACCTTAGCTTTTGGATGATTATACAAAACTCTTATCCAATTTATAAAATCATTTGGAATTCTGAAAACATTCAATACTTTAAATAAAAAGTCCCATTCTAGTATAGCAAATGCTTTTTCCACATCTAAAACCACCGCTACTGCTGGTATCTTTTCTTTCTGGGCTACATTTAATAAACTTATAAATTTAATAATATTGTCCATGGATCTTCTATATTTAATAAAGCCAGTCTGATCCATATTTATTAATTTAGGTTAATATTTAGTTAATCTGTTAGCTAATAATTTGGAAACAATTTTATAATCTGTATTTAATCATGATATTGGTCTATAAGAGGATGGTAATAAAGGATTTTTCCCTTTTTTGGAATAACTTATTAATGTTGTTTTAAAAGATTCTGGTAAGTTGTCAGAATCTCTCATTTGATCTAAAACTCCCATTAAAAACAGGAATGAACAACTCCTTAAATTCTTTATAAAACTCCATAAAGAAACTGTCATCTCCTGGAGCCTTATTATTTGGTAAAGACATCAAAATATTATATACTTAAACATCCGTAAAGGAATTCGATAATTCAATTTTTTCATTGACATTTAATTCAGACAATGTAACGTGATAGATATTCACCTATTTTTTTCCTCATCCTTGAAAGATTTGGACTGATATAATTGTTTATAAAAATTTCTAAAATCATCTTTAATTTCTTGCATTTTATATGTAATTTGACCAGTTTCTCTTTTTTCGCTATAATTCTTCTTGATAATTGCTCCGCTTTGAGTTGCCATGCTAAAACTTTATGGGTTCTATCACCTAATTCATAATATTTCTGTCGTGTGTGCAGTACATCTCTTTCTACTTTATAAGATTGTATTGTATTAATTTTCAATTTTTTTGATTCCTATAATCTTCATTTCTTTTCATTTTTATGAACATGCAATTCCTTTTCTAAATACAATATATCTTTGTCTAATTGATCTACTTCTTTCATATATTCCTTCTTTATTTTAGATGTGTAACTTGTTATTTGTCCTCTTAAATAGGCTTTCATAGAGCCCCATATAATAAATATATTTGCTACTGAGTATTCATTAATTTCTAGAAAAATCTTTATCTGTTCTCTCAAATTCACAAAAATCCTTCCTCTTTAAAAGTACTGTATTAAATCTCCATATATAACCTACATTTTTTTTCTTCTTCCAACGCAATTGACATCACTAAAAGTGAATGATCCAATAATATTCTTGCTTGATATTCAATCTATGTCTAAAAGAATTAAAAGAATAGTCCCTATCATTAGGATGCATTTTCCTCCAACTCTCAACATGTCTTATCTCATTCATTAAATCATGGGTCCTCTACCGGCATCACCTACGGCTCCTAGAACGCTTCCACCAGCGTTGTCTCCGCTCCATCCTCAACATCCATTGGAGCGCTTTCATCCCTAACGTCGAAGTACTCGAGATGGCAGAGGTCGACAGCATCGAGTCCACGCTGCTGAAGATCCAGCTGCGCTGGATGGGTCACGTCTCCAGAATGGAGGACCATTGCCTTCCCAAGATCGTGTTATATGGCGAGCTCTCCACTGGCCACCGTGACAGAGGTGCACCAAAGAAAAGGTACAAGGACTGCCTAAAGAAATCTCTTGGTGCCTGCCACATTGACCACCGCCAGTGGGCTGATATCGCCTCAAACCGTTCATCTTGGCGCCTCACAGTTTGGCGGGCAGCAACCTCCTTTGAAGAAGATCGCAGAGCCCACCTCACTGACAAAAGGCAAAGGAGGAAAAACCCAACACCCAACCCCAACCAACCAATTTTCCCCTGCAGCCGCTGCAACCGTGTCTGCCTGTCCCGCATCGGACTTGTCAGCCACAAACGAGCCTGCAGCTGACGTGGACTTTTACCCCCTCCATAAATCTTCGTCCGCGAAGCCAAGCCAAAGAAGAAAGAAGAAATCTGTCACAATTTTAACTACTTTATTTTTAACAATATTTTCACTTGATCTATCTTGTTTTGAATCAAAAGTAAAATTAAAATCTCCACCCACTATTATTTTCCACTTTGCACTTGATAATTGCATAAAATATCTTGTAAATTTCCCATCATCTACATTGGGTGCATATATATTCATTAATATCCAATATTCTGAATAAATTTGACAATTAATCATTACATATCTCCCTGCTTTATCTATAGTTGTATCCAATATTTTAGTTGGTAAATTTTTATTTATTAATATGGCTACTCCTCTGGCCTTGGAATTAAATGAAGAAGACAATAATGATCCAACCCAGTCTCTTTTTAACTTCCCATGTTCTATTTCAGTCAAATGAGTTTCCTGCAAAAAAGCTACATCTACTTTAATCTCTTTCATATAATTTAACAATTTTTTTAATTGTATTCTAAATTCCATTAATATTAATCTTAATAAAATTAAATTTTCCTGCCATTAAATACCAAATGTTAAATATTCTGTTCATCGATTGTCCCTTTCCCACTCTTCTCACTCCCACTAAAATAACAGCATATGTTTCAAAAATCTTAGTTAATCCAGGTGTAAAATAAGAAAAGAAAAGATAGAAATAAGAACTAAAGAAGGACCCCCCCCACCCCGGCACGTGATGTTGTTATGTCTCTGCTTGCCTGATCTATTCGGGATGTGATCCCAATCACATTCTCGCATATGACTTCGCAGTAGTTAGGCCCACGGTTCCCACTAACTCACTCAATATACCAAACAATCCCTTATTTTATTTTTATAATAGATTCTAATTTTCTCATAGATCTTTTAAAATAGATGTAGATCACTTAAAGGTTAAACCTTTCTCTCCATTTAAACTCTCCAAATATAACTTTTTTTCCCAAGTTACAACAAAACTTTTTTTCATCTGATAATATATTCAATATCAGCATCTACTTGTCTTGCTTTTTCAGACAATGAATCAGCATACACCTTTGCCTCATTCGATTCTGTGAAAAACCCATTTCTTCTTTCTGGATCAAAGACCTTTCAAAACTGCCAGATAACCTTAGGACAAAGATATAACCTTTCTTCCAGAACACATTTTTAACTGCATTGAATTCTTTCCTCTTGTTCAACAACTCAAAACTTATGTCAGGATTTAAAAAAATCTTATTCCCATTATAAATCATGGGTGTCTGTCGTACTTTTGCTTGCTTCGCCGCCAGCTCTATGATCTTCTCTTGTACTTCATATTGAAGAAATCTGACTAGTATCGGGTGCGGCTTCTGGTCCAGCTGTGGCTTTGGTCTCAATGCTCTATGTGTTCTCTCAATTTCAATATCTCCTTGAAATTCAGTCACTCCAGTCACTTGTGAAATCCAGCGCTGAAAAAACTTTTTAATTTCTTGTCCTTCATGTCCTTAATCACCTTCAATAACCTACATGTTGTTTCTTCTGCTGGTTCTCTAAAATGTCTATTTCTGCATTAACTGATCTTTTGTTGAAGCTGCTTCTGCTTATGACACTTTCATTTGTTCCTGAATTTCAAATTCATTACCTTTAACTTTCTCATCCATAATTTCAAATCTTTATCCACTTGCTGCATCATTTTCTCAACTTTCTCCATAAAATTCTTGTTTTCAGCTACAATCTCTCCGTATCTTTTTATTCCTGCCATTATACACTTACTATCTTGTTGGGAAGATTCCATGTATTTTTTCATTTCTGCTGCAGAAATAAATGATTCTTTTATTTTCTCCAGCTGTTTGGCCTTGGAACCTTGAGTGAACAAAGTCTGCTTGTTCGCTGGAGTTGGAGGTCTGTAAAGTCTTTTTAAAAGTTGCCTCTTTTTTTGTGCTCTGTGTATGTGTGACTCCTCACACATGCACAGAGTCACATCTTCACCTGACCCATTGTCTGGAGAGACCCTGTACTGCAAATTCCAAAGTCTCTCTGGCTCCTGGCTTATCTCCCCTGGGCAGTGCCTTACGAACAGCTCCTGGATCCTTCCTCAAGGTAGGCCTTTCGATATTATCTCGATCTTTTTCTTGCTCAGTTTCTTGTACTGTAACGCCTGGCTTTTCTTTCTTTGGTGCCATTTTAAAATGGTCTGCAGATCTTCCGATACTTTCTTCTTCTATTTTTCTTAAGTTTTGCTAACTTGTTTTTGAATTTTTTGTCAAATTTTTCGAGGAGAGTAGGGATTTGCAGACTAACCCCATGTTATCATGTGGCATGCCCCCTACAAGATGATTTTGAATTAGAGGAATCTTGAGCGATATACATCCTTTCATTCCAATTACGTTATTTACCTTGCTCCAAACAGTAATCAAATTCAACAATGGTGTTTCATTAACACCAGTCATTAATTTTGAATCCCATTTATATATAAATTCCTCTGCAAATCGCTCTCCTATTTTAGGGATGCTCTGTTCTTGCTGCTGCCATTGGGAAGGAGGTATAGGTGCCACAAGACCCGTACCTCCAGGTTCAGGAATAGTTGCTACCCCTCAACCATCAGACTCCTAAATAATAGACACAATCAGTTATGACTTTTACACAGACTTCGCAGGATTTTACCTTTATGAAGAGTCTCCAATATTCCTGTGTGAACAATCAAAACTGCAAATCTCCATTTCTGTTTATGATTTGAGACAGCATACCAGGAATAGGAAGGGATAGACGTCGGCGTCTGCGTATAATGTCATAAATAACATACTGTATTTGACAGCATGTTAGATCCACTTACTTTTCTCAAAAAAAGGCTCAGAAATATTCCCCCAGTTTTATATGCCAGGTTGAAATTATGGTGATAATGATGAATAGCACTGGCAGTAACACTGTTGGACCCTGCACTGGTCATTTTTGTGTTGAGAAAATGTCAGGTCTGTGAGACCTGTCACAAGGGTTTGCTATCAAATGTTACTTTTATTAAAACACAATATTGTGGGAATAAAGTACATACGTGTACAATGTATAAAGAAGCATGGAAATAATGCTTTATGATTGCCCTCACACTCATGCAGACCTAGTGTCAAATCTAGGATTAGGGTTAGGGTTCAGGTTAGTTTGTCAATATGCAGGCAGCAGGATAATTATTTCTCTTCTATTCACTGATCTCCTCTCTCAGAGGTTCTGTGTCACTATAAACTGCCACTTTTGGTTGGCCCATGCTTTCATTACCCTGTGCCTGTTTCTAGCTCTTAGTGGGATCAGCTGTGCATTTTTATATGTCCTGGGGTACATTTATTGTCTGAATAGGGGTGATCTTATATTCACACTTTAGTGTTAGTGTTAGGGTTAGTCTTAGCAGCCCACAGCAACAGGCAGCGAACTCTTGGACAGAGCAGGACAGCGGGCTGCGGGAGAGAGCAGGCAAAGGACCGCTGAGACAGAGCAAAGCAGGCAGCACTAAAAATATTACGAATATACTAAATTACAGTACACAGTGCACTTTGACCTGAGTTGGTCAAAGTGCACTGTGACAAGTGCAATATGACAAGGGGTCAAGGAGGTAAAAAGTTGGAACTGGAATGGCACCCTCATTCTGATTTCGAGCTTTTTAGGCAGCACGCATGCTTGGAAAATGGGAATAATTTCCTGGAACTCTGCACAGTGAAAAAACATAAGTGATTCATTTAAAGACTCTTAATATTATTTATTACAGAATTTTTTTTGCACATACAGCTTATTTACATTTATTTCTTTTATTTACATCTCTTTCTTCTTGAGTAAAGTGTACAGTTACCAGTAATGAGAAATTCTGCATGGCCCACAGGAAAAAGGAATCTCATGGTTCTATGTGATATCATATGTGTACTCTGACAATAAATTTGAACTTTGAACTTTAGACTTCTTCAGTGCCAAGGGCTAAACCTTTGCCTTGTTCTTCCTCCTCTTGGTTGTAACAGAGGCCTATTGAAATTGTCATCAAAGTTTCCACTCGGTGAGTTGAATATTTTCCAGAAACACTCAGAATATTAGTAGCAGCTCCAAAATTCATTGACTTTGTCTTATAACTAGCTCCCTTAATCTGTTTACTTTTTATTCATGTTAAATAGTGCAAGTGTAAGGCCTGATCATTCTTTTGTTCCTTAAAATAGTCTATGTATGTGGAATCTTTTGACAAGGAGAAGCACAACAATTGAAGTAATTACTCAAGTTCCTGGTGCATAAGGCAAATTTGTACAATGTACACATTAAAATATGATTCAATTATTAATTGTTCATGAGGGTGCATAAACAACTATTTGTGATTCACAATTAATTGTATGAATTATTCTGATCCCAAAAACCTTAAAAACTGTTTTCTTGAGTGACTTTCTGGTCCTGAGAACTTTCGATGACATTATCTGGGTCAAAACAAAGAAGCGTATTTCCTAGAACTACTTGATATAATCCTCAACTCATGGTGTTTCCCAAATCATTTTCTGTCTCCAAATAAAATCATCTGTGTTATTGGCTTCATCAGTTTCCCTGACAGTTTCTTCAGAAGGGTCTTAGCTACAATGTTCTACTGCTGGTTTTATTTCTAAAATTAAAACATTTTTTACTTACATTTTAAATATAAAGAGCAAGGAACAGTGAAGAATATTTTGAAATATTCATTCCATGTAAGGAACGTTGCCGAAATGTTTAGCTTGAGAAGGAAATTGCAAGAAAATATCCTGGCAAAAAAAGTCAACAAAATCCTATAAATGTCCCTGTAGGTGATTGATAGTGAGCTAAACTGCAGGAGGAATATTTGAAAGAAAATTTATATTTAAAAAAAATATTCAATTGGAAAAGAGCTTACAGTCGAATGAGACATGTAAACATTTGGATTATTCTCTCATATATTAATTTTTTTACAGAAAGATTAAATTGTTATTTAAATGCTGGAGAAACTCAGCATTTCTCAGAGAGTCACTTTGTTCAGCATCTTCGCTTTGTCAACTGATCTCCCAGTGGCAACCAATTTCAATTTCCCACCCCATTCCCATGCCAACATGTCTGTCCATTGTTTCATGCACTGTCGGGCTGAGAACATCTACAAATTAGAGGAACAACACCTCATCTTCGCAACTGGGCAGCTTCCCACCCGATGGCATTAATAGCAAATTCTCCGATTTCTGTTAGCCCCTTCCCCTGTCTCTTTTTCTTTCTCTATCCATTTGTCTCCTCACAAACACACACACACACACACACACACACACACACACACACACACACACACACACACACACACACACACACACACACACACACACACACACACACACTCCTTTCTTCCAGTTCTGCTTTCACAGAGCCACCCCTCCCTGAACAATTCTCACCTCTCCTGTCCCCTCTAATTATCATCTTTTTCTTGTTGCCCTATGCTCCTTGTCCCCCGCCCTTTTTATTTCAAGCGCCTGCCTGTTTGGTCTTAGCTTGACGAAGATATATTTTATAAAATATAAAACATTGATTATATATTTTTTACCTCCTATGGACACTGCAAGATATGTTGAGTTCCTCCAGTACTTTCAAGTTTTTACTAGAAGAATTGTGAAATGTGTTACACTTCAGCTTTGATTGTTGAGATGTTGTCCAAGGTGCAGGACATTGGGTCCATAGTCCATTATTCCACTTCTGCCCTTCAGAAATACAACACTTGACTTTCCATCCAGACACATTTCCATTTCCTTTAAGTTTCCTGTCAATCAACCTGGACGTCCAACAACCATAGTGGATCTACGACTACAGTGCTTGATATTGTCATCCAAAGTTAGGTGCCGGAGGTCACCTCCAGGCAGGCAAATGCACAAAAAATGCAATTGCTGTTAATATCAATTTTAAAATAATTATTCTTGAATGTTTAATTTATGATGGCTTTATTTTTTTGCAAGCAGTTCTTGTAATGTTCAATGTTTGAAGGAAAACATTGTGTGGGCTGTTAGTGACTTAGACTTTTGGCATCATTATTGAGTAGAATTCTTTATGAAGAACACAGAGAAAGGAGCTGCCTTGGCTGCTTTTCCTTTCTTTTTCTCCACCTTCTCCATATAGCACTGTCCTCATGAACGTTTTACAGTTGATGGTCAGAGCTGTTTTTTTAATGAATGATTCAAGATGTAGCAATGTAGCAGACAATCATAATCATTGAGTTTTCACCCCCTCCCACATCCTCCCAAAATGCAAGGCTCCTCTGGGTTGTTGCAGACACCTGAATCATTGTGGCCTGCTCAGTTAGATTTTGTGAAGTGTCAGTGATTATAGTACAGTTTGGAGTGGATTTCATTTTGATTCTAATACAGCAAGGAATTCACCTGCATTGAAATTACATGCATTCGCATCGTTAGCACCCTGTAGCATGGGGAAGTCTGCAGTCTGTGCTAAACTACCCTCTACATACTGCTCTTTGGCAACAAAAAATGAAAATAGCTTTCCTTGAGTTAAAGGTCTCAAAGACTACTCCTGTGGAAAGAATGAATTTTTACAAGTACCTTCAGGTCCAGGATGGAAGAACCTAGCAACACTGTTGACTAAAGGAGCTACCTTTGCCCCACTATAAAGTGGCAGATGTAGTAACAGCAGGTAGCAGATATTAAATAGGAAGATATCCTTAAGGAACTATGGAATTATTGCAGATCATTCCTTACTGAGATTTATGTAGGACAATTGAGCTTGACATATTGGATGTATATGACTTCTAATTGAGAATCCCTTCATTATTTTTTTCCCTCTGCTATTGTCAAAGTCATGATCTATTTTAATGGGAAGGACTGCAATACATCCATATCTGGCAGACACTGGTTTGTGCAGAATCTTGAAGTCAGGGCAAACTCATTTCATTGTTATCTGAATGCAACTTTTTGATTTTTACAATATGAAGCAACTTTCATGATAACTAAAGCCTTATAGAATCATGAAGAGTTAAATGAACACTTACCTGTGCGAAGTTTGATGATTATTATTCGAGCAATGGGAGTCGGTGAGTCAACGTGAGATCCCATCAGCGCTTGCGTAGCCATTCCCTTACAGCCCAGAAGGGAGAAGCCACTGAATTTAAATGCGCTAAATTAAATGAGCCAACCATAACATGAACCTGTGACTGAACATGTTTATTGCAACCAATCCATAAACAAGAAAAAAGAGGGGAGGGAGAGGTGGGTACGTTGACTCACCAACTCCCATTGCTCGAATAATAATCATCAAACTTCGCAAAGGTAAGTGCTCGATTAACTCTTCATTATTCTTCTCAATGTACATTGGTTCACCAACGTAAGAGTTTGTAGCTCAGTGGCGTATCTCCTTCGGGAGGTCCTACAGATCATAATCAGTTCAATGGGTCCCCTTCCCGCAGCCTTATTCAATCCACTGCATGTAGGATGGAAGCCATGAAACTCAGCCCCTTTGAGTTTAAAGGTTTATTGTAGAACCTATTAAAAGTTCTCTCATTGCTCTATCCCACCTGGCGATGGATATCCCATATAGGGATCTTGGCCCTATTGGCTGCCAAGGTCACTGCTGCTCTAGTTGAATGGGACCCAAACTGAGAAATATCAACTCCAGCCATTCTCATGACCTTCCGCAGCCATCTGGCCATAGTCTGGGGGGTAGCCCGCTGATGTGGTTTCTTATAGCATATAAAGAGGTATTTCTCATTTAGTCTAATATGTTTTGTACATACAACATATCTTTTTAAACAATCCAACACACATAATCTTTTACCTTTCCCCTATGCATACAATGAAAATTCTGTCCCAACTCCCCCTTGCCTGTAATGTTTCAAAATCTCTGTAACTTAAATGCTTACACAGTCCTCCTCCCAACGGATATAGTCCATATGAATGAGAGACAAAGTTTGTACCCTCTGAGCCAATGTCAAGGCCACCAGCATTATCAGATTATGGGACAGGCTATGTAAATCCAAACTGGAAGTTGGTGAAAGTAACCTTAGATAGTCAAAAACAATCTTTATGTCCCAAATATCCTTGTATCAGGGTACCGGAGGATGCAAGTGGAACACTACTTTCATAAATCTTTTGATCATCATCTCATGCTCAGAGTCCTGGAATGTCAAGAAAGCAGCCAACGCACTCTTTGCTGTATTCACCGTGCTGTAGCTGCACATAGAACATATTGGTTAGAAAACTCAGTTTGCCTCCGATAGAGGCTGTCTGTTCATTCAGTCCAATTTGTGCACAACACTTTTTCCATTTCCCCACATTGGAGGCATACTGTTTCTGAGTGGACTTTCTCCAAGATGCCTGCAGGATGTCCAGAGTTCTGGGCTGCAGAGTATTTATGTCGATCCTGGCTCTCCAATCCTACAACGTAACAGATATAAGTGAGACAATGGATGAAATATCTTTGACACTGGTTGGATTAGCAGAGCTCTGCTTTTCGTGAATATCAACAGAGTCCCCACCATATGCCTAAGGAGTATGGGGAACCAACATTGGGAAGGCCAGTTAGCCACTACCAGCAATCCGAGGCACCGTCTTCCTGTATCTTATTCAGGCATTTTGCCACCAATGTGAATGGGGGGAACGCATAAAAATTAAATTTTGACCAGTCTAGGGTAAAGATGTCAATGGCCTCCACTTGGGGATCCGGCAGCCAGGACACGAACCTTGGAACCTGGGCATTAAGCCTAGATACAAAAACATCGATCTCCAACATGCCAAAGGTGTCTGCTAGCCATTTAAAATATTCTTACCCAGAGTTCACTCTGTGTTATCATTGAATTTCCTGGACATCAGGTTTGCCTGTATGTTAATCTGACCCAGCAGGTAGGCAGCAGTAACCCAAATGCTCCTCTGAATACACCAGCGCCAAGTCTCAATGGCTAACTTCTTACAGGAAGGAGATTTAAGACCTCCCATATTATTGAGGTAGGCCACAGCTGAAATGTTATCTAACCTCAGCAGTACATAAAAGTCAGCTTCCCTTGCACAGAAAGATTTTAGTGCTAGAAACCCAAATTTCCAAATAATTAATGCCTGATTTAGAGGCCTCCCTGAGCTCTATGCCCATCCATCTGCCTCCACTAGATTTGTGGCTCCCCAACCTTCGCCACTGGTGTCTGATCTGATCTCCAGGTCCATCTTTCAGAGCTCGATTCTCGCGCATCCACAAGATACGGTTGATCCATCACACCAGGTTGGATCTGGCCTCATGGGCCTGTTAAAGTGTCCTCTGGCTGCCTTAAGAGCAGATATTTTGTTCCTTTCCAGGCCATGTTGTACCACTGAGAAAGCCGCCACCAGTTTCCCAATCAACCTGGCCACCTTTCTTATGGAAGGACGACACTCTGTCATGAGCCCTCTGCAGGCAGTCTTGATCTCTGCCACTTTATCCTCTGGTAGGGTAAGTCTCATGTCTTCTGTATCAATAATGAAGCCGAAGAATGTTAACCTCTTGGTAGGCACCGACACTGATTTCTCAGGATGGCTTAATAATCTTGAGGTGGCTGCTACTGCCCTTTTTGTTTCCTCAAACAATCTTCCCATGATAAGAATATCATCTAGGTAATCCATTACCATGTGCCCCTCTTTCCTGAGCTTGGCAAACACCGGCTTCAGTAACTTGGTAAATACCCTGGGTTCCAAGCTCAGTCCATTCGACAAAGCTTTATACTGCCATAGCTCTCCCTTCCAGGAAAATTTTAAGAACTTCCTGTGCTGTGGGCAGATTGCGATTGAATAATATGTCTTGCAAATCTATCAAGGGCATGTAATAGACCTTACATAACACAGGCACACAGAATATGTTATCCATTTTAAAATGCCTGTACAAGACATATTCGTTAAGATCCGATAATCCAGTATCACTCTATTGCCGCCATGTCTTTTGGGTCGTGTGAAAGTGTTTGATACAAACTCATGTTTTTCATGACTACAACATTCAATAACAATTTTCCTTTTTTACACCATAATCTCAGCATGTAAAGCCTCCATCAGTTGTGGTGTGCGCATATTTGTAGATAGCCCTTCCTCCTTATCGGACAGGATTTCTGTGGGTCAAATTCGATTTTATACCCCTTTACTGTCTGCATAATAGAAACATCAGTGGTAATATTACACCATCTGTGGTGGTACACCACAGGCTGCAGGGGGCAACCTCTGTACCTACAGAAAAGCATGGGGACAAGATAACACCTGGCTGGCTGTCAATCAGCCGACCTGAATAGACCAAGCACCACCCAGTCGGGTGTCAATCACCCTCCGGGATATAAGCCCTAAGAAGACACTCTCAGAGTTTACAGCAGCGCTCTTCACAGCTGGCTCTGTGTAAGTTTATGTCGAATAAAGCCTGTTGAACAGTCTTTTGGTTTTGTGTGTTTGCTTCTGACTGACAGCGCACCACAATTTATTCGACATAAATTCTTAAAGCTGCTATGGAAAAGCTCCTGAGCGCCAGGAGCCTCGAAATCGACCAACGCCACCCGGAAGCACAAACATGCCTCAAGATCTTGAAACACATGGTCAAAGGGATCATCGAGGCTCACTCCAACGACATCCTGGACTCTGATCGAAAGAGGCTCATCATACTCCGATCAAAGCTGGGTCCCCAAGTCTTCCAGGCACTCAAAGATCGCACCGGGTACTTGGAAGCGATGAACATCCTCGAGACCATGTATAAACCTCCCACAAATGTGGTCTTTGAAAGGTAGTGCCTGACTATCCGTGCTCAACTACCCAGGGAGACGGCTGAGTCCTACCTGGGAGCCCTGCGCGAGTTGGCCTGACCTTGTCTGGCTGAACCCAGGGTAAATGAAAGGGAGATCGAGAGGCTGATCAGAGACGCCTAAGTCTGAGGGCCATCAGGCAGAAATTGTTGGAGGACAATATCTACTCCTTGGCCAAAAGTGGAGGTAGTCCAAACCTGGGAGGAAGCAGCTCTGCACACCGAAACATTCGGCTCCAGGCTTCCTCAGGCCTCCGCATGGTCGGCACATTCAGCTGCTGTGGATCTAGATCAAGCTGGGGAAGAAAACATTGCTGCTGCGGGTGCCCAGCGCCCATGTAAGTACTGTGGGTCCTGGTGTGGATCTGGTCATCGATCGCGCCAAAACTGCCCGGCCAAAAACCAGTACTGTTTGAAATGTGACAAGAAAGGCCACTTCGCCAAAGTATACCTCTCAAAGCCAGCTAGCAGCTCAGTGGCCCTCTATGACCTCCCTCTTCCCTCACGATCCCAGCCATGTGTGATTGCCAGGCGACGCCATTGCCCACACAGCCACTTTCAGCATCCCCAACAGCCTAACTTCTTGCCTCGCTGGCAAGAATCGACGTGTGCCTGCCATGCGCCCAGACCAGCCCTCGCTCTCGCCAACACTGCCTCTCAAATACTACAATGATGTCACTTTAGGTCTACGGAATGACGTAACTTCTGCCGGCCGTGATGACATCGTCCTCACTGACAGCCAACGAGTGCAGCTGTTGAAGAAGGCCAGCCATGCCTCACCCTCCCACGTGGCGCTGCCATCTTGGGCCGGTCAGGCATGGATGCCGCCATCACTGAGGCTCTCCTCGGCCTCAAACGATGACAACGTGGTCAACATGGGCGTTGACCAGGCTGCCCTACTGATGCACCCCACACCTCTGGATGCCAGTAACCACCGCACACCGCACCCCATGGCTATGGAAAGCACCACCAGTCGATACTCACCTCTCACGATGCCTGAGGAGGAGACCGATGACCACAACTCGCCTCTACCATCGATAAACGATGACTTGGACCCTGAGATGGTCCTAGCAACCACCACCCTGACTAGGAAAGTTCCCCACGACTCAGGCGCTCCATGATGGACGTAAAAATCAATGGGCAGTGGCAGCACCGAGAGTTTCATTCATCCGAGCGTGGCCCACTCCCGAAAGCTGAAAGTCCACCCCACCACCTTCTCTATCACCTTCGCCACCAAGGACCAGACTATCAATACCCTCGGGCGCTGGTTGGCCAATCTGACTGTGGGTGGGGTGGGGGGGCAGACATACACTGGGTTTAGGACTCTGTGCCCCAGTCCTCCTTGGCTTAGATTTCCAATGCCACCTCCAGTGCGTCACCCTCACCTTCAGGGGGCCCCGACCTCCACTCACTCTCCACAGTGTGCCGTCCAACCAGCCCCAGCCAAACTACAGCCTCTCCATGCTGTGCATCATCCCTCCCGCACTCTTCTCACACCAGACTGCAAGCTGATAGCCGCCAGAAGTAGGTGCTAATTGCGCCGTGGACAGAGACTTCATCGGGGTGAGGTGCGGAAGCTTCTGATGGAAGGTGTCATAGAGCCCAGCAACAGCCCTTGGAGAGCCCAAGTCCAAGTGGTTAAAGGGGGAACCAAGCCAAGGATGGTCATGGATTACAGCCAGACCATCAACCGGTAAACCCAGCTGGATGCCTACCCCTTATTGAGGATACCTGACATGATCAACAAGATAGCCCACTATCAGGTCTTCTCCACAAATGACCTGAAGTCGGCCTATCACCAACTCCCCATCCACCCGTGGGACAAGCCCTATACCGCCTTCGAGGAGGATGGGGATCTGTACCAGTTCTGCCGAATTCCGTTTGGGGTCACGAATGGGGTCTCTGCCTCCCAGCGGGAGATAGATCAGATGTTAGACCGGCACAAGCTAAAGGCGACTTTCCCGTACCTGGATAATGTCACCATCTGCGGCCACAGCCAGCAGGACCACGATGCCAACCTGTAAAAATTTCTCCAGACAGCCGAGGAGCTGAACCTCATTACAACAAAGAGAAATGTGTCTTCAACACCATACGCCTCGTCATCCTGGGGTACATCGTGGCACATTGTGTCATCGGCCCAGATCCAGAATGGATGCACCCATTAATGGAGCTGCCCCTCCCCCCCCCCACCTTGACCTTTTCTCCTATTACTCACAGTGGGTTCCCCGTTTCTTGGATAAGGTTCCCCCATTGGCCCAGGCCACAACTTTCTCACTCCCACCTGAGGCGCAGGTAGCCTTCATGCGCATCAGGCAGGACATCGCAGATGCCACGATGCATGCCATGGATAAGGACTCCCCTTTCCAGGTGGAGAGAGATGCCTCCGATGTAGCCCTCGCCACTACCCTCAACCAAGGGGGGGTGTCCAGTCGCCTTCTCCAGGATCCTCCACAGCTCTGAGCTAGGGCACTCCTCCATTGAAAAGGAGGCCCAGGCGATCGTGGAAGTGGTCCGCCACTGGCGCCACTACCTGGCTGGTAGGAGGTTCACCCTCCTCACCAACCAGTTCATGTTCAACACCACCCACAGGGGCAAGATCAAGAACGACAAGATCTTGCACTGGAGAGCCGAACTGGCGACATACAGCTATGACATCCAATATCACTCGGGGAAGCTTAACGACTCACCTGACGCCCTCTCCTGGACCTGCGTGTCGCTCCACGACGACCAGCTGCAGGCACTGTATGAGTCCCTCTGCCACCCGAGCGTCACCCGCTTATACCATTTTATCAAGTCCCGGAACCTCCCGTACACCATCAGGGATGTCAGAACTATGACCGAGGCATGCCAGGTCTGCACGGAATGGAAACCTCGCTTTTTCCACCCACCCAAGGCTCATGTTGTGAAGGCCACTCGGCCCTTCAAGCGCCTCAGCATGGTCCTCAAGGGGCCCCTGCCTTACATAAATCAGAATGTCTATTTCCTCACAGTCATAGACGAGTACTCCCATTTCCCTTTTGCGATCTCTTGCCCAGGCACCTCCATGGCCACCATCATCAGGGCACTGACACAGATCTTCACCATGTTTGGTTACCCCGCATTTATCCACAGCGACCAGGGGTCTAGCTTCATGAATGAGTAACTGCGCCAGTACTGGATAGCAAAAGGCATCGTGACTAATCGCACGACTAGTTACAATCCAAGAGGTAATGGGCAAGTGGAACGCGAAAATGGGGTGATCTGGAATGCAGTTCTCCTGGCCCTTAAGTCAAAGGGGTGGTCCATAGAATACTGGCAGGACACTCTTCCTGAGGTTCTCTTCCTGAGGCGCTCCATGCCATTTGGTCACTCCTGTGCACGGCTACCAACAAGATCCCTCACGAATGTTTGTTTTCGATTCCCAGGAGATCAGCAATGGGAACGTCTCTCCCAGCATGGCTCACATACCTGGGACCGGTGCTCCTGCATAGACATGTGTGGGCACACAAGGCTGAACCCTTGGTCAAGCAGGTGTTCCTCCTACACACGAACCACAACTATGCCTATATTAGGTTCAGCAGCGGCAGGGAGGACACCATCTCAACCAGGGACCTGGCACCAGCAGAAGCAACCACCACAGCACAGCATCCTCCAGCTCAGGATCACGCCAGCCTGACACACACCACCGACCCTAGAGAGCTATGGGGCAATCAAGACCTCCTTGGGCACCATGAGGGATGAATCTGCACCCCCCCCACCCCCACCCATCTGATACAACACACACACCTTAACCCCGGCCCCCATGGTCACTCTTCTGTGCTGCACCATGCCAGTCGCTCCGGCCACCTCCCCTAGCCCCCACACACCCCCTCACCAACCAGTGACCAGGAGCCAGTCCTGCGATGGTCGCAGAGACTCTGACGGCCGCTGGACTGTCTCAGTCTGTAAATACTGTGTATATATGTTTTGGGGCTCTTTACTGCAACCTCTCCCCCACAACCCCCCCCCCCCGGGACAATTTTATGGAAGGGAGTGAATGTGGTGGTACACTACTGGCCTACTGCAAGGGGCAACATCTGTCCCTGAAGAAGATCATGAGGACAAGACAACACCTGGCCGTCTGTCAATCAGCTGACAAAAATAGACCAAGCTCCACCCGGTCGGATTTCAATCACCCTCCAGGTTATAAGTCTGAGCCGGCCCTTCAAAGACACTCTTACAGCAGCTCTCCTCACAGCTGGCTCTGTGTAAGTTTATGTTGAATAAAGCCTATTGTACAGTCTGGTTTTGTGTGTTTGCTTTTGACCGACAGTGCACCACACCATCTATCATAGAACAGCATTAATCGATCGCCAACCTTAAAGACTTGTAATTATCAAGAGTACTCAACTGTAAATGCATAGTGTTCACTTCCTCAACCCGCTTAGTCTGTGGGCTGGTGCATTCTGGGTCTATTTCCGCGAAGCACTTTGAGCGGGAAAATTCTGCTGCTGTTGTCTCCATGGAGGGCATTGCCCTAAAAGATACCTGCTGGCTATTTTCTCATCATGCTAGCCACTGCCTTCCGCTGCTCATTCAAATCTTTCACCTGTTTTCTGAGATTGTCACCAAATAGAAATTTTGATATAGGGTTAGATGGTCTGCACGAATGAGCATATCTTACATTTAGGTCGGGCTTGATCAGCTCCTTCCTGAAGGAATTCAGTTCATAGTTTGCATGGGATAACAGCCCCGGAGTGTCTTGTTGAGTCTCCGATAAATCGTGTGAGAGCGTTTATGCAAATGCAGTGATACCTTTAACCAGTGACCCCTGTAGTCTTTGCATTTTCATGTCTTTGGCCCTGGTCAGAACCTTCAAATTGTCCCATATCATGGGGTCTACCATAGGCACCTCCCACAGAGGGCAGTTAACAGGGCAGGGGTACTTCTTGATGGATTCTTCTAGTACCGTCTCCTGAAAAGCATTTGACACAGCAGTGTATGGGGATTTGGGTGACTTGGCCTCCATTACCAGCCCTTCATCATCTTCCCACGCATAATCATAAATGTCCTCCCCCTGCTCTGATGGCGTACGAAACCTGCTCACCATGGCTGTCACCATTTCCTCCAATTTGTCCAGATGACTTATAGTTTTGTTGCTGGTCGAGGCCTCTGTTCTCTGGCATGCCCCAATCGAGCGGGTGCCCATCATACAGAGACCACACCCTTCAGGCTTTTTCTGGTTATTCTTGCCAATCGTGTGGGCAGCTTCGCTACATGACATGTTGGCTCAGGCCCTACCTACTCTTGTGTGGGGTACTCCACTGCTGCCACTCAATATACTGAGGTCCAATTGTCTCATGCAGCAACATAAAGGTATCACTGCTTGCTTTTTGAGGCCCGGCTTCTATGAAGCCAGGTTGGTGCAGCCAGACTTGGACCCCACCTTCAGTGAAGGTAGATCTCTGTCACCTGATCCCACCCCCAGCAGAGGTAGATTGGCCTTGCTGTTCCTCAGCTGGGACATTGCACCCCGGCAGGCCTGTTGGATTTTTGGTGCTAACAAAGTGCTTTGGGGGTTCTTCTTGGAGGCCTTCCTCCTCGGGTTATTGCCACCCTGCCTCTGCCACAACCCCTCAACAGGACCCAGGAACCTCCCACCAGTTGTCCCAGACCTTTTCCAGTACATTTCCACCTCCGGAGGGCTACATCAGGGCCTCCCCTCATCAGGACTCGGAAACCTCCCACTGGCAGTCCTGGAATTTTTACTGCTCCCCTCCTTCTCTGAGGGCTCGTTTGGGGGTTTGATTCCATTTTGTGAATTGCACTCCTGCGATCTCCCTCAGGGCTCTGCTCCTGCAGGCCCACTAATTTAGCTCTTTTTTTGGATCACTCTAGTGCAATTCCCCACTTGCTCCTCGCAAGTCAATGGATGTAATGGCTACACATGTGTGGATGGGATCTCATATTGATGAATCAACGTGCATTGTGAAGAATAATAGAAACATTAAAATGAAATCAACCAGCAAGATGTAATGGATGATCTCATTAAAAAGTGTAGGTTGATTGGGGGAGGGACTTTCTTGTATGATCTATTTACATGCTGAATGATACAGTATTTTGATGGAAATATTTGAATGTGTCAGTTTGTCTTCTCACCAGGTAATCCTTAAAAAGATTCACACTCTGGATAGCATATTTCAAACTTGAAGCTATTCAATCAGCAGAAAGGGGAAAAAATTATCCCAATTACTTTAGACACATCTTTAGTGTGTAAAAGGTTTCCTGATTTGTAATATTTTGTGCCTTCAGCTCTGGTAATTATATTTAAGGTTTAATCATTTGAAAAGACTTGTTCCCAATTTCATAGTATTAGGGCTGTAATTCTTTGAAAATGATATTGTATGCAAACAAAGAACAAATATTGCCCTTTAAAATTTACTGAAACTATAACAATGACAAAATGAGTACAGTATTTATTTTCTATTTGCTTCAAGTTGTAAACACTAAGTTTTATGGAATTGCAGATGAATTACAATTTACTATTATTGCCTCACAAATATTCTTGAAGTGATTTTATGAGTTTAAACATTTTGACAGAGACAAGAACAATGCTGCACTCGTTTGGTAATACTCAGATTTGTGTGCACAATTTTATGATCATGTTGTTAAATGTCAGCATATTTTGGGGCACCAAGCTGGTCATGGACTTTTAGATACCTAGTCAGGCTCTTTAAGCATATGAGGGACAACAGGCTTGGAGATTAGGAACAAAATCTACTAGCCTACTCTCCATTCTCCCTCCCTTTCCTTCCCCTTTGTCTCCACCCTTTCCCTCTCCAATCACAGAGCCTTCCCTCCACACCCCCGCACCCCCCCCCCACCCTCCCCCTGCTTGTTGGTGTTCTCTCCCTTCCTTATCCACCTATTACCTCCTGCTTTTGGGACTGTGCTCCTCTCTCTGTCCCTCCCCCACACTATTATGTTCGGGTACAAGCCTACATTTTTTCATACCTTGATGAAGAGTTCAAGCCCAAAACATTGGTTATGTATCTTTATCTTTGCTACATAAAGTACATCTTTTGACCTGCTAAGTTTCTCCCACATTGTTTTTTCTTCAACCACTGTGTCTGCAGACTTTCATGTTTTACCCCTGATTCAACCACCTATTCTGGCAGCACTTTCCAAGTGTCAATCACTCTGTTGTTTAAAATAATGCTCCCCACATTTCTCCTTTAAGCTTTTTCCTGTCATGTTTAACCTATGTACTTTAGTTTTTTGATATCCTAACCACAGAAAAAGAAATTTTGATAGTCTACCCTAATTATAACTCTCATAATCTTTCATATTTCTGTCCGGTCACCTCTCAGTCTCTTTCACTCCTTGGAAAACAAGCCCAATCAAACCATTTGTTCCCTTTAACTAAAGTCATCCATTCCAGGAAACATCCTTAGTGAATCTCTTCTGCCCTCTCTCTCCAGTACAATCACCTCCTTCCTATAATGTAGTGTTGTAGAACTGCACACAATGCTCCAAATAGGATCTGACCAGTGTTTTGTAAAGTTGCAATATAATGTCCAAATTTTATATTTTTTGCCCTAACCTATGAAAGCAAGCAAACTAAATGCTTTCTACCCCATCCTATGTTGGCACTTTCTGGGAATTATGGATTTAGATCTTTTGGCCTCTCTGTTCATCTGTGGTTACATCCTATATTACTACATTGACTGTCCTTGCAAAACCTTTGCAGTTGACATGAAGTGGTGAAAGGCATTATGCAAATCTCTCTGCCTCTAAACCACCCTTGCCACCTTTTGTTTTATAATGGGGTAAAGACAGTACAGTGTCTGCATGATCAAAATTAATTAAATGTTTCTTTAAAAGCTGATTGTTGAGCCAACATAAACTGTTTTAATTTATATTCTCCATCTGAACTGTTGGACAGGAGTTTCATATTTTGATCTTGAAGAAATAATATTTTTGTTTAAAACATATGGGCCTTTGATGGCAGTTTTACAATTTTGGCATTTTTTAATTCCCTGTTCCTTTGTCCTTCTTGATACATAAAAAGGGTGCATATAAAAGAGGTTGTTAATAAAGTTTTGACAAATTTTGGCAGTGTGTTTTGTTTATTGCACATACCATAGTCACTGTATATTACAGACACAAGAGACTGCATATACTGTATTCTGGAACAAAACACAACTGGAGAAACTTAGCAGGTCAGGCAGCATCTATGGAGGCAGAAAGATGGTTGATATTTCACACATAGTCAAAAAGCAGTAGAAACCAGAGATCCATACTGTAGAGTAGCTATTCTCAACCTTTTTTTGGCTATTAGCCCCTTAGGATATTGCTTATAGTTTATAGGCCCCCTTCCCTGGAAAGTGGTCAAGTTTTGGTTTCTTCCGTACTTCTCTCCTACCAACTACACAAAAAAATACTATTTACTGTTATATGAGGTGAAAAAGCAAACAAGGATTTTACTTACATGTGCTGGGGCCCCTGTTAAGAATGGCTGCTGTAGAGTGGTAGAAACTTCAGAGGGAGGTAGACAAGCAGGCGAAGCTATGGAAAGGGAGACAGGAGAGCAGATGAAACTACAAAGCATATTTATTGTGGAATAATATATCATTATCATATATCGTTGAAATGTTGAACATCCTTCTGTCATCTCAGATATGCTGCTTGATGCACTGAGTTCCACCAGCAGTTTGTTTTTATCAACTGTAAATTGCTGGTGAAGGTTGTAAATGCTTAAAGAGGTGGTTTAAGGTGGTGTTCCAGAACATAGTGAAAGATTCCGTGATGGCAAGAGCAATGAAGATCAAATATAAGTGACTAGACTTTATTTTCATAATTGTTTACAATTTATCAAGTCTGAATATTATGCAAATTTCAATGCATGTTGAAATGCTTCATAATCTGAGAAGTAGAGTGAACACTGAGTAGACATAAGCGATCATCCTTATTGCTGACTTTAATGATGAAGCAGATGAAAATAATTGAGTCAAGGGTACTCTCAGAAAAATATTTGGGCTCCAAAGTCCATCCTTGACCGACCATCTCCCTTGTGCTGGAAATGCCTCCTGGAATTGAAGACCTATCTCAAAATTCTTAGCGACCTCATTTTTATTAGAGTTGTTGGATGCCACACAAATACTACTTCAATGAGAAGCCCAGTTCCCTCAACAATTCCACTGTTTTGTTCCTGTTTTACTGATGGTTGTAAGGGAATGTAAAACTGCTGGACAGATGTTCAGGACAGGCATTATAATTTTAACACTTCGTAAGCAAGTAGTCAGTGGGTGTCTCTTGGTGCAGGTGTGTGGCTCTCTCCATCACTTTGCTGATGAACAAGATGGATGATTATGCCAAGTCTCGCCTGATTGGATTTATTGCAACTTTTATACCTGTATTGTTTAGGTATGTTGGAAAAAATGATGGAATAGGAATCTCCTCAGCTAATCTCTCCTTAGCTGCAAAGTCTATTGGTCTTGTGTCTACCTATGAAACAAATGGTGATAGTTAATTCCACAATAAATATATCCGTAAGCATGCTAATATATGAAAACCACAGAATACATATTTTGATTCAGATTTAAAGTTCAGGTTTAATAAAAGAATACTACATTTGATTAGTCTGTGACAACATTTAGTATCAGTAGTTACATCGAATACAAGTGCTTAAAAACTTTAAAATGAATTTCTAATCCATAAAGGTCACTTAGTCAAAATGTTACTTTGGATACATAATATGGGCTTATTGATACGTTATGGTATTTTTCAGAATCTCAAGTATTAAGCTGATGATTAAAATAGACTTAAAAATGAGCTCAGCAGTATTATTAAATTAGATCTTAAAATGTTCTCTGCAGTAAAAGTAATTTCTTGCATTTAACTCCATTATTTGTTTTACCCATTTATCTGGTTCACTCTTATCATTCAGGGAGAGATAGTTGTCATAATTACCTGGTCTGGTATATATGGGTCTCAAAATCCACTTACATGCCCAGCTCTCAACTGCTTCCTCAATTTGGTGGTGCTTAGGCATGGACGACAAATGCTAGCATTGTCTATATTGCATGAATGAATGAATGAATTTTTAAAAAGATTTTATTTGCTTCAGTTTTCATATTTGATCTTTCATAATAATAAGCACTGAAGTGTAAACGTCTATTTGTGTTAATATTTATTGGAAATTTATTTTCTGTCGCCTATTTAGGTCTTGTGGAAATTTGCCTGATGCATCCCCTCGATGTGGTGAAAACCAGGTAAGACTCTGCTTGAGCAAGTTTTATTGTTACTGGAAGTCATCCATATTGTGAGCTGTCATGTTAACAACTTTTTAATGCTAGGACTTGCCAAAATTATTGGTGTTCCAATTTTGAATCCGTTTCGAAAAAATATAATTTTAAAATTTGTCACAAAATAAGGCTTTTGCTTCTCTTTCACATTTACTGTTTATTTTTCAATAATATTACCAGAGTGAAGTCATCAACAGAACTGGCACATTCCTGCTCTTTCCTTGCATCCTTCCAGTTTACAGGAAGCTAAATGTCCATCGGCAATGTATTTACCTTTTTTTAATTCCTTTTTTTTAATTTAAGAATCAACCAAGGCAAAGTGCTATCTCAAAGTAAATATTGTTTAATTCTTTCTATCAACAAATCCAAGGTTAGATGCAAACCTGTGGATCTGTGTGTGATTTAGACCTACCCGTGTTGTGTCTTTAATCAGTACAAACTCAGCTTCGTACAAGTGCCATCATTGTGTCATGAGTGTGAGTACGAGTTGATTGTCAGTGGATTATGTTAAGTATAAACCAAATTACATTCCATTTTTGATCAGAGGTTTTCAATCAAAATGAGAATTTAGCTGAAAATTATCATTTGCTTTAGACTATTTAAATCTATTGCAACATTAAGTTGAAATACTGTAACATCACTTGTACATTAACTCCTTTCATTCCAACTTTTTGTCTTGATTTAAATAGATTTTGGTTCCAAAATACAGGCCAGTGCAGCTTATGTTTGACTTGACCAGAACTTTATATCATGTTATAATTAGAGGTATTTTCTGTAAGTGCTGTGATCATTGTATTTTTCTCCATGTTGAAGAAGTTTTTGAATGTTCTAACTTGATGCTATAATCCAATATGTTATGTTATATTAATTTTCACTCTGACCTTATAATTAAATACAATGTAAAATAGACGCTGCATGAAAGACAATGAAATTATGCAATTTCCCAATGTTCCTGAAAATGTCTTTAATTTTCAAGTTAAGGCCAATAGTGGCAAAAAGCAAATACAAATTCTATCTTTTCACTCTCCTGATTGCTACTTCCAGGTTCTGGTTCTGGTCGCCTAATTATAGGAAGGATATAAACAGAGTGGAGAGAGTGCAGAGAAGGTTTACCAGAATGTTACCTGGGTTTAAGCATCTAGAGTACAGGGAGAGATTGGGCAGATTAGGTCTTTATTCTTTGGAGCGTAGAAGGTTGAGAGGGGATTTGATAGAAGTATTTAAGATTATGAAAGGGATAGACAGAGTGGATGTGGATAGACTATTTCCGTTAAGAGGAGGAAAGATTAAAACAAGAGGACATGAGTTAAGAATTAAGGGGCAGAGGTTTAGAGGTAACATGAGGGGGAACTTCTTTACTCAGAGAGTGGTAGCCGTGTGGAATGAGCTTCCGGGAGAAATAGTGGCGGCGGAGTCAATTGTATTATTTAAGAAAAGGTTGGACAGGTATATGGATGAGAAGAAGATGGAGGGTGATGGGCATTGTGCAGGGAGGTGGGACTAGAGAGGGGTGTTTGGTTCGGTGCGGACTAGAAGGGCCTAATGGCCTGTTTCCGTGCTGTAATTGTTATGTTATGGGATTTGTTTCCGCCAATTCTCTGGCATTTAAACATGAATGAAGAATGTAAAGATCATTACCATTTATGCATATAATCATTATTTGCATTGAAATTTAAATTAAGAGATTTAAGCATATCTGATTTGTACAATTATTTCCAAAAACCATCAAGACTTTAGAGTTAGGAAAAGCAACTTAAAAATATAAATATGTCACAGTTGTTGTCAAGTCTAAATTTTGAAATTATAAACTTTTTTTTCTTATGATTTTGTTTGCATCGAATCTCAAAATCAAAATATTTTTGCAAAGAATACATTCTGCTAAGTACTCCAATTGATTTTAGCTATGCATTTTCCTATCCATTTTTAGCAAACTCATTTGTTTCTCTTGGAACTTAACACATTTGCTTCACTTTATTAGTTGATTGTGGCAAGAATGTGGTTCCATGGCTCAAGCAAAGAGTGTTCCACAGCAGCACTGGGACAAAGTTATGGCTTTTCATTAACCTGGAAACCTCCTATTTACATGGTTCACAGCCTGGTCTCAGCTCACTTGGAGGTAACAAAGGGTGTCGAGCTCAAGGTACAGCAGGGGGCTCGCTCCTTTAGGGCTGCCATCTGAATCTGATCAGGTCAACTGTTTTAACTCCTGCCTCATTAGGGGAAATAAACAGGAGATTATGGTTCATGTAAGGATCACATTACAGAGAGCTTAAGCTTGTTCCAGACATTAGGTAGCTGATTATTTTTTGTGGATGCCTTGCTGTTTCTCTTTTTAGACAAGAATGCTAATTTGGACATTTTTTTCCCCTCCTGATATACTTGTATTTGTTAGAGATACAAAGAAAGCAGTAAAGTAACTAAAAAAAAATAAAAAAGAATTGTCAGTCACAAGGGCAACTCATCTACTGGGTTTTATGTCAGTCTACAGCAGAGACTTAAGACTGATGAGGGGTAGTAACACAGCATGCAAGTAGTATTTTGATTTTGTTACTTAAAACATTTGAAGATGGCATACAAGCTACTGTTGGATTGAGGAGAATGCTCTCAGGTTTTACATTCCAGTAGAAGAACTTGTACTTATAATTATTCAAGTCATCAGTTAAAAGAAAACGGAATAAAACAAATGTGGAATCTTGTTGCTTGCTGGGGTTCACAGTATTCATGACAGCTTTTATGGTCTTTAACACATCAGGGGGATATCAGCTGATGTCACATTGATTCAGGGTAACTTATATGTGCCTCAAAGTGGACAGAGGGAGTGCAATTGTTTGTTGCTGTTTGTACAATTAACTTGGCTTGGAAAGGAAGTGCACAAACTTTTATAAAAATAAAAGTGATTCCTTGCTGATCCCCAAACAGTTCATTATCTAAAGTGCCTGAGGCACAACTGGGTCTATGATGAAGAGTCAAACTTTCCCCTACATCCAAAAATTATTCTTTATGACAACAAGACTGTTGACAACAATTATTTATTTTCAGTGGTGTACATAATGTATATTTGATGTTTACAGCCTTGTAGATTTTTGTCAAATCTTAAATCCAAATATTTGTGAATTAAATTGAAGGAATTAATGATTTCCTTTACTAGGCAAATGTCCTGTTATTTAATAGTGAAAAAAGATATTATTGGATGAGAAAGGGTTAAATAGAAAGTTGATTATTTATCAGGCTTCACTGTTTACAAGTGAAATCTGAAATAAGGACCATAGGGAATTTGTGCTGCCTTCTTCAAAAGTAACATTTTAGTTTCAGTGTGTGATTTTTCACTGAGCTACATGGTGGTTTAAAAAAATAATCCAAAATTATTTTCAGTTTCATTATATGTAAAAATTTTGAAAATTCAGTTTGGGATTCAATTTTGGCTTGTTTATGTCAGACAAGACAGAGTGAAGTTTCACATTAGAACAGCGCCAGGGAAAGTTTAATTATGGGGATATGTTGTACAAATGCTGCAATTAGAAATTTTTGATCTAATTTAAAATTATAAGGCAACTTGGTAATGTAGCTTCAGCTCAGCTACTTCTGCATGTGAGAGTGATAGGGAGGGATGGTGACAGATATCAAACAAGCAGTTTTCATAGAAAGATCTTGAATTTTTAAAATCCATTTACTTATTCGCTAAAATATATTTTTTTACAGCATGCAAATACTGTGAGACTGTATAATATTATGAGAACCAGGAAACTTGCTGTTAACACAAGTGTATAACATAAGTGATGTTTTATAATCGATGTTTAACTACTAATGGTCTCATCTTACATGGATACCAACAATCTTTTACTGGTTGTATTTCAAATAATGTTAAAAAGGCATTAAACTCTAAACAGGCTATAAAATCTGTTACTAGTCTGATCGACAGAATGTTGTCCTATCTACAACACCCAGCAGATTTGTAATATTAATGACACTCTGTTATTAGTTATGTATTTTGTGGATATATTAGTGGAATTAAATAAATTGGAAAATGTTTATGTTTATTAACATAATTTATCATATTCAAAGTTCTAATCAGGATTCTGAAATTACAGAAAATGGTTTTAACTCTTACAAACCTCACTCCATCTATAAAATTCAAATGGAATCACCCCTGCTGTTTTGCTTGACCTATGAACTGTGGAGCATTCGGGCATTTGTAAGGAAATTCCAGACATGGCAGTGTTTCTCTTTCCAGTGTGAACTAATGTTTTTATCTTGAACTAAATTATTTCATTTTTCATCCAAAACATGAAAATTAGATACATAAGAATATGATTCTGCCTCTTCCTTCTAAGTGAGATCAAAACAAATTCTTAATGAGGTAAATGCTTAGCTCTAGTTTTAAAAAGATTATATTGTTTCTAAAATATTGCCTTGTCACCCATATCTTCACTTCTGAGATTTTTATGGGCTATGTGCTTTGTTCTCTTTCTCCCTCCTCCCCCCATATTCTTTCAGATATTCGTGCATTTTTTTTCAGATCCCAAATCAACTCATTCAATATTATGGGATTCTATGCTCCAAATGTATAATGCTATATCTGCCATCATTTTAAGTGAGGCATTTTTACAAAAAAAAATGGCAAAGTCAAACTAGTATGGAAAAAATGAGAGGGATCTATCTGTGTATGTATGCAAATGTTGGAAAATGGCAATTATTGAAAGACCAGCTAGTAAAGTATGCATTAAATAATGAAAGTTTATTGATAAATGCTTAAGTACAATGACTTGCTGAATCTCCTCAAATTTGTTGGAAATTGAGGCTTGCTATGCCTTCTTCTTCATTCAAGGTCCTACACTGCCTGCCTCTGCCCACCACACACATAAAGGGCAGGATACCCATTGTCCTCACCTCCCACCCCACTAGTCTCCGCATCCAACATATCATCCTCTGCCATGTCTGCACCTACGTGATCCCACCACCAGATGCATCTTCCCTTCTCCTCCCTTCTCTGCCTTCAGCAAGGACTGCTCCCTGTCTGACTCCCTTGTCCCCTTCTCTCATCCCACCAATTTCCACCTTGGCACCCTCCCCTGTGATCACAGGAAATGCTACACTTGAGCCCACACCTCCTCCAATGCCACTATTTCCGGCAACACTTCACTTGTGAATCTGCAGCGGTCATCTATTGCATCCCGTTGTGGTGTCCTCTACGTCGGGGAGATTGGATGCACACTGAGAGAATACTTATTTAAGCATCTTTGCTATCTCTGCAACATTAGTGGGGACTTCCCAGTGGTAACTCATTTCAATTCCTCACCAGATTCTCCATGCCAATGTGTATCCATGGTCTCATGCACTGCCAGACTGGCCCACAAATTGGAGGAACAATACCTCATATTCCATCTGGGCACCCTCCAAATGGATGACATTAACAATGACCTCAGGTTCCTACACTCCCCCATCCGCATTTCTCCTTAACTGTTGCGCGCACTCTCTCTCTTTCCCTTTATATCTATCTCCTTTCCTCCCACTCTGTATTCACAGAACCCCAATCAATTCTCACCTTGTCTCTTATGTCTTCCTATCCTTTTGTCTGTTGACCTGTGCTCCTCTGCCTGCCCTTTTTTCCCCTTCTCCCCCAGCCTTTTTATTCAGACACCTGCCTCCCTTTTGTTCACACCTTGAAGAAGAGCTCAGATCTGAAATAATGCTTATATATCTTTACCTGCTACAGACACAGCGAGACCTGCCAAGTTCCTTCAGCATTTCTGTTTTTACAATAATCACAGCATCTGCAGACTTTAGTGTTTAACTCCTACAATATGTTGATGAACAGGAACTGAAAGCTACCAACACTCTCCAGCACCAACCCACCAATGAATTCAGGTACATAGCTTCCCCTTCCAAATGTTCACAATTGGTTACTTGGTCTTGTTGACATTGAGAGCAAGGTTGTTGTTTTGGCCCCACACAACCAGATTCTTGATCTCCATCATATATTCGGACTAAATCATTACCTGTTATTCAGCCAACAATAGTGGTGTGTTGTCAGTGATTTTGTAGCTTGTGTTCGAGTTGAATTTGGCTGCACTGTTCATAGTATAGAGGGAGCAGGACAGGGGACTAAGTACACACCCTTGATGGGCCCCTGTGTTCATGGTCAGCAAATAAGTGTTATTGATCCAGACTGATTGGGATCTGCTGATGAGGAAATTGAGGATCTAGATGCAAGATGGGGAATCGAGTCCCAGATCACTGAGTTTGATTATCAGTTGAGAAGGTATGATGGTGTTAAATACTAAGCTGCAGCTTATGAACAATAGCCACATGTAGGTGTTCCTGTCCATTTAAAATAACATTTAAAAGTAATTGGATATTTTTCTTACATCAGTATATTATTTAAATTTCAATGGATATCAATTACAAGGAAGGTTATTTTGACAATTTTTCATGAAGGTTTGAGTGGATATGTAAGATCATTTAAAAATAATAACTTAGAAGTAAAAGAAAAGGTATGGATAGAATACTGGTGAATGGATTGGAATGAGAAGGCCAAAGTCAATAGTACCTGGTTGGATTGTGGATGATATGCTTCAGAATCATCCTTTATTCTCTGCTCATTCAGATGACTGGAGACTGAAGACATAGAGAGCATTATCTCACAATTTAAAGATGTCAAAGAAGTGTGGGGGCTCGGGTATCAGCAGTAAAAGACTTTAGAAAGAACAGCAGGTTTATGAAAAAGACAGAGTTTCTATCGGATATGAATCAATTTGGGATAATATGCTTTTGGAGGACAGACATTAGATTAAAATGTACATTTATTGGGATAACTCAGAAGGTTTTGCATAAATGGAGAACGAAGGGTTTAAAGACATAATTTCTTGAGAGTGTGAGTGCAATTCCATCAAACAATAAAATAATCAACAACATTCAGAGGTTTGTAAAAGATCATGGGAGTAAGGAAATCAAAGTAAATTCGAATTTATACATAGGTTGAGCATAAGTACAATTTTGAACACTCACATTAAGGATATAAAAGCTGTTGTGAATTTACCATAAATATTGACCAGATAGTGCCAGGGTTGAGTTACTCTCAATGCTTGATTATGGATCTGGCCATTTTTGATCTAATTGAAAGGTTATTTTTATATGAATACTTCAAATTGGTTTTGTTTTCCATTGAACAAATCTTTTGGAAGAATAATTTAACAATCAAGTTGCTTCTAATTAGGATAAGTTTGAATGAAAATGTGCTAATAATGGTTTTCAGTCTGTGCAAAGCATGAAATGATTATACTTAAGATCATATTACTGCTTTCTGGGCAGGTTTGATCAATAATAATTTCATTTTATTGAATGTTTTTGCTTTAATTACAAATATAAGCAGATGTTTAAGTCATGCTTTAAGTTCTAAAAAGCCCACATTTAATTGGTTTCTGGGTCACCATTCTATATAGTTTTCAGTGGCACCTTTTGCAGTGACACATAAAAAGAATGAAGCAAGCCAGTGCTTTAGGCACTATTGTAAATGATATGAACTGCTCTTTTACTAGCCAAGTCTTCCAATAAAGGTAGTATAATATGGTTTTGGTAAAGAGTATTTCACATAAAACTACACATGTGTAACCAAACTTCAATTATTATTCAATGTAAATTTTACTAAACCAACAGAAAACACCATCAATAAAACCAGAAAGAAATTGTCATTGCTGGTTTGGAAAAATCTATATGTTGGTTATATATCGTGGCTCTTTAGCATGTGGTACTAAAGTATTTGTTTAAAGATTTGCAGGTTAGCAAATGCTTAATATGGACAATCAACTATTCTCAGCATATTGTTTAGTGAGGGAAAGATCTAGGATTCTTTTATCTTTATATCTACTTTCTGTTTGATCAGAGATGCTCTGGAGGCACACAGATTTGTCAAAAAGCTCAGTTTTAGAGAGGAGGATACTATAGGGCAGAAAATCATTAAGCATATCAACATGGGTATTTATGCACACTTCTATCAGGTTACAGGATGGTAACAACAGGAGTCTGGGGTGAAAGAATGTCTCTTAGCTGCCTTTCAACTGCAAAATGGTCATGTCACCTTGACCCTTTAAAAACATGTTTTTAATGAATAAATGGAAGGAATCATTCTTGTTTGTCTCTTTTATACAATTGTACCAGATCTTATTTCTTAAGACTGTCAACTGATTCCTTGAGGCACCAAACATAAATTATTATTAAGGATTTCAACATACAGCTCTGGAAACCTGTAGTGACATGCAACTTGGCACCAGTTTCTATTGTGCACCATTTTCTGCTTATACAATTTCCATGCACAAGATCCAGTAAGGGGTAGAGTTTTATAATGCAGGTACTCCCCGACATACGTCCGTGTTCCGTTCCCGATTACCTGTCGTATCTCGGAATGGATGTATGTTGGAATTGCATACTTACCTTGTTAGCTGGCATCCTGGGGTTCGTAAACTGGGTTCAGCCATCTTGGCTCCTGTGCGCATGTGTGAGTCTTCGGTAGGCGCATGTGCAGTGGGTTCGCGTATTGGAGTTCAGTTGGCGCATGCACAAGAGTTAAGCGCCTTAACGATATTGAACTAGTGCCTTTAACTCTTGCACATGCTCCAACCAAACTCCATTTCATGAACCCATTGCGCATGAGTTAACCGAAGACTCGCGCATGCATACAGGAATCAAGATGGCCGCGCCCAACCTACAGACCCCGGGACCTCAACTAACAAGGTATGTACACATATTTTGGCTCTTGCATGTCCTGTATTCCTGTTATAGTTTATCAAATGCAACATAAACCGTGTAAATTATATATTTTTTCACATATAAAATGTAAGAGATCAACACTAGAGGTTGGCAGAGAGCATTATACTTGTTTAATACACAAAGGTGCTGGAGAAACTCAACAAGTCATGCAGCGTCCATAGGAAGCAGATCACCCTGTGGCCGTTCCCCTCAACAGTAAGAATCCTGCTTTAGATACAGTTTGGAGGGAAGGATATCCCAGGATCATGTCATAGTGGTCAGGTCTCTGGTGCAGAGTGGCCCTTCAGTTCAAAAGGGAAGGGGGAGAAGATGAGAACTGTCAAGATGAAGGATTCGATAGTTATGGGAACAGATAGCAGATTCTGTGAACAAGATTGAGACTTCTGAATGGTGCCAGGGTCAAGAAAATGTCAAATAGAGTCAACAGCATTGTCAAGCGAGATGGTGAGCAGCCAGATGTTGTGGTCCACGTTGATACCAATGATATTGATAGGAAAAGGAATGAAGTCCAAAAAAGGGATTATATAGAGTTAGGAAAGAAGCTAAAAAAATACCAAGGCCTCAAGCGTGATAATCTATCGATTGCTGTCTGTGCCATGTGTGAGAGCAGAAATAGGAAGTTATGACAGATGAATGCGTGGCAGAAGAGTTGGTGGAGCAGGCAGGGATCTCTTCTGGGGAATGTATGACTGATTTAAAAAAAGGATGGGTCGCACCTGAATGGGAGGGTGACTAATATCCTGGCAGGCAGATTGCTAGAGCCTTGGAATGTTTAAACTGGTTGGGCAGAGGGATAGGAACCAGAATGAGAGGACAGTAAATAAGGCCGAAGATGCACAAGTAAATGCACTGTGTAAGCAAGATTGTGAGGAAGGAGAGACAGTCAAAATTACAAGCTTTGGAAACAAAGTTAAAAAGGGTGATGAATACAGTACTGCAGGTCTCGTAATTAAATGCCAGCAGAAAAAGAAATAAGGTTGATAATCTTGTAGCGCAGCTAGAAGTTGGCAGGTATGACATTGTGGCCATCACTGAGTCATGGCTGAAAGAAGATCGTAGCTGGGAACTAAATATCCGTGGATACAGAATATCAGAATGACAGGAAGATAGGCAGAGGGGTTGGGATGGTACTGCTTGTTAAAAATAAAAAAAAGTCTTTGGAGAGAGGAGACATTGGATCAAAATATACAATCCCCTCCATAATGTTTGGGACAAATGCACATTTTTTCTTTTATTTGCCCTGTGCTCCACAGTTTTTAATTTGTAATCTAACAATTCACATGTGATTAAAATGCACATTCCAGATTTTATTCATTGTTATTTGTATGCATTTTGGTTTGACCATGTAGAAATGACAGCACTTTTTATACATACTGGTAGTTTCCTCATTTCAGGGCACCATTATGTTTGTGACATTTGGCTTAACAGGTGTTTGTGGTACACTGGTATGTTTAATTGCTTAATTGGTGAAGGTATAAGGGAGCTAGGCTTGCTTCTAAGCAAGTCTGCAGTTTTAATTTTTCAACATGAGGATTAGAGTTGTGTCAATGAAAGGCAAAGAAGCCATTATGAGGTTGAAAAATAAGAATAAAATAGTAAAAGACATCACCAAAACCTTAGGATTACCAAAATCAACTGTTTGGAGCATCATTAAGAAGAAAGAACGTACTGATAGGCCACTACTGATGACAGAAGAATTCTTATCGTGATGAAGAAAAATACCAAGATGCCTGTACGACAGATCAGAAACACTCTTCAGCAGGCAGGTTTGGATGTGTCAGTGACTATTTCTGCAGACATCTTCATGAACAGATATACAGAGACTACACTGCAAGATTTAAACCACTAGATAGCCACAGAAACAGATTACAGTTTGCCAAGAAGCGTTTAAAAGGGCCTGCAAAATTCTGGGAAAAAGTCTTGTGGAAAGATGAAACCAACATTAACCTATATTAGAGTGATGGAAAGAGCAAAGTGTGGAGATGTAAAGGAATTGCCCAAGTTCCAAAACACACCACCTCATCTGTAAAACATGGTGATGGGGTGGCCTGACCATGTATGGCTGCCACATGAATGGGTGCACTTATCTTCATTGATGATGTAACTGCTGATGGAAGTAGCAAAATGAATTCTGAAGTGTATAGAAACATCTGCTCAAGTTTGTGCAAATGCCTCAAACTTATTGGACAGCACTTCATCCTAATGCAAGACAATGATCCCAAATATACCACTAAAGCATCAAAGGAGTTTTCAAAGCTAAACACTGTAAAATTCTTGAATGGCCAAGTTCCATAGATAAAGAATCATTGAGGATGTTAAATGTTATTAAAAATATCCATGAAGGTCTAGGCTGAAAATCATTTGTGAGTCATGAACTGCAAGTTTGAAGTCAGATAAATGCATCCAGAGTACTGAGACATAAAACAGTAACACTAAATGACACTCTGTCAATATGCCAAAAAGGATGTGACTGTAGATTGGAATATTACACTGGTGTGACATAACATAGCATATAAACAAGCCCACATGTCTGTGCCAAACTTGATGTTCAAAACAAATTAAAATCTCCTGCCTGCTCCTGATAAATATCTCTCCATCTCCTTTATATTCATGTGTCTATCCAGAAGTTTCTTAGATGCTATCATTGTATCTGCTTCCCTCACTACTCCTGGCAGCCCATTCCATGCACCTCCCACTCTCTGTGTGAAATATTTCCTCATCCCCGTGTAGTTTCCCTTGTTTAGGCATAATTGGTTTTAGACCAAGCTATTGCACTGTTCATTTCTATAAGAAACTCAATCACACTGTAATCACTTTTTCCAAGAGGATCCCTAATTACCTTATAGTTTCAGTACCATGCTATTCAAGAAAGCTATCACGATTCATTCTTTGAAGTCCTCCTCTAGGTTGCCTCAACTAACCTGATTCAGCCAGTCTATGTGCATGTTAAAATCCCCCACGATAACTGCTGTTCCATTCTTCCATGCCTTTGATATTCCTTTGCCACAGCAATGTTATTATTTGATATCCTATTGACAATTCTCACCAGCGGATTTTTACCCCCTTCACTATTCTTAAACTCTACCCAGATGGATTCAACATTTTGCTCCTTAGAACTTATTATCATCTCTCATCAATGCCCTGATCTCATCCTTACCTAAGAGCGCTATCCCACCTCCTTTACCTTCCTTGCAGCTCTTCTGTATTACCTGTTATCCTTGGATATTTAATTCCCAACCCTCTCTATCCTGCAACCCCACTTCTGTAATGGCCACTAAATCATATACCTTTCTATTGATTTACGCCACAAGTTCACTGACCTTGTTTCGAATACCACGGACATTCAGATAAAGTGCCCTTTAGCACCTCACTCACTTCTTCTCAATCCAAGCATAAGTTACTTCCTTTGTCTTATCCTCTCCCTAGATATCCACCTTTTAATATGTACAACATGCCTTGGGATTTTTTTTAAAAAATCCTACACAATAAGAACATTTCATGGCTCCATTTGACATTCTTAATACCATGCTTGAGCAATCTTTAACATCCTTCAAGACCCTGCTTGATTGTAGCTTTCTGAACCTTGAATATGCCTCCTTTTACTTCCTGAGTAAGTACATGACCTCTCTCATCATCCAAGGTTCTCTTACCTTGCCATCCTTACCCTTCCTTTGAATCTATGTTATTGGTACCAATTTGGACCATGACCCCTTGCTGTCCTTTCTCTCAGAGATATCTGGAACCTGGCATTAGAGAAACAATGTGGTTTCCTGGAGTTTCTCTTGGAACCACAGAATCTGCTTTCTAAACTGCTAAATATAGAGTCTTCTCCCACAAATGCTATAGTTAACTTTACCTTTCCATGCTGAGCCTCAGTCATGGTGCCAATGGCCTGGCCACTGGTTGCTACACTCTGATAGGTCATTCTTCAACCCCTCCCCAGCAGTATTACAAGATCACAAGATAAAGGAACAGAAGTAGGCCATTTGGCCCATTGCGTCTTCTCGCCAAATCCACCCTGAGCTAAACTGTTCTCACATCTAGTTACAAATTCCGGCCTTTTCCATGTATCCCTGACTAATTAGATATACTTGTCAATCTCCTCCTTAAACTCCTCGAGTGATCGCACCTCCACAGCTGTATGTGGCAATGAATTCCTTGACCCTCTGGCTAAAGAAATTTCTCCTCATCCCTTTTTTAAATGGGTACCTTCTAATTCTAAGGCTGTGCCCTCTTGTCCTGGATTCACATACCAAGGGAGATATCTTATTCACATCTACTCTGTCCAATCCTTTCAGTGTTCAAAATATTTCTATGAGATCCCCTCTCATTCTTTTATACTCCAATGAATATAGTCCAAGAGGTGATAAACGTTCCTCATATGTTAGCCCTTGCATTTCAGGAATCATCCTGGTAAATCTTTTCTATACTCTCTCCAACATCATGACATCCCTTCTAAGGGACCCAAAACTGCACACAGTGCTCCAACTGAGGTCTCACCAGTACCACATAGAGCTTCATCAATTCCTCTTTACTCTTGTACACTATTCTAAAGCTATAGAACTGTTATTGTGAGAATGGCCACAGGGAAACTCGGCACTGTCTGCCTTCTCCCTTTACTCCTCCTCATGGTCACCCAGCTGCATGCAGCCTGTGTAACCACATCACTATGGGTGTCATTTATGACCTCCTCTGCCTCTCAGATGAACCTGCGTTCATCAACCCCAGCTCAGGTTTCTTAATATTTTCATTGAGGAGCTGCAGCTGGACACACTTTCCTCAGGTGTAGTCCCCAGAGCCACTAGAAATTTCCTTGATACCTCACCTCCTGCAGGTGGAACAAAGCTTTGCCCTGAATGACATTTTCATTACATTGTGTGAAAAACTGAAAGACCATATCGGTTCTTTATCTGACTTTCTTCTCAGCCTTTTTGTTGAAGACACTCTTGCACACTTAAATCAACCACTTCCACTCCCAAGATAGCCTGCTGCACACTTTGATAAGTACATTATTTTCAAGATAGAATTTGGTAGATTTTTTGGTATGAAGAGAGGTGTGAGATATGGATTTTAACAGAGATAAGTGGCACTGAGATAAATGATCAAATATAATCTTAACAGACAGCATAAGGGTTAAATGCTCTATTCATGCTTTTATATTTAATGTTGTGTTTTCATTTCCTTCCATAAAGGACTGATGTAAAAACCATAAAATTTTCCAAAGGAATGTCATTTGTGTTAATAATTGAACTTCAAAGAAAATAAAATTTAAAAGATCTGCAAGTTGAGAAATTCACTCTGATAAAGTCAGGCCTGAATGGACCTTACTTCATTGGCTCAACATATAAATAGAAAATTGATGGCTCTGCACCATTGGTTGCTGTCACAGAGGAACAATAAAAAATAATTCTTGTCTACAACAGTCAAAATTCATGTCCCCAGTTTGTACATTTACAGTGACCAGGAGCAAGCTTGATTGGATGTCTGTAAGAAATGGCCCTTGGCAAGAAAAAAAACATTAAAATTTTCTTCAGAAGTAGCAAAGGAACACAAGTTGTGCAGATGTGTCTCAAACTGATTATCATAAATACTTTATGTTCTTGTGTGATCTCTTGGAGATAACGGAATCCTGCTGGACATGTATGCTTATGTTAAGTTAAAGCAAGGCTACTGAATGAGTCATAACTAAGACCTCAAAGATTATTTTATACTTCAGCTCTTGCAATCAATGTTATATGTTCAGAATTGGTAACTTTCTACAAAGAGCTTATTTAAATTATTGATTTAATTCAAGATGTCTAAAGTGCAGGAAGGCAAACATTCTACTTCATCTTACACTGGAGCTACATGTGACGATGATTTATAGAACACATATTTTAAATTTTATCCACAAGGCTTGAAAATGGGAAATGTTTCAGTTAAAATAATGTTACCACCATATAATTAAAGCACAGAAATGTTAAAAAAACCATCTTTTTCAAAACATTAAATGATAGAATAAGCTATGTCATGCTGGCTGTTGTTGGAGATTCTGATTGGAACTAGCAACACTCAGCTATTGAAATTTGAACTTGCCAGTCTTAAAATTCAGAAAGCTGAATTTGTTTGATTGTATGGCTGCTGGCAACCCATTTCAAATTCCCACCTCACTGCCTTGCCGGCCTGTCTGGTCCATGGTCTCATGCACTGCCAGAATGAGACCTCCCGCAAATTGAGGAACAACACTTCCTATTCCATCTGGGCACCCTTCAACTGGATTGCATCAACATCAACTTCTCGAGTTTCTATTAGCCACCTCCCCCACCCCCATCCCACCTTTCCCTATATCTCCGTTCCTGTAGCTCTATCTGGCTCTCTCTTCCCTTTTCCCTCTGTCCCTTTTCCTCTAGCTCTGCTTCAACATAGACCCTAACAATGCCTCCTCCCCCAGTCATTTCTCACCTTTCCTCTCTCTTGTGTCCCATCCATAACCAATTAACACTTTCTTTCTGTTGGTCTGTACTCCTCCCCTTCCCATTCTTCCCTCCACAGCAGTTTAATTCCAGATAATTGCCTACTTTTGACTCATTCCTTGAAGAAGGGCTAAGGTCCACAATATCAGTTGTATATCTTTATCTCCTATGGATGCTGAGAGACTGGCTGAGTTCCTCCAGTATTTTTGTATTTGTACTCCAGTCACAGCATCTGCATACTTTTGTAATTCACTCCAATATTTTTCAACTGTCCAATGTTATAAGCATTTCAAAATAAGCTCACATTCTTACATTCTGTGCCTCAGCTAATCAAGAATAGCATTTATATACCTTGATGTTCTGTGCTACAGTTTAAAAATCTGTAGTCATAAACTTGAAGATCCCTTTGTTTTTTCGTGCCACTCAATATCATCCTTTATTGTGTACTCCCTTGCCATGTTGCACCTACTGTTACCTCTGAATTATGTTCCACTTAAGACTTTCCCACTCAACTGTTCGATCTGTTCATATCTCCCCAATTTGAAAGTTCATCCACAAACTTCTTCACCATATTCTGTGCAATGAATACTGTGTGACCTGGTGAGTTTCTCCAGCCGTTTTGTGTATTGCAACTGCAGAATTTCCTGTTTAAGTACATCATTAATATGTTATACAAATGAAGCAATGTAGAAGAACCATGTGGAATTCTTATGATAATATTCTTTGAGTCATAAAAAATATTTATCAACCAATACTCTTTACTACCTGCTTTTAAACGTTGGATCGAATTTACTCCTTAACCTTGAATACCTTTAATGTGGACAGGAATGTGAACTCTGCCCCCTCTCCAGAAGTCAGTGGTCATCTCCTTCATCGTATTGACGTTGAGTTGTTCTCTCAGTTTTAATTTTTTGATAGAAATATAAAAAAATATAACTTGCTTTAATTTTGGTCCTGCATTCTGAATCCAGTTTCTCTCATTCTGAACTTGATTTACTTTAAAAAAAATTATACCTTCTTCTCCATCCCTAAACTGTCAAATTCACACCTGGAATATCCAGATATTTGTCCTGGTCACTTTGATCCCAGCTAACTTGTAGGTACTGTACTATTTCCATTTTGCTGGCAATTTGTGGTCCATTAATCACTGTAGGGCTATTTTGGAAAAAAAAATCCTGTTCCTTCTGTAAATTAGAATTTCCAACACTCCAGGGATTGATTTGTTCTATCAGTGCCTGTTACCTGGAGATGACTCAACAAAAGCTTTTTGTTATTATCCAGTTAACTGTGCAATTATATTTATTATTGGTTTGTTTTAGCTTCATGTGAATAAAGCCTGCTAAAATTTGTTGGAGTTATTGAATTATTTTATGTTTTTTTCCTAGATTTCAGATTCAGCGAGGGAAAGGTGATGCCAACAGTTACAGGGGTCTTGGCCACTGCTTTAAGACCATTTTCCAGCAAGAAGGGTAGGAATTCTGATTCTAATTATTCACTATACCAAACATTGATTGGGTTGTAAGAATTATTCTGAAGCTGTAGAACTTAGAAAAATAATTTCTGAAAAAATTGAGAAAAAATACATTAGGAAATATTGATGAATTCATGTAATGGGAGGTATTAAAGCTGTATGTTTTTCAGTGATTGTAATTTGCAGCTTGTTATCACTTTTGTTTTGATCTAAATTAACCAAATATTTGGGAGAATTAATGTGTTACAGGCAAAGTGTGAGTTCTGTAACATTTATCAGTTACCTTTGGTTCTCATAGGCATGGTGTTAATTTTTGATGCTATCATTTTGCTATGATAAACTGCCTCAATTAGCATTAATCTGCAAACCTCCTTTAATTTCCCTTGTGCTCCAATGTAAGTCCAGAGTAGTTATGCCATTTCTTGATGTGAACTGGGTAAGGACACAAGTAGCGGTGCTTTGTTCTACATCATGATCATTTTTAAGAGACCGCTATATGTTTGCAGTCTTCATTGGAACTGTTCATGATACTAACTCCTGGAGGCACTCATGTGAAGTGTGAAGGTGAATGTTCATGTGAGTTAATATAGGGCTTCTAAACTGAAAAGAATATAGATTAATTACTCTTTGAAATGAATGATAAGAATGATTGTGAGTTTATTATCATATACATTTTACTTGTTTTGTATACACACACCAAAATAATTATTTGCTGCAGTTAACAGGTACTTCATTAAAAAAAAACACAATTGCAATTGTAATACAGTAAAACAAATTAAACATAGATACATTCTAAAGCAGTGGTTCTCAACTTTTTTCTTTCCACTGACATACCATTTTAAGTGTTCCCTATGTCATAGGGATTGCTTAAGGTGGTAGGTGAGTGGAAAGAAAAGGTTTGAAAACCACTGTTTTAATCGAACCTGATTAACTTGTTATGTGCACGGTTTCATAACTCCAAAGGAAATGGGCCAATGACAATTTTTTCTCACACAAAATATTTCAGTCCAGAGCAGTGATTCTCAACCTTCCCTTCCCACTCACCTACCACCTTAAGCAATCCCTTACTAATCACAGAGCGCCAATGGCATAGGAATTACTTAAAGTGGTAGGTGAGTGGAAAGAAAAAGGTTGAGAACCACTGTTCTAAAGATAGATAGATAATAAATATTCACAATTACCATAGTTCAAGAAAAAATGGTGTTACAATAGTCCTTTGTGTGGAATCAGTGCAGTCCATGATTGGAGTAGTATGGGGAAATTCAGGAGCCTAATAGCTGTTGTAAATAAACTGTTCTTGAACTTAGAGGTGAAATTAGAATGTAGAAGATCAAGTCATTTCAGTCTGCACCACTTTGGATATACTCTTCTACATATATCTAATGTGATTTCTCCATCAGATGTGCATGCCATGCCATGTTTTCTTTGGAGCATTGTGAAGGAAACAGGACTAAGCCGTCCTGGGAATGTATATCATTGGACACTCCTGTGACAACAGTATTTTAATACTGCATGGCGGATTAGGATCCCTGTAAATTAGTCTCATACTACTCTTTGGCCCTTTGTTCCTTCCCTCCTTAACCCAATTCCCTGAGTCACATTCCATGATCTCTGACCCTCCAATCACTTATACCTCCTAATGACCACAACCAGTGTCTGGACTATCTGATTTTCCTTGTATCAGATTAACCTGTTCTTCTAATCCATCACATTGGAAGTGTTATGCCTACGGCTGTATTTTTCCATAACTTCATTTGTGTCAATCCAGTGTTGCTTTTGGATTTTCTAGTTCCCAAACTTAGTTACATTGAGACTGACAATACTTTTGTCAATTTCATTTGTGATTATTTCTATATAGATAGCAAAGTTTTTTTTTACACAAGCAATGCTTTGAATGGTGCATGTAGAAAATAACACCGATTTCTCAGCACGCCAACACAGGAAGGAGAAGGGAGCAACAGGAGACTGTGCAACAGTCAACTTTTCAGCAGAGGGGGATCATTTAAACTCCCATAGTGGATCTGGGGCAATATATCCTCCTGGTTAGATGCTTGTGTATTTAGCCATTTAATAATCTAACAAACTGTTATGAAAAAGTGGTGAGGTTTATTTACCTTTCCTGTTTTTTTGACCTATTGCTTCCACATTCTTGAAAAGTGAGGAAGACCAGATGAGATCTGTGATGTGCTGCTTGGATAAAGATTGATCCTTACCCTTTAACCAGCAGGCTTGATTCTACTTCCTGTTTATTTTAGTAGAATATAGTGAAAGAGTCGAAGATAACATGAAGCTCAAGCTTCAAATGTATGGATATGTAAGTGATAATTATGAGTTTTATTGTCGTATACATTGTATAATGTGCACGTGCACCAAAATTCTTACTCGCCGCAGCTGAACTTTGTAAAATAAAAACAAAATAATGTAAAAACAGTTACATACTAAATACTTAATTGAATTAAAAGGCAATAAATACACAAAAAGATAATAAGTTGTGTGTGTGAAACTGGTTTGATAGGTCCCAAGGGTAATGAATCTGAACGCAGCTGATTGAACAGTAGTTTAAATTTACACATGGTAGGGGAATCAGTACATGCGTGAAAGATGCACACATACACATGCTCGTCGGATTATATGATACACTCACAACCACTCGTGGGTAGAAGTATTTATAATCAAGTTACAACATACAATACCCCTGGCAGGCATGGCTCTTATCTAACTAAACTAGCGACGCTAGACACACAATACTAGAGCTCCCTCACACACCTTACCAACAATCCTCCAGTGATGCTCACGGTTCCCAACCTGGCGTGGAGCTTGGGTATGTTCCAGAAGAGAAAGTGATGGCTCACATGTGGTGGGCTTTATAGTACCGACAACTGGAGAGTTTGGCCCAGGTATCAATGAGGCAATTAAAGGGGCAAATGACCAAGTGTGCGCTAACCTGTGGGCAAAGCTTGACCTTGATTGGCAGGTGAGGTAACATCAGATCAGGTTCCAGATGGAGATGTCACTTGCCTAACTGCAATCCACATTCCTACTAGGTTCCAGAGAGACTACATGCCCCTCCGCAATCCACATTCCCATCAGATTCCAGACGGAGGGGTCACATGACCCTCCATAATCCATGCTGAAAGGCACAACACTCACCAAACATTACATTCATCAATAAAGATTAGGAGGCTTCTGGATAAATTTACAAAGACAACATAAAAGACAAACTTCCACCACCATGAGAGTGATAGTAGTGACTTAGTGAATGCCAATAGCCCACCACCTCCTCAAAGCTCCAAAGGGCCACCAGCTTCCCCAAGAGGAATCGTAATGCAAGAACTGGTCCCTTGATTTTTCAGTTTAACCCACTGACTCTTGGATATGCTCGACCTATGAGTAATGTTCCCCAATACATCGAGAATGTAAGTGCAGAACTCTTCACCAATCACTGCACAGGTACCACCTTCAGCAGCAGGTAGGTAGTCCAGGGCCATCCAGTTCTGCAAGGTAACCATGTGAACGGCTGTCAGCACTGCTGCCACTCAAATCCTACAGCCATCCTATTGGCCAGCATCTGCAGTACATTGGTTGTGCAGATTATTTCACAGGAGAGACAGGCAGTGCCATACTGGGGGAAGACAATCATCCACAACCTTTCCATTTCAGTGATTGCCATTCTGCCCCTGTGTCTGTGGTAGACAGGGTGCTCCCAAAGGTTGCTAAGGTAGTGGCTATAAGCATAACATATCCTGGAAAGCAACAACTGTACCATCCCATGGCAGCCAGGGATAGGCATGGTGTCCATATATCCTGTGAGTGTCATAAGTGCCATTGAGCATCTAAGAAGCCCCCAGCTTTGCTGTACCCTTGACTGGGGACACCAGCATACTTGGGCACCATTCTCACTCACACTCGCTATGACCTGCATGCAGGTCATCGAAACATCTGCACCAATATTCTCCAGCCCTGATCACCAGTAAGGGAATCACTGAGAGTCAGGACTTTAGTGTTTCTGAGATTGTAGGGAGGGAGAAAACATTTCCTGAAACATTCCCCCCACTGGGGGGGTCACTGGATATAATGTTGTGCAAGGGGGAGGTAGGTGGGAGATCATAGTTCATTTCTGTGGTGTTGAATGGGATGGACGTAAGTAGAAGTCTCTCAGTATTGTGCGCTGGAGTTCACATGCAGACCCACCAATTGTTGGTGCTTCTGGTGTACTTGTAGACCACCCTGAGGAATGTGTTGCATGACACCAATCAACACAGTGATGGTCAGTAGCGATTTCCATGGCAGAATTTTCCTGTGGGTGATAGGGGGCGGGGTGCAAAACTCACTTAATTTTTAAGTGTGAACACATGACAGATTAAGTTTGCCAGTACGACAACCCATCACGTATCTCCGATCCTGTGCATTACAATTTCTTCTTTTTAAGGTGGACTTTGTTGCTGCTGCGCCCATACTCTACCCGATTCCTCGGGATCTTGAATAACCACGTCCTAGGACTTGGCGGTGTCGGAGGCCACCAGATGGTGTGAGAGCAGAGGAAATACCCCACCCCCAGCCAGTTGGATGACAATTGAGGTTGACCACTGCCTGCTGCAGCACAATAAGCCACCCCTGCAGTGTACTGGTGGGCATCAATGAGCATTTCTGCTCCTTGAACAGGTCTTTCATTCACTCAATGAGCCCAGATGCCTGTGGGCAGTAGGACATATGCAGCAGCCATGAGATACTGGCCTCCGCTATCAATTCCTGTACTTTTGTCCCCATGAAGTGTGAGCCCTGGTCAGACTGTACCTCCCATGGTACTTCATAAATGGAGGAGAGGTATTGCAGCCCTTTAATGGTGCTGTCCTGGTTGGCCTGCCATCAGGGCACCTAAATATGTGAGGGGGTATGACTTTTCATTTTGCCATACCTAGTCCTCTCCCATGCCCCAGTGAATGCAGCCTGGTGGGCCCATTGGCTTTTACTCATGACAAAGGGGGAATTGGCAACCACAATTCTTGCTTCATCATGGGAGAGTGAGACCCCCATACCCTCTGCCCATCGTCACATTCTATTGGCCCCCATATGCTCACTTTTACAGTGCTCTCATGATGTAAGGGTCCGAAGTCACTGTGCTCAGGGCGAGTGGTGGAAGAGCAGATTTGAGTGGCTCAGTCTACAGCAGGATAGTGGGCAGTTTCAGCAGGTTTCCCTAGAGGTTTGCATGTCCATGTTGTGGACCGTGACCGTTCTTTATTTTGCTACTTCCCAAATGAGCTGCCAGTGCAGGCAGCCATAAATCTGTCACCGTCTCCTGCCCCTGGGCCATCCATACTGCCGTGCCATTTGCCACAGCCCAGGAATCTGTGTAGATGCGGACTGGGCCGGTAGTCTCTTTTAGGGAGAGTGCCATAGCTGCCAGCTTGGCCAGTTGGCTGGACCACCCCGCTCCCTCTTGTCTAAGTATTTTACTTGTGGCAGGGTGGAGTGCCACCACCTTCCACCACCGTTTGCCACAGTTCCACCAGCTGGAGCTGTTAGGTGCGGTCAGAGTGTGACCGTCTCTGCTTCTTTGACTCACCGCACTTTCTCCAGGTTAAAAGGGTAGCCATAGGAGCCTGCATGGGCCCCAGCTATGTCTGCCTTTTAGTTGGCTATGCAGAGCCATCCATGCTACAAGCCAACACAGGCTCTTCCTCTGCTCCAGTGATTACTACTTTGGTGCTGCCTCAAATATCAATGAGGAGATCGTTGACTTCATCCTCTTTGGTGCCAACTTCCACCCCAACCTCAAATTCACTCTCCCTTTCCTCGATCTCTTTGTTTCCAACTCAGGAGACAAAAACTCTCAGCAAACATCTTCTATAAACCCACCAACTCCAACAGCTACCTTGACTACACCTATTCCCACCCCGTCCCCTGTAAGGATTCCATTCCATTCTCTCAATTCCTCCGTCTTTGTCACATCGGCACCTAGGACGAGTTCTTCTCTGCCAGATCATCAGAGATGTCCTCCTTCTTCAAACAATGTGGCTTTCCTTCTATTCAACTCAGCCCTCACCTTTATATCCTCCATTACCTGCACATCTGCCATGGCCCCCTCCACCCCCACACATAATTACTCGTCCTCACCTACCACCCCAGCAGCCTCCACATTCCCACACATCCTCCTCTGCCATGTTCACCACCTACTACATGATCCCACCACTAGACACATAGTCCCCTATCCTCTCCTCTCCACTTTCCGCAGGGACCGCACCCTCCATGACTCCCTTGTCCACTCCTCCCTCCCCACTAATTGTCCACAGGAGATGTTCCACTTGCACCCATACCTCCTCCCTCAGCACCATTTTGGCCCCTAAACAGTTCTTCCAAGTGAAGCAACATTTTACTTGTGAATCTGCAGGGGTCACCTACTGCTGTGCTCTCCTCTACATCAGAGAGACTGAACGCAGACTGGGAGATCGCTTTGTTGAGCACCTTGGCTCTGTCCACCTAAATAGTGTGGATCTCCCAGTGGCCACCCATTTCAATTTTCCATTCCATTCCCTTGCCGACATACCTGTCCATGGTTTCGTACTGCCAGACTGATATCACCCGTAAATTGGAGAAACAACATCTCATCTTCTGACTAGGCATCCTCCAATCAGATGGCATTAATATCAACTTCTCTGGCTTTCGTTAAACCCCAGCCCCCACCCCCTCCATTCCCTAGCCCCTTAACACATGCAATTAACACCTTTTGTTGGGCTGGATTCCTCCCCCATTATTTGAATTCTGAGACTATCTGATACTGTATCTCCTGCTTCTGACTTTTCTGATCTTTCCTTGAAGAAGGGCTCAGGCCCGAATTGTTGGCAGTATATCTTTGTCTCCTGAGTAGATGCTGAAAAGACCACCTGAATTCCTCCAGCATTTATATGTTTTTACTACAATCATAGAGACTACAGCCTATCATGTTTCATTGTCTCTGCTACCATCAGGTGCTCTTTGGTTAGCAGTGTGAGGTAGCAGGCGAGCAGCTGACGGTCAATTGAGGAGTAGCAGGAGGCAGCTTCGGTGGGGGACTTGGTCCAGAAGCCAAGTGGGACTCTGAGACCTTGCCTCTTTTGCCAGAGGCTCCACTCAGCTATTGTCTTCGTGGCAGAGACCTGAATTCAAAGGGAACTCCAGTCTGGCAGGGGGCCAGCAGCGTTACCAGCTCAGCGCCCTTGTTTGCCATTTCAAATGCATTTTGTTGCTCATGTCCCCACAGAAGCAGCTTTTTTTCTCCTGGATACGCTTTACAGTGGTCGGAGGAGCATGGCGAGATAGGAAACATGTTGGCACCAGTAACCCAAAAGACACACGAAACTTTGTGTCTCAGCTTTGTTGTTGGGCACTGCTGGATGAAGGATTTTGCTCTTAAGCGGCCATGATAATTTCTCTACCGCCGGAATGCCACTGGATGCCCAGGAAAAGGACTATTGGGCTGGGACCCTGTACCTTTTCCAGATTAATGGTTCATCCTCTCGTCCACAACGAGGTGATTAACATGCCAAGGGCTTGTGATATCACTTTCTCTGAGGAGCCCTGGAGGAGGATATCATCGATGTAGTGTGCCACTGAGATATCTGGGGAGGGCTTGGCATTTTCTAAGTCCCGGGCGATTAACCCATGACACATGTGGGGCTTAAGATAGATGGCAAAATATATACTGTCTGCCCTAACAGGTGAAGGCAAAGTAATCCGGAGAGTCAGGGCTGAGGGGGATGGAGAAGAAAGTGTGTGTGAGGTCAGCAACAGTAAGCCACTGTTCATTCTCCCATCCCCCAGTCTCTTCCACCAGTGTGACTACACTGGAGACTGCAACAGTGAGGGAGGGGTGCGACTTTGGTTCGTTTTCTGTAATCGATATCGATAGTCATGCATCATGTGCCATTTTTCTTTCACACAGGCCAGACTGTTGATGATGAATGGCTCGCCGGAAGACTCCTTCACACATTTGGGCATCAATAGAATCTGTGGCCTCTTTGTTGCTTCCAGGCACTTGGTATTGTTGATTGCTGACTACCTTGGAGGGTGGGGGAACAACTATGGAGGGTTCCATTTAGCTGCCCCAACTATTATGGTCGCGCAGACGACCCCAAAGATGAATTTCCCCTTGTTTGTGCTCCCCAAACTTATAGGATTGCCAGGGATGATAGTCTGCTTAGCACCAGTGTCTATCACATCCAATGCTGTGTATTCCCTTTGCCCCATTGTAAATCGGGGCCCCTCGTCACCCATCCTTGCCTTGGCTTTGCAGTCTTGACTGGGTGACCCCACTCCGAGTGAGGGTGGGTGATAAGGGCTCCTGGTCTACCTGCAAAGAGCTGTTTATGGCAGTGGTGTGCGCTGGGATGGAGCATGCTCACATTCATAGGATCCTCACATTCGCATTGTACGTGCTCTGGAAAGAGCACTGCAGGGAAAGCCCCGTTGGGGAGGAGCTCAAAAGACCCAACCCACAACTCAGAACAACCCTCCCTCAGCTCTTTTCCCACTCACAGGGCCCTTCTAATAATCATATGGCTTCCTGGACAGTCTTCCCAGTTGCCGGTCGCATGAGGACCATTGATTTTAGATCAGTAGCATGCTGCAGTGATTACGTTACCTGCTAGGGCATGTTACCCTCATGTTCTCAGTGAAATGGTGCTTGTGGTCTTGCCTGTACATGCCCTTGTCCCCTTGCTAATTGTGTTCCATTCTAGCAGAGCTGGGTATTGGCCTTGCACTGCCATTACCACCCGATCCCACAGGACGGTGCCATCACAGATCTCTTCAGGCAGTGCCTGCAGAGCATCATTAATTGTATTTTGATCCAATAATCTACTCAAGGTGCTCACTTCCTGATTGTAGAGGTTCACATTTGGGGCCCCCTCATTCCAGAGCCTGAGCAGCCACGCAACCAGATGTTTGCCTGGGCGCTGGCAATATCTGTCTCCCAGCATGGTCAGCTCTTTTGCTGAATATTCCTGTGTCACTGTGGTTTTGCAGTGGCCACAGGCATGTCCATCCAATGCTTCCCCATTCTGTTGGGTCAGTGGGGTGCCCTTGTGGTCATCGGTTTAGCCTGCAGGGGTTCGTGTTCGAAGGAGGGAGGAGACATGGGGTTTTGTCCACCTCACTCTCATCGCTGCCCATCTGCACGTCCCCCTTCATCAACCATTGCCGGACAATGACCCAGACCTTAACTGGGTCTATCTGTCAGCCAGAGTGGTAAGCTTCACAAAGCTGCTACGTTTTAAGCAGCCTGCAGGTTCCCTCTGTCCCTCTCATCTCGAGACCGGTGGCTCGGGCTTGCACAGCAGCACTGCTGGAGCACCTCCATCTCATTATTTTTCTGGGCACTCTCCAAATCTTTCCTTTCTATGATCTCACATTGGTTTCTCAGGAGAGATGCTAGTAGCCAAAAGGCACTACGCTGACTCCCCTTAGTTTTTGGGAACCCCATCTTCTTGAGAAGTGACACCACGTGGTGACCAATTTTCTTACCATGTGGGTCCAGTTGCTTGGACTAGTCTATTGCTCTGCCAGCATGCTTGCCAAGCTCCCAAACTCTGCATCCAGTGATCTCCCAAATCATTCCACCTGGGGATCCTATCCTTGCTGCCTGCACTAGCTCTCCTGCCTCAATTCCAAAACATCTCCCCAGAAGCTGTGTTCAGTCAAAACTCTTAGGACCTTGCTCCCAGCACTAATTGTTGTGTATGTGAAAATGGTTCGATGGGTCCCAAGGTTAATGAGTCTGAATGTGGATGATTAAACAGTAGTTTTTATTTACACGTGTATGAGAGTTACAACAGGAGAGAAAGACACATACGTACACACATTCACCAAATAAACAAGGCTCTCACAACCACTCATGGGTAAAAGGGTTTACAATCAAATTACAACATACAATATCCACCACCCCTTGATATCCCTGGCAGGCATGGCTCTTATCTAACTAAACTAGGGACACGAGGCACACAATACTTCAGCTCCCAACACTTTGTCTATGCATACCTTACCAACAATCCTCTAGCGTTGCCCATGGTTCCCAACCTGGAGTGGAGCTCAATTTTGTCCCAGAAGAGAAAGAAAGCAATGGCTCACATGTGGTGGGCTTCATAGTGCTATCAGCTGGAGAGTCTGGGCCAGGTATCGATGAGCCGTGGGCAAAGGCTTGGCCTTGATTGGCAGGTGAGGTGACTTCCAATCAGGTTCCAAATGGAGAGGTCACATGCCTCTCTATATTACCACCAGATTCCAGACAGAGGAGTCACATGACTCTCCATTATCCATACCACATAAATATTTACAGTTATTCTGTAAAGAAATAAAAAGTGACTTACCAATCAAACAACAGTCATGTTGTGGTTTCAGAGCTGTTGCTAATTAGTTCGTTTATTGTCATCCGATTGTACAAGTACACCCCGATGAAACAGCGTCCTCCAGTCCTCAGTGCCAAAACATATAAACACACATCCAAATATGACATGCATACAGATAAATGATGCATATACAGTACATAAATACATATATTAAAAAAAAGTAAATAATGTTTAATAAATAGTAGAGTCTCAGATGGTTTATATGTGCAGTTCATTCAGTCTTTCAGTCTCATTGTCTGTGGGAAGAAGCTGTTTCTCTGCCTGGTGGTTCTGGCTCTGATATTCGTGTCCTCCCCTGATATACCAGATACTATGTGTGGAGTGGTTGAGGTCGTCAACAATTTTGTGAATCTCCTTCAGACAACGATCCTGATAGATCATGCCGATGATGATGTTTCAATAATGGGTTATTTGTTTTCCTTTTAATTAATTTAAAATTCCATTTAAATAAATCCTTCTGCCATCTCCTCTCCCAGCATGTGCAAGTCAATTATATCCCAAGAAAGAATTGCCTTATGAAAAAAAGCAGCAACAAAACAAATTTTGCAGCTAAATTATATTTTTTAAAGTCCAGTAATTTATAATCCCAGGTCAGTTTATCTATGGAAATACTAGAAAATTTAACTAACCAAATGAATGAACAAATATGTCTATTAAGAATTTTTTAAATTTATTAGGCAATGGGATAGGTAAGGATTGAAAAAAGTATTGAGGTCTCAGAATTATCTTCATTTTTTTACACACTTTACTCTGCCCAATAATGCGATGGGCAGGTTTACCCTCCTATGTAGATCCTCCTCAAATTTCCACAGCAAGGGGAGATAATTAAGCTTATATAGATCATTAAAATTACTATTAAATTTAATTCCCAATACTTCATATTGGATTTGGCCATATTAAACTGACTGCCATATTGATATTGGGTAGAGTCTCCTTTTGCCTTAAGGTAAAATCTCACTCTTGACCTAGTTTATTTTATATCCGGAGACTTTCCCATAATTATCCAGTATGGTCTTAAGTCTAAACAGAGAGCCGGCCAGATCAGTCAAATACATTAATATATCATAAACAAATAAATTTATTTTATATCTTTCGTGATCCACTTTAAACCCCTTTATGTTGAGATCCCACCAGACAGCTTCAGCCATAACAAATAGAGATGGAGGTAGTGGACCAACCTTGTCTACTTGATCTATATAATGAAAAGACTAATGGTAAAATGCTCTCACCCAATTAATAAATATTTGGCCTGAACCATTGTTTTAAATTTAAAAAATTCCATTCAAGCCTATCAAAAACCTTTTCAGCATCCAAACCCACTGCTATGCTTGGGTACACTTTTGTCTTGGCTTAAAGTAATATAGTAAATAATCTTCCAATATTATTTGATGATTGTCTATTTTAAATAAATCCTGGTTTACAAATTTTCTACCTCTTCTCTGTAGTGCAACTCATCATTGTTGCTGATGAGGCCAACTACTCTTGTGTCATCTGCAAACCTGATTACATTGTTGGAACTGAATCTTGAGTCAGTAGTATGAACAGGAACAGGTTAAGCACACAGCCCTGAGGAACGCTTGTCCTCAGCATGATGGTGCTGCCAACCCAGCCAGACTATGGTCTTTCTGTTGTTGAGAGACGGTTAAAATCCTGATAAATGTTGGAATGAATCTGTTCTAAGTCTCGAGATGCTGATCTTCAGGCTTCTATACCTTCTGCTTGAAGGTAGCAGTGAGAAGAGGTTATGTCCAGGGTGATGAGAGTCCTTTATGATGTTGGCTGCCTTTTTGAGACAGTGCCACATATAAATGTCTTCAATAGATGGGAGGTCAGAGCCTCTTGTTAAGCATCTTTGCTCCATTTGTTGAGAACTTTTGCTCTATCTGCTTCAGTAACATGTCTATCCATGGCGTAACACACTGCCAATCTAACTCTACTCATAAATTGGAGGAACAACACCTTATATTATGTTAACCAGACTACATTAACTTTAACCACTCCAGTTTCCATTCAACCCTTCCCCCAGTCTCTCTTTTTCCCTATCTCTCTGTCTCCTTTCCTCCCTCTCCCTTTCCATTTCCTCTCTCCATTCAGGGAGCTATCCCTCCCACATCACCTCAGCTTTTTTCTCCTCTCCTCCCAGCTTTATGCACCTATGACCTCTTACCTACGTGCTCCTCCCCCTCCCCCTTCCTCCCTCCTCTCCTCTCCTCTCCTCCCCACCTCCCCCACCTTTTTATTCAGGTGCCTGCCTTATTTTTGCTCATACCTTGACATTGACATAGGCCTGGAATGTTAGTTACCCTTTAATTCCTATATATGCTATGTGACCTACTGAATTTCTCCAACACTTTTGTGTATTACAGTACATTCAGAACATGGGCAAGCTTTCCTGTTTAACTCCATGATGGAACTGGCTACGTTCCTGGGCAGCTGAATTTCAAAACAGGCTCTGCAATCTAGCAGAATACTTTCTGCAATGCACCTGTAGAAGTTTGCTGTATCTTCTCAGACTCCTTAAAAAGTAGAGGCAATGCAGGTTGGAAAGTTTCTGTTCATCCTGCAGATTAGCTTTACTTTTGTGGGGAGGTTGTTGGAGGTGCGATGCAGCATTGGAATAAGAGAAATTAAGTTCAGTGATGTATTTGATCATACTCTTCATTAGAAAAATGTCTGATTTTTTTTCATTAATTGAAGGCCTCTAATTTCATAGGCTGAGTTTCATTTAATTGGCCAGAAGGTGTAGTGAGCTGAATCACTGCTTTCATGCTGTTATGTAACGGACAGAGAACAGCCACATTTGAGGAGGGTCCTCCACAGTTTTTTTTTCACTTGACAGAGCCAAAGTTTTTGTAAAGTCAAAAATGCCACACACAATTTCTGAAACAGCTTGCTGCATTTTTCTTGAAGCTCCATGGCCTATGTGTTAAGTCCTTACAATGAGTTCCTCTGAACCGAGAGCAGGGAGGCACTTCTGGAGCTAGAGTTGTTTCCATTATTGAAGAAGAGCATAATTTTAGAGTCTCTGAACACTCCTGCAATTTCCTTCCATTCTTGAAAATGTGGCAGTGTTTTATGTCAAAAGTCTAAAAGTTTGCCAACCTTTAGACCAGTGGCTTTCAGATATTTTCTTTCCACTTGTCCCTATGCCATAGGTCAGTGATTCTCAACCTTTCACTTTCCACTCACATACCACTAAAAGTATTCCCTATGCCATTAAGTGTTCTGTGATTAGTAAGTGATTGCTTAAGGTGGTATGTGAGTAGGAAGGGAAGGTTGAGAATCACTGCTCTAGACCCAATTATTACTGAAATATTTTGCTTGAGAAAAATTGTCATTGGCCCATTTCCTTTGGAGAAACTGTGCACGTAACGAATCAATTTGGAATGATTAAAACAGTGGTTTTCTAACTTTTTCTTTCCACCCACATACCACCTTAAGCAATCCTTTATTAATCACAGAACATTTATGGCATAGGGAATACTTAAAGTGGTATATGAGTGGAATGTAAAATTGGGAACCACTGCCATAGGTGCTCTGTGATTAGTAAGAGATTACTTAAGGTGGTATATGAGTGGGGAAAAAAGCTTGAGAACCACTGCCCTAAACCCAGTTGTTACTGAAATATTTTGCTTGAGAAAAATTGTCATTGGCCCATTTCGTTTGGAGTTATGAAACCATGCACTTAACAAGTCAATGAGTTATGATTAAAACAGTGGTTTTCAAACTTTTTCTTTCCACTCACATACCACCTTAAGAAATCCCTTACTAATCACAGAGCACCAGTGAGTAGATAAGGTGGTATGTGAGTGGAAAGAAAAAGTTTGAAAACCACTGCTTTAGACCATCAGCACGTTTCAGAAGGTTTACTGTTTCTTCGTTGAAATGTGGCCTATTCTATCTCTTATCAGTCAGAAATGGCAGTAAGTCTTGACCAGAGACTATGCACAAGATAGAGACAAGAACAGTTACATCAAATTAAATTTTAAATTAGACATACAGCACTGTAACAGGCCAATTCAGCTCTATGAATCAATGCTGCGTATTTTACACCCCATTAATCTACACCCTGGTACACTTTTGAAGAGTGGGAGGAAACCAGAACCCCCGGAGAAAACCCACGCAGACACGGGATTCGAACCCAGGTCCGGTCCCGATCGCTGGTGCTGTAAAGGCGTTATACTAACTACTACGCCAACTATGCCAATCAGTGAGTAGATAAAGGATTTCTTCAAAGTGTCCCTTCCAATGGATGTTGATTGCCTTTATGTACATCATAAGCTGTTTTCCCTGTACGGAGGTGGGTCCCTGGACGTTTGACCTTCATAGTTGTGACGGTGCTGAAAAATCTATGACCTTAGGCCTGAAGCATCGGAGAGAAAAAAAATTGAACATCTGTAAAATATATGTCCTCTCCCACATTCCCTGATGCACAACCATGCCCACAAGCAATAAAGCTTGAAAATGTGAAGCTCTTTCCCTATCCCTCTTGTCCCATATCTTGGGAAACATTGTTTAGTGAAGGTAGGCACCAATAATGAAATTCACCAACGTCTTTTGTGCACCAGCATGGAAATCTGTATTTCAATTCAGGTATTTCAGATTTCAGGTTTATTGTCAGACAACATACATGACATCACATATAACCCTGAGATTCTTTTTCCTGCAGGCGAGGAAGTATTACCACTTACTGTAGTGAAAAACAAATCTGTACTCAACCGACACGTAAACAAATAAAGAAATGAAAACTAACTGGAATGCAGAGAGAAAACAAAAATCAATAAAGTGCAAAAGTAAGAGTCCTTAAATGAGTCCCAGATTGAATTTGTTGTTGAGGAGTCTAAAAGGGAGGTTTATCAGTAGTTCTGAACCTAGTGGTGCGAGTCTTGTGGCACCTATACCTCCTTGCTGATGGAAGCAGCAAGAATAGTGCAGGGTAATGTGGATCCTTGATGATTGCTGTTGCTCTCTGACGGCAGCATTCCCTGGAGTTCACTGTGATAGCAAGGTTCAGACCCAAAACTTTGATTACCTATGGATGCTATCTGACCTGCTGAGTTCTCCAATAATTCTTTGATTAAGCTCACAGTCCCCACTGTCCTACATTCTTTAGAGAAAAAGCAGGCCCTGCAAAACATTGGAGAACTGCTATTAACATTGATCCTGCAAAATTGTTCAAATCCACTGGAAGAATAAGCAAGCTATCATCATCATCTGCTCCCAAGCCCACATCACCAGTGCTGAGGGTCAAATTACTTGTATAAGCAGACCACATTGTTTGCATGTTAACACCAGACCTGCAAATGGCTTTCTATTCTCTCACACAAGATTACCGGAAGATCAAAGGAAACTCTTCAAGAAATATAATATCATCAGCAAGATGGAGGAACCCTTTGACCGCAATCAATCAAAATGGAGTAGGCTATCGAGGATGGCATTGAGAACATTGGGTCTCTATAACACTATGTATGCTTACTCACTCTCCACGATCCTCCCCCACAATGCACTCTTCTTGATCATATCCAACTTACGAGCAGCTTGGGTTATGAAGAGTGCTCAAGAATGGAGCCCTGTCAGAACATGGGAACTTCCTGTGGTTGGGAAAATAATTATTTTGGCATCCCTTTCCTCTGCACTAAAAACAGTTATAAGACACAAATGCAGCATTTAGCTATCCTGTTCATTGTAAAATCATACATATTTTAACCTTGATAAAAGTTAATAATGTACTGAGGAAACATTGCAGGCGATGAGCAGTGATATTATGCAATAGGTACTTGGAGACAATAAACATTAACCCACAAGCATTACATTTTTTTGGAGAGCTGACAGTTTTATTGCATGCCCGAACCTGATCTTGTATCAGGAGCAAAGATGTGACAACATAAAAGTGATTAGTGAGTTATTTTATGAACTCTGTAGAAAATATCTCGCTCAATATAAACATAAACTAAACAAGGAACTATATACTAGGTGTGCAGTCTATTGTGAACATTTATAAATCTAGACTTTATTGCTGAGTGATTATTTCATCAGGTTGGAGAGGGATGAACTACTAAATTGAACTTTATAACTATTGGTGCTTAATTTTAAAATCAGGAAAGGTGTTTTGTGGTTCAATCTTTATGTATTGGTAATAGTTTTCCCATGAGCGAAATTTTCACTGGCACAGCCCATGGAATAGCTCCAGCAATCCAACTTCATTCCTGACTGTGTGGAGTTTACACATTTTCTGTCTTTATGTGGGCTTTCTCTACCTGGCCCATTTTTTCCTACCATATCGAATGATGTGATGGTTCATAATTTAATTTGGCATTGTAAGATGCCAAGAGGGTAAACGGGTGGCAGAATATTAGGGAATGTGGCAGAATAAGCCACAGGGAAAATTAGTAGGGATATGATCCCCTTCTATGTTTTAAGAAAATTAGGGAAAATATTGAAGTGTACCTTTGTGAAAAGTTAGCCAAAGACCATTTCGAATTTGGTCAGACAATTAAACTCCAGACAAGGACCAAAGAGCTGAATCCCAGGGGAGGGTTGAGAGTGGCTGCCTCAGGCACCAAGGCAGCATTCAATCAAGTGATGCATCAAGGTGCTTCCATGATGTCAGAGGTAAGGACATTCTCTGATTACACTGGTCAATGAAGATTTTGCTTCCTGAATGCCTTTGGGTGTATTTTATTGTTTTTGGGCTTCTGATCACGAAAATTATGTACCAGTTTTTTGATTTAACTTATTTTGTGATTTCCTGTCATATTTTAGATCTGTTAGAATATTGCTCTCAAAGCAAGCTGATTTGGTCAGTCCAATGCTTGGTCAAGATAGATGCAGACAGGCTACAAAAGCAGCTCACATATACAGATGTTGTGCATTACATTGATTATAGATTGAATGCATGTTGATGCACATATTCTTCAGGCAATAGCAGAATGAGTGTACTTAACAATAGCATTTATTGTCTTCAGGAAAATTCAATACAGGAGAAATGTCTCGTGAATGTTGCAACAGCTGCTGTACATTCTATTACATTTGTGGCAAGCATAAGCTTCGGGCTCAAAGAGGCAGCATGACAGCGCCTACTAAGAAAGCCTATGAGCTCTACTTTTATTCTAAAAGTGGTAATCAAGACAAACCCTCGGCTCCTCACGTTTGTTGTGCAACATGTGCAGTCAACCTAAGTGCTTGTGTCAGCATCATTATGCAATTAAACATGGTAAATTCAATAAAAGTTAATTTACTGTTTCTTCAACTTCCTATGTGATGCAGCAAATCTGAAATTATCTTTGTGTTCAGATGAAGTTGTCTATCATAATCCCCAATTTGTTTAAAGGAAGCAAACCTTTTGAAAAAAAGTTGTTGTCCTGTGTTTTTGTTAAATCTTCCATTCAGTATGTCCTCAGCAAATGAAGTGGCCCATACCTGCAGGCAGCAAGATGTAGGGAAGGATTGATGAGTAACCAAGTAATATTTGCATCACAAAATGTGTCAGGCAAATATCAACTCCAACAAGAACCTAATCACTTACCCTTGACATTCAATGGCATTATGATTGTCATGTCCCCCACCATCAATAACTTGGTAAGGGAGGCACCATTATTCAGAAACTCATCCACAGACTAAAAAGCTGGACATCTTGAGGTGAGTCATTCTGTCCCTGACACTCCAACCCCTCTGCTGCATCTACAGGACATGGATTAGAAATGTGATGGAATGTTCTCCACTGGCCTAGATGACTGCAACTCCCAACAACCCTTGAAGCAACTCTGCACCTTCCAGGATAAGGTAGCCCACTTATCTGGCATCCATCCTTCCCCATCTCGGAAGTTCATTTCATCTACCACGTGTGTACTATCTGCAAACTCCACTGTAGATACTCACCCAGACCAGTCTGGCAGCAACGCCTAAACCCTGACATCAACAAGTGCAGCAGATACATGGAAATACTGCCACCTGTAGGTTCTCCTCCAAATATTGACTTGGAAATATATCACTGTTCCTTTATTGTGATTAGGTATAAATCCTGAAACTTCATCTCTAACAGTTCTGTGGGTGTTAGAGATGAGTGATAAATGCTGGTCTGGCTAGAAGCACCCAGATTCTGAAAACAATTGAAAAATATATTTTTTAAAAATCTAATCACTGTTTAGTCGACTGATTCCTCCCAAAACTTACAAAATAATAGGCCTTCGTTTATCCATTCAAAAAGATTATAGAATATTCACTATCCATAATTATCACTTTATTCAATAAAAGGATAATTCTTCCATCTAAGAATCCAAGATAATGTTGCGGCTATTAACTTTTATTGGTTTGAAACTATTACACTACCTACTGCTGTTAATTTGATTTTTGAACAGTTTATTCCTCCCATTCTGGGTGTACCATGGAGAGCACTCTGGCTGGTTGCGTCACTGCCTGGTATGGAGGCACCAACTCTCAGGACAAGAATAAACTCCAGAGGGTAGTTAACTCGGCCTGTGACATCACAGGCACCACTCCATCGAGGACATCTACATGAGGTGGTGCATTAAAAAAGAAGCCTCTATCCTCAAAGACCCCCACCACCCAGGCCATGCCCTTTTTATTCTGCAACCATCAGGAAAAAGGCACAGGAGCCTAAAGATGAGCACTCAATGGCACAAGAACAGCTTCTTCCCCAATGCCATCAGATTCCTGAATAATCATTGAACCACTGGCACTGCCTTACTTTTCGTGCACTATTATTTTTTTAATTTATGGTAATTTTGTAAGATGGTTATAATATGAATGTTCACACTGTGATGCTGCCACAAACACCGAATTTCATAACTTGTTCATGACAATAAATTCTGATTCTGATTCTGATCGAGTGAAATCTGATAAGTTTATTGTTGGGCAGAGAAATAGTGGATGACATTTAATCCTGACAATAGGTCATACATTTTGGGGGAAAGAGTGTTCTAATAAGGGCTGGGCTTATACCACAAATAGTAGGTCTCTAGGTAATATTGAGGAACAAAGGAACTGGAGTTCAAGTTCAAATATCCCTGAAGATGGCAACATAGGTAGATAGGTGGTGAAGAAGGCAAAAAGAATACTTGCCTTTATTAGTCTGGGTAGAGAATAGAAGAGAAGGGGATCTTGGAACCACTTTATAAAACATTGGTTTAAAGTTACAGCTGAGATAATGTGAAAAGATTAAAAAAAGAACATAGTTTCCCTGGAGAGTGTTCAGAGAAGTGTTGCCTGGGATGGAATGTTGCATTTATGAGGAGAGACCTGATAGGTTGGGTTTAATTTACTTGGAGCAGAGGTAGTTGGAGGGATACTTGATAGTTTGTTTATTATCATCTGACTGCACATATTACAACCAAATAAACAGTGTTTCTCTGAACATACATAATAAATTTTAATAAATTTTTCACACAGCATAACAATCACATATATGCATAAAAATATAATATAAAATAAATATGTATAAATATTCTAGATAATTTACTGTATTCGGTTTCATTTATAAGAGACTCAGGTTTACAAGATACTGTTCATCAATCTGTTGAAGAGGTGTTCTGTGTCCAGGATCAGTCGACCTTATATAAAAAATGTGAGTGGTATAGATACGTGAGAGAGTAAGAATCTTTTCCCCATAGCTGAGTGTCTAAGATTAGACGGCATAGATTTAAGTTGAGAAGTTAAAGGTTTAGATGCCATCTAAGGAAGATTTTTTTAAACCAGTGAGCGATTGGAATCTGGGAAGATGACAGAGGCAGATATTCTCACAACATTTAAGTGAGCACTTGAATCTCAAGAAACATTAACTGTCCATTTCCCTCCATAGCTACTGATTGAGTTTCTCCAGCATCAGTGATTTAGAAGAACTTTGTCAACAATTAAGCAACTTTGTGGTCACCATTATTGAAACTAGTTTATTTGAACAATTTCAGATTGGATTTTGTGAATGAAATGAAGTCCACCACTGCTCTAGTAGGTTTTGCACTCATGTTTGGACTGTTACCCTAAGACTTTGAGTTAGCAGTTTGCTGTATCACCATCATTCCCCATATCGTATTCAGAGGAGGCTCACACCCTTTCCTCTCTCACCTACTAACCTCTTGGTGTGACAAAGAAGGCTAGGAAAATACAACATTTGGGTCCTGCTATCAGTTTGTCCCTCATTGGTGTGATTCAGTTGAAGTAAATGTTCAAATGTTGAATCTAGGAAAACGAGCTAAGGCTAATACAATTCTTTCAACAGTGAGCTGAAAATCAACAGTGGGTTACCCACTTCCTAGGTCAATATTGGCTCAAATGTGAGCTTCAACCACTGACTTGATTGAGATCATTTAATTCACCAAAAAAACAGGACTCAAACCTATGAGCTTCCTGCTTAAAACAGATTTTGAGAGCTGATTAGCTTTTAAATATGTTTAGTTTTAAAAAAAAGAAATCCACCCACAAAATATTTGCAAAAATAAATGGTTTTGAGAAAGAACCAGATTAGCTGATAAGGCTGAATATCACAGAAAGAACATGCTCATATTTTCTAATGAAATAATTTTGTGATAATTCTATGGGGGTATTTATGTTTGTTGTTGTTATACAGTATTTAATTTATTAATATTGATTAGTAGAAAAGTAATTTATGATCTTGCATGAAAAAAGTAAGCCAATCGACACCGAGAAAAAAGGATGGGTGTAAAATTTAATATGAAACAAAATGATTGAATCAAAATATCTAGGTTTGACCTCGAATATATTTAGAAAGTATAATTTTCATTGAGATGGAAAATTATTCAAATACCTTTCAGGCTGGATTCATTGTATGTCTTCAATTAAAATTACTCATTTTTTTACACAAAATACAGGACAGTTTATGTTTTGTTGCTGCAGTCTTGTTATAAGGAGTCTGCATCATAGTTTCCAAAGCCAGGTATGCTGCTTGGTGTCAGCTGATCCGTAAAGGGGAATGAGGTATGGTGAGGGTGGATTACCATTAAGTTATCATGGCATGTCAACGTACCATAACAGGTTTTGTTGTGCATTAAAAGCATTGGGCAGCAGCTCATAACAGCCAATGTTCCCAGGTAATACCTCCTTTCACACACATGTTGACAGATTGTTCCGTGCAAGTTTCCAGCAACTCTGTTTGCATAGCAATCATTCAGTGACTAGTCCTATATCAATAGCAAGTAAACTCCATCAATAATAGGCACTAGGCTTTTAGTTTGTAGTAATTGTCATATATCAAGTTACTGGCTTGTTAACTTAAGATGATAGGTGGATGCTTGCATGCACTTTATTTTACAAATCGCAGGTTTTAAAAACTGGGAAGATACTTTATGAAGAGCAGGTAATTATTGCTTGAGTCGAAGAAGAAATAATTTGCATTTTCAAAGCTATTTGAGTTTATTAATTGAAATTTTATACTGAAATCAATTTGAAAGATTTATGTGACTAAAGTGAACAATTAAATGATTTAAAATGGAGAAAAATATTCACAGAAAAGTAAACTAGGTAAAAAATGCTTTGTATAACAAATTCATGATATTCAGTTCTGAGTTATCTTAAACTTGGAGAAGAATTTAGCTGGGACTTATTTTGACTTGTCCATTATAGTTTATACAATGTACAGAATAATTTTTACTTTGTGTAATAGTGTAAAACAACGATCATGATGTGGCAGCCATTTCTAAGCTCCAGTTTTTATTTTCAATGAAGTCAATAGAAATTAAATTGGGAAAGATATTAATGTAAATTATTTGTCACTTGTTCCACAATATCACCCAATGGCAGCACAGATAACTGTTTTGAATTATAACACATATGAAATTACCCAGATTTGATTCATTAAATATTAATTCCTGAGAAGGTTCCTCTTTTTAAGGTGATGTCAATAATTTTCAACTTTAAATAAAGCAAAAATAATGCACAGCATTTAAATTTACATCATCTGCAGTGATATCAAATAAAAGTAATATATTAACCTCAGGAAAATTGTCTTTTTTTCACATTTAAAAAAAAATTGCTTCATTATTTCTTGACTTTTCTCTGTTCAATTAGTAGCTGGAGACAAAATTGTAAACAGCAATTTTTAAAAACCTGTAATTATTTTATACCAAGATTTGCAAGTGCGGTAGATCATGTAGCGGTTACTGAAACTCTATTAAAGCACCAGAAACCCTGGTTCAAATTTAGCACAGTCTGTGAGGAGTTTGTATGTTCTCTCTGTGACCATATGGGGACTTCTGGGTGCTATGGTTTTCTTCCACACTCCAAGGACGTATGGGATAGAAGGTTAATTGGTCACGGGTGTAATTGAGTTGCTCATGGGCCAGAAGAGTCTGTCTCTGTGCTGATTCTCCAAATAAAAAAAATAATATTGATGTGTTTCAAATTAAATTGTTTGTTGTAGCAATCATGTCAAACCTGAGACTTTTACCAATGGATACTACTCTCCAATTCATAATGCTCAGCAGGTGCAACATACTGAAATACCAGTAGTTTATCTCGGTATTAATACAGCATCAGCTTTTGTTCAGTGGGTGGAATTTATGCCTCTTTTGCCAAGGATTCTTTGTTCATATTTCTAGGAATATGAACACAAATGCCGCGGTTAACATTCCAGTGTTATACTAAGGCAGGGCTGTATTGTCAGAGCATCATATTTTCAGATGAGAATATAGGGACATTATTAGCATTATAGCTAAAAATTGTCTTTCAATCAATATTTCTTTTAAAAAATGGATTTTCTAGTTGCTATCACTTTCCTATTTCTGGAAACATGTTGTTCACAAGTTAGATCTTGTTCGCCAACAATAAATAGCAAAAATATTTTATTAATGTACCACAAACAAACACATAAAAATAATTTAGAAATGTAAAATCATTTTATTTCTTAAAGTCATTGTGTATTAGAAACACTTGAATCTTGGAAATAACATAAATCATTTGACAGATTGGCAAGGATTTGGCATTATCCATTGTATTCAGTCTAATTTAATTTTAATGGCACCTTTCTCAGTTTACCTTCTTCTCCCCTTCTTTACACCATAAAATTATTTCACTTGCTTATGGACAAGATTTGCAATACAATATAGTTCTTTATCTCTTTATATGACTTCCTGTGTCTCTTTTATCTTTCTTTAACTTAAGGAAGGCTTTTCTCCCACATGTTTACCTCTCCAAAATAATCCATCAACAATGAACCTAAAGCAAGGCTTAAATGTATTTCAATACCACCAACATATATCTTGATGTTTTCAAAAAATGTGGGAGAATTTATTCACATTTTCTGAAAACACCATACATTTTCATCCGCATTGCAATTTACTTTTCCTTTGCATGTCATATATCGATAAAGAGCTGGCTTTATACTTTCAAGTACTGTATAGGGGCATTGGAAAAAGGTTTTCCCAAAGAATAGCAACACTGCTTGTTTAAATAGCTAATGGATTCATGGATCAGAGCTATTCTGTGTCAGATTTTCTTAGCGACTGTTATTCACTTAGCAGGTAACATTCTTTCAATGAAAAGAGATCTTCAGGAAACTATGTTTGAAAAGAGACATTTGCAGCCCTGGCCACTGGAAATACCAGTTCTAATGAGGATTGCAAACAATCCTTTCAAGGTTAACTTATCCTCAGAACATAAACATAATGCATTGAAGATAAAGAAATTATCAAAACACAATATGTTAAATTTATGCTCCAGAAGTTGACTTCCAATCTACCCTTAGGTTTCATTATAAAAATCAAACTTGAAATAGGTCAATGATTAAATGAACATTGTATAAACTATAATGGACAAGTCAAAATAAGTCCCAGCTAAATTCTTCTCCAATTGTCAATCTTTTTGATCCTAATAATTGCATGTGCAGAAAGCAAATTTTCTGCTAACTTCTTAAAAATCTTGGAATTTTAATATTGCATATACTGTTCTTTAGGATCCTGGTTGAGTGCAATTCACTAAATAACAAATCTTGCTGAAGGTTGATATGTTTTTGATGAATAATTGAGAAGTTGTTCATAGAAATTCTTCTGCTAGAAAATTCTAATATTCAAACTTGTTTCTTTATATTTCCCATTCACACTTAAGCAATTAGTTACATAGATTAGACATGATGAGACTGTTTCCTATTGTCTTCTAGTCTTTGAATAATATTCATTTATTACTATCAGAGCAAAATTTGAAAAAATCTTTTATTCTTCACTGGGCACATTTCAGTTTTGATTTAAAAGAACAAAATATGAGTAATTACATGTTAAATAAGTAAAAGTTGAATTTGGATGGTGTAAAATTGAATTTTATTAAATCTTTCACAGGAAGAAATTCTTTGAAATAAGTATTTTAATAATTACATTAAGATGAATACTAATAGATGAGGGCTTTGTCCTTTAGGGGTGTTTATACTGTAACTCATGCTGGGCTCTCATTATAATTTCTCATGAAGAGAGAACTCTCATCCAAACTTGCAATTAAATATGTTTATAAGGTTCCAGCAGCTTCTGCAGTACATACTTTAAACCTAATTTTTCAATGCACTAGAATTAAGTTAGATAAACTGTTGGCCTCATGTCTTATTGAGACTCTCTTGGCCGTTGCTTTTTAGAGCAGGGCTGGAATTGCACTCTGAGGTTTAACAGCACCATTCTGTGACAACAAAGGAGATATCCCTTTGCAGTGATCCTTACATTACAGCACAAATGCAGTAGCAAAGTACTGAAGCAGCTTGGAAATTAATTCTGTTTAGAATCATTAAGATTATCTGACACTTTTAGCATGTGTAAATTTTTCAGTGCCTCATCATTGCATATAATCCATTTACTTTACTCTCATTGACTAAAATTATTTAACGTGCAGATTTTGTAAGAGGTCAGTCTTGTAATCAGCGCAAAAGTTTTATGTCCATTTCTGTATATAAATGATCAATGTTACTTTCTGGTTGAGAAACTTTGTTTCTTTTCCTCTGGGAATTCAACAGATATTCATTGAACATTACCATTTCTAATCTTTTAAAGTTATATGCACCTTCCAGGCTTTTGTAAATTTTAAAATCAGTTCTTGAAATGGTATATTTCTTTAATTGTCTGAATTAATGTCTTGCTTTAACATTTCCATGGTGTGTATTCCACAATTAGTGCCAAATCTGCTCTTGTGATTTGCAGAATTTAGTCTTGCTCTTTCGGTGTAATACAGATAGCTGCACATTCATGCACAATGGTGTACATTCCTTTTATAAGCCCTTCAGCACTTATGAATTCAGAACAAGAACAGCTGGTATTATTTCAACAAGGTTATTGTGCAAGGGTGTAAATTGATGTCTGCCAAAATTTAATCTAGAAAGATTTGCTCCACCCTCAACATTACAATGCTGAATTGATTACATCTTAAATATATTTTATTGGTGGCTGCATTCCAAATTAAAGGGCTTCATTGCCTGTAAATGCTTTTTAAAATTAATTTTCAGTTGCACATACAAATTCATCATCCCTTTCTCAATTGCTTTTGAGGAGTTGGTTGTGCGTCACCATCTTGAAACTGTAGTTCTTCCAGTGAAGGGTATCTTGCAGTACAATGGGGTTACAAGTTCTAGGTTTTAGACTCAGTATTCTGACAGAATAATATATTTCCAAATCAGGGTAGCATATCTCTTGAGCTCCATGGCATGGCTAACACAGTGGTTAGTGCCACACTGTTACAGTGCCAGGGACCCGGGTTTGAATCTGGCGCTGTCCGTAAGGAGTTTATACATTCTCCCTGTGTCTGCGAAGGGTTTTTCCCGGGGGGGGGGTCCAGTTTCCTCCCACCCTTCAAAACGTAATGGGGTTTTAGATTAATTGGTTGTGATTGGGTAGCATGGCTTGTGGCATTCCAAGTGCAATTTGGAAATTGCAACTGAGCTTTGTGGCTGCCTTCAGTTCCCAATATTCATGCAGATGTGAATCTTAACTAAACATCTTTAGGCACATAATTCATTTAATATAAATCATACTTAATGAAAATATTCATTTCTTTATTCGCCAAGTTCTGAATTTATATTCATGGCTGAGTAGTTGCAACAGCGTGTGTGTGTGTGTGTGTGTGTGTGTGTGTGTGTGTGTGTGTGTGTGTGTGTGTGTGTGTGTGTGTGTGTACTATAATCCTGAAGGCTCTACCTTCATAATAACTTCAGTTCTCTGAAACTTAAACTAAAAACATTAACCCAAAAGGGATCCCCTGTAGCGACGGCTCCACTGCTAACTGAAGGATCGCACAACCAGCCGGGTTGAGTTCATTGAGCAAAAACTGATTTATTGCAGGCTGCCTGGCTGGTCTTATACTCCCAGCCTGGACCTGGTTGAGAACCGCGCTGGGGGGCCCCCGACGTCACCGGGGCATCACGTGGGTCCCCAAGCGTGGGCTTCTGAGGCTGGTGCCAAGGTCGGGAGGAAACCCGCGACAGCGGCATTTTGGCCGGCTGCCCCGCCGCGTGCGTGACAAGCGGGGCCGGTTCGCCTCCCTAATGGCGTACCGCCACACTCCCTAGTTTATTAAGCACATTGAAAGGCACTCTGAATACTGCTTTAGTTCATAAACTTTCTAATATGTTGGGAATTCACAAATTTCAAGTTAATTTCATTCCTTATATACTTTTCAAGTGAGTTCCAGTCATGTTTCCTTATTCACACTTTGATACAATGAAAATAGATCATGAGATTGTTCTAGTTCAAAAATAGTTGAAGTTCCATCTTTAATGCTCTTCCTGTGAAACTTGTATAGTATGAAAAATGTAAAAATCTAAAGATTGGAAAGAGGCAGCTACTATGAGGAAGAAATAAAGTTAATGCTTCGGTTTGATGACTTTTGATTAGAACAGTAAAAATTTGGCAATGAGTCAAGTTTTAAGTTGCAGAGAAATAGGGGCAGAGAAAATAAAAGGAAGGGCTGTGAAAGAGTGGAGACCAATAGTCACAGCATGGCAGGAAGAGTGGTGATGCTGGTTGAAAGGGGGTGATTAATCACAGCTGATTTTTCTGAAGAATCTGTAAACAGAAGGTGATGAAAGAGAACGTAAGGCATCTCCTCCTATTTAAAGAGGACATGACTGTTAAAGCAAGCTATTGTTAGAATTCCTTGTGAAGTTTTTTGTTGACATTGTAGATGTGGAGCAGCCAGGGATTGAATCCTTAGGTTTGGTGATAATGACCTCTATTTTGGCAAAAAAAAAGAGAGGTTCATTCAAGAAAGAGATAACCTCATATGGAAATGATGTGTTATTGAGGGTTGGTGGCCAGAGAACTCAGTACCAGCAATAGGTCCACTCATAGCTGGGAGCAGCACAGAAAGAAATTTCTGTCTGAGTTTGGTCTGAGTTGGTATTGTAAACTTATCTTACAAAACCAGGGCTCACACTCACCTGGGACACATGCACAGACATGCATGCAGGCATATGTTCTCTTCAGGTTTGCAGAGGGAAAACCCTTCCTGGTTCAACATGTCATAAGGGTATTAGAGCAATTCCTGGAAATAGAACCAGAGAACACTGCAGCACAGAATTAGGCCCTTCAGCCTAAATTATTATTCAACCTAGTCACAGTGACTTACACCCAGACCATAGCGATCTATCCATATACAAATCCAAATATTTTTAAATGTCAGAGTTAACCCTGCATTCAGCACTTCAGCTGGCAGCTCGTACCATACTCTCACCACTCTGTGTGAGGTTCCCTCTAACATTCCATATAACCATATAACCATTTACGGAGCAGAAACAGGCCATGTTGGCCTTTCGAGTCCGCACCAGTCCCTTTAAATATTTTGCCTTTCACTCTTAAGCCATGTCCTCTACTTCTTGTCTTACCTAATCTCAGTTAACAAAAAAGCCTGCTTGCATTTTCTCTATCTATACCCTTCATAACTTTGTACACCTCTATCAAATCGCCCCTCATTCTTCAACGGTCCAGGGAATAAAGTCCCCTTCTGTTTAATTCTTCCCTGTAACTCAGTTCCTCGGGTCCCAGTAACATTCTTGTAAATTTTCTCTGCACTCTTTCAATCTTTCCTAAAGTTAGATGGCCAAACTGCATATAATACTCCAAATTTGGCCTCATCAATGTTTTACAAGTCATTACCATTGTTACGAACCCAGAGGACCCCAAAACCCAACAACAATAGATATTCACCAAGACAAATGGTTACTTAAACCAAAGTTGCTTTTAATTATCTTTAAACATGAAAATACAATCAAACTTTAACTTATCACTAACTTACTTAACCCCCTTTTAATTTTAAGTGCACGTGTATGTAATGTGTGTGTAAGTTCAGAAAAGTACTTTGATTCACAGTCCAATGTCACTTCTCATTCCTCCAAGTTCACTGGTTACAGGCAGGCAATTCTTATACTGTGAACAGAATTTAATATGTATAAAGTTCACCAGGCTTTGGTGCTCGTAAGGTAAATGGTTACCACTCAGAAAGGTTCTTGTCGGTTTTCAGAGAGAAATTTGTGGTTCCAGGACATCCACAACTAATATACTTCCATCAGTTACCTCAGTGCCTGCTGATGAAACTTGCCCTTTCAGGGTTCTCCAGATGATAACCTCTTTGTTTCACAGAGTTCCTTTCTGTTTCTCTTATTCCAAAATGAGACATTAAACAGCCAGTCCTCTCCTCTTGCATGAACCACAAGGGCTTTGACCAGGCCATCTTCCAGTTGGGCTTGCCAGATTGTCCTGTTCAAGTCCCAAAAAATTCTGCTGTCAAGTGATCTCTGCTTCTCTCTCTCTCTCTCCCTCTGAGACTGAGAGAAAGCCTGTTTGACTCTCTCTGCTTGTAAAACGACATGACCCTCTTACAACAGCAAGTTCTCCTTCGAGACAGCAGTGGCTCCAGCCTGCTCTTTCATCTGTTGCCTTTAGTAAACAACAATCCATTAGTGAAGTCTCTTGAGCACTCTTCAAAGCTCTTGCAAAAGGTGTGAGGCCCTGATATGTCTAGCTTTGGGCAGACCTTCAGTATTTCAAATAAGATCTGTTTTAAAATGTTTGTATATAACCTACTCTAACAAACCTTTCCCAATTTATCTCCCCCCCCAAAAAAAATTGTCACACCATAACATCCAAACTTCTATACTCAGTGATTTATAAAAGTCAATGTGCCAAATGCTCTCATTATGACTCTACCTATCAGTGAATCCACTTTCAGGGAATAATGTATCTGTATTTCCAAATCCCTTTGTTCTACTGTACTCCTCAGTCCCCCACTGTTTACCATATATGTATGACCTTCATTACTCCTCCCAAAATGCAATACCTCACACTTGTCCACCATTAAATTCCATTTACCATTTTTCCATTTTCCAACTGGTCCAGATCCCACTACAAGGTTTGAAAACCTTCTTCGCTAAACCTCCAATCTTTGTGTCATCTGAAAATTTACTGATCCAATTTACCTCATTATCACCAGATCATTGATATTGATGAAAAACAACACTGGACCCAGCACCGATCCCTGAGGCACACCCCTAGCCATAGGCCTCTAATTATATAGGCAGTCATGTACTCCCACTCTCATTTTTTTCCTGCAAAAACAATGTCAAATCAAATTGACTACTTCATCCTGAATACTAAGCATCTGAGCTTTCTTGACTAACCTCCCATACAGGGCATTGTCAAACGCCTTATTAAAGCCCAAGTAGATAGTCGATGGCCTTTCCTTCATCAACTTTCTTCATAACCTCCTTGAAAAATTCTATAATATTGGTTAAACACTACTTATCATACATAAGGCCATGTTGACTATCTCTAATCAGTCTCTGTCTATCCAAATACTTGTTTATCTAATCTCTGAGAATACCTTTCGATAACTTATTGACTAAGTTATGCTCACCAGCCTATAACTTCCCAAATTAATTTAGAGCCTTTTTTAAACAGTGAAACAACATTAGCTATCCTTCAATTCTCTGATATCTCACCTGGATCCAAAGTTATAGTAGGTTATGCAGCTAACAAGATGTAAGAACTAGAAAAAGGAGTAAGCCATTCAGCCCCTCAAGCCTGCTTGACCACTTACTAAAATCATGTCTTATATTCTACCGTAGATATAATTTTCCTGCCTGAATCTTTGCTTAACTCCCTCTGTAATGTATTTTTTAGGTAAGGTACCAAAAATTGTATGTAATATTCCAGGTGTTGCTTCACCATAGCTCTCTGTAAATGCAATGTCTGCCAACCTGCAGGAATTATTCAAGAATATGTATTTTGAATGTGAGAACCAGGGCATCTATAATCTCCAAAGCCACTTCTTTCAAATTTCCAGGATGTAGGTCACTAAAATACTGGGTCTAACAGGTTTGATTTGTAAGAAGGGGCTGGGCAGATTCAGACTTTTCTTCCTGGAGCATAGGAAACTGAGTGTTGAAGTGTATAAAATCATGAGGGATATAAAAGGTGGGAGAATCTAAAACTAAAGGGCATATATTTAAAATGTGAGGGTAAAGATTTAAAAGGAAACTGTGAGGTATCTTTTCTCATGGAGGATGATGGATATATGGAGTGATCGAGGCAGGTACATTTATATAATCTAAAAGACATTTAGACAAGTATACGGATTGGAAAAGTTCAAAGGAATATGGGTCAAATGCAGTTAAATGCAGTTATCTTGGGTAGACAACTTGGTTGGCATGAACAAGTTTGCTGAAGAGCCTATTCCAGTGGCTCACCACCTTTTTTTCCCCCACTCACATACCATCTTAAGCAATCCTTTAACCACAGAGCACTTATGGCTTAGGATGCTGATGTGAATGAGGAAACAGGTTAGGGAGGTCTCAAAGGCAAGGACTCTGAACACAGTTTGATGGGGAAGTATTTTATTAACAGAAAGCAAGTATGGGAAATGGTATCTGATGCAACGCATGCACACACACACACACACACACACACACACACACACACACACACACAAAATGAACTGGTACAAACAATAATCAAGGAAAAATCACTACAATATCTCACCACCACTTGACCTAGTGCAGGCACAAGGGACACTAAATAAACGCTCCCAACCCTTTTAACAGTTCACATCTTACCAACAGTTTCTCCAGCGCCCTTCCACATTTCTGGGCCTGGAGTGAAGCAGGGTGGTCCTAAGCTGGCAAAGAGAGAGAACAAAGAGAACATGGCACCTTTATAGTACTGGAGGGTCCAGCCCAGATTATTTACAGGGTTCCAATGGCTTGGTGCCAGGTGGGTTAATCTAATTACAATAGCCGAAGGCAGGTTGGAGAATGCAGTCCAGATAATGGAGCCAACAGCAAGGTGGGCACTAATGGGTGGGGCGGAACCAAACATTGATTGGAAGCTGGTGTGTTCTCCGAATAGGTAGGGGACGTTGCTGTCATGTGACAGCCACGACCCTTCCCAATACAGATGCAATGAGTACTCTCTGGCTAGTAAGGGATTACTTAAGATGGTAACTGAGTGGGGAAAAAAAGGTGGAGAACCATTGTCCTATTCCATGCTATAAAACTATTCAAGGGTCTTAACCTTTGAATTTATAATTTAAAGACTTCTTTAATGATATTGCTCATACTAATTTCTTTTATTTTTTCTGGGCCTTTTGTTCTCTTGTATTTCTGGGAGTTATTTGTGCTGATATGTGTGAAAAAGGATGCAAAATATTTAATTCCTTTGCCATTTCTTTCTTCCTCATGATAAATTCTCCATTCTCTTCACATATGTCATCATTAAACTTTTCTGTGTGTCCCTTACTTTAATTTTATATTTGGTTTCCCTTTATCAATCTTCCCTTTCAAACACTTTATTCACTAATTTCACAGTATATTCAGCCAAAGTGCATGTTACCTGAGATCTTCTTTTACCAGCACACCTCTCTCTCTCTCCTATGTTGTTTTTTTTATTATTAATCCAAAATTGCAAGAGAACCCACTTGCCTAGTGCACACCCCGGAGGATGAATCTTCCAGACCAGAAGTGAGTCATTGCACAGACATCTCAAAATGTTATCTCAGACTAGCACTGCACAGGTTAGTTTCACAGAGTAAAATACTTGGCTTCAGCAGATTGCAATCAGGATAAAGGGCTAGGGAAGCTACTATGTCATCCCAGTAAAAACACAATGCTGGAGAAACTCAGCAGGTCAAACAGTGTACTTCATATAGCTGTTATAGAGCTTTAGAGCAGCAGGGATTAGAGATGGGGAGCAGGGAGAGAGAATCCCAGAGAACTCTCAAGGCAATACAAATCTCAATTTAAAACTCTGTGAAATCTCTTCAAGGGAAGCCTACTCTGAAGAAGTTCTTCTTTGTTCTCTGAAGAGAGTTCTGTGGGATTCTCTCTCGCAGCTCCCCATCTGTAATCTCTACTGCTCTTAATGCAAAACTACTGTGTCCTCCCCTTGGAGAACAATTCTTACTTAAAGGGACTTCGGTGAAGATTACAACAGGACTGCCAATTTGAAGATACTGAAATGGATGTAAAATGTGCTTAATGCAATAGTTGGTCTGCCCCAAATCCAAAAGTAATGTAAAAGAGTTTTGATGAGTCCTTCTCCAATGGTTTTCAGTGCATTCAATGGAACAAGGAGCCACCTTTAAGTAATTGGTATCTCCAAGAGGTAAAAGCTGGAGAGTCAACAATAGCACTCACCATTTGCTGTTTCCAACTCTTGACTCCAGTCTGATGGCTTCCTCTGGTGTAAGAAACAGAAGTGGTTGGTTGCCTTGTGAAATAACACTCTGTTTTTTAAAAAAGAATCAGCTAAATGTGATATAAGGGAGGAGGTTTATAAAGACCCTAACTGGAAGTTTCACACCATGCACATGCATTCAACATGCTGCATGCTCATATGTCACAGACTGGGAAATATTGAGTAAATTTTGTCTGCTGCACAATATGAATATATAGTGGGAGCAGGAGAAGACCACTTGGCCTCTCAAGCTGTTCCACCATTCAGTGGGCGTCTACATTTCCATCTGCTCTTCATAATTTTCCATTCCCTTGTATTTATCTAGCTCTGATTTAAAAGATTCAAAGACTCTACTTTCATTGTCCTTTAAAGAAGACGTGCAACCCTCTGAAAGAAAAGATTTTGACACAGCTCTGTTTTAAATGGGTGACCTTATGTTTTTAAACATTGAACCCTCTTTCTTCATTATCTCATAAGATGGCCCATCCTCTGCACATTCTCTCCATCCCTTTGGATCTTATGTTTTAGTCAAATCCATTGTCAACTTTCCGTAACTCAAGCAGATACATACAAGCCTAGCCTATAACATCCTTTCCTCATAAGACAACTTCCCAATATCAAATATTAGACTAATAAACCCTTATTATTTGGATTCCAATGCATAAACTTTCTTCTTTATTGTATGGATAATTTAGATGTGGCATCACCAATGCTCTATATAATTGAAGCAGAACCTCTCTTCTATTCAATACGCGCTATAATATTGCGCTACATGGTAGAATTTATGGCCTGTAGTTTTTAAACACAGAAAATCCAAACAGCTGTCCATTTCCCATTAGGATTGAACCTTTAGATATCGAACGAGGAAGTGATGAAGCCAGATGGGGAAGCAAGCATGGTAAGTCAACTTTAAAAATCCTCAAAAAATAAACAACCTAAAAAAGGAAACCAATCTCTAAGTAGTAAGTTAGAATAGTGTTCAAGCATCTGACATTGCAACAGACATTTTGTCTTCAATGACAGCTCAAAAAGATTTTGCTTTGCTGTAGATGGTCCATAATGTGAAAGAGACCTGAAAATAAAATAAATTCACTGTTTTTTCAGATGCAAATAATTTTTGTATTCAGATATACACATAATTATCCACCTTTCACCCACAGGCATATGAGACATTTCAGTATTTCCTGACAATGTTTTATCCAAGCTCAAAAGCAGTCTCTATACCATAGTGGTGAGCCATGGGGCCAAAGTTTACTGTAAAAATAACAATGTGGCTAACAACACTCATAGTTACTCAGGCACAAATCAGACAGCAACTTAAGCCAAGCACAGAGGCAGATTCAAACAATAAGGTATGCAGGCTGCTTTGTGAGATGAATTCTCTGTGAGCTGTGTAAAAATGGCATCACCCTCAAATATATGCAATGGTGTGTTGAATAAAGATGGAAATCACTGCGTTAAAATGGGCTCGTCCATTTCAGACTGTGCTATTTTATCATTATGCTTTCTCTGTGTTACTGCCAAACAATGTGTCAGTCTCTAAAAATTAATTTTTTGTAGAGTATAATTGTTGTTGACTTTAAAAATCATTCATTATCGCCCAGAAATTCCTGACTAACTTTTGCAATATGCAGGACTGATCCTTTTTGACAAGGCCCTGAACAAAAGTAGGACCTAGCAGGTATAACTGCTGAACTTAGAGGGCAAGAAAAATCTCAGCCATGAACCTTATATAAAAAAAGTTACAACTGAATCACCTCTTCACAGAACTATAGAGTTAGAGCACAGAAACTGGAACTTCAGCCCACCATGCTGATGTTTTAACACACTTACAATAATTTATTTTCCCTACTTAGGACTGTATCCTTCTATACCTTACTTATTTAAGTAAGTGTCTGCCTGAAAGCCTCCTAAACATAGTAATTGTATGTGATTCCCGGACCTCCTTCAGATACCTGCCACTTTCTGTGTAAAAAAATGCCCCTCAGATCCCTGTTAAAACTCTTTCCACTCACCTTAAACCTATTTCCTCTTATTTTTGATATTTCCAGTATTTTGACTTACCACCCTATCAATGCTTCTCATAAACTGACATAGTTCTATCAGGTCACTTCTCAGCCTCTTCTGCTGGAAGAAAAACAAATCCAGCCTATCCAATTTCTCCCCATATCTAAAGTTCACCAAACCAGAAAACATCCTGGTGAATCTGGTCTGCAATCTTCCACCATAATTACCGTAAATATTTGTGTATAATGCAAAACTTTTAACCCCCATTTTTCCCCTCAGAGAAAGGGAGGGGGGGGGGGAGGGTCGCATCATACATGGGAGTAGAATTTTTTTTTTAAATTCACCAGCCTATCAACCTGTGTTGCCACTTCCAGGAAATGATGGATTTGGACCCCTAAGTCACTCTGTTCATCGATATTTCTAAGCAACCTACCACTTATCCAATATCTTCCCAAAATGTATCATCTCACATTTGTTGGGATTAAATTTTTATCCTATCCCCTTCTATCTTACTTGGCTGTGGCATCTATTTAAAAACACTAAATGAATTGATTTTTTTCATTATTCAGAAACACAAAATTAAAACAACAAGAATAAAACAATTTAAAATAATTCATAATTCAAAATAAATTCAAAACAATTAAGAGTATATGAAAGCTTTAACTATTTAATGAAATTATCTAACACTTCCTGTGATCCATTACCGCCGTTCCTCTCGATCAAAAGCAATGAAAATTCTATTCTTGCCCCACATCTAACTGCCACAAATTCTATGAATATATTTCCCAGAATAAATGCTGGGGATTGCCATAACTTTTCTATCTGCTACTAGACTGCATGACAAGTCTATATGTCTGGGTGTTGAGAAAAGATTACCAAATTACAGCCCAGCAGTTTGGAATTTCCAAATGAAATGCTGGCTTAAATTTTGTGCAATTTTTTTTTTGCTCTTTTATCTTTCTGTCTTTGTTTAGTTTTTGCTCTAATTTCTCCCTCTGTTAATTAAATATTTTTTCTTCTTATTCTAAAATGTTTTCTGGCTCCAAAGTCATTGTTCATTCAAAAATACTTCAAGCTTGGCCTGTTCAGACTGATTTCAGATGAACTGTTGGAGAGCTCCATACTGTTTGGAGACCAACTTCTTGCAAAAGACCATAGATAATAAATAAATGAGAATTCCAATTATACTATTTGTTTTTCAACTATACAAAGCTTTGAGAAACACATGGACTGCAGGTGCTAGAATCTTGAACAAACAATGAGAATATGAAGGGACTCAATGAGTCAGGCAGCATCAGTGGGGAGAAATGGACAGTCATTGTTTCAGATCAGGACTAATTTTCAAGATGCAACAGTCAACACTTCAGTTCGGGACCTCTTTCGTTTTGGTTGCTTCAGATTAATATTCGAAGAGGATTGTTTTAAATTACTGGGAGTTTGTTATCTAAACTAGGATCTGATAAGATCCCAGCATCTGCAGCCTTTTGCATTTCCAATAAAAACTAACAGTGATTATGCCTCATTGCTCTTAAATCACTCCAGTGCGAGGAGCATATTTCAATGCTGAAATGTCACTGTCCATGTCAACATAACATCCAAGTGTCATGAAGTAACTATTTGTTTATTTAATCCTTGCTGATTTTTTTGACCTTCAGCCTTTCTGTTGGAACATAAAAATGGCTTCCTAGACACTTTGTTTTTAATTGACCTTGGATGTGCCAAAGAGTGAATAATTTAAAGAAACATATTTGGTTTTATATTTGATTTGAAAATATATTGGACACTCAGTGCTTTCAGTTATAATAATTCCCAAATGAACAAAACCATTTTACCTATTATTATAGGTTTCATGGGATAGAACCTTGATCTTGACCAAAAAGTAGGAAAATATGTTCAAAATATGCTTGAAATTCCATGCTTCATCTTTTCATTAAAATTCATTCATACGATCACAAACATAACATTTTCCATGAACCAGAAAATTTAGCAATTTTTACCATTTTTAGAAAAATAATTCTTGATATTTGATAGTTGGATCTGCTTTACAAATATAATTGAACAGTAGTTTGTCTTTTTTATTAAGAATACATAAACTGGTTATGAAAAACCTGATTAAAAATGACTTAAAATTACTTTAGTTTCACTAGTGCCCTAAACAAATGGAGCAATAAATATAGTTAACTCATAATTATATTTCCAATTTTCTAGCACATAAACAGATCTTGAAAAATTATCGATATTAGTGTTTTATTTGGGGTGGTGGTTGTGGGGGAAGTGGAGTTTGGTGAAATTTTTTTTTCTCGAAGTTGTAACCTAAGGCTAATCATCAAATTTAGATTTTAAAATAGAACCCAATGTAAAAGTCATTTTTTGCTGCATGGTTCACAATTGATGTTGAGGATGGCTCCCTGTTGAATATTTTTCGGGGGTCATTGTGTGTTTCAATGTCACTTTTGTACTTCACCACAAATGACAAAACAATGAAAAGTACAGGAAAATTTTATTTTTCTTTGGCTTGGCTTCGCGGACGAAGATTTATGGAGGGGGTAAAAGTCCACGTCAGCTGCAGGCTCGTTTGTGGCTGACAAGTCCGAAGCGGGACAGGCAGACACGGTTGCAGCGGCTGCAGGGGAAAAATGGTTGGTTGGGGTTGGGTGTTGGGTTTTTCCTCCTTTGCCTTTTGTCAGTGAGGTGGGCTCTGTGGTCTTCTTCAAAGGAGGTTGCTGCCCACCAAACTGTGAGGCGCCAAGATGCACGGTTTGAGGCGATATCAGCCCACTGGCGGTGGTCAATGTGGCAGGCACCAAGAGATTTCTTTAGGCAGTCCTTGTACCTTTTCTTTGGTGCACCTCTGTCACGGTGGCCAGTGGAGAGCTCACCATATAACACGATCTTGGGAAGGCGATGGTCCTCCATTCTGGAGACGTGACCCACCCAGCGCAGCTGGATTTTCAGCAGCGTGGACTCGATGCTGTCGACCTCTGCCATCTCGAGTACTTCGACGTTAGGGATGAAAGCGCTCCAATGGATGTTGAGGATGGAGCGGAGACAACGCTGGTGGAAACGTTCTAGGAGCCGTAGGTGATGCCGGTAGAGGACCCATGATTCGGAGCCGAACAGGAGTGTGGGTATGACAACGGCTCTGTATACGCTTATCTTTGTGAGGTTTTTCAGTTGGTTGTTTTTCCAGACCTGGCCTGGAATCCTGGGCAAGCATGGCGTCGGCAAGTGCAACGACAATGGGCGCCTCCTGTTGGAGCTCTGCGCAGAACAGCAGCTTGTCATTACAAACACCCTTTTTCAGCAGAGGGATAGCCTTAAGACTACCTGGATGCATCCCCGATCCAAACACTGGCACCTCCTGTACTACATCCTGGTGCGAGAAAATGACAAACGAGATGTGCTCCACACCAGGGTCATGCCCAGCGCGGAATGCCACACTGACCACCGGCTGGTTCGCGGCAAGCTCAACCTTCACTTCAAGCCAAAGCCCAGGAACAGTAAAGCCCCCAGAAAGAGGTTCAATGTTGGAAACCTGCAGTCAGACGAAGTGAGAGGAAACTTCCAGGCAAACCTCAAAGCAAAGCTCGACGATGCAACCCGCCTCACGGACCCGTCCCCTGAAACCCTCTGGGATCAGTTGAAGACTACCATACTGCAATCCACTGAAGAGGTACTGGGCTTCTCCTCCAGGAAAAACAAGGACTGGTTTGACGAAAACAGCCAGGAAATCCAGGAGCTGCTGGCAAAGAAGCGAGCTGCCCACCAGGCTCACCTTACAAAGCCGTCCTGCCCAGAGAAGAAACAAGCCTTCCGTCGTGCATGCAGCCATCTTCAGCGCAAACTCAGGGAGATCCAAAATGAGTGGTGGACTAGCCTCGCAAACGAACCCAGCTCAGCGCGGACATTGGTGACTTCAGGGGTTTCTACGAGGCTCTAAAGGCTGTGTACGGCCCCTCACCCCAAGTCCAAAGCCCGCTGCGCAGCTCAGATGGCAAAGTCCTCCTCAGCGACAAGATCTCCATCCTCAACCGATGGTCAGAACACTTCCAATCTCTTTTCAGTGCCAACCGCTCAGTCCAAGATTCCACCCTGCCCCAGCTCCCTCAACAGCCCCTAAGGCTAGAGCTGGATGAGGCCTTCACCCAGGATGAGACATATAAGGCAATCGAACAACTGAAAAGTGGCAAAGCAGCAGGTATGGATGGATTCCCCCAGAGGTCTGGAAGGCTGGCGGCAAAACTCTGCATGCCAAACTGCATGAGTTTTTCAAGCTTTGTTGGGACCAAGGAAAACTACCTCAGGACCTTCGTGATGCCACCATCATCACCCTGTACAAAAACAAAGGTGAGAAATCAGATTGCTCAAACTACAGGGGAATCACGCTGCTCTCCATTGCAGGCAAAATCTTTGCTAGGATTCTACTAAATAGAATAATACCTAGTGTCGCCGAGAATATTCTCCCAGAATCACAGTGCGGCTTTCGCGCAAACAGAGGAACTACTGACATGGTCTTTGCCCTCAGACAGCTCCAAGAAAAGTGCAGAGAACAAAACAAAGGACTCTACATCACCTTTGTTGACCTCACCAAAGCCTTCGACACTGTGAGCAGGAAAGGGCTTTGGCAAATACTAGAGCGCATCGGATGTCCCCCAAAGTTCCTCAACATGATTATCCAACTGCACGAAAACCAACAAGGTCGGGTCAGATACAGCAATGAGCTCTCTGAACCCTTCTCCATTAACAATGGCGTGAAGCAAGGCTGTGTTCTCGCACCAACCCTCTTTTCAATCTTCTTCAGCATGATGCTGAACCAAGCCATGAAAGACCTCAACAATGAAGACGCTGTTTACATCCGGTACCGCACGGATGGCAGTCTCTTCAATCTGAGGCGCCTGCAAGCTCACACCAAGACACAAGAGCAACTTGTCCGTGAACTACTCTTTGCAGACAATGCCGCTTCAGTTGCCCATTCAGAGCCAGCTCTTCAGCGCTTGACGTCCTGTTTTGCGGAAACTGCCAAAGTGTTTGGCCTGGAAGTCAGCCTGAAGAAAACTGAGGTCCTCCATCAGCCAGCTCCCCACCATGACTACCAGCCCCCCCACATCTCCATCGGGCACACAAAACTCAAAATGGTCAACCAGTTTACCTACCTCGGCTGCACCATTTCATCAGATGCAAGGATCGACAACGAGATAGACAACAGACTCGCCAAGGCAAATAGCGCCTTTGGAAGACTACACAAAAGAGTCTGGAAAAACAACCACCTGAAAAACCTCACAGGAAAATAGTGCTGTGGTAAATGACCAGCTATGAACTCATTTATATGTGGAATGAGGTGAATGAGGACAAATTTTTCTGAACTTGCAACATTTAGTAAATATGTGTTTATACCTGAAGAAAGGAGGGATGCTGTTGTGTAATGCATCGATCTCTGCTCTCGAGAACTTCCAATACCTCCTCATTCCCAACTAATTTATTGGACAGTTACAGGCTTCATTCCTCTGAAAATCTTTCTGCAGCTTAAACATCATTGTGCCCCAGCCATACACAGCTTAATTGTACTTCCTCCCTAAGATACACAAGCAGTAGACACAACATTTCAGCTAATTTCTTCCTATATTTCATCCATTTTCCAATCTCTTCCCACCTTTATCTGCAATACTTCTACACCATATTCCACAATAGCATTTGTTGATATCCCAGTTTCAGCCAACTTATTTTCACCTTCTTAGGAGATCTCTCTCATCTGATGATTATATTCTTGCTGCTTCCTGTTGTCAACTTGAACTGGAAAAAAGCCTTCCGCTTGCTCCTTCATGTGAACCATCTGTGACTTTTCCCATTCCCCTTCTTCACCTCTCTATATCTCCTCCTTGACTTCTCTATTTTCAACTTGATAGATGTTGTTTAACTGATGAATATGTAGTGGCCTGCACTGTTCAAATATGACAATCGAGTGGGCTGCATGAGGCATCAGTGGCCTGTTCCCATAGGCCGCTGCAAAATGGGCTCTGCCAGCCTATCACTGGGAACGGATCGTGAAAGGGCCAATCGGCGCCCAGGGCAGCACAAACCACACCTGTTGATGACACTACAGCAAAATGGGCCAATTCAGCCAATCACGATGGTGAGTCATGAGGACACCAATCAGCCCTGAAAGGACACAGGTCATGCCCGTCAGTCACATGGCAGCCAGGGTCTGCTGACTATATAAAAGACAGCAGCCAGTTCATTAAATCAGTATCAGTATCAACTGTATTTATGTTATGTGTGTCTTATTTCTGAGCTAGAACCATGAGACATGCCACAAATAAATCTTTTTTGTCTGTGTAAACTTTGTGTTACCCTTTTTTATTGGAAGGGGTTTTATAAAACCTGCACACCTTTGAAATATTTATTACAGCCACCAATCACCACAGAAATGAAGGGCTATTTGTTCTGTTGCATTTATGGCATTGAATATGAAAATCCAAAAATTATTGCCATACAAATAATTGTGTTATAGGGCCAAAGGACCCCAAAACCCAGCAGCAATAGAAATTCACCAGGACAAATGGTTACTTAAACAAAAGTTACTTTTAATTGTCTTTACACATAAAAACAGGATCAAGCTTTAACTTATTACTATTAACTTAACTTAAACTAAGTTAACACCCTTCTAATTCTAAATCCACATGTATGTAATGTGTGTGTAAGTTCAGAAAAGTTCTTTGATTCACAGTCTAATCTCACTTCTCCAAGTTTACCGGTATCAGGAGATTCTTATACTGTACACAGAATTTAACATTTATGTATTTTCACCAAGCTATAGTGCTTAAAGTTAATTGGTTACTGCTCAGGAAGATTCTTGTTGGTTTCAGAGGGAGATTCATTGCTCGTTGGACACACACATAAAGTGATTTACTTCCATCAGTCACTTCAGTGTCTTGCCGAAGAAACTTGTCCCATCTGGGTTTTCCAAATAATAACCTCTTCTTCTGCAAGTCACCACAGAGTTTATTTTTGTTTCCCTTATTTCAGGTGAAACACTCTAGCCAGCCATTTCTTCTTGTAAGGACCTCAATGGTTTTCAACAGGCTGAACTGAGAACTCACAACCCGCCTTTCAAAATGGGATCTTCAACAAGCTGCCACCTTGTCATGCTGCAGCTTCCAAAAGCCACTGCAGAACTCAGTTCTCCCTCTCTCTCTCTCAGAGAAAGTCGGTTTGGTTTTTTTCTCTCTCTCTCTGCTTACAAAATCACATGATCTTCTTAAAAAACAACAAACTTCAACCAGACAGAATGTGGCACCGGAATCAGTTTTTTGAGTCTGACCATCTGTTGCTTTCAAAACAATAATCCATTTACTCCACAGCATCAGCCAAAATAACACCTACTTGTGAAGTCTTCATAGGCATTCTTCAAAGTTTCTGTAAAGTCACTGTGGACATGATGTCTCTCCTTATGCATAGCTCTTACATTTTAAATGAGATCTCTTTTGTGAAATGTTTATGTCTATTTGTGGTGTCCTACACTAAAGCCCTCCCCCCATAATCTATCTCTTTTCAAAAACATTTTTATATAAAATATAATATAACCCGTCACATAAGAAATTAAATAAAATGCCTGTGCAAGTAATTCTGTACTTTGTATGTGCATTAAGAATTAAATATGACAACAGAATAACGCTGACCTGAGAAAATGTCTCCATTTATCACTTGGAGAAGCATTAATTAAGATTGTTTTCATGAAGTCAGTTTAGCAAATAATGGGACAACTTACTAAATTACTTAATATTTTTTCTATCTTCTTTTAGGATTCTTGGTTTTTACAAAGGGATCCTACCTCCCATCCTGGTTGAGACACCTAAAAGGGCAGTAAAAGTAAGTGCAATGTATTGTCACAATAACATAACCAGAGCTGGTGCCAGACTATTTTGTGCTATAGGCAAGACCAACTATGTAATGATTGTGATCATGGTTGCAGTGCAACTAGCAATGCCTTACTGTTTTTTTTAGACTTGGCTGCAAGCAGGGACTGACACACAGTATGTTATCTGCAATGGAGGCTTGCAGCCTCATGGCATGCTTCTTGTGCTGATGGCATGCCTCTTGTGCTGTTTACAACAACTTTAAAGTAAAGAACGTTTTCCTTCATCCATGTGTTGTCTAATAACTCACACATATGAATACAAGATGAAACATGGTGTCAGAAGTAGGATGAATAAAATTAGAAGGAAATACTTTAAAAGGTAAAATCTAAATTCAGCAACTAACAGAAACTAACAGTGAAAAATGGAAGGATTACATCCACCAGGGAATCTTCAGCTGACAGGTAATGTGGGTGAAAATTGGAACAGATGTAAACAGCATAAAGTGAAAGGATCAGTTTTCTTACCTGTCATGGGTGATGAAGCCCTGGAGGTATATAATAACTTCACATTTGCTACTGAAGGGAACAAAATGAAATTGGACATCTCGGAATCGAAAAGTGTAAGAGAAGAGCACAAGAGGTGATGTACTGGCCAAGAATACAATATGCCAGAAATATCAAACAAACATTCCTGCAGAACCACTAAAGCCGCACCCAGAACCATACAGACCTCACCAGAAGGTAGGCGCTGACCTTTTCGAATGTCAAGGGAAGGACTATCTTGTACTCACAGACTATTACTCCCTGTATCCAGAGGAGTATAGACTGAACACCGCCACTGCAGATGCTGTAATAACAGGTATGAAAGCCATATTCTCCAAACGTGGCATGGCAAGCGAGGTCTTCACAGACATGGACCCAGTTTTGCAATTTAAAGTTCCAACAGTTTGCCAAAGAGTGGGACTTTGTGCACACCACGTCAAGTCCTCATTTTCACAGTCCAATGGTCTAGTGGAATAATCGGTACAGACAGTGAAAAGACTGGCAAATAAGGCAAAAGACAGTGGAACGAACTTCTACCAGAGCATACCAATATACTGCACAATGCCACTCAAGTGTGGTATGTCACCAGCACAACTCCTTATTGGACGTAGGCTAAGATCAAACCTACCCATTCAGGACAACCTCCTAAAAACAAAAGAGGGGGAGAAAGTGAGGAAGTTCAAAGAACAACAGAAAGAAAAGCAAAAGTATTACTTTGATAGAGGAACAAAAAAACCTACCAGAACTCCACACTGGTGACCAAGAAAGGCTAAAGGACAAAGCAAATTTTTGGAATCAGAAGGGAGTGAAGTCCAACCAAAATCATACATCATTCAGACTGAATAAGGTGCTGTTCTGTGAAGAAATCGTCGAGATTGTCAAATGGGACCAGCCATAGTAGATGGAAAGACGGATACTGTTGAACAACCTGAATGCAAATCTGAGAAGACATTGTCTGAGGCAGCAACTCAGATTCAAGGACAATCAATCAGGAGATCATCAAGACACGTGACTTCTCCTAAGAGACTCAGTGAGAAAATTTAAAGTTTCACGTTATAGAATGAAGTAGTGCTATCTTATTCACTCTTCAAGTTTTAGTGTGTAAATGTGAACACACAAAACAAGTTTAAAAAATGTTAACAATCTTGATGATGAAAATGTAAGTTCTTGGTGTTAAAGTTAAAATTGCAGAGTTATACGAAGAAAGCATGTCAGTTAAAAGTAAGCTCTAATACTGGAAGTGTGAGGAGGATCCTTAAAGCAACAAAAACATTGGGCACATGATCCAAGAGTTTTTGTTGTAGTATGAAGTGAAGTATTCCTTGTGGCGGCAGAGACATTGGAAGTCTTCGAGTTATTGCTATAAGTTTGCAACACAGATCTTCTGCATCAATGTCTTTGTTTCCATTATGCATCAATGAGTTTTCCAAATTCTTGCAACTCTTAAGTACATTTTCAGTAGGTTTAAGTAAAACATAAAATTCTGTGGACACCATGGTTGAAGTAAAAACACAAAATGCTGGAGAAACTCAGCAGGTCAAACAGTATCCCTTATGTAGCAACTGACATTTCAGGCTTGAGCCCTTCCCTTCATCAAAGTATGAGAAAATGCTGGTGAGCGTCAGAACAAAAGAGGAGGAAGGGGGTGGCAGGGAGGGAGATGATAGGTGGAGAAGGGAGGGGAGGGGACAGCAGCACTCAGGGGGAGGGGGAAAGTTAGGGCTGTGTAGGTGAAAGAACTAGAAAGGCAGGAAATGGGGGAGGGGGAAGAAAAGGCAAGCAGGTTTAATGGAAAGCAGGAAAGCATCTGGCTGGAGGGTGCCCAGACAGAAAATAAGCTGTTGTGCCTCCAATCTGCGGGTGGTCAGGGTGGGACAGTACATAAGGCCATGGAGCAATTCATGCTGCAAGCTGACACAGGTAAGCCCCCCCCCCCCACAACTCTTCCTCTGGTACATAGATGACGACATCAGGGCTACCTCATGCATTCATGATGAGCTTGTCAATTACATCCACTTCACATCCAACTTCCACCCCGACCCTCAAACTCATCTGGTCCATCTCACTCTCCACTTCCTAGATCTCTTTGTCTTCATCTCGGGAGACAAGCTTTGCACTGACATATACTACAAACCCTCCAACTCCCACAACTACCTGGACTAAACTTCCTCACGCCCTGCCTCCTGCAAGGATTCCATCTCCTCTCAATTTCTCTGTCTCCACGGTTGGGGGGGGGGGGGGGACTGGCCATGCTAATGAGCTGAACAAAAGTGTTTTGAAAGTGCTCTCCACAAAAGTATTAAAAAAAACTCAAAAAACAGATTTTTATTGTCAAAAATGGATAAAGCAAGTACTAAATGACCAAGGCAACTGAAAACAAAAACTGAAGAAGTTACAGCTCAGCCAGGAACATTGAGTGGAAGCCTGATGAGGAGTGACTGATGAGGATGAGGAGCCTCCATCCTGAGCGTAATGGAAACTTTATGCAGTCGTTTTACGAGTATGGAATCAGCGATGAGAGATATATCAGAGAAGGTCATGAAAATTAAAGAAGTTTTGGAAGACTTAGTGAAGGAATGACTCATTCAGAAGCTGAGCTGGACAAAACAAAAGACAGGCCGAAGGCTCTGGAAGAAAATGCGAAAATATGGTGCACAGAAAGAAAGGACTGATGGACAAGACCAACCATATGGAAAACTTAACAATGTAAGAATCATTGGACTGAAAGAAATAGAGGGAAAAGATGTGGTGACTTTCTTTGAAATATGGATTCCACAAATGCTGGAACAAAATAAATTAAATACAAAGCTTCAAATTGAAAGGGTTCACCGGACCCTTGGACCCAAAAGAACCGGCAAACAGCGACCACAACCAGTATGAATAATCAGAAAATAATAATGGGCCTATTAGTGGTGGACAAAGCAAAAGTTATGTTTTTCCAGGACTTCAGCCCTGCCTTGGTAAAAACAAAGAAAGGAATTTGATGAAGTAAAGAGACAACTGTGATCTAAAAACTTTAAATATTCAATGATTTATCCATTAATGCTGAGGATGGATGTCTCAGAAGGTCATCGACATGGACATAGAAAAGAGCATGGCCAAATTATCAACTGGATGTTGCTCATCCCAGACATGATGAGATTTTGATGGCTGAGTAGAAGCATATACACCAGCTGCTGATTAGGGGAGGGTGGATCTTCCAAGAGAAGATACTTATTATATTTGGGCAAGGTTCATATGCTTTACTGCTGCAATGTTTTGTAAAGGAAGAGGAAGTATTTCCTTCTCTACCAAACCCAGCACTGGTCAGTGAATGACAGATACAGGAATCAAAGACCACTTAATTTCACAATTCCATTTTTTCATATATTCTTAAAGCATTATGGCCCTATTCTACCAGTATTCCTGTAAATATACATTGCATTCAGTGAGAAATAAACAGTCTAGGTGACCAAAGCTGCTCACAATATTCTGTTTGCCTTTAATAACTTCAGCATGATGTCCCAACACTTGTATTTAATGCCGCTATCATTGAAGCCAAGCATCCCAAGCATTTTCCTCAATACTTTTCCTTTGTTGACAACTTTAAAGAATGATAGACCTACACCCCTTGGTCCCATAGTTCCACCACACTCTTTAGGGCCCTGCCGTTAATAAAGTCAGCCTGAGCCTGGGTTAATTTACCAACAGACTTTTCTGGGTTGAACTGTATCTGCCATTCTTTAGCCCAGACCCTCATCTGTTCTAGATCTCTTTGTAAACCCAGGTAGCTGCTTTCATTGTCCACCATATAAAAGTTTTTATTCCATCAGGAAACTTATTCACTTTGCCACAAACATCCTTTTCCAAATTAGATAGATAGATGTGTGTGTGTGTGGGAGTGTGTGTGTGTATCTATATATACTGGGTTGAAAACGTCTGATTTACGAACAACCTGTAGTTATGAACTAACAAGCTGGCTGGAAAGAGGATCCAGATATAATTGATATAGGATTAGTTGATGGTTTGGCCTGTACTTAGTTGGCCAAATGGCTAGTTTTCATGCTTTATCTCTTTATGACTCTATAAAAGTCAAACTCAGGGATCTTAAATATATTTACTGAGGTAGCCTCCACTGCTTCAATGGACAGAGAATTCCATAGATTCACCATCTCTGGGAAAAGCAATTCCATCTCATCTCCATCCTAAATCTACTAATTTCCAGTTTTTTCCAATTTTCCCTCCCTTCCCCCTTCACTCACCCAGCAATCCCTCCTCTCCCTGATCGCTGCTGTCCCCTCCCTTCTCCACCTATCACCTCCTGCCTTTGCCCCCCCCCCCACCTTTTTGTTCGGATGCTTGCCGACATTCTTTCATACCTTGATGAAGGGCTCAAGCCCAACGTCAGCTATGCATTTATACCTTTGGATCACTGTTTGACCAGTTGAGTTTCTCCAGCATTTTGTGTTTTCACTTCAGGCTATGTCCCCTAGTTCTAGCCTTACCTACCAGTGGTAACAACTTACCTACCTATTTTATCGATGCCTTTCATAATTTTATATCTCTTTATAAGATCCCCTCTCATTCTTCTGAATTCCAGCAAGTACAGTCCCAGACGACTCAATCACTTCTCATAGTTTAACCCCCATATCTCTAGAAACAACCTGGAATAATGGGAGAAGATAAAGAAGAGATGAAAAAAATAGGACCAGACAGAGGTGGGCAATTAAGATATTGGCTGTTGGGGGTTCCAGCTCAGACCCACAGACAGAACACAAATGTTTGGCTAAGCAGTCACCCAATCTGTGTTTGGTCTAACTGATATAGAGCAGGCCACATGGGTACACTGAATGCAGTGGAAAAGGTTGAAAGATGTGCATCATAAAACTCCATCTCAGCTTCTGGACAGTCTTAAATCCAATATCATGTACATCGATTTTTCAAATTCTAGGTAGTCTACCTCTTTCTGGTTCCACTGTTTCCATTTCTTCTTTACCTACTTTTCTCTCTAACCACACTGTACTTTCTTCCTCCAAGTAGGCATTACCTTTAGCTGTCTCCACGCTCCCACCTTCTGTCCAATGTACCTTTGTCCCTCCATAGCTTCTTTTCCACCCTATTTTATTCCCTTTTGATATACTTAATATCACCCCTTCCTACTTTCTGTTCTAACATGTTCACATCACCAGTGTTTGCAAATTCCTTTCATGCTATAATAAGAAAACATTACAGCTGACCGGATCCTAAAATCTTTACCATTGCTATAAGAGGTCACCTCTGCTATTCAGGCAGTTTAGTGAGGCCTCTGCCTTTATAGTTATTCATGATCAACATTTATTGTGGAGCTCAACTAATCAAATTGAAGTGCTTTCATGTTTTCTGAAAAAGTTCTAAAATATCATTTCCAGACTTGAAAAGATTGCAGTATTATTTTCCAAAATGTGTGTTGCATTTTTAGTGCGAAATATTTCCTTATTTGACAGCTTCTGATGAGAATGGATTTCTTGTCATACGCATTGTACAGTGTACTTATGCTCATATGCACATGCCTCTCTCTCATAGAGACATGCTTATGTCCCTATATACTTCCTCTCTTAAGTACAGGATCTGCATCTCTGTCACACTAACTGAAAAGGAAGCACACACAATCTCACATGTACACACATATCTTTCCTCTCTCTCATCACAATCTCTTCTTGTTGATACCTTCAACAAGGTAACGACACCTGTAGTTCAACACCTCTAGGCTCAAGAACAGTTTTTATCCAAAAGCTATCAGGCTCTTGAACCTCCCTGTACCACCCTAAACCTAACTATAAACTACTGCTAGGCCATCAAATGATCTGTCTGCACAATTGAAACATCATTTTTTTCTTGCAGAAACTGCAATTGTGAATATCAATCCATACTTTATTATTTATTATCTCTTTCTCAGTCTTGACATATTGTGTAATTTAATTGCTACTACTGTGGATGATGAATTTTATATACCTGTTTGGCTACAGCAAGTGGGAATTTCAGTGGAACTTGACATTGGGCTGATGTAAATGGGATAGGTCTCATCATCTTCATCATTAATCATCATTAGTACAAGTAGCAGAAGAAATGTGCCAGCTTCTCCATTACTCACTCACCTGCCCATTCCATCAAGCACCCCCTACCCTAAAAGTGGCTGAGTTTACAGCTTCAAATTAGTCCCATTATCCATCTCAGAGCTATAAAAAGGAAAGTGGTTCCCAACTGCAATAATATGTCAAATAAGAAAAGAACAGGGATTAATCTCAAATGCAAGGGATTACATATTATACATACAGGTAAAAACTAAGATCGTAGATCCAGTAGAGAAGACTGTATAGAGATAGACTGAGGAGGCAGAAGAGTGTCTTCGTGACTGTCTGGAGACAGTGGACTGGGCCAAGTTCAAAGACTCGGTAGCAGATCTGAATAACGTGCCTCGTGGTGAACGATTTTAACGAGAAATGCATGGATGAGTGTCTTCCTTGTAAGACAATCCAGGTGGATCCCAATCAGAAGCCACGGATCAACCAAGAGAACTGTAAACTGTTGAGGGCAGATCATCACATCTGTTTAGGTGAAATAGGGGAGTATCATTAACCGATACACCTCTTCCAGGCAAGCTTAATGTCTTCTCTGCTTGCTTCAAAAGGGAAAATCATGATGCTCCCTTGTGACACCACCCTCCCCTCCCCCACAGCCCCTGGTGTCTCTGTGCTCCCAGCTTCTGAGGCTGATGTGAACAGAATCTTCAAGTTGGTGAATCCTTGAAAAGCATCCGACCCAGATGATATACCTGGCCGTGCCCTTAAAAACTGTGTGAAACTACTGGTTGAAGTTTTTGCAGACATTTTATGCCTCTTGCAACTATGGTCAGAGGTCCTATCTTGCTTCAAAAGAAGAGCAAGGTGATCTGCCTCAATGCCTATTGGCCATTGGTCATGCATCTACCGTTATGATATGCTTTGAGGATTTAGCTATGGAGCAGATCAACTGAACTTTCAGGAAGGACATTGACCAACTTCACCTATTGTCAAAACAGGTCAATGGCAGATGCTATTTTTCTGGCTCTCCACTCAGCAATAGATCAGCTAGATCAGAAGAACACTTATATTCAGCTGTTGTTTGGGAAAACGGTAAAGAAGCCTGAAGTCAAGCACCTTTAGGTTCAAGAACAGTTTATTTATAATGGCTGTGAGACTCTTGAACCTCCCCTTTTATGCTAATCATGGAAAAATGCCTGTCTGCACTACTGCAACACCACTTATTTTCTTGCACTGTGAAAACAATGAATATTATTTATTTATTTTTGATTTTATGATCTCTTTTCCATTTACTGTAGTTTAATCTATACTAATATAATTTTTTCTAACAAAGTACCTGTTCAGTTGCAGCAAATAATAATTTTGGTACATGTGTACACTGTAGAATCTATATGACAAGAAACATATTGCCCTTGTATATGGAAGCTTGTTCACCCTCTGTGTGAAGATTTTACCCTTCAGCTTTCATTTAAATATTTCCCCTATCATCTTAAACCTGTACCTTCTAGACTCCCCTGCCCTTGGAAATAAAAACTGACTATTTATCCTATCTTTGACCCTCATAATTTTATAAATTTCAATCAGGTTATCCTTCAGCCTTCTCCATTTCAGTGAGAATAAACCTAGCTTATACAATCTCTCCTTATAACAGTTACCAGATCCTTCCTATAGTGTGTCAACTGTTAAGTACCAGACAGCAGCGATAAAAATGAGCCCAGACATTGTTGGTTAACAATGATACAACACCTCATCTAATTTATTTACACAACTAAACTTAACTAAATTTATCTACACTTACCTAACTTAAACCCCAAATATGCACAAATATATTGGTGTGTGTGTGGAATGCCCCAAGCCACGACAGCTCAAAGCCCATTTCTCAGAAGGCAGTTCAAAATTAATTTTTGGAAATTCATTGATGGCACGTGGGCTTGAAATTGATGTGACACGCAGGTTTTAGATGGTTGAGACATGCAGGCCTTAGATGAATGTGACACGCAGGCTTTAGATGGATCAGACACTTAGGCCTTAGATGAAATGAGTACACACAGGCCTTAAATGAAATTAGCAGTTCATGAAGTGGATGAAAGAGACCAGGGGTGACAGAATGTTGATTAACTCATGAAACCCTCGTGGAGGTGCTTCTTTTTAGATGAGTGCCTATCAAAACTCCCTTCTTCTTTAGCGTAGGGGATACAAAGCAAGTGATGCACATGAAGCTTCCAGAACCTTTTCATGCATCATCTGAACTCAAGTGACTCTCAATCTGGTCACCATCCAAGCACAGTATTTCTTCTGCAAGTAAAACTCTTTTCATGGGTCAGCCGAATAAAAGTGACCTTCCCTCTTTTTGGTAACGAAGTGATCTTCTCATTCATCTGTCACTTACAGAAGGAAATCAGACACTTTGTCAAAAACCGCACAATGAGGCCAAGTGGGTTTATCATTCCCACAAGGAGGTCAAGGAGCTCTTTACTCTTGAGTAGCCTTCTTAAAATGGCCTCTTGAGCAAACGGTGTACTGTCTTTTCAATAAGCTGATCACATGGTCTCTGCTCTTGGCTTCTCCAGGGTTTCTTCACTTCACTCTGCAAATGTATCAACTTTTGGAACACACTGTCTTCAAAGTATATTGCTAGTTCACAGTCATTTTCCAAAATCTGTAAGGTTTGTTAAATCTGTTCTCTAAAAGTGACAGTCCCATACAAATAAAGTGAACTGAAAAATGGGAGAATTTCACACAATCAGAACAGTACACAATACTTCTAATGAAGTCCAGCCAATGTTTTGTACAACTACCACATATCATCCCAACTCTTACATTCAATGCCTTGCATACTAAATACCTTTCTCACTATGCTATCCACCAATGTTTCCATTTTCAGGGAGCTATGGACTTGCACCCCAAGATCACATCACTGGTCCTTAGGTCCCTGCCATTTACTCAACATGTCCCACCAGAATTTGATTTCCCAAAGTGCATTACCTTACACTTGTCAGGATTAAATTCCATCTGCCACCACCCCACCCAACTTTACAGGTAATTGGATTTATGTTGTGTCCTTAGACAACCTTCTTCATTATCTTCAACTCAACCGATTTTTATGTCATCTACAAACTTAATAATCATGCCATCTTCATTCTCATCCAAGTCATCTATGCATGTTTCAACAAATGTCCCGATATTAATTCCACTTTTAATCAGTAAAACCCATCTCTTACACCATACCCTTTGCTTCCTATCACCCCATCACCTATTGCCAGTTTCCAAAGGATTCCTTCTCAGGCCCTCAATCACTTGCCCAACTGCATTCCCTCAGAGAAATTCAAGTACCTTTCCCTCCCTAATAGGTCTTTCTACATACTCTCTGCTCAATCCTATTTCCGTTTACTGCACTGACATTCTGTGTCTCAACCCCCAACCTATGTAGTTTAAACTTCCCATGTAGCACCAGTAAACCTCCTTGCCACTAGTGTTAGCAAACATATGGGGACGGGTATCTAAATTGGGAGATCTTTTCCACAGCCTTATCAAGCAAAAGCCTGACATAGTTGCATTCATGGTCATGCCTTACAGACAACTTGCCACACTACTCCATCTCAATCCTTGCGTACATCTGTCCCACCAGTCGGATGAATCGATAGTATTTAGATGGGAAGGAGTATCCCTGGAATTACTCAACACTGGCTCTGTGAAGTCTCATAGCATTAGGTCAAACATGGAAGGAAACCTAATTACTATCAAATATCTTCCCTCAGTTGATGACTCAATTTTCCTCCATCTTGATCAATGATTGGAAGAGACACTGAATGTAGTTAGGGAACAGAATATACTCTGAATGGGGGAGTTCAATATCCATCAGAAGAATATAGACCAAGCTGGTTGACACTTGAAGACATGAATTCCTGACCAGGTCTGTGGTTGATCAACAGAGGAAATGAGTTATAGAATGATAGATGGAATTTAACTGTAATAAGTGTGATATAATTTATTTTAGTAAGTCATGAGAGTGCAGGACGTCCATAGTTAATGTTAGGATCTTGGCAAGAACAAAGAGACTTGGGGATACAGTACATGGTTCCCTGAAGTGGTAACACAGGTAGACAGAATGGTGAAGAAGTTATTTGACATGCTTGCCTTCATCAGACACTGCATTGAGTACATATTTGGAATATTGTATGTAATATTAATTGCCCAGCGATAGAAAGGATGTCATTAAGATGAAAATGCTGCAGAAAGATTCACCAAGTTGGGCCTGTTTCTGTGCTGTAAGACTCTGTAACTCTAATATGAGAGTGAAGCAACTGAGCAACAATCCTACCTGAGTTAGTCCTTATCAATCCAGCAGATGTATGAGTCCATGGTAGCATTGGTAGAAGCACCCATGATGCAATCCTTTTAGAGGCAAAGTGTTGTCTTTACACAAAGGACATCTAACAGTGGATTAATGCATTCTTAAAAGGGTAGACCTGGCTCCGAATCATGGGTCCTTTACCGGCATCACCTACGGCTCCTAGAACGCTTCCACCAGCCTTGTCTCCACTCCATCCTCAACATTCATTGGAGCGACTTCATCTCCAACATCGAAGTACTCGAGATGGCAGAGGCCGACAGCATCGAATCCACGCTGCTGAAGATCCAACTGCGCTGGGTAGGTCACATCTCCAGAATGGAGGACCATCGCCTTCCCAAGATTGTATTTGATGGCGAGCTCTTCACTGGCCACCGAGACAGATGTGCACCAACGAAGAGGTACAAGGACTGCCTAAAGAAAGCTCTTGGTGCCTGCCCCATTGACCCCCACCAGTGGGCTGATCTCGCCTCCAACCGTGCATCTTGGCACCTCACAGTTCGGTGGGCAGCAACCTCCTTTGAAGAAGACCACAGAGCCCACCTCACTTTCAAAAGACAAAGGAGGAAAAACCTAACACCCAACCCCAACCCACCAATTTTCCCTTGCAACCGCAGCGACCGTGCCTGCCTGTCCCGCATCGGACTTCTCAGCCACAAACAAGCCTGCAGCTGATGTGGACATTACCCCTCCATAAATCTTCGTCCGCGAAGCCAAGCCAAAGAGACCTGGGACAGATTCAGTAGTTCAATACTGGGAATGGCTGTGGTGCTTCAGAACCTCCAGTCACAGACTGCATGATTTGACCCATTGTAAAATTCATGGTTAGTGCTGAAGATGAAGCGCACTTGTGTCTCTATAAGATTGTCCGTGTGTCTGCAATGAAAGGGACTCACCATGTAAAGCTTGCCATTGATTGGCTGACTGTGCTTCAGTATAACATTGTGCCAGCCAATTGGAGTTCCATCTCAGGTGAAGAAAAAACTCTTTACAGCCAAATAGGTTTTTTAGTGCAATCACTGTTGAAATGTCATGACATGACATGACCAAGCTGTCTAAGCCTCTCATAATCTTGTAGTCCCCCTATTAAATCAGGATCAGAAGGGGTCAGGAACGGAACACAACAGTTTGGAGCTTTGACAGTTAAAAGGCAAACATCATTTTCATTTTGTTTACTCTGACATAAACCACATCAAAATTATGATTTGTTCATAAAATCTGATGGAAAGAGTCATAGTGATTGTATTACTGCTGCCAGTTCATTCATCATTCTGTGAAATGTTCTGCTATCTTCAACCAATTCCCTGAAAATGGTTCTTAACCAATTGACACGTTGAAAAAGCAGCTGAGTAAACTACATGCCAAGGCCTTCTCATTCCCCCTTCAAGCTCACCAAAGATCTTTCTTAAGCTTCTTCCTGGCTATCATATACTTCTCATGGGCTCTTCCTGCTTCCTATATCTAATACATGCTTCCTTCTTCCTCATGATGTTGCTTGACCTGTTTCGTCAGCCACGGTTCCCTTTTCCTATCATCTTTTCCTTGTCCCAGTGAGACAAAACTATCTTAAACCCTGCTCAAGTAGTCCATAAACTTCCTCTACATTACTTCCGTACTTTCATAGAACCATAGAATGCTATAGCACAGAAAACAGGCCATTCAAGTCCCTCTAGTCTGTGCTGACCATCATGTCCCTAGTCCAACTGGCCTACACCCATACCATAACCCTCCAGTCCTCTCACATCCATGTACCTATCAAATTTATTATTAAAACATACTATCGAGCCCGCATTCACCACATCAAATGGCAGCTCATTGCACACTCCCACCACCCACTGAGTAAAAACCTCCCCCCTAATGTTCCCATAAACCTCTCCACCTTAAAACAATGACCTCTCATATTTATCTCCCCAATCTAAGAGGAAAAAGCCTATTCGCATCCATTCTGTCTATAACTCTCATCATCTTGTAAACCTCAATCAAATTTCTCTTCATTCTTCTTCACTCCAAGGAATAAAGTCTTAACCTGTTTAATCTTTCCCTATAACTCAACCCCTGAAGACCTGGCAACATCTCTGGACTCTTTCAATCTTATTGATATCCTTCCTGTTGTTGGGCAACCAGAACAGCACACAATATTCCAAATTTAGCCTCACCAATGTCTTAAACAACTTCAACATGACATCCCAACTCCTATAAACATGACCTACCACACGCAAAGCCATGCTGACTATCCTTAATCAGCAATCCTGAGATAACCACCCCTGAGGCCCTGCTTTTTAACTTGCTTCCTAACTTCCTATATTCCCTATTTAGGACCTCATCCCTACTCCAGTCTAAGGTTCTTTGAATGTTCTTCAAAGGTTTTACATTTATGCCATAAATTCACTTCTGCTGTTTTTCTTGAAGTAAATCGTGAAGTACAGGGTGATTTGTTGAAGAAGTTTGAAGATTTGGTTATCCCATTTGAATACCTGAATTGATTATTAAATTCTATGCTTGCTTTCTAGTTTTTGACTTTTGAGCAGTATAAGAAGATATTGAGCTATGCCTCACTGCCTACTGGTGTGGTAAGTACCTCACTGCCTACTGGTGTGGTAAGTGCCTCACTGCCTACTGGTGTGGTAAGTGCCTCACTGCCTACTGGTGTGGTAAGTGCCTCACTGCCTACTGGTGTGGTAAGTGCCTCCCTGCCTACTGGTGTGGTAAGTGCTTCACTGCCTACTGGTGTGGTAAGTGCCTCACTGCCTACTGGTGTGGTAAGTACCTCATGCCTACTGGTGTGGTAAGTGCCTCACTGCCTACTGGTGTGGTAAGTACAAATTACAGCTCCTTCCATTGACATTACATGCAGTTAAAGAGGTGATAAACCATTCAGTAGTTGGCATTTTCCTAAGATGTTGATACAAATATGAACAATTTATTGTTGCAATGTTCAGAAATAAATAGTTCTTTGATGCAACACATAGCTTCACTTTTTTTTTGTTTTGGTAATATTAACTGTTGTTTCCCTTATAAAGACTTAACTAATATAAAAATGTCTTCAATTGAAGTTATGTTGTGATCAACCAATTCTCCATATCCTATTAAGCTTTATAAAAGCCTAATAAAAATGTAGTGTTTCAACTTTAACCCTCTGTAACTTTGTTCACAAGTTTTCACTCAGCACCAGGATTAGTGCCTTCACCTTCTTGCATTCCTGCTTTCATCTTCCTGTTTACCTGTGGGTGTGTATTTAGGTGTTGAACAGAGTTAGTTAAGGATGAACTTAAGAGGGAAATGCACTCAGCAGCTAAAGCATGGCACAAAGCCAACTGTTTAGTATTAAGATTGTTACTTACTGGTAGATCAGTTGGGTTCAAGGATAAATTCCACTTTATGAAAACCCAGGACATGATTCATGATAATCTGGAAGGGTCGAGGGCACATTGCTGCAGAAGTTTTTAAAAGATACATGTATATAGTAGGTGGCCTCGATATATTATAAATCTAGAATTTTAAAATAGCTTCTAAACTTTCAGTAGAATTTCCCTGTTGGTTTTCTCCCCTCTGTATGGATATGTTTGTATCAGCCAACGTTGTCAGAAGTATATACAGTAAAAGTCCAGAAATACAGATGCCAGAAATGCGGACCACCTGAGAATCCAGACTCACAAACTCTCAAACTTTTTAAATTTAGTGAGCTTTTGTGTGCGTGCGTGGATGCGTAAGCACCACAGACAGAAGTCACAGAAATGAACGAATAAATATTTATTTGTTATTTGTGCTTTGTATTCTATATGAGAAAATGTCTCATTAGTAAACAATCAAAGTTTACCAGTTCATCTCATTATTCTCCTTAAATTTGAATGTTTAAAGTACTGCCCGGGAATTCAGAAAATCAAAATAGCCAGTTACTGTTTTCCCATACTAACAGTGGAGATGGAAATCATGGGCCAACTTTGGCAATTTGCAATTCGCAGAATTTCTCTTCCTCACAACAACTGGCTGGCTGACTTACAAGCTGGTAACAGCAGATGCACTAAACATGTAACTTTCAGTAAAATTCAATCTTGAGCAAATGAGAATAAATGGAACAAGTCATTAAAAGTGTTTGGAAGTAACCAGGTGAAGGAAGAAGCTGAATTGAAGATGTGTGTCTGATGTGGCAGGTCATTGTGGTAACTGATAACAGATACCAAGTATTATTTGCCTTATATTGGCTTCTGCAGTGAGTTCTGAATTTTCTGAAATGCATATTGTAATATTTATTATCTTCATGAGCATCTTTTGAACAACAATAAAAGTGAAGCAATTCTTCAAACTTTTAATGCCATCGTGATGAATAATTAACAATTTTAATGCTAAAATTAGAATACTTGATGTTCATTTATTTGGTCCAACATGAATTATCATCATATAACTCATGAAATAAATCTTCTTGAAACATTTCTTTCAACTGCTACCTGAATGTCATTTGACTTTAATTTTACTGAGTTTTGATTTGATTTAATATAAAATCATGTCTTACATAGTTTCAATTAAAACCATGTGTCCTCTCCAGGATCTTATTACTTCTAATTCTTATTGTCTAGTTAACAAACTGATCAAACCATTAGCTCTGCTTTGGACAAGTTACCTGCAGTCACTTATTAGATTACAGCATGGCATAAAAATAAAGTTCTGACGTTAATTTCTCTTTGTTTGGAAAACAGTTGAACTGGAACAGCACAGCACTTCTCAAGTCAAGCAAAGAAAATCTGAATTTAAAAAACTAGTTTGTTAAGGGTTTCAGCAAAGGGCAGTTGAAAAAAATTGAGAAATCCTGGTAGTGGAACAAGATATGACAAATCACATGTTATCAAGTTAGCACATCACTTGATTAAAAAAAATATAAGCCTTGATGGCAGTGACTGTGATGAAGAGCTGATTTTGATGCTATCTTAATGAATAATTTTCAGTCCAGAGTCTATGCATTAATTTAAACAAGCATAAATATTGTTAATGTGGCTTTTCTTTGATATTTTAATTGTAATATTTAAAGGAACAAGGTAAAGACAAAAAGTTTGAAAGATGCAGAAATTGTGGGAAGTATATCCAAAGTGTAAGTCCGTGACAGCTGAAGGCATAGTCAACAATGATGAAGTAATTAAATCTGCGATAGATCAATAGCAGTTAGTGGAACTTTCAGATGGGATTATAAGGTTAGAGGAAATTAAAGATAGGATGATGTGAGACTCAGGAGACATTTAAAAACAACTATTTAATTCTCTCCACACACCTCCTATTAAACCAAAGTGCTCTTTGATGACACCCAGTTCACACTTAAATTTACAGTCTAAAAAGATGTAAGACTTGAGATCAGGCAGGTCTTGGAGCCACCTGTTCTGACACAGGGATTATTCCGAGCTCTGAAATTTGCTGACAGGCTGGCATTCACCTAAATGTTGGCAGGACATCTCAGAGCATAGAAAAGTATCTCAGAGCATAGCACAAGATAAAGCCCTTCAGCCCACCATATCTGTGCTATCCTTGATAGCAGTCTAACTAATCCCATCTATCTGCATGTAGTAAGTATCCCTCAATTCCATGCCTGCTCATAGATCTATGTAAATGTCTCTTAAACATAGTTATCAGATCTGCTTCTACCACCTCCATGACAGTGTGAGTTCCTGCTCCACATGAGATATTTTCTTTGGCACTGAGTTGTCAGTTTTGCTTATCCAATTAAATATCTAAAATAGGGTTTGAAATTATACCTGACTCTATGCAAGGAGACTACAAGTAAGGTAACAGTAACATTAAGGTAAACCAAGAACCGTGTTTCTCATTTTCTCTATCCATAGTATTTCTCAACAGTATACTTATTGACAATTCTTTAGATTCTTACAGTGGCTGGTCTGGGATCTGGGCTCACAGAAGCTATTGTTGTCAACCCTTTCGAAGTAGTCAAGGTTAGCTTACAAGCTCAACGGAATTCTTTTTCTCAGGTAACTGGACTTCAACTTTGATTTTATAATGCCATAAAATTTTGTTCTCATTCTTTATGGAATGCAGTTGATAAGTAGAAATCAACATTAGAAATCTTAACATAGTGTTGTCTTTCTCAATTTTATTGAGTAGGTTAATTCTCTATTTCAGATATAGGAGGTTCAAACCAATTACATTTATTTTCCCACTCAGTGGTTAAATGGAGAAATATTCCTCAAAATTAACAAAACAAAAACTAAAAATTTAACCTGATTAAATCAAGATAACATTTCAAAATATCAGTTATGTGGTACATTATTTTTAAAGTGCTACAAAATTAAATTGCAGCATGAAATCTTTTATAATGTAACTAATGAGATTTTCTAGTGTACGGTTTTGTGTGCATGACATGCATGTGCAAGAAGCAAAGGTGATATCAATCTATGGAAAAACATATAATTAAAGCCTTTTCCCTAGAAATGATCCATGTGCATCCAAATATCAAACACCATGTCTGCTCCAGTGTACCATGTAGAGGTAATCAGATCTGCCCAGGAGCAGACAAGCCCTTCATCTGCCTTATTTAAAGGGACCTTTTATGACTTAAACATTTCTTTGGAGGGGAGAGAGTAGAGAAAGTTGGATTTAGCCACAGTGAAGTTTAGACCTGTGAATTGTCAGAACAATTTTTGGGTAAAGCTTTATTTCTTGCACAGATATACAGATGCCCTCCATAATGTTTGGGATAAAGATACTTTTTCCCTTTATTTCCCCCTGTGCTCCACAGTTTTACATTTGTAATGAAGCAATTCACATGAAATTAAAGTGCACATTCCAGATTTCATTCAAAGTTATTTGTATACATTTGTATACATTGACATGTAGAAATCACAGCAATTTTTATACATAGTTCCCTCTTTACAGGGCACCATAATGTTGGAGACATTTGGCTTCACAGGAGTTGGTGAGTATTCAGGTATGTTTAATTGCTTCATTTGTGCAGGTATAAGAGAGTGAGGCTTTCTTCTAAGTTTTTGATTCTGTAGTTGGAGTCTGTAGTTGCCATTTTTCAACACGAAGACCAGAGTTGTGCCCAATGAAAGTCAAATAAGCCATTATGAGGCTGAAACACAAGAATAAAACAGTAAGAGACATCACCCAAACCTTAGGATTACAAAATCAACAATTTGGAACATCATGAAGAATAAAAAGCAGACTGATGAGCTCAGTCATCTCAAAGGGACTGGTATTCCAAGGAAGCCCTCCACTGGTAATGACAGAAGAATTCTCATCATAATGAATAAAAATCCACAAATGCACGTCCGACAGATCAGAAACACTTTTTAAGGAGGCAGGTGTGGATATGTCAATGACAACTGTCCGCAGAAGACTTCATGATCAGAAAAACAGAGGCTACACTGCAAGATGCAAACCATTAGTTAGCTACTGAAAGGATGGTCAGATTACAGTTTGATAAATGCATATTTAATATTTAAAAGAGCCTGCACAATTCTGGAAAAAAGGTCTTTTGAACAGATGAGACCAAGATTAACCTGTATCAGAGTGATGGCAAGAGCAAAGCGTGGAGGAACTGCCCAAGATCCAAAGCATTCCACCTTTGCCATGGTTTGCATCTTGCAGTGTAGCCTCATATTTCTGTTCATGAAGTCTTCTGCAGACAGTTGTCATTGACATAACTGCATCTGCCTCCTGAAGAGTGTTTCTGATCTGTCGGACATATGCTTAGGAATTTTTCTTCATTTTGATGAGAATTCTTCTGTCATCAGCAGTGGAGTCTTCCTTGGAAAGCAAGTCCCCTTGTGATTACTGAGCACATGAGTATTTCTTTCTTCTTAATCATAATCCAAACAGTTGATATTTGTAATCCTAAAGTTTGGGCAATGTCTCTTACTGTTTAATTCTTGTTTTTCAGACTCATAATGGCATCTTTGGCTTTCATCGGCACAACTCTGATCTTCTTGATGAAAAATGGCAACTACAGACCCCAAAGGTGATCAAAAGCTTAGAAATGAGCCTAGCTCTCTTATACCTGTACTAATGAAGCAATTAAACATACCTGAGTAATCACAAACACCTGTCCCAAACATTATGGTGCCCTGAATTGAGGGGACTATGTGTAAAAAGTGTTGTAATTTCTACATAGTCAAACCAAAATGTATACAAATAACCTTGAATGAAATCTGGAGTGTGCACTTTAAATACATGTGAACTGTTTGATTACAAATTTAGAACTGTAGCGCACAGGGGCAAATAAAGGGAAAAAAGTGTTTTTGCCCCAAACACTATGGAGGACACTGTACAATTATGAGAAGGACCAAATGTAAACTTTCCCTTTTAAAGAAGGGAGTCAGAGAAGACTGAGAGAACACTGCTCCAAAGTGTTCATTGCTGTGGTGTTTTCTGAGTGCCATGCTCATCCCTTAACTGTCCAAAGTGCAAGTGAGTCCAAACGCAGAGATTTTCAGTCATCTGTGACTTTCCCTCCTGTATAAAGATCCAGTCATGCACCATGTCTCTGATACACTCACTGAAGGAATGGTGTCTGTGGTTGTAAGCTGCTTATACCCAGGGACTTTGAAGATAGTGGAAACTGACATCTGCACATTACACAATGTGCAATATGTTGTCGACACTTAAGAAACCACAGTAGGCCACATTTCCTCTTGCTCACTCTCATTTCGAGGGATTATGGCTGATCTGTTCTCTGGACCAGTCCTGTAACATTTAATGCCTTGATAGGACATCATAATTCTTTCAGTGAATGAGGCAGAACATTCATCTTCTTCTCCTCCTTCTTAGATAGAGTATCAGAACACAGATTTTTTCAGTTACTAGGTTCCCTGAAGGTTCAGGAAGTAGCACATTACACCCATATAGAGCTCCAGCCTCCTGTATGTCATCTTGGATTGACGAATGCATTTAAGACAGACAAGTCACATAAGAAAAAGAGATGCTTTAGGTGAAGGTAAAGTGATATTTTTAAAATGAGTAGTTATGAGTGTATCACGTCCATTATCTCTGATCTTTGACTGCCCACTAACTGTGCGGCAGCTGAGCTGCAAAATGCTCTCTCCCTCCCAGATAACTCAGATCCTGAGCATGGGACTTGCACTTCTGTTGAAGTAATCAACGGAAGTTGAAGTTGGGGTACCTTCTACCCAAATATTTATACTCCGATGTGTGTGTATGTTATGCCTGCTATAAGTGATTTATTGTCCCGTACAAAAGGTCAGTGGACCCTATCTCCCCTTCAAGGTGCAGACATTTTGTGAATTAACACATTATATATATAGACAACAGACTCGCCAAGGCAAATAGCGCCTTTGGAAGACTACACAAAAGAGTATGGAAAAACAACCAACTGAAAAACCTCACAAAGATTAGCGTATACAAAGCCGTTGTCATACACACATTCCTGTTCGGCTCCGAATCATGGGTCCTCTACCGGCATCACCTACGGCTCCTAGAACGCTTCCACCAGTGTTGTCTCCGCTCCATCCTCAACATCCATTGGAGCGCTTACACCCCTAACGTCGAAGTACTCAAGATGGCAGAGGCCGACAGCATCGAATCCACGCTGATGAAGATCCAACTGCGCTGGGTAGGTCACGTCTCCAGAATGGAGGACCATCGCCTTCCCAAGATCATGTTATATGGCGAGCTCTCCACTGGCCACCGAGACAGAGGTGCACCAAAGAGGTACAAGGACTGCCTAAAGAAATCTCTTGGTTCCTGCCACATTGACCACCGCCAGTGGACTGATATCGCCTCAAACCGTGCATCTTGTCGCCTCATAGTTCGGCGGGCAGCAACCTCCTTTGAAGAAGACCGCAGAGCCCACCTCACTGACAAAAGACAAAGGAGGAAAAGCCCAACCCCAACCAACCAATTTTCCCTTGCAACCGCTGCAACTGTGTCTGCCTGTCCCGCATCGGACTTGTCAGCCACAAATGAACCTGCAGCTGACGTGGACATTACCCCTCCATTAATCTTCGTCCGTGAAGCCAAGCCAAAGAAGAAAAGAAGATTAGCAGGTGTGAAACTCCTTCAACTATTTATAATTAATGTGCATAAAAATGAAGCACGTCACCCACGGCACAATTTTGAAGTGTTAACTGATATTCCAGCTTTTCTTGTTTTCTGTCAAAGTCTGTGTTTTCTATGGTCATGGGTGTTGATCTGAATTTTTTCACTACCTTTTGCTGAAACAGTTAAGTTCTGAGCTCTGCTTTCAGCTCGGAATGGCATTTGTGCTGAACTCCAGCATACCCCTAACTCCACCTCCAGCCAGTTCCACTGTTTTCAACTCTACCTACTTCTGTACTTACTTTCCCCTCTCTTCCAAAAGGTCACTCAGTCTATTTACCTTTCTCTCTCTCTCACACACCACTATTATCCCTGAACTAAAGAAGGCAACAGTACAGGCCTCAATAATTATTGCCCTATAGCACTGTCAGTAAACCATTATGAAATGCTTCAAGCATCTGATGATGGAACACATCACAGAAAACCTTGCGGAGTCACTGGACCTATTTCATTTTGCCTAAAGACAGAACTGTTTCACTGATGATGCTATAGCTCTGTCCCTACTCTCCATTCTGCCTCTCCTGGAGAATGACGACTCATATACCATGCTGCTGTTCATTGACTTCAGCTCGGTATTTAACCCAGAGGTTCATGGAGAAACTGTCCTTGCTGGGACTCAACATCCCTCTGTAACTGGATTCTAGACTTCCTAATGGAAAGACCAGTGTCTGTCCGGGTTGGCTGCAGGATGCCAAGCACCATCTGAGCACTGTGTACTCAGCCTGCTCTTGTTCACACTACTGACCAACAACTGCAATGCCTGATTCAGCTCAAACAGTCATCAAGTTTGCAGATGAGTTGGCCTCATCAGCAACTACCATGAATTGCTCTATAGAGAAGAGGTGGAAATCTCATGAAATGCTGTTAGAATAACAACCTTAGTCTCAACGTGGACAAGGTGAAGGAGATGATGAGATGATTGTGGACTTCATGAGAACCAGGGATGACCAACCTCCAGTACACATTAATACCTAGGTAGTGAAGAGAGTAGAGAGCACCAGTTTCCTTGGAGTCCATTTAAGAAGTGGCCTATCCTGGACACACATCTCCTCACTTGTCTGGAAGGTGCAACAGGAACTGCACTTCATGAGAAGACTGAAGCGGTCAAGCTATTAGCCACCACCCTTTTAACTTACTTCAAGAGCTCTATCGCGAGCATTCTGTGATGCAGGATCAAAGTGGAGTACGGTAGCTGTGGAACATTAGATCGGAGGTCAATCCACAGGACAATGAGGACAATGAGAGTGGCAGAGAGAATCACTGGGGTTTCCCTCCCCCACCCCTAGCGATGTGATTTACTGGGATTATGATCGAAAGAGGATTCACAAAATTAGTGAGGACCCCTACCACTCTAAATGTAGCTCCTTCCAGCTACTCCCATCAGAAAAGAGATATAGAAGTATCAGAGCCAGAACCACCAAGCTGAGAAACAGCTTCTTAATCACAGCCAATGAAACTGCTGAACGATTGATGAACTGCTCATACAAACCTTCCATGACTCTACTATTTATTCACCAATAATATTTATTTATTTTAGAATTTCCACATGGAAGGTTAGTTAGGAAGGTGCAGTCTTTAGGTATAAATTTTAAGATAGTCAAATGGATTGAACATTGGCTGAAAGGGAGTGGCCAGAGAGTGGTAGTGAATAATTGTCTGTTAGGTTGGAGGCCGGTGACCAGTTGTATGCCTCAAGGATCTGTATTGGGCCCATTGTTGTTCGTTATATACATTAATGATCTAGATGATGGGGTGGTGAATTGGATTAGTAAATATGCAGACGATACTAAGATAGGTGGAATAGTGGATAATGAAGAAGGTTTTCAAGGATTGCAGAGGGATTTGGACTGCTTAGAAAAGTGGTCTGAAAAATGGCAGATGGAATTTAATGCTGATAAGTGGGAGGTGCTTCATTTTGGTAAGAAGAATCAGAATAGGACATACGTGGTAAATGGGAGAGCATTGAGGAATACAGAAGAGCAGAAACATTTAGGAGTAACGGTACATCGTTCCCTGAAGGTAGAAACTCACGTGAATAGGGTGGTGAAGAAGGCTTTTAGTATGCTGGCCTTTATCAATCATTGCATGGAATATAGGAGTTGGGAGGTGATGTTGAGATTGTATAAGACGTTGGTGCGGCCTAATTTGGAGTTCTGTGTGCAGTTCTGGTCGCCTAATTATAGGAAGGATATAAACAGAGTGGAGAGAGTGCAGAGAAGGTTTACCAGAATGTTGCCTGGGTTTAAGCATCTGGAGTATGGGGAGAGATTGGACAGATTGGGTCTTTATTCTTTGGAGCGTAGAAGGTTGAGAGGGGATTTGATAGAAGTATTTAAGATTATGAAAGGGATAGACAGAATGGATGTGGATAGACTATTTCCGTTAAGAGGAGGAAAGATTAAAACAAGAGGACATGAGTTAAGAATTAAGGGGCAGAGGTTTAGAGGTAACATGAGGGGGAACTTCTTTTCTCAGAGAGTGGTAGCCGTGTGGAATGATCTTCTGGGAGAAATAGTGGCGGCGGAGTCAATTGTATTATTTAAGAAAAGGTTGGACAGGTATATGGATGAGAAGAAGATGGAGGGTTATGGGCATTGTGCAGGGAGGTGGGACTAGAAAGAGGTGTTTGGTTCGGTGCGGACTAGAAGGGCCTAATGGCCTGTTTCCGTGCTGTAATTGTTATATTATATTATATTATATTATTAATTTCCATATATGTGCTGTGCGTTTGTATCATTTGCCTGTATGTGTGCTTGCAGTGTTTTGCAACAAGGATCAAAAAAAACACTTTTTTGTTGGGTTGTACGTACAAATTGGATGATAAATAAATGTGAACTTGAACTGTCCTATATCCTATTATCTCTTTTTTTATCCCTTGATGAAAGGTCCTAACCCAAAACATTGACTGATGTTTTCTAGCCATGGACACTGTCTGACCTGCTGAGTTCCTTCAGTTTCTCATTATTTGCTCAAGATTCCAGCATCTCCAGTCTTTGTGTGTCTTGTAACTGTGGCTGCTCTGTCATATGGTCATCCAAATAACCTCGCTCAAATTTATTCTGATACTAGTTCACTTTGTGACAAATGTAAAATATTCAATGCCTCTTTGTTGCATATGTTTTGGACTTGCCCTAATTTGCAAAAATATTGGACTGACATTTTTAAAACTTCTCAACCATATTTAGGATCATTTTAGATCCATGTCTGGTAATTTCACTATTTGGTTTTTCTAAAGATATAAATATTATTTTATCTTCTAATCAAAGACTGGTTCTAGCAGTTTCCACTTTATTAACAAGAAGAGCAATTCTGTTAAAATGGAAAGATGAGTTCCCACCAACACATCATCAATAGCTATTAGATATGATGTCCTTTTTAAATCTGGAGAAAATTAGGCACAATGTCATGAAAATCAAGATTTCTTTTGATAAGATGGGAGCCCATTTATAGTCCACTTCCATAATTTGACGAGGTGCAATGATAGGTGTGCTTGTTTGGATTCAACGCTACACACAACATGAATTTTAATTGTTGTGGATTTGAATTTTTAATTTTTTTTTACTTTCTGATCTTTTACAATATTGTATGTACAGTATTATCATTTATTGGATTTACAATTCAATAGTATTGCTGCTGTACCATATGTTATTATTTGTAAATCTGCAAAGGTTTCATGTAATTGATTTATTGCTTTTTTTGTTTGTTTTTCTGATAAAACTTCATAAAAATAATTTTTAAAAAAAGATTTGTCTGCATGTGACACCATTCTTCCATATACTTGCTCCTGTCCCCATTTTAACATTAAAATTACGCAACAAACTAGCAGCAGAAGACCACTCAGCCACTCAAGTCTATTCTACCATTTAATATCATGGCTGCACAAACTCTAGCATCAATTCTACATTCTCATCTTCCCAAGTAACTTCTCATCCACAATTTATCAAAAATCTCATTCTGTATTAAAAATGTTCAAAAGTTCTGCTGCTACTGCAATTTAAGGACAAGACTTGCAAATATGACAGCCCTCAGAGAAAATATCTGTTACCTCTTGCCTAGGTGACTTATTTTTTAAACAGTGATCCTTGGTTCTAAATTATTGATTTAGTTTTCTCATTATACCATGTAGAAAAGAATATTGTTCAGATCCTTTCTTCGGTTATGAACGGAATCTGGAGGAATTTGAGTTTTCTTTCCACTTTATATTTTTTGCTCTTGTCAGCTGTTATTCTGGGGATTAGTGGCAATGCATGTACATATTATTCCATTTTCAATTGATTTTAAGAAAGTGAGGTTAGCCACCTTCTTTAAGCAAAGCAGTATCACAATGCTGTTAGACATGGAAATCCAGGATTTAATTCCCGCATTCATGAAGAGTCGGTGATGAAGAAGATGATGAGATGTTGGGATTCATATTGAGAGGAATAGGATATAGAGCAGGGATGTGATGTTGATGCTTAATTAGACACCGGTGATACCTCACTTGGAGTATGGGGTACAGTTTTTGGCTCCTTATTTAAGAAAGGATGTGCTGGCATTGGAGAGGGCTCAGAGAACATTCACAAGAATGAATCCTGGATTGAAAGGATTAGCATATGAGGAAAGTTTGATGGCTCTTGGACTGTACACCTTGCAGTTCAGAAGAATGAGGGAGGACCTCACAGAAGCATTTCAAATGTTGAAAGGCCTGGACAAATTAGATGTGGCAAAGTTACTTCCTATGGTAGAGAGTCTAGGACAAGAGGGAACAATTTCAGGATTGAAGGGCGCCCACTTAAACCTAAGATGCAAAGAATTTCTTTAGCAAGAGAGTGCTGAACTTCTGGAATTTGCCATGATGGCCGGCCAGGTTGTTGGGTGTATTAAGGCAGATTGGCCAGGGTATCAAAGGTTACGGGGAGAAGGCAGGGGAATTGGGCTGAGTGGGAGAATGGATCAGCTCATGATGGAATGGTGGAATGAACTCGACAGCCAAATGGGCCCATTCCAGGGGTAGAAAGCTAATTTTTTAGATGCTGGAGCTCACCAAAAACGGTGACAAAGAGGTGCTAGAGCTGCGCTCCATTGAGCTCTGGCAGCATTGCGCCCCAGGCTACTTCTGTTCCTTTATCTTATGGTCTAATGGTAATCATGAGTGAGAATATAGGTCAATCGCCTTGACTACTCAATCTTTGAGATGTGTAAGTGCTGTATTTTTTTAAGTTTGTAATTTCTTTTTCTTCAATGTTTAAATGATGCTCAAAGTTGGAAAAGCATGTCAGTAGCAGAATCCATGGTACACATTTATGTAGCTGGCCCCCTGAATTTTAATGGTAAGGAAAGGCAGGCCTTGTATGATATTGAATAGTTAAGGGAACATCATTATGTAGTATGAATATTTCTTGCCATTTCAACCTTTATAGCAATGGTTTTGAGTACTTACTGCATGTATGCATGGAATTTTCATTATCTTAAAAATTTCAAATGAAACTGAAGATGCTTGGTTTGAGGCACTTCTCTGAGGAACTCCAGCAGTGATATCCTGGCATTCGGATGACTGGCCTCTGGCTGCCACAACTAGCTTCCTTTGTGTGAGCAAGATTCCTGGTCTTCACCAGTGAATTCCTTGCCTAGCTCTCTGATTCTACTTTTAAAAAGAATCCTTGATGTCATATTAATTCCCTTGATGTTAAAGGCATTCAATCTCTCCTCAGAATTCAGCTCTTCAATCCAAATTTAGAACTAGACTGGAAGGAAGTTAAAGTTGGACATTCCCTCTGAAGCCCAAACTGAGCATGAGTGAGCTTGATACAAGTGAACTTGTGTTGCTTAATTGCTGTGTCAACCACTTCTCTGAAACTTGGTGATTGTTTTGCATGGATAATTTTTCACTTTGCCAAGTTGATCCTTGTGTCTTGGGTGTACTGGAATACCTTGGCAAGCAACAAGATTACACTGCTTTTTAAATTATTCTCATTGTACTTTTTTCATATTCATAGTTAAACAGTGTCACTGACGGCAGTGTAAGTAGGAAAACACTTTTGGACCAGACTCCAGAACTCCATTAGTTTTAAAATAGCTATGAAGAAAGGTAGGACTGGCCCACAAGATAAATCTTTATTTTTTCCCTTGATCTATGATAAGAACCATTGCTTAACCTGTAACTCTCATGGAATTCTGGATAGATTTGTCCCACTGAGACAGATAAAAGAACCATGGTTGGCAAGAGAGGTGGAACAGTTAGTGAAGAGGAAAAAGAAAGCAAACATAAGGTTTAGGAAGCAAGATTCAGACAGGCTGTTGTAAATTATAAGCTAGCCAGGCAACCTTAAGAAGGGACTAAAAGGGGATATGAGAAGGCGTCAAGTAGGAATAAGGAAATCCTCAAGGCATTCTACATACACATGAAGAATAGGAGGATAACTAGGGGAGAACATGTATGTGGAGGAAGAGGAGATAGGGGAGGTCTTTAAAAAATATATTGCTACAGGGCATTGATGAATTTGAGATCCGAGTAGAACAGGCAAATTTGCTGAGCATTTTGAGGTGAAGAAAGAGATAGTATTGAAGCTTCTGAAAAATGTCAGATATCCCCGGGGCCAGGCGGGATACATCACAGGTTAGTACAGGAAGCAAGGGAAAGGTAGCTGAGGGGTTGATGATGAACTTTACATCCTCCCTGGCCACATGTGTGGTAACAGAGGATTGATTTCAGATTTATTGTCAGATTACATTCATGATATCACATGAGATTCTTTCTTCCTGCAGGCACAGCAGAATTACCACTAATTGGCAGTGCAAAAAAAAATAAACTCTACACAGCATAAAACATGTAAACAAACAAAGAACTGTAAACAGATAGCTAATGTAAAGAAACTGACTGAGCAATAGAGAGAGAATAAAAGAAGATTAATAAAGTGAAAAAGTAAGACTCCTTAAATGAATCTCTTATTGAGTTTTTATGATGGTGGAGGGGTAGCAGCTGTTCCTGAACCTAATGGTGTGAGTCTTGTGGCACCTATACCTCTTTCCTGATAGCAGCAGCAAGAACAGATGCACTGGGTGGTGTGGGTCTTTGATGATTGCTGCTGCCCTCTGACGCCAGTGTTTCCTGTAGATGTACTCAATAGTGGGGAAGATTTTGCTTGTGATGTCCTGGGCTGTGTCCAGGACAGAGGGCTTTATTCTCAAGGGTATTGGTATTCCCCTACCAGACCATGTCTGGTCAACAGACTCTCCATCACACATCTGTAAAAATTTGCCAGGGTTTCTGGTGTCATACCAAACCTCCACAAACTCCTGAGTAAGTAGAGGTGCTGCTTTCTTCATGATGTCATTGGTGTATTGGATCCAGGAAAGATCCTCTGAGATAGTGACTCCCTAGAACTCTCTCCACTTCTGATCCTGCAATGATCACTGGATTGAACACCTCTGGCTTTCCTTTCCTGAAGTCAACAATCAGCTCCTTAGTTTTGGTGATATTGAATGCAAGGTTGTTGTTGGTGCACCATTCAGCCAAGTTTTTAATCTCCCTCCTGTGTGCTGACTCATCCCCGTCCTTTATACAACCCACTACCGTGGTATTGTCAACAAATTTGTAGATGGTGTTATTGTCATACTGAGTCAAAGATGTAAAGTGATTAAAGCAGGAGGCTAAGAACATAGCCCTGTGGTGCTCCAGTACTGACGGTGATTGTGGAGGAGAAGTTTTTACAAATCTTCTCTGATCATGGTCTGGAGGTGAGGAAATCCATGATCCAATGAGTTTCCTGATCAGTTTTGAATGGATGATGGTGTTAAATGCCAAACTGTAGTCGATAAAAAGCAGCCAGATGTATGCATCTTTACTGTTCAGGTGTTCCAGGGCTTTGTTTAGAGCCAGTGACATGGCATCTGCCATAGACCTGTTTCTATGATTGAAGGATGGAAAATATTGTTCCCTTGATCAAGAAAGGAAATGGGGATAATCCTGGGAATTATAGATTAGTAAGTTTTATGTCAGTGGAGAGCAATTGCACACAATTCTTAAGGACTGGATTTATGAGCATTTAGAGAAGCGTGGTCTTATTAGGGGTGGTCAACATGGTTTTGAGACAGGCAGGTTGTGCCTCACAACTTAAATGTTTTTAGAGGATGTGGCAAAAGGAATTGATGAAGGTAGGGTGGTGCACATGGTGTTTATGAAGCGTTTAACAAGGTGGGCTGATTCAGAAAGTCATGAAGGTCGACGTTCATGGATTTGGATCTGACTTGCTCACAGAAAGTCGATGGAACATATTCTGTCTGAAGGCATGTGACTAGTGGTATTCCACAGGATTCTGTTCTGGGACCCCTGCACTTCATGAATTTTATAAATGTCTTGGACGAGGAAGTGGAGAGGTGAGTCAGCAATTATGCAGATGTCATGAAGGTGTGCTGGATAGTTTAAAAGGTTGTCGTTGGTTACAATGGGAGATAGAGAGAATGTAGAGTTGGGCAGAGAAATGGCAGGTGGTCTTCAATCCGGAAGAGTGTGAAGTGATACACTTTGGAAGATTGAAAATGAAGGTTGAGTACATGGTTAATGTCAGGATTCTTAGCAGCATTTAGGAGCAGATGGATCTTGGGGTTTATCCATAGATCCCTCAAGGTTTCCATCCATGTTGATAGGGTGGTTAAGAAAGCACATGGTGTGCTGGCCTTCATTAATCAGGGTATTGATTTCAAGTGCCACAAATTAATGTGTTGCTCTATAAAACTATAGTTAGACCACATTTAAGAGTATAGTATTTATTTCTGGTTTCCTCATCATAGGAAAGGTGAAGCTTTGGAAAGGGTGTAGAGAAGATTTTCCAAAATGCTGTTTGGAATGGAGAACATGTCTTATCTTTCTTCTTTGGCTTGGCTTCGCGGACGAAGATTTATGGAGGGGGAAAAAGTCCACGTCAGCTGCAGGCTCGATTGTGGCTGACAAGTCCGATGCGGGACAGACAGACATGGTTGCAGCAGTTGCAGGGGAAAATTGGTTGGTTGGGGTTGGGTGTTGGGTTTTTCCTCCTTTGTCTTTTATCAGTGAGGTGGGTCAGAAAAAGACTATTTGGCCCATCTTGTCCTTGATGAACTATTTTCATGTCTGGTCCCATTGACTGCACCCGGACCATAGCCCTCCATACTCAGCCACTCTCGAGGAGGCCATAACTGGAGCACTAGATACAGAGAGAAATTGGACCCAGACTACAAGCTTTTTTCATTGAGCATCTTCACTTTGTCCACTGCAATAATGAGGACCTCCCAGTGGCCAACCTTGGCAATTCCACACCCCAATTCCCATGCAGACAAGACTTGTCCGTGGCCTCATGAACTGTCAAATTGAGGCCACCCGTAAATCAGGCATTAACATCCACTCTCCAACCAGATGGCATTAACATTGACTTCTCCTGTTTTTGTTAGGCCCTTCCTTGCCTCTCTAACTGACCTATCCTTCTGTCTCCTTTTCTCCAACACTTTCCCTCTCTATTTGTAGAACTACATCTTCCCCTCTAACCTCAGCATTTTCTCTTCTGCCCTGCACCCATAAGCACCCATATCCACCCATAACCTCTTGCCTGTTGGCCTGAGCTGCACTTACAGGCCTTTCTTCACTCCTCCCCCTACTTTTTTATTTAGGCAGCTTCCTGCTTTCTGCTCATGCCTTGATGAAGGGCTCAGGCTCAAAACTTTGGTTATACATTTTTACTTCCTACGGATGCTACATGACCTGCTGAGTTTCTCCAGCACTTCCGTGCATTGCTCTACCATGCACAAGACCATCTTGATGATCCTTAATCAGTCCTCATCTATCCAAGTATGTGTATATCTGGTCCAATAACTTACCCACTGTTGATGTCAGGCTTTCAACCTTTCTTAAACAACAGAACATGTGCTTTCCTCCAATCTTCCAACACCTCACCCATAGCTAAGGACATTTTAAATACCTCTGCCAGGGCCCCTGCAATTTCTCTCTCAAGGTCTGAGGGAATATCTTGTCAGGCCCTGGAGATTTATCCACCCTTATTTACCTCAAGGCAGCAAGCACCTCCTCCTCTGTAATCTGTATTGGGTCAATGTCCTCACTGCTGCTTTGCCTTACTTCTATGTCCATTCCCCAGGTAATTACAGAATTCAAAAATCCATTTAAGATCTCCACCATCTCTTTTAGTTCCATGTGTAGATGACCATACTGGTCTTCAATGGAACCAATTTTGTTTCTTACTATCCTTTTATTCTCAATATATCCATAGAAGCCTTTGGGATTTTCCTTTGTTTTATCTTGCAGAGCCATCACATGCCTTCTTATAATCCTCCTGATTTTGTGTTCTTTCACATAGTCCTCAAACACCTAATTTGTTCCTTGCTGCCTGTACCTGCAATGTGGTGTCTCCTTCTTCTTCTTAACCAGGGCTCCTTGAAAGCCAAGGTTCCTTGTGCCTGTCAGATTTGCCTTTAATTCTGACAGGAGCATACAACCTATGTGCTCTCAAAATTTCACCTTTGAAGTCCTCTCACTTACCAAGTACACTTTTGCCAGAAAGCAACATGTCCCAATCCACACTTGCTAGATCCTTACTGACACCATTAAATTTAGCCTTTCTCCATTTCAGAATTTCAGTCAGAGGACTAGACCATTTATTCCATCTTGAAACTAATGGCATTATGATCACTCGATTCAAAGTGTTCCCTTTCATACACTTTTGTCACCTGTCCTGAAGAAAAGTTGAGCAACCTAGTGCTGTTCTCTTTGGAGCGATTAAGAATGAGTAGTGACTAAGTTGAGGTGTTTTAGATTGTAAGAGGCATAGATAGAATGGACAGCCAGCACCTTTTTCCCAGGGTGGCAATTGTCAATACCATATAGGTGAGTAGAGGAAAGTGAGAGGAGATGTAAGAGGTACTTTGTTTTACACATAGAATTGGGGGAGGGTTGCTGTGAATGAATTCTCAGGGATTGTAGTGGAGGCTGGGTTGGTATAAAAGTAAAATTTAAAATACTCATAGATAGGCACATGGATGTAAGATATATGGAGGGTTATGTATTATGAGGGAGAGAAGGGTTAGATTGATGGTAGAGTAGTTTTATGTAAGTAGGTCAGTACAACATTATGGGCTGAATAATTTTTTTACATCAACTATACTTAACATCTGAAAAACTAAAAAGATATGGTTTTTATGACTCAGACTTGTGTTTTAGATATGGTAACGCGGTTGGAAGTTTTTTTCATGTGGTTTGGTCATGTATAAAAATACAATCTTTTTGGGAAAAAATTCAATTGTTTTTAGAATACCTGTATAAGATTAAAATACCTTTAGACCCGACGGTATTTTTATTGGATAGTTTGCCGCCTTTGAAAGGTCTGGGATTAGATAAATTTCAACTTGCTTTTGTATATTTAGCATTAACTGTAGCAAAAAAAATGTATTGCTAGTACGTGGAAGGATATGAATATGATTGATGAGATGAAATATTGTTTAATAATGGAAAAAATTACATATGTTTCGCGTGATAATTATAATTCTTTTCTTCATAAGTGGTTGTTATATTCAGAATATTTACATTTTGATTTACATTGATTAGATTTTAATAAGTATGCTTCATTTTTCTTTATTTATTTTTTTTCTCTTTTTTTCATGGCTCTCCTTAGGAGAGTTGGCTGAAGGGGGGGGGTTCTCTTTTTTTTCTCTCTTTTTTTCTTTTATATAAAATATAAAATGTAATGTTCATGTCTAGTTTATTGTTATATATGTTACTTATTACCTGTACCTTGAGCGAATAAATAAAGTTTGGAAAAAATAATAAATGAGAACCCTTGACAGGATTAAATATTCTGAGCCCCACTGAGGATAGGACAATCATCTCAATTAAAAACAGTGACAAGCTCAGATCATTGCAGATCAAATAATCTTCTATGTTCAGTCTGTCTTCCATTGGATGTAGAAAGAACAAGAAAATCAGCCTCTGATAAAAAAACTGGGGCTAAAGATTTTGCAAAACTTTCCTGTTTTCCGCTCTATTAGCAGTGAAAACCTGGCATCTTGCAAAAATCATTATATGACAACTTACACCAATGTCCGTTTGTACCTATGAATTATTAGAAGAATTCCTTCTGAACATTTCATGAGCAGGTGAGGTGATGAATGTTGAACCTGCTCATCCATTCTCTCCTAATTTATGTGATGTCATGTGTGTACTCTGACAATAAATCTGAAATATGTTAGACATTTATTACAGTTGTGCTCATATTTTACATTTCATGTTTTGATTCAAATTATTTCATTTTAATAATTTCACTGATGCATTTCTTAAATATTTTTTACTTGCCAGTAATCAGATTATTTTTAAATGCCAGTCTATTTTGAATTTCCAAATAATTTAGAATGAACTCCAGAACAAAGAGGCAGCAGCCTTGCAAATCTTCTATTCTTTAAAATTATTTGCTAAAATTGCCTTGATCAGACCCTTGAACCTTTTGCTTCCTGTGCCATTATCCCACAAGAGCATGTATATATTTAGAGAACAGAGCCCCTCAATTTCCCCTCAAATGTGCTTTGACAATTTCTTGTTTCACACAACTGAAGCAGCAATAATGGGCATAAGTTCTCAGCTCTTAAAGAAGAATTAGTCGTTAATTCATACCATTGCCTGAAGTCATTGAAGACTTGTGTAGGGGTGGATAACAAAAACTACAAAAATTACAACTGTGACATCCCTTCCTGCCCCTCCAGCCTTGGGCTGACATATGCAATGAGGGAAAGTGGCTTAGAGATCAGTTGTAGAAGTAAGCATTAGAGACTGGAGCTCAAAACATAGAAAAAACATGCAATGACTGGTTCCATCTAGTCAAGGATAGTGGATTTGCTCCATCTCATGTACCAGTACTGCTTCTTGTCTTGCAGTTCAGACACTCACTATAATTCTACCATTGCAAGTATCTTCCTTCACACAATCAACTCCGTTCCAACATTCACAACCATCTCATGGCTCACATGCATCTACAACTATTCCAATATGACAGGCATGTGAATGAACACATTGAGACACACTCAATCACAACATTTCCCTGGGCAAAGAAAGTTCCCAGCATTACTATCTGAGGCAACAGAGAGGGTCTTCCCTATTTGGCAGCTGACAATTGAAGGGGCTAAGGGACTAGTGACAGGACATACATGGTCAATATTGTATGCAGTATTGGTTGCCATAATATAGGAAGGATGCGATTATGCTCAAGAGGGTGCAGAAAAGATTCACAAGGATGTTGCTGGAACTGGGTGGCTTGAGCTATCAGAAGAGATTGGACAGTCTGAGACTGTTTTGTGTGCAGTGAAGGAGGCCGAGAAGTGATCTTACACAAGTTTATAAAATTATGAGAGTCATAGATAAGATGGGTGATCATAGTTTTTTTCTCAGAGTAGGGGAGTCTAAACCCAGTAGGAATGTTTAAGATGAGGGGTGAAAAATTTAGTTTTTTTCAAGCAAGGGTATATGGGACAAGCTGTCTGAGGAACTGATAAAGGTGGATAAAATTACAGTATTTAAAATATCTTTGGACTGCTACGTAGACAGGAAGGGTTCAGAGGGATAAGGGGCAAATGCAGGCAAATGGGACTAGCTCAGGTAAGCAGTTTGGTCAGTGTGGACAAGTTGGCCAAAGGACCTGTTTCTGTGCTGTCTTCTGCATGGAAAATGATGGTGATCACACAGTAAATTAGCTTTCTCATATCCTACCTCCATTCGTCCCACTTAAGTCAATGGTTAAAACCAGAAATTACCTTCAAAGTAAATTTCTGAGCTCTGGGTGAGCACATCCTGACAGGGCCTTTCTCTGTCACCAAAAGATTATAGTCTTCTCCTCTTGCAACATGTTAGTAGAGAAAGTCTATGCCCTGAAGTTGCCAAATTGTGGAGGATCCAGTCCATGATGAAGAAATGTAAGCAAAGATAACTTTGGTATACCCAAGGTGCCAGAGCATCACAGTGAGGGTACCAATAGATTTCTCCTCCATGCTCCTACTTGCTCTGGTTATGGCAATGGTTGGTAGCCCAATGAGGAGTCAGATTGTGAATGGTTGGGAAATTAAAGAAGGACCTTGTCGTCCTTGTCCCATAGAGCAAGCCCTCCACTTGGTATGTTGTTAAGATGTGGTGTACACTGTAAGCTACCCAAGAATGGAAGAGTTGTGTGTCCTTGATGCATACATGCCATTCACCATGGTCCCTTTCACCTTATGGTTGCAGGGAGGCTGCAACATCACACTGAACATTAATGTAGAGTTCAGAATCATATGGGGTCCCAGGTGCCCAAATGTCGTTTGTTGATCTTGAACCTTTGAGAATCCCACGATCCTAGCAAATCAGCTGCAGGGTCTGCAGATATCTGTTCAAGGAAAGAGAGATATATGTTGCTTGCATTGAATTGAGAGTCCTCAGTGAAATATATCTTATTATCAACTGCATCCAAGATCAAATCCATAGGCTAAGGTCATGGTTAGAATGGCCTTCACATCTACAAGCACAGGTTCATGAAAGGCATTCTGCATACAGAGTTAGATTTCTGACACCATTGCTTTAATGAACCTTGGCTTCTATGTGTATTGCTACTTGGAGAGTTAAAGGTAGTGCATTCCTCCCTGTGCACTCTTAGGTAATGGACTGTTATGGCAAAACCCTTTCCGGCTCCTTCCTCTCACAAGTCTGGCTTACACTCAGGCCCATTTCTCCAACTTCTCATTGTGCTGTGAACCCAGGAGAACACCTACTAAAGATTGGTCTTTGCTTACCTGGACTCCCACACACTTAAAGCAGTAATTTCTGACTCAAGGAACAAACTGAGCTGATGCCCCACTAAAACTACAAATGGTTGATTGCACCATTAAATAATGCAATAAACAAATAATAATGAGCTCTTTTTCTGCTCATAAGGACTTATTCAGAAATGCATCATGGGTTTTCACCCTGAGCATCTAAATGAGCAGGTATTTTTTGTCTTTTATCCGTGCTCCACACGCTAATGTTAAAAAAAGGGATACACTTTTGCTTCTCTTTGTCCAACTGTTATAGGCATTGGGCAATGCTCATGGTGACTCCTCGTTTACCTTCTGGCAGAACAAAATTTGAGGTGTATCAGGCATATTGCATTTTTTAATGTACAGTAAACTTCCCAGAATCCGGCACCTACAGGGATTGTGGATGCCAGACATGTGAATTTCCCCATTGCCTGAGACTCACTCTTACAATGCCTAACTAATGCACCTACATTAAGAATAAACCATTTAATGGACAAAAGACAGTGCAAAATATAAAGTAATTGGAAAAAAAATCAGTAATGTAGTCCTTAATTATGTTAAGTTCACTTTAACCAGATAATTCCCTTAACTTAAAAAAATGTGAATTTAAATTTGCTGTCATTGTACCTACATTGTGCTAACCACTACGTTAACAGTGCCAGCATCGTAATTAATCCCCCCTCCCCCAAGTTTACACATAAAGCCTTAATAATGCAGCATATTTGATAATATACTAATAAAGATAAAGACCTTTACCAGGCAGGGACAGGGAGTTGCTTTGGGAAAGTTGCCCCAGCAGCTTGCAGTTTTGGGCAGCTTTTCATCCATGGTGATGCCATTTTATTCAAACAGCTGCTGTGGGCAGGGAACAACCGAGGTGCTCTGTGGGCTGAACATTTGCTCCCATCTTCACCAAGGAGAACATTTACAATTTTAAACTTACTTATTTTTTAAATTTATTGTTATTTATTTTGATTGTTATCTATTTATTTATTTCCTCCTTTATTTTTGCTGGTTGCTTGAATTCTGGATACCAGGGATTTTACTGTAATATTACATGACAATAAAAAGAACCTTTGAACCTTAACATATCGAAATGAATCACAAACAAAGAGCCAAGAAGGGCTGTCCATCCCATATGTTCTGTTCAACCTAATCACATTCATGCACCACACATATTTTAGCATATGTAAAAGGCAAGCTCTCTACTATTAAACATTTAACCAAGGTTGCAGAGTATGATGTCATCTATTTAATATTGAAATGTAGAGGAGTAATTCCATTTCAAGTTATGAATATTTGGTATCTTCCAGATGTGGGTGCTCAGCAATTGAATATATTCAAGGATGAAATTGCTGTTTTATGTTTGGACACCAAGAGAATCAAGTTATAGGGAGCAGACTAAAACTTGAAGATGCGCCATTCCCAAGTTGAATGGCAGAGGCAATGTGGACACACTTGACCACTTCTGTTTGAAACATGGAAGTTTACAGATGCTGTGATTGTAGTAAGCCCACTGAAATGCTGGAGGAGCTCAGCTGGTCTTTTCAACAACTAGAGGGGACAAAGATATATTGCCGATGTTGCCTGAGCCCGCAACGTCGGCAATATATCCTTGTCCCCTATAGTTGCGAAAAGTCCAGCTGAGTTCCTCCAGCATTTCAGTGTGCTTTGACCCACTCCTGTAACTCTTTTCTCAGCTTCAAGCTGACATAAATTTTAAAAAAAACATTGCACCTCAGATTGGACCGTAAATTACATCCATTTTGCCATCTTATGGTTCCATACTTTAAGAGGGATACAAAATTATGAGGCAATTAAGTTTTAGATTTATTAATCCAACAATAACTTTGTGTCATTTGTTTTAATGTAGCAGCCATCCACATTTTCTTTTGCACGTGAAATAATCCGAACTCAGGGTTTTGGACTACGAGGTCTAAACAAAGGCCTGACAGCAACATTAGGTCGGCATGGTGTATTTAATATGATCTATTTTGGATTTTACTTCAATGTGAAGAATATTATTCCAGCAAATAAGGTAATTATTTCAATTAAATTAATAGTCAATATTAAATAATGTAAGAGAAGCCAGAAACTGTTAATGTATGTTCATGAAGTGGATTTTCATGTTCCTTTCACGTTAGTTCAGCTCATTTCCTCATGCAAATCTTTAATTCAACTAAAGTAATACATATGTCACAATCCCCCAATTATGTAGGGCTTCGGGAAGAATATATCATTTGGCCATCTGTCTTAGCTTTTCTTGATCAATCATTTAGTTTTCAGATCTTCCAAAAAGTTGCCCATAACTTGTGTTATATTGAATCAATATTTTGCAAGTGAAAATCATTACACTATTATATTTAATTATCCATCAAACTGCTGTGGATGGCAGACCTGCATAAATAATTACTAATGCAAAACAGAAGGAAGTGCGGATATGAATATATCAACATAAAACATTATTGAAGTGTCACAGTCAAAGAGTGTAAATCAGTACATGCCAAAAGTCTGAAGCAAACAGCATTTTGAAGTAGTGGCATACTGTAAAATTACTTCAGGTCAATTAAATTAGTTGCTGCTGTTTTCCAAAAAGACTAGACTTCAGTCACTGCTCTAATTGAACTAATGTGGGTTATTAATAACAGGAAACTTCTACTTCTTGGTAGACTGGATAATTTAAACATGAAAGAAAATCTGAAGAGAGTAGCATGCAGGAAAGAGAATAAAAACACAGGACACAAGAATCAGGATTTTTTAACATATGGATATCTCATGAATTCATCGGTGTTTTGATAGATTTCATGGTGGAAGTTGTCATTTGTAAAGTATTCTGGTCAATTAGTTAATACAGTTGCTTGTACTCATGTTTTGATACAGTAATAGTAAATACATTATAAAGTTTAATTATACAAATCATCCCTATATGCCAAGGCAATCTTTTATTATGAACTTTGTTTTTAAATCCTGTGTGAAGAAATATGTGTTTCAACAATTTAGAACTTGTGTAAAGAGACAATCAGTATGATTGTCAAGAAACTGAACACAAGTATGGGAAACCTTAATGTGCTCAGGTAGAATAACAAAATGGAGTGCCATGTAGAATTTTGATTAGTTGTAAATCGTTTTCCCCAAAGCAATTATTTTTAAATGTTATTTTTCTGTTTTCTCTTTAGGACCCATCAATTGAATTCTTGAGGAAACTTGGAATTGGATTTTTGTCAGGAACAATTGCTTCTTGTGTCAACATACCTTTTGATGTAGCAAAGAGCAGAATTCAGGGACCACAGCCCAAGCCAGGAGAAATTAAATACAGAACATGTTACCGCTCTATCAAGACCATTTATAAGGAGGAAGGGTAAGAGCTGAATTTTGAATTTTCTTCTTATTCCTAGAACCATAGATTTCTCAGTAAGTTTTCAGCCAATTACTTACAACATGGTAAAACATTATGATCTGAGATGCCCCTTTGTATCAACTGTGGAATTCACCAAAATGCCCAAAAATGTAACTGTTATTTACAGATTTTATTTTTAATATCAGAAGTATCCCATTGACAAGAAAGTCAAGAGGCAGGAAGGTAGCAGCACTGCTTATTTCAAGGGAATGCACAATTCATATAGACCAGGGACAGACATGATTGGATCAGATCTTCTAGTGCTATGCTGTAAAAGTAGCTGAAATCTGGACTGATTTGCCATTGATGTAAATTATGGAGCCTCCTCAACTTCTGAGAGCAATCTGGACAAAATGGCTGCATTCCTTGGAATTCACCACCCAGGATTTGGGATGTCTTGTTGCAGATTTTTATGAAATCCATGTAATGTTGTACTTGGTCCAGAGATGAGATATTAAAATTACTTTGAACAAAGCCATATTAAATCTCTGGAAAATATAATTCACCTCAATAAATTTACTCAATTTTTTCTAAGGATACATTTAATGGGAGATCATCCTTACATGAGCATTGTCCAGAAATTGTGAAGCTTGACAGAGAAATATTTTTTTTAAATTCAATGGCTCCTGATTACCACCATCATCATATTGTTTCTTTTGTATTGTATATATTTTTTTTGAAGAAATTGTGTCTTTTCCAGAGCATTAAATTCCAGGAATTAAATTAAAAAGTGTATTTCAAAGAGGGAAAAGGTTAAATAGATGAATGTGTTATTTTATTACTTAACATAATTTCTTAGCAAACATTGGAATATTTTGTTTCCTACATTAACAAATATATATATATATATATTTCATTTAATAGGTTTTTTGCATTGTACAAAGGCTTGGTTCCTAAGGTCATGCGATTAGGGCCAGGTATGGATATGCTTTAACCAAACATAATTGCTAAAAGATATTTTGCTATCTTTATTAGTTTGTATTTTCAATATCTAGTATTATGTTACATTGATCACTTTCCCTGTTTCATCCCTCTATCTCTAGGAGGTGCAGTCATGCTTTTGGTTTATGAATATTCATTTGCCTGGCTTCAGGAAAACTTCTGATTCAAACAGAACAAAATATAACTAAAACACTTGTATTTTTAAGAAACATCATGTTACATTGCCCTCAGTCAACTTGTGTAAACATGGAGAAAATTTTTTCAGAGGAAATTCATCTCGATCTGTATTCAAAGCAAACAGAATGATATAATTGTAAAATATTTTCTCATGTCAATAAATTAAACTCAAAATAGTTAACTAAAACATACAACAATTTTTACAATTCTGAATATAACAAATATTTTGTAATTCATAATTTTAATTTAGATATTTTATAAAAATAAAATGTTTTCTTACAAATATATACAGGTACAGCCTATTGATCTACATCCTTTTTAAATGATTTAATTTTCTATACATCAATCCCGAATTTAACAGGATGAATAGAAGGCTTTAGAGAAAGAAGCAGGTGAGAGCAGTGAACCAATCTCACAATTCAAAAACATAGAGTTGATGTCTGTCTTTTAAAAACTTGGTTTATGATTTAAATTAGGCTAAGGATATTTTTTACATCTTCGTGGAGTACAGTTTTTTGTTTGGCTACCCATTTACAATTATGGCTTAATTTACTGTATACTTGCTACATTAAGTACTAATTACCATTAAATAAATTGTGTATTTATAATTTTTTTCCTCCACCATTAGACCTACAAATAAAATTGATTATTTACATGGATCTAAACTTCACAAAAAGCTGAAGTACATTAATTTAAAACAGAAACTTTTTTGAAACTATCAGGAAAATATATTAATATTTAACCTGATTTGTTGGGTCAATGCTATGATCATGAACTTGGGTAGAAGTTGCATTTCCCAGTGGTTGGGGCTATAGGTCCATGGTTTGACTCCATATGTACCTAAGGTTTCGCAATAAGTTTGAACCTTCTGATCGACTTCTTAAAGGATTTTTTGTTCATGTCTTCTGAAAGCGTACTTTATACCCTAGCTTGTTTGGACTTTGCAATGACCCTATGAGCTTGCATAGGATCCTGTAGGCTTACTTCGAGGGCTGTTTGATTTGTTAAGCAAAAAAAAATGTCCTTCATAAAATATGTTGAATCTTCTGCTGTAAGTACATAGTTTTTGACTTTTCTTTTATTCTTTCAGTGGCTAGGCAACCTTTAGTTGATAAATACTTTCTGGAAAGTTGTTTGTAACATTTAGGGAGAAAAGCCTTACACAGTAATATGAAAATAAACTTTGTCATTTTATTTTTATTTACAAAGAAAAATGTTTCTATTCCATAACCAATCCTCCCTAACATATTGAGTATTGCTTTACCACACACCCAAATTACAATAATTTGCCTCATGCTCTCAGTTACTTCAATGTAAATCTTTATCAGAGAGGGTGACGGATTTACATAAGCATATCTTTATTGTTGTTGAATTTTGAAAAGGGTGCACCAAGGGTAAGATATTTTCAAATAAGTTACAGGGGAAAGTTCATGAAAAACTTTGAAATTTTTGACACCATTTTTGAAATATTTGGGCGCTGGTCAAGACAATACATAACAGTTTTATATTAACTCTGTGTCATTTTATGATTCAAATCATTCTATTCAAATGGAAAACAATCACATTTGAGAATTTTCCACTTATCTGCCAGTTTACATTTATTTTTAAAATCAGGAAAACTCTGGAATTGAGTTTCATTTTTGAAATAACAGTTGTGAAAAGTGTGGCGCATGTAAATAGTCAACATTAATATTCATTACAAGAATGTTTGAAAATCTGTTGCTCCAAAATGTAACTTTTCTAAACTCCACTTTCATAATTGCAGTGACCTTCTCCTAACAAGACCACTTGTCACCAGATTTCCCTTTTCAGTTGGATAGTTTAAACCATGCTTATTTAATGGACCTACTGTCAATATTATTCTATGACTGAATGTTAGGAACCAGTGATGTAAGAAGGGAAAAGTTGAATAATCTGAGATTTCTTCAAATTAAATAGTTTATGTTAACATTGAAATCCACCCAGCAATATACTTATATGCAAGAAGCTCTTGGTCTCATTGTCTCTGGATGGTAACACCAGTGTAATCCAATCCTCATTGTTTTATTTGTGACATGACATGCATCTGCATCCATTGGAGTTTTTTTTAGTCTGGTTCAGAATTCAGTATCTTATTAAGAGCAAACTAAATAAAATTGTTTTAATTGCCACACAATAGGCATGTCCTTTTGTCTGTGCTTATCAGAGCTGGCTCAATGTTTGTTCTGATGCTGGGATTAAGGATTTTTATTAATTGTGTCCTACAACGCAGAGGCGGCAATGGAATGGCTACCTTCTCTAGCTGCTTGAATGCTTTTGAATGGCAGTGGTGTGGGTAGGTCACAACTGTGAGCTGAGAGTGTGCTGCCTGCTGCATGCTGCCAGCCGTGGGTTGTCATGTAGCTGGAAGCAGCCGCGCTGTATGTCATGTAAGGAGATACTTGTGTAGGTGGAGGATAAGGAGCCATACTTGAGGCAGATACAAAGCTGCTAACTGCAGGCAGACCATTGGGACCCTGGAATATAACAAAAATGACTGTTAATTTATTTAACAAAGTTAAACATTATTAATTAAAGTGTCTTAATTTAGCAGCATAAAACCGAAGCACGCACAGATTAAATTGTTGAAATACAATAGAGTAAGATCATAATTTACTTCAGTTGAATGAAAATTTAGCACAAGCTAGACATGTATGGAAGTACAGGAAGTTTAAAAAGTGTACATAATTATGTTTTGATAAGTATACTGTTAGCTGGTAGAAATGTAAGTTGCTTTTAACTGATGCAAATGAAAGTTAATATTTTAAAGTGAGTTTTGTATTTTAAAGAGAGAAAATACATTATTGTGTGGTAAATATAATGGTAGTGCATATTTGTATAATAGGAAGTGGCGACATAATTGTAACAAGATTGTTATTTGTTTGAAATATCTCGCTAGAAGATTGCTAAAACGCAGGGAAACTATTGGCACGTGCTGCACATTTCGTGAGTCAATGTGTAATGAATGTCGGTGAATCAAAACAGTTAACATTCAGAATTATACTCTATTGACAAAATGAAGGCCCGCAAGAGAATATTATCGCCGATGGTAATAATGGCCCTAATGCGGTGTTAGCAAAGAAAAATGCGAACTCCACCCCTAACGTTGCTGGAGGAACTCGGCGGGTCAGGCAGCATCCAGGGGTAGAAATGTTCAGTCAAAGTTTCGAGTTGGGACCGATGGTCGTGACTTGACTCACTCGTTCCTCCAGCAACCCAATGTTTGCTCAAGATTCCAGCATCTGCCGGTTTTGGATGTTCTGTATGATTTGGGGTTTGACTTGAGATGCTGCAAAATGCGATTGGAAAGATCACTGAGATTATGTTTACGGTTCTGAAGATAGCCTGTCTAAATTTTACGCAAGTTAAAAAATGTAATAATTCCTACTGAATTTTGAACGTGTGCTTCTATTTTTTGAAATTCGGTTGGTGTATAATAGCAGGTAAATATTACATTTGTTACATTAGGCGTAAGAGTTTTGCCGCGAACGCTATTAGACTCAATCCCGGGCAGTGATTTAAAAAAAAACCTCACAAGCTTGTTTCGAGATTTATATAAACCTTGGAAAATATTTAGAAACTTTTCGTTGTTACCACAAATAAATATCCTCACTTTGACATTAAAATGTATCCTATTTTATGCCTTGGGTCAAATGCTCACTGCCCTCATATTTTATTATTTTAATGGTCCCTGTATAATAGTGACGAGATGCCATTAACTATACATTTTAAATGTTACATTTTAATCAAGATAGGCTGGCCGGAATGGAGAAAATCAAACTTGCTGAAAACCCTTTATTTCAAGTATCTTGTATTCTAGAAACGGTGAATATAGCTGCCTATATAATCTATCTACATCATTTTAAAGTTGCGTTTTCTTTCGGCTCCGGGTTTTATAATCGTCATGTATAATGTTTTAAAACATATTATGTAAATGTGCTTGTGTTTAAACTTTCTCCGCCGAACGATGATAACTGGCTTGATGTACTAACATTAGATATTTGTGAAACACGGTATTCTGAATGGAAAATGCTTCTGTATTAATCGATTGCAATCGTCCATAATCACTCCATTTTAAAAGTTATAACCTGCATTAGGTTGCAATAATGACCTTCCTATTGATTTTAAAGAATAAATGATTATTGCCCCATGTTATTAATAGCCAATTTACTTTATTGTGGTAAACTACTGATTTCATCCGTCACCATGGTCAGCAATCCACCATGAGCTATAAAATCAATGATACATCAATAGCTCACTATTCTCTAACCTGTTTGTTGAATGTTTCTGTTCTCATTCTCGGATATCCCATTTTCCCAGTTCTGAAAATGGGATGTTATTTCGACATATCACGCTTTAAATCCCGCCTTTATAATCGCCGTTGTATTTTTAAGAAGGTCCACCACGTTTTACCTCGATCTTGATTTTGCAAATTAGAGGTTCTCACGTGTAAAAGTCATTGCAATTGAGAATACTAATGACCGTATGGGTTGTAATTGTTGAAAGGTGTTTATTTTTGTAGTTTGGAGTTCTGTAAACGCTGTAATCTGTCTTGTTGAGAGGAAAGGCAAGCTGCAATTACCTGAGTATATTTGACTTCCTGCTCCAGTGGGGACTTGTCCAGTCCGTTCACTGCAGGCTGGTTTGAGGAGTGGAAGTGACTCCTGTTTATATTGTTCCATTCTTCCACTTTAGTAGGATAAGAAGAACTGTCACTAATGGGAATAGCACCTAACAACAAAAATATTTATATGACATGACTTGTATCTGAATACTTGTAGCAGACATGATATTTGCTTCAGTATTTCCGGCCAGTGATTCCGGCATTTTGTATAATTTGGTACAGACGGTCAGATAAGTTTTCTTGGAGTACAATTAAATGGATATATTCATCTTTTGCTAAACCCATCCGACCTGATCGAGTCCAGTTAACGCGCCTCAGCGCGCTGCATTTAGATCACATCATCTATTTCCCTCAATTGCTTTGCTGTTAGAATTTGAAGACTATTTCCGATGTTCGGTACTTACCAATGGTGCATTTAGAAACGTTACCGTCTTTCAAGCAGCCTCGTGTAGTTTCATTTATTAAGCCAATTGTTACATGTTTTTTTTTAAATCAAATAGCATGCTACACTTCTGAAAACGATTTGATAAATGTCGGTTGATGCAAGTTGCTCTCCTCAGTACTAAATCCTAATCTTTATGTTCATGATTGTTTACACTAGAAATAAACTACTAATTCTCCTCCACTTGACTTCCTCAAATCATAACTACAGAATAGACTATGCAGTTTCTGGTCATGTATTGGGTTGTAGCCCGAAGCGGTGCACTATTATGTAGGAAATGCAATTGGAGGTTTAATTATGTGTTTCCTTTCTGACCCAGGACAAGATATTTTATCGTGATGGTTTTTTAAAAAATGGCACTAACAACTAAAGGCAGCCAGTTATTTTTTTCCTTCTTTGCTTTATTGTGTGCGTGAATTATTCGAAAGTTCAAGCATTGCAATTAAAGAAAAGCGACACACTGTTAAATCTGTTTTGAATAAAATGTAGGTGATTCCGGAAACTGGCATAACAATGTTTGGATACAATTTACTAACAATGGTTTTGATTGCCGTCATTGTATGCACAGATAAAATATTTATCTTGCCATTTAGGAGACCCAGTTGCGAGGAAACTAGGCCCCAAAATGTTGTACACGTTAAATGCAAAATATGGTCTAATTTGTTCCAGAACCAACAAAATAATGTGCTATATTTGACCATTAATTTTTACATCTAATCAGAAGACGGGGAGATATCTACGAACGTAAACTATTGCAAAAAAAAATCTGTCTTCTAACACCAAAACCTATAAGACAAATACCAGACCATTCTAATCAAACCATCAGTGGAGAAGAAAGATATAAGAAGCGTTAAGGGAAATTGAAAAACTGACTTCGTTAGAAAGAAGTGAGCATAGATTTTAGTAATTTACTAGAATGGAGCGTTCAAATCCCATCGAATGAAAAATTAAAACGCATTTCGGAGATTGTTTCAGCGAAAAGAAATATAACAACGTGTGCAAAGTGAAACTTCAGTTCTGCTGGGCACCAATGCAATAGTCAGTCCCTGATGAGGAGAAGGGCATTTGTTGACTTTTTTACTGATCCATGCAGAATGTCTGATTATGGAGGGAAATGTGGCTAATCGGGAATGCGCGAAGGGGTATGATTAAAGACTGGAACTGTTAGCTGGATTTTTTTTAGCGAACTGAGAATATTATTTGTTAGCACGCGGATTTTTGCGAGTGTTGATTTCGAAACAAAAGACGCGGCGCTACAGCTGCTTTAGTCCGACCTTCCTTTCCCGTAGCGTCCTTAAATTTAAAGCGCTGCGGCTTACCTTGCTGCTCAATTAATGTTCTGATGCCCAGAATATCGGAGACAGAATGCGATGAAGGCCAGGTTCTGTGAATTCCCATGTGTGCTGGGATGGCGGGCACACCGGGCGACGGTGGCATTTTTGCTCCGGCCGTTGTGATGGGACTGGAGTAGGAATAAATTGTATTATATTGGAGAGCCGACTGTGGAGGCGGATGCGCCGGAGTCTTGCTCGACTCGTACTGATTCTGTTGGGACAAATTTCCGATCTTGTTCCGTAGGATTCTGCTGATGGAGCTGACCGAAGGAACGTTGTACTTGTCGCAGACTCCATCGGCTAAGAGTCTGTCACGGATCTCCCACGCAAAAATCCCGGGGTCTCTTTGCTTGTATGCTCGTATGTGTTTGACCACGGTGGGGGTTGTCACTCTGGGCTTGCTGCCACCAATCGCACCGGGCAAAATAGAACCGGTCTCATTGTACCGAGCCAGGATTTTACTGACACAGCCATGTGAAACTCTCAACTGTCTACTGATATCACAAGGTCGAATTCCCAGCTGGGCCAGTTCAACTATCCGCAGTCTAATAGCATTAGGCAGTGGTCTGCCATTGACAAATACACCTCCCAACTGGTTTACCTCCCCAAACGCTGGCTCTGGGATGGAATAGAAGAAGAGGACATATTCAGGAAAAAAGTCAACTATAGTTACACTTTACAACCCGGCATCTAACCAGGAAGCGGATATATTTGTGTTCCGTGAACCAACGTCTGACAAGCTCTACTTTGTTACGTTTATGGAGCGTATCCGTCGCCTAGGCCTGCAGTAACGTCCGCATTCGCTTCGAGCAACACCAAGAGCTGAAATCACAGTCCCCGACATTCTCTGACAGAAGCCAACCAAGGAAAGAACAGGCACAGTTGTTCGAGTTGTGGTCATCTTGTCAATTCTCTAGTCTGACATAACATTTGCTTGGCAGGAAGTTTTATTCGAAATGATTCGAACGAGCTTTTCTTCTGAATTAAACTAAAGGAAACTTTTTTCTTATTTTGCTATTTTATAAAGTTCTATCTGCAGAACCAAATTTACAAATGTCACTTTTGTTTGCATTTTATTCTCATATTTATTGTAATGGGCGAAAACATGATAGTAATTAAACCGGATTGTAAAGACGTTGCATCCCGACGTTCATTTACTCTCTGGTTATATGTGTCTAGCTTTTTCTCTGGAGTAATTCATGACCCCAACAATTCTGTTTTTAACATTTAAATGGTGCAGAGTACTCTCTTTTCGGTGTACTGCGTGGACCTTTTTGCCTTTCTCTTTCTCCCCAAACACATTAGATTATTAATACTCTAAAAGATGAAGAGATAGAAATCGCTTATAAATTTGTCGAAACATATTTGTAATGAAAACAGGCCTTTTTCATAAAACTACAAAGTTCTATCTACTTGCGCCAATTGGAAGAAATTCTCTAACATGAGCTCTACGGGAATAATTTAATGTAAAGGACGTAGTTACAATGAATATGTGGCTAAATAATGTGAGTGCTTAATTATGGTCAAGTGTTAAAACCGAAACTACTTACCCATGATGGTTGATACACTCGCGATCCACAATACTTCTTGCTGAATGCGAAACGTTTACAAATGGAATTCAAATCCCTTGGAATACAGATTATTCGGCATCCGCTTGTAAATGTTGCTTAAAAACTGATTTCACCTTCGTCGAAGTTGCAGAAGAACTTGTTTAGAGTTTACGTGCCTCCCTTTTCCTCGGGAGAGGTGGTTCGGATCTGCATTTCAAAGCACAGCATGGGAAATGGATTTTACACGCTCTGCCTGTCAATCACCATGGACGCGCCCGTGGCAATGACGTCAGAGGGCGGTCGAGGGGAAAATCTGTGGGCATCATTGGTGGACGGACGTGACCTGGCAACACTACCTGGAGGTAGGTCTCTCAAATTAACATCGGGCTGACCGACATCTGGCGGCTTCTACTGCTCTGTTAAATGAAAGAAATGCTGCTTTAGAAATGTTCAATAAAGTATAAATTGTTATTTACAACGGAAAACTATAGGTCATTCAGCCGGTAAGTGAAGTTACTTTACCGACCCCAGAAAGCAGCGTTAAAAACATTGAAACGGATGACAATCTGAATAAATCATAACGCTAAGTTGTTCCGAATTAATGCACCTGATATAAGATAGTTGGTTCTACAATCATGTGCGATGTCCAATAAATTCGATCAAGCCCGGGAATGTATTCATGTTGTGATGGGAAACTAATCTTCAGCTCGATTCCTTTTCCATTACAATTTCAAAATGTATAATATGCAAACAAATGTCCCAATTGTTAAAAAAATTCTTTAACTCTTGCCGAAATTTAAAATTGATGTGACCACTTATAGCTTGTTTTGTATTAGCATACCTTCCCCAGTATTGGAAAACATGCGCTTCACAACTGTGCTGTGAAATCAAAATATAGGACACAATATGTTCCTGATAAATGTGTGGACAATAGGTTCATTTAGAAAACGCTATGACACTGTAAACAAATGTTTTGCTGGTGTATTTGACCTTCGTGACATTCAGATTCGTAAATTAGTCTTTTACATCAAAATAGTGATTGGGTTCTTTTAATTACAAGATCGAATATCAGTTCTTTATTTAAATAGTTTTATTCCTGCGAACCATTTCAAAACGCGGTGCACGTTTATAAGTTTGAGCTTGAATCTATTTACCTTTACGGTATAATTTGTCCTGGCTTTTGTTGGTGTGTTCGAAACCTGCTTTCTCAGAGCTAAGTCACTTCCTTAACATGCTGAACTCGACAATAAAATGTTTATTTGAACGTATAAGTCAGATAGTTTATTTCAATTGAGGATGAATATTTTATTAGGTCTCAGTGTTTAATTGACGATACAGTATTGAAGATATCGAATAGTTTTCTATCAATAAAAATAATATGACCTAAAACTAGTGTCGGGTTATTTCAATTATTATTTTGTATAATTTAATAGATTTGACAGAGCGGTATATTTGGCCTTTTAACTACTGCATGCGCCAACACATGAAAGCCATCAAGATTCATGATAGTCACGGCCAATTCGACCTTCCAATCTTTGATACACGATCATATTAAGTTATCGGCGGCATTTCTATTACCGTACTAACGTTACAGTTTTATTGTAATTCGGTTAAAAAAATCTCTTTGTTTCATCTTTTTTTGCCACGTTTGGTTTCCTTTTCATTCTGATTATTTCCGCAATAGCTTTTGAACATGATTGTATCTCTCCACTTTGTCGGTTGGGCCTCTCTTGTTTTTCTTCGGTTCTATTTCGTTGTCTGATCTTTGTTCTCGCTTCAATCTGTATGCCGCATGTGAGGCTGAAACCTGGAACTGTGGTGGGAAGAGCCCGTTTGCAAAGGGCTAGTCTCTGGTGGAAAGGATAAAATGTTTATCGCAGCCGAACGTGCTTAACTTGTTTCCATTGAGGTGCTGAGTGTGGTCTTGAATAACAAAGGTCAGATATACACTTGGCCCATTAAAGAGCAAATAATCTCGAACGGGATGAATCCGCAATTGTTTCTGCAAACAAGCATTAAATCATTTTCAGTTTGACTGTTTTGTATCAGACCAAAATTGTTTTAAATACTTCATAGAATTTATTTCGGGATCTTCTTTTATTCAAGAAGATGTCTTTTCAAAATAAATATATTTTCATCTCTTCTATTTTCGTCTGTAACATTGACATGAGCATCTTAACGTCTTATTTCAAAATGTTGTTTCATGATCTGACACTGCGTGGAATTACCTGCTGCTGATCATTTACCTTTCCATTCTCTTTCAAGATAAAACGCTCAAGTTTCTTCAGATCAAACTTTTTCATTTACAATTAATCCAGTCAGAGAACTCTTACAAACTCGAGTTTGAATATTCAGAAGAACAGTTTTAATGAAGGGCAACTTTAATGTCTCACTCAAAATTACCTTGTTTATTTTCTTAAGAAAACAAAGACGTTGTTATTAAAAGACAAAAATGTCTTTTTGTAAAATAACTTCGATATTAAGTGAAGCGAGCAAATGTCATAATTTACAAATCATCTTTCAATCCGATATTTAGTGACTAGAAAAGCAAAGGTAAATATAATTCATTTGTTAATGCCTATTTTACATTAATAATTTTGGGGATATATATGTTAGTTATAGCTTTACTGTTGAGTTATTCCTATGATATTCTCACCTCCTAAAAACAGGTGTGAAGGTTCATCCTTTTGATAACATTTATAAGATCAGACCAAAGCAGGAAGGCGGAATAATCAGAAAGCTTAGCAGCAAAGTACAGTCAGCTTCTAACTTCGGCTGTTTCGGTTGAGAGGGTGGGGGGTGGGGGGGGGGGGGGGGGGAGGCAATACCTCAAATGTTGCTAGTTAGATCATTTAAAAGGTAGATACGTTAATCCTGTTAGAAAAACATTCTCTAACAACCAAAACATGTTCAGTAGATCTAAAGGCAAGTAACTTTTAAAACTGAGCTCAATTTCATCTTTATCAAAATGCCTTCATAAAAAATCATGTTTCATTTTATCAAATAAATGTATCAAAGTCCGTTTCATTGGTGATGCATTCCCATCATGCACCATAGCAAGGATTCAAGCCTGAGAGAGCAGCAGGTGGTTCTGCCTCTCCAGTTTGTTCCGCCCTTTAATGAGTTTGTGGGTGATTTGTATTTCAACTTTAATTTGTCAGATTAACCCTCTAAATCTACTCACCTCGACTTTGAAAACGGAATCAACCTATGATATTATTTTTAGGAGAAAATGTGTTTCCAAAATTCACCTCCAAACAACAACCTATTTATTGCGCCCTCCCTTAACTCCGGAAGAGCATTATCCAGTAAAATTTGGTAGCAAACCACGATGGTTGAAATTAACGTTTTATCAATATTACAGCAATTAAAATTTGAGATGATAAGAGGTCAGAATAGTTACGCTGAAATGTCTAGGGATTGGGTAGGGCGAGGGAGGAAGTGGTGTTTTAGGACTAGATTGTGGAAACAAGCAAGGTTGCAGCTATGAAATGATTTAAATCAAAGAATTAAGATTTAAAAAATCCAATTATTTCATTCACCTCCCCCCCCCCCCCCCCTTGATCAACCTAAATATTTGTAGGAATCCTGGAGAAAAATTGCTGCAAATTAAAAGTTTTCTGGTTGTTTTTCCTTTTGTGCTTTGATGAAAGATATAGACTTGAGCAGAAGAAAGCAGCATTTCGCTTTGGAAGCTTACAATGCTTTAGAAATAATTAAATAGTTAAATATGACTTGCAAATATTTCTTCCACGTAAATACCAATTATAAATCCCTCGTGTTCTATTTTTGTATTTCTGAATATCTTTGTAATTTGAGGACCTCGATTACTTCTAAACACAAAATATACAACAAATATATGTGCACATATTCTTCATAATTGAACTTTTCAGTTCCCAAACCATCGGCATCTTCCAATACCAAGGTATCTTTCTTGAAATCCGATTAATCCAGATTGACTCTGACTTTGAGATAGAGCTTCGCTCAAAAATAATTCACACTATCCAGGTGGTGTTTACGGAAAGATGATCACATCAGCAAATATTTCAATTGTCACCGTTTTATATTTGTACTTCTGTGACATGCGTTTCGTTTTATATAAGGGCCGGGATATTCTCATTGGGCATTTCTTAAAATGTTTTGAAAAACATCTTCATTATTAGTTTAATAAAGTATTTATATATGCAACAATTCATTTTAGTTGTAATGAGACTCACAGTCGCAAATTTTTGTCACTGATACAATGGAGACGTTTGACAAGATCGATGTCACCAAATATAAAAACGTGATTTAAACTGTAAACTCAAGAGTAAAGCAAAGTGTGTTTCAAAAAGGTTGTTCCTTCTTGTGATCTATGGGGCATATCAAAACATATCAGTGCGAGAGTTTGGATCTCAATTCCTTCCTTCGCCATTTCCAATTAACAATTTCACAAGCCAGACGAGGAGCAACAAAAATACGCTCCCCTTTGTCCTCAGTGAGCACATTAATGGAGAATAAATGGAGCCAGGACGACGTTGTTTGAATGACAAATTCATAAAAATGTCAGATCACGCCGCAATCGGGTTTTCCAGGACCATCAAAAAGCTAAACAATACTCATCTGTCCCGCGGTCTATGAGCGAAAATAACAAACAATAATTTTTCGATTTGCCACCAATAAGAGATTGTTATCAGTACTCTCGATAAATTCGTAAATCATATTTTCATAAAGAAAGTGAGTAGATTAAAAAGAATAGAGTTCTAAATGTACACATTGGCGTTTAAATTCTCCCTCTATTCTCATGTGTCTGCCTTTAGCAAGCGTAACTGAACTGAAAATACAATGTATCAGTTGTATTGAAGGAAGGATGTAAAATATCCATTGTCAATGACGCTACTTCCCAAGTTCAATGTCACGAACATGCCTACAGCTCGAAGATTATCTGGCAGTTAGAATGCACGCAGGATCTGATTTATTGTTTAAAACATAACTTTTTTCATAATGTATCTTTATACCTGAAATCTTAATTCAATATACACATGACTAGGCTCTATGGATTAAAACTGAAACTATGTTATACTAAAATTATCAGAGTTTATGAACTTGATTGTTAATGCAAATACTAGGAACCTAATTCATCTGGTTCACGATTGTGACTGCATCATATTAGGACAAAATCTTTATAAACGCTCAATTTGAATCATATATCCGGTAAAGAAATGTACTCTAACTCACCACGTGTCTTTAACCTACATTACATTTTTAAAGGAAGTAGAATTTCTTGAATATAGTAAGAACAAATTAGAAACGGGTACAATTAATAAAATCAGTTATCATTAAAATAGTTACGTTTATATTTCAAACCCGGCTCCGTTTGAGCTGTTCATTTAATGGTTTTTCAACCAAACGTTCCACGTGCTGAACAGATCACATTGAACTCATTACATTTATTTCTGGGGTATTTTTTTGGCATGCCAATTTTTAAAAAAACCTGTCCGTTGATCTAACTAATGTATTTTCAGCAAATGTTTTCACTTTATCGTTGATTCTCGATCTAGGCTTGAAAGAAGTTAAGAAGTGCTACTGTTTACAAAGACAGGAAGTAGGTTTTTGAAAGTAAATTTTGTGGAATTTGTGAATAAGATAAAACTGAGTAATTGTATTCATCGTTATTCTATGGATATTCCGCGTGCATTTATGTAACTGGAACATGTTCTCCCTTGGAAATCTCCACACAAAAATTAATTTATATTAAAAGATTGAAATCTAAAACATGGAAAGAAAAACGACACCTAAAAGTATATATCTACCTACAAACTTATTTCACAATAAAACTTACTTACACTCTCGATATAATGCAAGGTAGATTCAAAGAGAGAAAAGGCACATGGAAAGGAGACTCCGGAGAAAAGAAGCAGGGACAAAAACGCGGAAACTCAGTGTCAATGGAGCGAAATGGAAAAGTCCACTTCTCTCCATGGATGCCGCTTGGTCCGCTGAGTTCTTCCAGCATTTTGAATTTACTCGAGATTCCAGCATATGTTGTCCTTTGTGTAAACAAAAACATATTAATTGGAAATAGACCAATATCAGAATTTTTATTCAGCTGAAAGTTTTGCTATGTCGCCTCACATTAAGTAAATTAATATTTATGATACATTATTGAGAGTGCATCAGTAATTTAGAACAAACGTTTTATTTTCATTTAATGCGTACACGGAACAGAGGGGAAGGAACGCTTTGTAAAATATATACATCTTGTCCCAGATAACTTGTCTTATCAGGAATAACTTAATGCTGAAACAAAATTTAAAAAAATACATATCATTGATAAATAAAATTATATTTTCCATAATTAACAGATAACCCAAAACGCATTTCGCCGCATATATTGTTCAATTGAGATTTCTTCGTAAATGTATTGACCGACTTGCAATCGAGCTCGTTTAAAGGGTCTGTGATTGCTTTAAACAATCGATTTCATTTTCATCAAAATTAAGTTTCACGAGAGCCGGAGAATATGATTTCCGGAAAATGTTGTAATTCATCAAAATTTCAACGTCGCAGTGGCATGGAATTGGATGATTAATATTCGGTAGATGCTAACTCAAACCCGAGGGGTTTCTTGATTATAGTACAATGAAAAATTTAATCACCGGTGTCTTCTCCCTCTCCACTCTGACCCAGATAATTGGTTTTTTTTTCGTTTTAAATGTAGGAAACTATAGACTCAGTAACTGCAGTAATAAAGGTGTCAGTTCGATTTTCAGCAAACGTTCGACAATTCACTGAGTTTTATTTTTCTTCCCAAACGACAATCCTGCTATTAAATCTTAATCTATTAACACATGATCTTCCGATATTCGATGCTTGCTTTTTTGTCACAATTATAAGATTATTATAAATAATTTCCAAAGGATAACGCCGTTGGGATTATCGTGCACTTTGCTCGTTACTATCCGCTTCAATTGCTTCTGTTATTTTCCCTTTTATTGCACATTTAATTCATTTTCTTCAACTCTTTCGTTCTTTAATTTAAAAAGTATCTCGACCGTCAATTTTATTCCAAACCCACAGAACTGGCCTGTTTCCAACGCGACGTTTGCATTGAAAGAAACCCTGTTGGGATCTGGCGCCACCTCCTGATTACAGCTGGCAGGTAAGGGAGGAAAAACATAACCATTTCAGAAGAGGAGGATTCATCGAAATAAGTTATGAAGCTTTCCGACTGAAGTCATCCCACAATCCCGTCAAGTGATTTACAGTGTTCATCAGAACCATTTATCATTTTGGAAAACAATAAGATGAAAACCATGTTGCTAATCGGTACCAGATATGAATTGCTTGCTCAGTAGTGCCCAAACTATCAACTGTTGTTAATATTCTTGAAATACACACTATTCGATTAAATAGAAGAATAAAGAAAAGAACGACGCGATCCAAGAGTGCACATACCTGAGACAAAATTGTCTACCGTTTCGTCTGATTATATTGTTCAAATGCTGGCTTCCCTGTCAGAATGGCAACAAGCAGGAGGCCCTTTTTATATCGTCGTATTTCATTGATTTGTAGAATTAGAAACAACGCAAAGGAGCTGCAGGTCTAAATTTATATTTTAAATACTTCGAGAATTTTGGATGTCCATTGAGCTTGGTTGTGTCAGTGTTTACCTAAATCCCGATGTTTGTGGCGTGGGAGAAACCCCTTTGTTTCTCTCGGATGTGTAATCTTACGACAAGAATTTAGTGATGTAGCAGTTTATTTCTAATAAGCTTCTTCGTTCACAATAAAGTCATATTTTATCGCAGAATTGTGTTGGTGTTGAAACTATAATCTCACGGTTAGATTATTTCGATTTAGTCATTGCTAATTCATGTAAATTTGTCGAAATAAGTGCAATGCAAATACAAACAGCACCCAAGTATATTCCTTTGTAAAGTATTCAGCTCACTTGTATGCCAATAGTCGCATGGAGACACATCTCAAATTATTTGTATTGAAGTATGAGCGCGCATTTTTAAGTGCACATTTTAAAGAATTGGAAACTGATAGGAAAATGTTCCATCCAGCACAACAGAAACGCCTTCCTCCAATGCCCCTTTAAAGCATGAAATAACATCACAAATGTGTTTTTTAAAAATGGACCATCGAATCGCGTGTTCACATGGTATCTTCACACTTACCTCTCCTTCAAGTGCGGCGGGGCAGTGAGCATAATATAATTATGAAGGACATCAATTACGCGCGCATTTAAGAATCTCTTTTTTTAAAAAAAAAACCCCAGATATGTGTTTCAACTCTTTGACTCCTTTTAAAATCCAACACGTTGATGAAATATGAAAGCTGATTGAATGTGAAAGTGATGAGTTCGCAATGTTGTGCCTGGTGTTTTTGATTTTAAGTCCCGTCAACAGAGACATTTATCGCCCACTGCAAAGTATTTCAAACACGTTTTAAGTCTTTCCATATGTTCTGGTTTTTTAAAAAAAAATCAATGTCTTGACAGTATTATGATAATTGTAAATCGTCCTGCTATTTTCTGTTGTTTGAGGAAGATCATTTAATTTTCGTTTTTGCCGATATATTCGGCAAATTATTCGTTTGGATTGAGATCGACTACGTGGGCACTGTTCTTCATGATTTATTTGCTACATTGCAAAGGCTAAAAAAAAAGGACAAACGTTTAATGCATGGCCCGTTTCCCTGCGCAGTCTTTCTACTTCTACTGAAGAGATCTTAAGGACAATGTCTGAATGAGATTGCCTGTTGGAACTCCGCAAAGCCCCGGTGCTGCTGACAGATCGTGCGTGAATTCAAATATAACCCAACTGCACAGATGAAAAAAAAAGCTCTAGCAAATTTATAAACAGCACGAAAGCGCTGTTGGATGCAATAGCCATATCGTTAATGCGTGTCAATAAAACGCGCCATACAAAACAGACACAGAAACCCGTCTACAGACTTCTTCACAGGAGCCCACTTCAAATCCAGGTTTATGGCAATTTTCATCCTATCATTCATAAATGAATACTTTCCATTTATTTGGTGCAGTTAACATTTTCCTTGGATTCTCGGAACTTCACCTTTAATTGGATACGCTCAATACGTGCAGAGAAAAACAAAAACCAAATCATCTCACCGACGGCCATTTATCAGAAGTTCTCTCGTCGTTTATGTCTGAATATGCAGCCTCATTTTAATATCAAGGCAGCACTTCTGGCTCAGTGTTGTCTGATGGACACCTTTACCACAAAGAGAGTGATGGGTACAGTATATGGAAGGAGCTGCCAGAGGACATGGTAGAGGCGAGCACAATTGCAACTTTGAATATATAATTAGACAGGTACATAGATAGGAAAGGTTTAGAGGGATATGGGCTATACACAAGCAAATGGGTAGGCAACTTGGTTGACATGGACATGTTGGATGGAGGGGTTTGTTACTGAACTTTTCAATTCTCTGATTCTATTAAGATTTCAAGATTCTGACATGAAGCCGAGAGAGCAAGTCCTGAGCTAAAGCTCAGGACAATGAAATAACATTTCCTAAACTGATATTCTGAAAGTTACATTTTACTTGGTAAATATGATAGGATGGCTTAGCTGAAAATCTGTTCACCTGGGTAATCAAATACATAAGTTAAACAATTAGATCTTCAATTTAGTTAAATGTAATGGTGCGTTGATATAGTTTAAACAAATGGCTGGATACAACGATGTTTGCCATGATAAGTGTTGAAGCTGCTACACATCAACTTTAATTGTTTTTGAATTTTAGTCACTAGCCTAATGAACACACTACCTATATTTTGATGGACTTAGAATTTGTGAATGTACAGCTGAAGTTTAAATAAAGAAAATGTCTGTACAGTTTTGTGACAAATTAATTTTCTAACCACACCAATTAGAGTGAATTGTATGTACAGAAAACATATTACAAAATATTTTCAGTAATATTAGATCCCTCTCATAACTAGCCAACCACAATGTCAAGAACTAGCTTGAAAATTGAACTGAGATTGAAAATCTAGTCTGATTAAAGCAAACCAGACCCTTGCCCAAGCTTGGTAGGATCACCTTAGCATTTGAGCCTTGTGCTACAATTTGCTTTGTCATTAATAACATTTTTTTCTTAATGTATTTATTTGCATGTTTTTGTGAACAGAAAAGGCCCTAAATATTTCTGTTGACTGTAACTCCAAGAATTCATAATTTGGTTATGTGAAAACAGATCTGAGAATAAAGTTAGCCACATGAAACATGAAAAATTGGAAAGCAGTTAAAATCAAATTCTCTAATTGAATGTTGACATTTATGTTACCAGAACAGTAGAATATGGAAGTGTCATTCTATGAATAATTTCACAATGGTGAAATTGAAAACATGAATTATTTGGGAGCCAATCTCAAGCACAGCAAAGTTAGGAATTCTGAGGCCAGCAATACTCAGAGTGTTTGGATACTACACAGTACATACATTATGTCCATTAGAATAATGCCACATTTTAAACATCCCTATACGGTCCCTAAACATCCCTTTGTTTGTCTCACAAATTGTACTGCTCTTTCTGAATCTGCACTTCCAGGGAATTTATCATTCTCCATTACACAACAAGCAGAATAACAGCAGCACAGACATTAGGCCTCAAATTGTGCAAGAGACATCTGTAATTTAGCTGTCCCCATTCAGCTAAACCACAACAAAACCCCGTGTGATGCAGGGCTCCATTCTTCATGTGGCTTTTTATCTTTCATATTACCCTGACACTGGTTCTCTTCAATGTTAAAAAGAGCCAAAACCCATCTTTGTACAGTTGTTAAAAAGGCCCCGTGGAACTCGTGGGCAGTTCTGAAATATAACTTTTTTGTTCAGTAAAATAGTGGAAGACATCTTTTTTTCCTGTCTCCAGGCATTGATCTCTGAGGGTTGTTCGATTTAGTGCATCCAAAAACTGATAACTGAATTGTAACATTATCACCTAGAATGGGTTAAAATTCTACCCCAGTCCCCTAATTAAAAGTGTTGTTGATTTATGGAGATGCTGAATTAAGACACTCTCCAATCTTTCAAGGTGTGATTTTATGAATAGAGTGAAATTCAAATTAAAGATGCACAAAAGCAAAATATTCTGACACCAGAAATCTGATATAAAATCTTTGAAATCAGAAAATTTCTGGAAATGTTCATCAGATGAAGCAGGATCAGTGGTGAGAAAAACATCTCAGGTCAGTGACCTGATATCAAAGCCAAATTTGCTGCATGTCATAATGGAAATTGAATAAAATGGGCAGTCTCCCCTCCCAACCTCTTCTACACAACCCATGCCAAGACCTGTCCAGAAAATTGCACATGAGGACTTCACTGAATGAGCAGCTGTCGCTCCTTGCCATTCTGAGGTCTCCCCACCCCACACTCCTCATACTCTGCTCCACTCTGTGCCCGAGAAAACACACTCCAAATAATGAACATCGTCGGGTGGAGGTACGCCTCTGGATGTGACTTTCTAAAACCAACAACTTGTCCTCTACAAAAGTGTGTGAACCAATAGTGAACTTAATAATATATTTGTTGTCATTGTGAGAATTTACTTCTAAGCCAAATTATTCCCTCTCCTTGCAAATGCATACACATAACAGACCAGAAATTATGGAACACTGAGAAACACTAAAGAGCTCCAAACCCTGGGCCTCTGCACCCTCCTCTGCAACTAGATCTTTGACTTCCTCAGCGGAAAACCACAGTCACTGGCATCACTAGTGGGATATGGGGGGTGCGGACTGCACTGGGTGACACCATCAGAGGGGGTGACACCAAAATGACACCAGAATTTTTGTGCAGTTTTTCAGCAGAAATTTATTATTTTTATAAAAATATCCCTGTAGTTAATTATAACAACAAAAACGTTTATCATAATCCCAGTTTACATATACCCACAAGGCTAAAACTCTATGCTAATTTCCCTTTTGAACTTTCTAATGCACTTTGGTCAGAGCTGTCATTATTCCTCAATTACAACGACGCTTTGAATCATGTGGTTTCATCTGCACGCGCTACAAGCACGCGTTGTTATTTTCATTGCTGCTGGTGTTTGTATAGTCGCCGCATCTATCAAATTTTCTGGTATTTTAGCTACAATATTGTGGTAATTAGTATTTTTGAACCTATATCAATACCTTTTTTGAGAATGAAGTAGGATGATATTGTAAATTAAAGGTCATTTTAATTTTGCTAGTTGTTTATCTCACTACTATTGTCATTACATTCAGTGATATATAGGAATTATGATTTACAAGTAACATTAAAAATGATTCTACTAATCATTCTGTATGGTCTGGTATTGGTGGAGATCCCTGGAGAGAGGGGGCGGTAGTGACACCATGAATTACCGCATTGGGTGACACCAACCCTAGTTTCACTACTGACCACAGTGTCATTGAATTGGAAACGTGCCCTCCTCACTGTCAATCAACGCAGACATACCTCAAGGATGCGTGCTTAGCCCTCTGCTCTACTCACTCTACGCCCTTGACCCTATGTAGCTAGGCACAATCCTAATGCTGTCTATAAATTTGCTTCTGACACCATAGTTGTCGGCAAAATCACAGAAGACAATGAGGAAACATACAGAAGGGAGATAATAAGCTAGATGAGTGGGGTCACACCCACAACCTTGTACTCAATGTTACGAAAACCAAGGAGATGATTATGGACTTCAGGAGGAAGACAGGGGAACATGAACCAGATCTCATCAAGGGATCAGCAGTGGAAAGGGTTAAAAACTTCAAATTATTGATGTTAACATCTCTGTTGATCTGTCCTGAAGGTTCCACATCAATGCAATCATGAAGAAGGCTCACTAGCAGCTATACTTTGTGTGGAGTTTGAGGAGATTTAGAATGTCACTGAAAACTCTCGAAAACTTCGACAGGTGTACTGTGGAGAGCATTCTGGCTGGATGCATCACTGTCTAGAATGGCGGTGCCAACTGTCAGGACAAGAAAAAGCTCCAGAAGGTTGTTAACTCGGCCTGCGACATCACAGGCACCAGACTTCACTCCGTCGAGGACATCTACAAGAGGCGGTGTCTTAAGAAAACAGTCTCTATCCTCAAGGACCCCACCACTCTGTTACCATCAGGAAAAAGGTGCAGGAGCCCAGCCAAGCACTTAGCAGCTCAAGGAGCAGCTTCTTCCCATCTGCCATCAGATTTCTGAATAATCAATGAACCAAAGATATTGCCTTACTTTGAGTTTTTCTTTTTATTGCACTATTTTTATTTATGTGGTAATGTTCGCACTGTGACGCTGCCACAAAACAACAAATTTTGGGACATATTCATAACAATAAATTCTGATTCTGATTCTAGACTCTTTGCCTTATGGCAGGCAGAAGGACATTTTGTGCAATATTACATTTTTTGTATTATTACATAACAATAAAGGAATCTTGAATCTTGAAATTGCTCCATCTTCATTTTGCATTTCTAAGTCACGTAAGTTGTTTGTGAAAGATACATAAAAGCAGATCGTTAAACACTAAGCTCACAAACAGATGAGTCTTGTTAAGCTTTGTTCTGTAATCCTTCATTCAGTTCTGAACTGCAACTTCAGTTGTGCATTTCAACTGGATGTAACCTAACAGAGGCTTGCAAGTTCTCGCCTTCGAAACAATGCAGCATATAAGGTGCAATACTTGGAATCAGCTCTCTAAGGGACACATTACCACATACACTGTACAAACAACACTCTTCCAGCTACAAAGTAGTTCAAAGTTCAAATTTATTGTCAGAGAACATACAACATCATATACAAGCCTAAGATTCTTTATTTGCAGGCCGGGCAGAATTTCTAATCACTGGTAACTGTAAACTGTTCTCGAGAAGAAAGAAATTCATACAAAAGAAAGAAATGTAAACAGATTAAAACGAACTGACTGTGCAAATACAGAAAATAAATATTCAGCAATAAATAATGAGCGAAGTGAGAGTCCTTAAGTGAAGTCTGAATGAGTCTGTTGTTCTGAAGACTGATGGTGGAGGGACTGATGGTGAACCTGAAAGTGTGAGTCTTGTAGCACCTGCACCTCTTTCCAGATGGCAACAGCGAGATCAGAGCATGTTCTGGGTGGATTAGATCCTTGATGATTGCTGCTGCTCTCTAACATCAACATTCCATGTAGATCTCCGTCTCCATCAGTGGTGGAGCACCACAGGGCTGTATTCTTAGCTCCCCATTCTATTCACTTTACACCTATAACTGTGTGGCTCTGTATGACAATAACACCACCTCCAAATTTGCCAACAATATCACAGTAGTGGGTTGTATAAAGGAAAAGGATAAGTCAGCATGCAGGAGGGAGATTGAAAACTTGGCTGAATGGTGCACCAACAAACTAAAGAGCTGATTGTTGACTTCAGGAAAGGAAAGCTAGAGGTATACAATCCAGTGATCATTGTGGAATCAGAGATGGAAGGGGGGGGGGGTGAACAAATTTAGGTTCTTGGAAGTCACTATCTCAGAGGATCTTTCCTGGGCCCAATACACCAATGACATCGTGAAGAAAGCATGTCAGTGCCTCTATTTCCTCAGGAGTCTGTGGAGGTTTTGTATGACAATGGAAACCCCAGGAAATTTCTACAGATTTGTGGTGGAAAGTGTGCTGACCAGCTGCATCACAGTCTGGTATGGGGACATTAATATCTCTGAGTGTAGAGCCCTCTGTCCTGGACAGAACCCAGGACATCACAGGCAAAACCCTCCCCACTATTAAGTACATCTACATGGAGCACTGCCATCAGAGACTAGCAGCAGTCATTAAAGACCCTCCAACACTCAGCACATTCTGATCTCACTGCTGCCATCATGAAACAAGATTTGAACCACCAGGTTCAGGAACAGCTGCAACCTCTCCACCATCAGACTCCTCAATGACAAACTCAATCAGAGACTCATTTAAGGACTTTGTGCACTTTATTGATTTTCTTTTTGCTCTCTCTATACTGCACAGTCAGTTTGTTTACATTAATTATCTGTTTCACAGTTCTTAGTTTACATGATTTACGTTGTGTACAGTTTATTTTGGTAATTCTGCTACATCGCAGTATAAAAGAATCTCAGTGTTGTATGTGATGTCATGTATGTACTCTGACAATAAATCTGAAATCTGAGATGTTCTCAATGGTGGAGAGAGTTTTGCGTGTGATGGACTGGGCTGTGTCCACTACTTTTTTGCAGGACTTACCAGTCAGCACACTTTCCACTAGAAGTGTGCCAAAGTTTCCGATGTCATACTAAACGTTCACAAACTCATGATGAAGTAGAGGCATTTTCTTCATGACGGCATTAATATGATGAATTCAGGAAAGGTCCTCTGAGATAGTAACTCCCAGGAATTTAAATGTACTCACTCTCTCCACCTCTGATCCACCAATGATCACTGGATCACACATTCTGGTTTTCCTTTCCTGAAATCTACAATCAGCTCTTTGGTCTTGGTGTTGCCAAGGAATGAACAAATGCTGAAATGAGAGGGAAGGGGTGGGTGTTATTGTGACCATGCTGTGAGGTGTTAGAGTGACAGGATCAGCTGGTGAAAAGCAGTGCTCGCAAAGCATGGATCCACTGAGACCATCCGGAGCTGCAGCTCAGTTTTTTGCCAGGGAGATGCCTGAAGGAACATGAGTTGCTGTGCTTTGCTGAAGCCTTCATTGCTGAAAAATGTGCCGGCCTACTATGTCTTCTCTTACGCTGAAGGAAGTATCTTGTCTTTGAGTATGGAGTTTGAACAGTCTTGTTAATGGAACAGACTGGAATGATTGAAGCTAGGAAACTGAGGGGCACAATGTTCCTGGCTTTCATGGGCAGGGCAGTTAAGACAAACATTTGAGGCAACTGGTGGTTGGTGAGGGAAAAGAATGCAATTCCTTTCAATAGCACAGTTTCTGGTGAAACTGAGTTGGGAGAAGTTGGTTATAGGCGTAAATGAAAACTATTGGTTTTTTTCCTGCCGAGTGAGTTTGAAAATCTCACATCAGATGAACTGTGTGTCTGCGGTTATTTTGTGCTGGAAGAAGAGGACTTAAAAATGAAATATCAGGAAACTAAATTTCCAATAGATGCCATAGGGAATCAGAACAGAGGACAAAATTGGTCTACTCCAGGATAACTGATTTTCAACTGGATATTTTTGGGAATAATGTGCACAATTTATAGTCTTTTGTACTTAACGTGATACTATTTAGAGAAAACATCTTTAAATTCGTCTGTACAGGAAATCAGGAAAAACACTTGGAACAGTACTTGCTCAGCATATTAAGGATGGTAATATACTATGCAGTGGTTCTCAACCTTTTTCTTTTCACTCACATACCACTTTAAGTAATCCCTATGCCATAAGTGCTTAAAGTGGGATGTGAATGGAAAGGGAAGGTTGAGAATCACTGCTCCAGACCCAATTGTTACTGAAATATTTTGCTTGAGGAAAATTGTCATTGGCCCATTTCCTTTGGAGTTATGAAACCATGCACATAATGAGTCAATTAGGTACGATTAAAATAGTGGTTTTCAAACTTTTTCTTTCCACTCATTCCAGCAATCCCTCAAGCAATCCCTTACTAATCACAGAGCACCTATGGCATAGGGATTACTTAAAGTGGCATGTGAGTGGAAAGAAAAATGTTGAGAACCTCTGTACTACAGATTCTATTCCTTGATGTTTATGATAATTCAGTTGAATTTAGAAAACCTGAGTTTTCAATACAGTAGTATCTATAGGTGACTGTGTACTTCATCAGTAATAGGTACTTTGTTTTTTGCTGAAAACATAAGAAAGGGCTAGAGAATGATTGCCGTTGAACAAGTATGTGAGTTTGGGTTTAAACTTAAAAATAATGAAGGTGGGGGTTTCCAGAGAAGTATTTAAAAAGTTGCAGGGGGTATGATATTGATAAAATTATTATTCAATAAGTCAGTGTTATTATATAACCAGACATTGTGGGCTTTCAGTTTTTCCACGACAGTTTTATAAAAGATACAGTTTATTTAACACTGAGAATGCTAGACTACATTATCAGAAAGAAAACATTAACTTCTATAGCCTTTATAAATTAATTCTGCTTCAGACTCCATTTACAATTTCTTATGTATTGTTTCCAGTCATTTAAAAATATCAATTATTTTATTTAAGAAGAGCATGTAATTTTATTCAAGGTATTGAGAGTATTTTTCATATGAAACTGATCTCACTTTGTTTAGTTTTCATATTGAAAATTTAAACATTATATTACCAGTTTTGATTTCATTTTACTTAAAAGAAAAACCCTATCATGCAACTTCAAGTATGTTCTTCATTTTCACACATTTCAGAGATTAATTTTCATCCTGCCTAATACAGATTCTTTTACACATGTTTATGGTTAAGGCTTTAGCATTTTTTCACACATGTATTTTCTATTGATGAAAAGATAGTTCTTGACTGGAAGCAATTTGCACTTACGAATGTTTACATTTAGTTTCTCACTGAAAGTGTCTCATTTACTCAGCAGAATCCCTACTTCTGTCACATGAAAACAATATGAGAAGAAAATTAGACAGGTATTGATTATTTCCAAGTAATGTTGATTCTCATAAGACTTTGTTTTTGTAAAATAGTTTTGGCATCAAAAATGGAAATGGTAGAACAATAGAATTACTCATTGATTTTCTTTTTATAGTTAAGTTTAGCATCCAGACAGTAAACTGACAGTTCTTGCTGTATGGTTGAAAATGGAAGAAATGATTGGAGTAAGTCCTGGTATGAAGCGCTCCTAGAATAGGCATGGGAAGAACATTTGATGAGAGCTCTAGGAATTCATATCTGAAATGTTATTGTTCATTATATGATATACCCAATATTTTGGCATATAAGTTGACCGGTGTATAAGTTCATCCTCATTTTTCATCCTCATATCTTGCATATAAGTTGACCCTAATTTTCTGGATGCCTGAATTTGCCCATTGACCGGCGTATAAGTCAACCCCCAAAAAGTCACAATGCATGAGATGGGCCATTGACTGTTGTATACTTCGATCCCCAAAGATCGCGCGGATTGATCTGCTGGGCATTGGCTGGAGATGATTGCTATCATGGAGGGTCCATCAACACAACGCATCTTGTGACAAAATTATGAAGTGGGCTTTATGTTGAAAGTGATAGAAATGGCTAAGAAAACCAACAACTGTGTGGCTGCAAGAAAATTGAGAAGTTGGTAAGAGATTGGAGGAAGAAAGACTTTAATAAAAATACCAAAAAGGCAATGTTTGTTGAAAAAAGGAATCACTCGTTGGCCAGAGTTGGAAAATCACTTTGTAGAATGGAGACGTGAACAGAGGCAAGATCACTACATAGTCACCCAGAAGAAAATAAGAACATTTGCTCTGCAGTGGGCAAAGTTGTACCCTGACTTCAGTAAAGATTTTGAGGCTACAGTAGGCTGGTGCAACCATTTCATGAACAGGAAAAATCTGGTATTATGACAAACAACAAAACTTATACAGAAACTACCAAAAGATCTTGATCATAAAGTTGTAAATTTTATTATACAAAACTTGCAGAAACATCAGTTTGTACTGACAAATATTAGAAACATGGACGAATTTTGACATGATAGGCAATAGAACAGTGGACTGGAAAGGTGTAAAAATTGTGCAAACCAGAATTACAGGCCACAAAAGGACTACTGTGGTGCTATCGTGCATGGCTGACGGGATGAAGTTAAGACCATGATAATCTTCAAACATAAAATTAAACCAAAAATAAAATTCCCTGCAGGTATTACATTTTCATGAAAAAGGATGGATGGATGAAAATGGTGTAAAACTATGGATAGACAATGTGTGGAACAGGTTTACACAAAGAACAGAGTTTGCTGGTCTGGGATATGTTTCGTAGCCACTTAACCAAGAACAATAAAAGTAGATTAGCACTACATAATACTTACATGGCAGTTATCGAGGGTAGTTTGTGACTATATTACAACCTCTCAATGTTTACTTGAACAAGCCATTCAAAGACAACGTGAGTGAGGAATGGAATACATGGATGTTGTGTGCAGAAAAGTCATTTTCAAAAGGTGGGACAATGTTGTGCTCAAGGCATGGGACAAAGTTAAAGTAGAGACTGTGATAAAATCATTCAAAAAGTGCAGCATCTCTTGTGCAATTGATGGCACGGAAGATGATTTATTGTGGGACACTGACGATGAAGCTGAAACCGCCGCATCAGATACAGAGTGGGACCCATATGATGACTGTTTAAACAATGAGAGTATGGATGTGCTTGCTGCCATCTTTGCCTCCGACAATGACAGCGAAAGTGATTTTGAAGGGTTCTAAATGTTTTGTTTTCAGATGATAATAGTGATTTTGAAGGGGGAAAATAGTATTGTTTTTAATAAAAATCTCAATGAAATTCTGTCGCATCAGTTTTTTTTGGTTTTTCAAGGGTCGACTTATATGCCGAATCCACTTTTCATGGGTCAACTTACATGCTGATTTTTTTCATGGGTCGACTTCTACGTCAGATTGGTGCAGATTGGATTTTGAGCTATTTAAGGTCTCAAAACTATATCCATCGTATAAGTTGACCCCCATTTTTTGAGAGATTTTTTGGAGTTTCATAACTCGACTTATATGCTAAAATATACGGTATTCATACATCACATTTCTGAAGAAAATATTATTTATAGTGATGTGAAAAATACTGGTATAAAATTATTCTAAATGTATGGACAAGAAGGTAAATTTTAAAGGAAATGTAAAGTTGAAAGGGGTACAGAATGGGAGTTGACACCTGATGGCATAGTTCCATATCGCCCATGTCAACCTTCCTGAACTCCATCTCCTGCAGCTGTGGATAACTCCCCTTAGACACCACAACTTGCCAATTAAATATCTTAATAGTATTATAGTACTCATTGAAGGTGAAGGTAGAGAGGCACGAGATAGACAATTTATTTGCTGGAAATCCACAGCAGAGTAAAGATGAAAGAAATGTTAATGGTTCATGTGTGGCATGTAGATTTTCATATTTATTTTAAGTTCATTTTTCCAGAATTAGCAGTCTATTATTTTCAGTGAATGTATGCCATTACTCTCTATTCCACAACTTGTATCTCCATAAAAGCTCCAAGTGAATTGTTTTTCTAATTTGAGCTACACTTAGTTTTCATTGTTAACTTTATTGACCAGTCTGCTTCCTGTAAAAGTTCAAGCAGTTTTGCAAAGAAAATGTTAAGAGGCTTTGTTAATGGCCAAGCTGTTGCCATTTTATTCATTATTGTTACAGAATGTGATGCCATTTCAAGGAGACCCCCATAGGCTTAAGCAGCACAACAGGGATGTGCAAAATGTACATGCAAAGAGTGAAAAAAATCAAACAGACCACCAGAGGAACATTGCAGACGATTCAGACATTTAATTAAAATAACTATGAGAGTTTGTCTGGTGAAATCATCAACTGTTTGAAATATTACAGTTGGTTCACTCAATCAATAGCTGGGTCCAAACACTGATTCCTGCAGCACCCAACTCACCACTGCCAACCAACCCCCACCCAGATTCTTTAATTCCGACCCATTGTTTTCAGTCTTTTAACCAGTTCTCAGTCCATCACTTTAATCTTATTGATAAATGTCTTGCCATTTCTCTACCATTTCCTTATTCCCCATTATGAATGATCCTGTCTTTGATTGTAAGGGATCCAATTTGTAGTCACAAGGCTTTTCCTTTTTACATAGGATAGATGCTTCTACAGTATGTTTTTCATACTTGTCACCAGTTTCTCCCCAAGAGAAAATTAAAGGCAGTGCTGATCAAAAGAAGAGACTCATATTTGCCAAAAAAATATAGGAAGCCTGAAGACTGGAGCATTTTAGAACTCAGAAAGTAAAGGAAGAAATTGATCAAGTAAGGGGAGATAGAATATGAGAACATACCTGCAAAAAACGTTAAAAATTGTTAAATCTATTGATGATCTCCAACACAAGTTTCCTGGATATTTACATATTACAGCTCATCACTGCACTGCCAGATTCATTTCCAACGGAATCATCAAAATTGCCAACGATACAGCAGTAATTGACCTCATTAGCAACAATGATGAATTGCATATCAGAGAGGAGTTTGAATGGCTCACAAAATGGTGCGAGTACAACAACCTGAGTTTCAACATGGACAAGATAATCAAGATAATTGTAGACTTCAGGAGGACAAAGGTTGACCATTCTCCACTAAATATCAATGGCACTGTCATGGAAAGAGTGAAGATCACACAATTCCTTGGGATGACCTATCCTGGACTTACCACACCTCCTCATTAGTCAGGAAGGTGCAGCAGCGCCTATACTTCCTAAGGAGGCTGAGGAGGACAAGGCTTCCTGCCCCCCATCTGGCCAACCCTTTACAGGAGCACAAGTTAGTGTATCCTGTCTGGCTCATCATTGTGAGGTATGGTACCTGCAAAGCATCAAACTGGAAGTCTATGCAGTGGGTCATTAAAACAGTTGAGAAGATCCCTGCTATCTCCCTTCCTCTATAAACGACATACACTTAGGAGCACTGTCAAAATAGGGCTCAAAGAATTATAGAAGACCCTTTCCATCCAGCAGACAGTATCTTCAACCCACTACCATCAAAAATAAGGTATAGGAACATCAAAATCAGGACTGTGGAATAGCTTTTTACCACAGGCAATGAGGCTGATGAACAGTTTCCTGCAACTGTGGAAATCATCCCAAATATTTATATATATATATTTATTTTGATTACTACCATGATCTTTATATATTGTGTATTGTATGTTTTTGTGTGTGCACCATGGTCTGGAGAGACACTGTTGCATCTGGTTGTATATATACGATCAGATGATAATAAACTTGAACTTGAATTAGAAATTGATGTGTTGATAAAATGGATATATTCCCCAAAACCACTGGCAAAATCTGCACAGAATTTTAAAAGAAAGCTCAACAAAAGACTTACAGGTGAACAAACTGGAGTGAAACAATACATTCCTCTTTTTAAAAATATTTTATTTACGATTTTTTCACTCAAACAATTTTGTCAATATCATTAATATTGTTATCAACATCATTTACATTTCATATTTGTTAATTCCATACAATCTTTTCATAGAGTTTGAATTTTTTATAATCCCCTTCACCCCCCCCCAACACCAGACTAATTACACTTACACACAATAATCAAAACATTCACAACAAAGGTATGAAACTTATTTTTTGGGGATTATGGGTTTGTCGCATTGCAGTGGTCAGTGCATAGGGTGCCTTTTTTTTCCCGTGGCTTTTCCTGGTTAGAATGAGATGGACCCTCTCTGCTCCCCTGCCAATTGAGGGTTGGATTAGGAGGGTCGGGTAGGGTGGCGAGGCAGTATATTTCTCTTTCACTGACTTCTCAAATAACTTCTCTGTGTGTCTTGAGAACTGTGATAGCTATCAAACAATATTTATGTTCAGAAAGTATTTTGTGTTGCCTCTCATAGGCAGGATATTGGAGAGGCCTTTAAAACTCTGAGGTAGGTTAGAGACCAAAGACCTAACATATTTATCTCTGGTGTCCTCTGATGGAACACCAGAGATCATTAATTCTCTCTAAATGTAAAAAGAAAATACCTGTACTCACACCTTCTAGGATTCAACCTTCCTTCTCTACACTGAGAAATGCAGGAAGAGAAAGAGGATGATTGTTAGAAGAGGGTGATTATGTTCAATCAACCTAGATGTTCTCCATCTGTTAAGATGATAGAATATCTCAGGTCTTTTTCTTTCCTCATTGAGGGAGAATAGGAAATAAAATGTAGCTGTCAAGATCAAGCATATATGGGGTGACATGAAATTAAGTTTCCTTAATTCCCATCTCCTCCTACCCTAGCCATTTGGTGTTATCAAAATAAATCATATGAATGTGTGCCCATAGAGAATGATGTTCCTGCAGATAATAGGGATTTTCCAAACCTTTGATAGTGCACTCTGTTCAGGGGAAAAATTTCAAGGTGTATGATCACTGACAGCAATCATGAGCTTTAACCTTTCATGAGAATAAATGTTAGGCCGACTAGTCTATAACTTCCATGTAAAGTTTATTGGACATTATCTTTTGCAGAAGTGGATTACAAACAATGCATTTTTATAAAATATGAATGTTGGATATTTCAGTTTTTTATGTAGTGATCATACTTATCACTTGAATTATTTGTCATTGAGGAAATTTAGTGAGTGTGTTGAGGGAATTTAATGTGCTGTAGCTCAATTAATGTGTTGAAAAATACTACAAAATAACTGATGATTAGAATACAGTTCTGCTTACCATTTGGAAATTGTCAGTGTTTCCATTCATTAAAAATCTAATCATACAAGATTAATTCAAAGACAAATGTATAAAGAGTTAGTCTAAGGAAATACCTGACTCTGAAGGGAGGGGCGGCACAGTTTGCTTAGTGGTTAGTGCAATGCTGTTACAGCGTCAGTGATGGGGACTGGGTTTCGAATCTGGCGCTCTCTATAAAGAGTTTGTACATTCTTCCCATTGTCTGCTTTGGTTTTCTCTGGGGGCTCTGGTTTTCTCCCACTGTTCAAAACCTATGTAGGGGGGGGGTGGTGTTGGTTGATTGGGTGTAATTGTGCAGTACCAACTCGTGGGCCGAAAGGGCCTGTTACCGTGCTGTTTGTCTAAATTTTAAGGTGGAGGATAGCTTGTATAGCTGGAGGAGACAGAGGTGTGATTAAAAAAAATTCTCAGTTCATGCTGGAACTGAGATATATGATTTGGCAGATTCCTTGATGATGGAATATTTAATGATATGTTGCTTGAAGACAATGTGGAAATAAAGCTGGTTACCTACAAAACTACTGATTGAATCTGGGCAGAGCACTTGGGATAAAGTATTCTGCTTGCTATCCTAGTGAGCTGCATGCCACAGTGTGCACAGCTTCCATGTGAATACAGTTACATAATTATTTTAGATGTGTGGTTAAAAATAACTGTCTTGACTGAGTTATCTTCAAGAAAACTACATGAGTAGTTCCACACGAATAGGTATGGCTGGAAGCCAATCGGTAATGTAATATTATTGTCAGGAAAGGAAGGAGGATCTCTACGGGGAGTGAACAGAAGAAAAATCCAGTGTTTGTTACATTAATTCCATTGAGAAATGTGAAGATTAAATTGAAAGGTATGGAGAAATGAAAGATATATATATCCCTGCATATTCTGTGACAGTAAGGTGTGCAAAACTTTCTTTCCCATCTGGATCAAAGATGTAAAATGTACATTATGCCATAACAAATATAGGAAGAAATATTTTAGAAAAATGTCAATGGCAATATGTGAATATTGTGATAAATTATTCTCATTGCTAATGTTTGTGCCAAAATATAGAAGTCTAATTATAACACTAAGCAAGGATAATTTAGGGTTAGAGAAAAATTTTTCAACAAATCCTTCTACTTTTGTTGGCAAATTTTCTATAAATATAGATGAGAACAGAAACACCACAATGATGGGCTACAACTAGCCTTGTCACTGGAATGAAACAGAATCAGTATCAAAAAAATCAATGCAGCAGGGCCAGTGGATAGGTTCATAAATTGATCATGATTTGTTTGTTGTACAATGTACATGGTAACTGAAATTCTTACTTGTTTCAGCTGAAGATACTTTGTCTAAAAACAGCTCAGAAACAATTAAAAAATAACTACAATGATGTCCTTAATTGAATTAAAAAGAGATATAAATATAAACTGAGATAGATAATAAATAATCCCAGTGGAAAAAGCTGACTTTGCAATAGTGCAGCCAATCTTTGTGTGGTGTCAGAGCAGTCCTTTGTTAGATAACAAGGGAAGGTTCAAACATCTCAGAGCTGTTAGAAATAAATTATTTATGAACCGAGAAGTACCTTGTGAATGAAGGTAGCAGTGAGAAGAAGATATGACCAGGATGATGGGGGTCCTTTATGACATTGTCCATTCCATGGATGAGAAGTGGAGCCTGTGATGGACCTGGTTTCGTTTTTTTTACTATTGAAGTTGGTGTATCTGTTTGACTGTGGAAAATAAGAATGTCAGTCTGTACATGTCCTGTGAAGATGAAAATAAATTCACATTGAATGCCATCTTTTCCTTTGTATCAATCTAATCAATATGATTGCCTATAAAGTAAGTACTTCTTATTTCAATAAAAACAACAATATGCTAGAAGTCGAGATCTAAGCATATATTAATTCTCAACAAATGCAATACCTGAACAAACTCAACAGGCCACACAGTGTCAATAGGAAACAAACTGATAGAACGATTGTTTCAGGTCAAGCCCTTTTTCAAGGCATGAGCAGAACACAGACAGGTTCCTGAAAAAAAAGGTGGGGGAGGAGAGGAGAGGGGAGGAGAGGAGAGGGGAGGAGAGGAGAGGAGAGGAGAGGAGAGGAGAGGAGAGGAGAGGAGAGGAGAGGAGAGGAGAGGAGAGAAGAGAGGAAGGGGCAGGAGGAGGAGCACAGGTTAACCTATGAGCACTTGCCTCTTGACCTGTGTTCCTCCCCTTGCACTCCCTCAATACAAGTTTAGGTAAGGAGACCAAAATGGTACACCATACTTCATATTGTTAGTTCCATCAAGATTATAGAACTATATCAAAAAAATTATTCAGATATGTTAGAAACAAATTCCTCCTGGAGATGATCTCCAATTTACTCCATGAACTTGTTTTTCATGCTTGATTTGCCCAATTTCCATGAAAATTACCCCCCCCAGCCCGCTTTAGTTATTACATAGCCCATGTGACATGCTTCCCTAATTTCCTGCTTTAGTCTGTCCAAACCTGAGATTACTGAAGAGTTCTACAAAGGAACCAATAATGATTTCAGACTTCTGCCACACATTTTTCTGTTTGATCATTGTCAGTTGCTGCTATGGCCTGCACAAATGTTGAGCAAAGGTAATGAGCTTTAAGAATCACAGTCACCCTTGGTCCATAGGGTGAATGATAAAAGATGTATTTGGTGACAGAAATATCACATTAATATCCAGATTAAGGTCTAACAAATGAGGGGAATGTTCAGACATTATCTAAGATTAATAGAATCTTGAAAGTGAAACTAATTTCATTAGCGAACCAGTCTTCAAACAAGGCCCTAGTCATCCAGGCTTTGGGTTTGGATTTGTAATGGACAGGCAGGGTGTACTTGCTAATGTTTTTGAATGCTCGTGGGTTCTTGGAGCGGTAAATCAGGAAAGGTTTCATCTTAAAACCAGCAACATTACCTCCCATTAACAAGGTCACTTGATCCTTAAATGCTTTAAATCCCAGCATCATGCAAGCTTCTTTATGGATGTACGTTCGTTCCGGTGTCCTCTTCCAAAAAGTCCTGTTTCATCCACGTGGAAAGTGTGCTCTAGTTGATAACCGCCATCACAGATGAACTCATCCAGATTTTCAATGAAATTTTTGGAGGGGCCTTCATCGTCACCTGCTGCTTCACCTGTAATTCGTAGATTGTGCAAGCTGTACCTTCTTTTAAATCTATTAAACCAGCTATTAGTTGCGGTGAAGCTCCCAATGTAGTCCTTTCCCACTTGGTCCTTCAATGCCTCGAAAAGGCATCTGAATCATCCTTAAATTCAGTGGCATGCATTTCTGAATTAGGTCTTCCAACCACACCATTAATAACTTCCCCATCTCATGAATGGATGGGTCCTTGCAGTTGCTTAATTAAAATTGTGCCCTTCAAACTTAGAGATCCTCTTGCGGCCTCGCGTATTCTCTCTGCATCCTTTAAAATCATTGACGTGGTGGAATGCGACAACTGTAGATTCCATGGAATATTAATGACCTTTCTACCTTGATCATGTTGATTAATGGCTTTCATTTTTACCTCAAAAGCTATGGTTTATCGTGATCTCTTAGCAGCTCTATTACTAAAGGATATGTTTTTTTCCCTTGCTTGCCACGTCTAGCATGCCTACAAAATGGCAACTGCACACACGGCCCTATGTTGCACTATGTTACACATGTGCAGACACATTTTTTTAAAAAATGTTGGTCACATGTGCGGATGATCGTAACTCATGTAGGTTGTAAGTCGAGGACTACCTGTACTCACTTTCATTTGTTTCTCCTAGAGATAGTTGCAGTTAATGATATCTAGCTATTTAACCATACTCTCCCCTTTAATATCCATACTTTCTCCTTTAATATCCATAATTCTTTTCACCCTCCCCTCTACTTCGATGCTTTCTTCCACCATGGTATTACTTTGCCAAATTCCTGTGGTCTTTGTTCTCATCATCTCTGACAGAAACTAAAACCATGTCTGTTGCAATTATCGACCAGTAGCACTTACATCAGCAGTGATGAAGTGTTTTGAAAGGCTTGTGATGAAGTATATCATCTTCTGTCTGAGTGGTGACATGGATCCATTCCAGTTCACCTATCATGGCAACAGGTCTACAGCAATGCCATCTCTCTGGTCTTACACAAAACCCTGAAACATCTGGACAGTTCAGTATTTAACATCATCATCCCCTCAAAACTAATCTGCAAATTCCAAGACCTAGGAGTAAACACCCTACTGAATAATTTGATCATGGATTTCCTCACCTTGAGACTACAATCAGTGATGATTGGTAAGACCTCTCCTCCACCATCTCCATCAGTACCAGAGCACCACAGGGCTGTGTTCTTAGCCTCCTGTTCTACTCACTTTACAGCTACGACTGTGTAGCTCAGTATGACAATAACACCATCTACAAATTTGCTGACAATACCACGGTAGTGGGTTGTATAAAGGACGGGGATGAGTCAGCATACAAGATGGAGATTGAAAACTTGGCTGAATGGTACACCAATAACAACCTTGCAGTCAATGTCACCAAAACTAAGGAGCTGATTGTTGACTTCAGGAAAGAAAAGCCAGAGGTATACAATCCAGTGATCATTGGGGGATCAGAGGTGGAGAGGGTGAGCACATTTAGGTTCTTGGGGGTCACTATCTTACAGGATCTTTCCTGGACCCAACACACCAATGGCATCATGGAAAAAGCATGTCAGCACCTCTATTTCCTCAGGAGTTTGTGGAGGTTTGGTATGACATCATAAACCCTGGAAAATTTCTACAGATGTCTGGTGGAAAGTGTATTGACCTCTGCATCACGGCCTGGTCTGGGAACACCAAAACCCCTGAGCATGAAACCCTCCAAAAGGTAGTGGACATAGTCCAGGACATTACAGGCAAAACCCTCCCCACTATTGAATACATCTAGAGGGAAAGCTGCCATCAGAGGGCAGCAGCAATCATCAAAGACCCACACCTCCCAGCACAGGCTCTGTTCTCACTGCTGCCATCAGGAAAGAGGTATAGGTGCCACAAGATTCATACCAGGTTCAGGAATATCTGCTACCCCTCCACTATCAGACTCCTCAACAACAATCTCAATCAGTGACTAATTTAAGGACTCTTACTTATGCACTTTATTAATTTACTTTGCTCTCCCTGAATTGCAGTTTGTTTGCATTCATTATCTATTTGCAGTTCTTTTGATTGTTTACGTTTATGCTGAGTTCAGTTAATTTTTGCACTACCAATTAGTGACAATTCTGAAGCATAAATAAATAAATCTGAAATCTGAGTAAGAATGACTCTGCAACACCTCCTGTCTCCCTAGTTGCTTGAATCATTCTTATACCCCTACATTCCTGAAATCTAAATGACAACCTAACTAAAGGACTTCACCTTCCTCCTTACTGTTCTTTGCTGCTGTATATTGGGCTAGCCACAACATTTACATTGCCTGACATCAGATTCTCAAAACAGACACTTTATTCCATAGACTACCAGGTAGAAAGAGGAAAAGATTTAAGGACATGTTAAAGCCTCCTGAAATAAATATTCCACTGATTTTTGGGAAATCTCTGCCCAAAGGGGCATTCAGGATGGGACAGATAACCTCAATCAGGAACACACAGAAGTCCCAAGTCAGTGACAGATTACTCCTCCATCCATCCTGCCAGCCTTCTCCTGCCTCAACTGTGGAAGAATTTGTCATTGGCCACCTCAGAACCCACAAAAGTACTTGCAAATTATCCTCATTCCTGACTGAAATGTAACAGTTGCATAAAGGTTCGAGCCTTAGAAAAAGCTGAAAAATAGGAGGAGAGGTGAAGAGAATTTGAAACTATATTTTAAGATTGACTGGACTCTCTTTTGCTTTTCTTTCTCCTGTTGTAAGGCCGCTGAGCTCATGGCAACTCTTTGTTCGCCTCATGGCAGGCCAAAGTTAAAAGTATGCTGTTCCTCACTGAGAGAAGTGCTCTCTGGAAACTGAACTGGATCTGAGTTACCAGAGTCTCGGGCATTTTTTTTACATAGTTTGAACTGATTCATGGCTTTTTCTGCAGATGTAGAAAATGAGAAAACTTAATTTAAAAATAAAATGAATAGGAAAATAACTTATATTGAGAGCCAAGTGCAGTTGCCTATTGTTTATCCACAGTGAAAGCTTTGTGTTGAGTTTGCTTTCATAAACTCGACAAAGTTATTTAAGGAACATAATGTAAGAATTATGAAGGTCAAATATCCATCTTTTTTTGGGAGCAGAATTTGCATTTTGTACATTTAAGTACATTTTCAATGCTTCAATTAAAGATTATAAAAATTGTCTCTTTTCACCTCATTTATGCTGCTTTATGAAGATAGTTCTACCTATTTCCAATGAATCTAGCATATTGAAAGTAGAATTTTTGTTTTGATTTAGTTGCTCAGCCTATTTTTTAAATTTCAGTTTCATCTCAAGATAATTTTAGAGTTATATTTCATATTTTAATTTGTGCATGTGGCAGTTAGGTGATGCTTTGACTTTGTGATATATCTCTAAACCTATGATATGATCAATCTGGTATATGTTTTTAAAGTTATTTTTTTTAAATTTAGAGATACAGCCCGGTAGTAGGCCCTTCTGACCCATGAGCCCAAGCTTCCCAAATACAACCATTTAATCTACTAACCCCATGCATCTTTGAAACATGGGTGAAAACTGGAGGAAACCCACCCAGACACGGAGAGGATGTACAAACTCCTTTTAGACAGTGCCGGATTTGAACCTGGGTCTTGTAAGGTCATCTAATTTCAGGTCATCGGATTGTTTGATGCATAGAAAAAGTACTTAATGCATCAAGCAAATTGTCAGCCTGCAAGAGTTTGATGATCATTGTTAACAAAGAGCTGCACAGTGAAAATTTATCATCCTGTGGAATCAACAATTAGAGATGTATGCCCAGAGGGAAGGCAATACTCAGAATGGTGATTGAAGGAAACTACAACTGCTAACAAGCCAGATGTAAAAATGAGTGGGCCTCAGAAGAATCCATTCTAGACCACAGCCAAAAGCAGCAGGGAACGCAACAAAAACAATGAGAAAAAAACCCCCGAAAAATTAGCCCAGCTGCATGCTCACACAGATTTTAAATGACCAGTCATTAACTTAAATACACGCTGAACCTTGAAAGTGCAGCGATTGGGGTCATGATCATAATTTTGAAATTTTAATGAGAGTACCACAAGAAAAATAACAGTAGAACCAAATACTCTACAAATATCCTAATTGTGGAATGGTATTCTCTAATCTTTGGACATTCCAATCAACCCAAGCAACTCTGGCCACATCAACAAGGTGAGGGAAAAGGCAACAACAATTTTAGTTATTGTAGTAGCACTTTACAGGAATAAAAAAATGAACATCGAACCAGAAAAAAGTCTTTCAACATTCGATTCAAAAGGGGCTGCTCAATTATTTTTCTTTGAATTTGTGGGTCTTCCAGAGCACTCTGCTGCCTGGTGGCCTTCAGCATACATAGGTTATTCTCTTCAATGGTTTACATTTTACGTTGAGAATACTGTATTACATTTATTTGCACATCCAAATATATCTACCTGTAATGGATTTCTGTTAATATTAATCTTTAAAGTTAAGTTATAGAATTATATATCTCTTGGTAAAGTTAGTTTTAAGGTGGGCAGGGCATATTTTCATTTTACAAACAGAATTACTTTCAGAGCATCCTTTGAAATTGTAGCTGGCAAATCTTGGAGACCAATTCTCTGTGTAAACATGCCATGGATTCAAGAACAATGGGGGCTTGCTTAAAAGCATTTGTGTGTACACACAGTATTCTGTTGGCAGCTGTTCAAACAAGCAAGTTCTTCCTTAAGTGACCTGTGCAGACTATCCAGAGTCTTATCCTCTTATAAGTGTACAGTGATGCTCTTATCATATAGATGTGAATTAACTTTGAAAAAACACCATCTACCATGATTCATGCTTTTGAACAAATGAAACAGAAATGATGTAATGTGTCATGTGATTAGAGTTTTCAGAGAAACATATTACTGGAACAATAGGTATTTTGAGACAGGAAGACACCTAGCCATCCTGTAGGTAACACAGGATTGAAGACACCTGGCCATCCTGTAAGTAAGACAGGATTGAAATACAGAAACCAAAAAAGATGCTTTTACATGTTGCTCCAGGTCAAAGGAGAATACAGAATAAATGGCTTTTGAATGAGGAAGACCACTTCAGACGACCTCTTTAAGATAAAGAGGGAAGTTCAACCATGTCCTTTTCTAGTTGGGCACTTCATTTAACTCTTGTCTCTGTGAAATCATCATGGAAGAAAATAGCCACTTCACTGTCTCTTTGAAAAGAGGGCAGATTTATTGTGTGGAACACAGATTCCAAAATCTCCATGCAAGAGAGAGAAAATCATTTGTATGAAGATTCATCGCTCTGAAAACAACACTATAAAATAAATTTGTGAGTTTTAAAGAGGTTTATTGTTTTGATGTTTCAACATCAAAATAATGAAGTACATTATTGCTTTTGAGCAACTATTTAAAGAAATTTGATGTCTTACATTTATTCCATAATTGCTTTTGAACAGTGGTAAAGACTAGGTTTCAACACAAAATCTTTCTGAGACAACTTTAAAATAATCTCTCGAATCAAGTTTAAACTGTAATTGTTTAGATTTTAACACTCACACATTTTCAGATACACGATCCTTTATCCGGACATTTAAAATCTGGAAAACTCCAAATTCTGGCAAGTGGAGACCGGCAGTTGGGGCAGGCAGCCGAGGGACTGGTGGTTGGGGGAGGTGGCTAGGCAGCCGAGGGACCAGTGGTTGGGGGAGATGGCTGGGCAGCTGAGAGTCTGTGGTTGGGGGAGACAACCAAGGGACCGGCGGTTGGGGGAGGTAGCCGAGGGACCGGAAGTTGGGGGAGGCGGCTGGACGGCTGAGGAACCACAGTTGGGGAAGACAGTTGGGGGAGGCAGCAGGGTGGCCAAGGGACCAGCGGTTGGGGGAGGCGGCCGGGTGGCTGAGGGGCCACGGTTGGGGGAGACAGCTGAGGGACCGGTGGTTGGGGAGGCAGCTGGGCAGCCGAGGGACCGGCAGTTGGGGGAAGCAGCCGGGCAGCCGAGGGACCAGTGGTTGGGGGAGGTGGCCAAGCGGCTGCGGGACCAGTTGGGGAAGACGGCTGAGGGACCGGTGGTTGGGGGAGGCAGCCAGGTGGCCGAGGGACCGACGGTTGGGGGAGGAAGCCGAGGGACCAGCGGTTGGGGGAAGCAGCCAGGCAGCCGAGGGACTGCCAGGTGGGGGAGGTGGCTGGGTAGCCGAGGGACCGTTGGTTGGGGGAGTCTGGCGGGCGGCCGAGGGTCCATGGTTGGGGGAGATGCCCGGGCGACTGGAAGGGGGTGGAAAAATCCGAAATTCAGAACACACTGTCCCCCAAGGGTTCCGGATAAAGGATTGTGTACCTGTATACATTTGCGCATAGTGTGGTTAAGATTAGAGTTAGGTAAGAAGTGTTGTTATTAATAATTAATAATAAAAATTATTATTTTACCAAAACCATTATTGTGGTTATCACCATTGCTGACGATTTACTTTGTGACATTATCACTTTCCTAATGTTTCCTAATGTATATATAATTGGATAAAATAGGCTATGGGGTGAACTTAACTCCCTCCATCCTGCACAAATTATCAAAATGGCATTCCAATTGTGTTGGTTGTTCATATGAGAGTACTGCTGCCACTCCATTGTTGTTAAGATCCTGGGATCGGTGGCAATTATGGTCTGTAAATCCTTTGTCCTTAACTGCAGGGAAATGTTACTTTTGGGTTAAGTCAAGAGGATCAGGAGAAATCTTTTTTTTTACCCTTGCAAAATTTCTGTTCATTTTCAGTCTAATTGTTCCTTGTTAAACTGACCTTCTTTCAACTCTCCCAACCCACCTCCCCCCGCCATTCTTTCTCCACCACCACCAACCTTCCAAATTTTCTCTCTATCTGTGAATATTCTATCATACAACAACCTTGTACAAATTCACACTGTAATCATAATATCTTATCAGCAGTAATGGTTCCATGGAAATTTACTTCTCGTTATGCCACATTTTTCTGATTGATTATTTGCAAATTTTGTTGCTCCATTCTCTAAAGATTTTTTTTATAAATCTAAGTTACCACTTATGAACTTTTGTGTCAATGACCTGCTGAGTTTCTCCAACACTTTCGTGAAAATAGTTTGCATTAACATTAACTTCTCCAGTTTCCATTTAGCCCCTCTCCTATCTCTCTCTCTCTCTCTCTCTCTCTCTCTCTCTCTCTCTCTCTCTTTCTCTCTCTCTCTCTCTCTCTCTCTCTCTCTCTCTCTCTCTCTCCCTATCCATCGGCCTCCAGATCCCCATCCACTTCCCCCTCTCACTTCTTAGCTTTTTCCTCTTCTGCCCTCCCACCTGCACCCACTTATGACCTCTCACCTGTTGGCCTGTTCTCCTCCTCCTCCCCCTTCTTCCTTTCTCTCCTCTCCTCCCCTCACCATTTTATTCAGACACCTGTCTGCTTTTTTCTCACACATTGATGAAGGGCTCAGGCCCAAAATGTTCATTATATCCCTTTGCTTCCTGTAGATGCTGCATCACCAGCAGAGCTTCTTCCACACTTTGGTGTACTGCATCTCCTCTTTCTGTTGTTTCCTTGCTAATTATATTCAGTACAGTACCTTTGGATACCAGTTAACTTTAGTGCTTCAACTAAACCTCCTATTAACTCACATTTTTTTATTTATCTTGTTCCACTTTTCAAAATTTTGTCCATTTATCTATTTGAAAAATAATACCAGTATATCTTTAATATATGTGCCAGTTTGGATTGATCCTTGTCTTTTCAAGTATTGGCATATTTATTTTTATATTAACCCAGTTAAGTTTACATTGTGGGCTTGTGATAGTACAGATTCTATCACCAATGTGTATATGTACAGATTGTAGTGTAGGATGACTGTGATTGGCTGAGAGCCTACTGGCAGCTCTTAAAGGATTGCTCCTAGCCAGACCAGGTCATTCTGGACTGGTCGGCCTACATGTGATATGCTCCAGTCTTTTAGTTAATAAAAGCCTTGGTTTGGATCAACAAGTCTTTGGTTCTTTCGATGTGCTCTACAGGGCTAAACCTTCCAATTGTCTTCTTCAATGGGCTCCAGTTCTCTGTTGGTCATGGGCTATTTGGGTAGGCCAGCCTCTGTGTGTGTGCAACTTGTGTAGCCTGTGACATCTCTTGACATGCTACTGCTGCAACCAGGTGCAAAGTTGAAAGAAAACAGGGAATTAGCGAATTAGTTGCAATGTATCAATGTGAAAAAACTTGCCATGGGTGAATACCTGGAAGTGTATGCATGTTGTAAAATGCATATGTGAATGTTGAAGATATAGGGAATGTGTAATTGAAAAAATGAATAATTGGTAAAAGTTTTGATTGAACAAGATTGTTGCTGGATGAGTGAAAGGGATGGAGAGCAATTTGTGGGTTTTGCTTGGAATTTCTACGTTAATGTTGAAGAGTATGGTTTGGTTTTGTCTGTTGCATGGAACTTCTGAAATGACTTTTGGTTATCGTCCCCCCAAAAATTTGATTAGCATCACTTCAGCCCAGAAGTATTTTCTCACAACTTCAATAAACAAGTTCCATTATCTCAAAGTCTTTGATTTGTATCAGAATCAGTCTGATTTTGTCAAAGTTTGTCCAGATCAAAATCCATAAGAAATTTAGCTTGGAATCCACAACTCCCAGTAGTCTTTGAGAATTTCACAATTTCTTTTTTATTGTGGGGGATACCAGGATCAGTCCTTCCTTTGAGATTAAGTTCAAATGGAGTTTCCTGTATTTGTCAGTATACCTTGCTTTGGATGGCTTATAAACATAAGTTTTCAGTAATGTTTTTGGAATCGCAATTGTTTTTGGCAGTATTACCACCTTGGGACATCATCAAAATATGACACATATTTTTCTTTCCTGAATACATAATTTATGACCATTGGATGAGGCCCACAGATGTAGAGTTACACATAAAATTGTTTGGTTTAAAATGTACCAACACACCTTAGGATTAATTTGCTTTGATTCTCCATGCACACCTGAGTATCACTTGTTTTAACATCAGACATATAAAGTGCACTGATTGTATTTTCATTTCTAGCCATTGGCTTCGTTTCATTTGTGAGTGTGTAAATAATGGCAAATTATATTATGACTCACTCACATGGTTTTACTTTTGGAATAGGTTTTGATTGCAGTAAGGAGAAATTGTGAGCACATTTTGAGCTCATCCTGCCCAAAATGCCCACAATTTGTTTCTAAGTTCATAGAACCATAGAACGTTATAGCAGATAAAACAGGCCCTTTGACCCTTTAGTCCATGCCAGACTATTATTCTGCTTAGTCCCACTGACCTGCACCCAGTCCATAGCTCTCCAAACCCATCCCATCCATGTATCTGTCCAAATTTCCTTAAATGTAAAAATTGAGTCAGCATTCACCACTTCAGCTGCCAGCTCATTCCACATTCACATGACTCTCTGTGTGAAGGTTCCCCCTAAAATTTTCCATTTCACCCTTAAATCATGTCCTCTCACCCAGCCTTAGTGGAAAAAGCCTACTTGCATTTATTCCATCTGTTTCTTCTTTGGCTTGGCTTCGCGGACGAAGATTTATGGAGGGGGTAAAAAGTCCACGTCAGCTGCAGGCTCGTTTGTGGCTGACAAGTCCGATGCGGGACAGGCAGACACGATTGCAGCGGTTGCAGGGGAAAATTGGTTGGTTGGGGTTGGGTGTTGGGTTTTTCCTCCTTTGCCTTTTGTCAGTGAGGTGGGCTCTGCGGTCTTCTTCAAAGGAGGATGCTGCCCGCCAAACTGTGAGGCGCCAAGATGCACGGTTTGAGGCGTTATCAGCCCACTGGCGGTGGTCAATGTGGCAGGCACCAAGAGATTTCTTTAGGCAGTCCTTGTACCTTTTCTTTGGTGCACCTCTGTCACGGTGGCCAGTGGAGAGCTCGCCATATATCACGATCTTGGGAAGGCGATGGTCCTCCATTCTGGAGACGTGACCCATCCAGCGCAGCTGGATCTTCAGCAGCGTGGACTCGATGCTGTCGACCTCTGCCATCTCGAGTACTTCGACGTTAGGGATGTAAGCGCTCCAATGGATGTTGAGGATGGAGCGGAGACAACGCTGGTGGAAGCGTTCTAGGAGCCGTAGGTGGTGCCGGTAGAGGACCCATGATTCGGAGCCGAACAGGAGTGTGGGTATGACAACGGCTCTGTATACGTTTATCTTTGTGAGGTTTTTCAGTTGGTTGTTTTTCCAGACTCTTTTGTGTAGTCTTCCAAAGGCGCTATTTGCCTTGGCGAGTCTGTTGTCTATCTCATTGTCGATCCTTGCATCTGATGAAATGTTGCAGCCGAGATAGGTAAACTGGTTGACCGTTTTGAGTTTTGTGTGCCCGATGGAGCCTCACGGACCTGTCCCCTGAAACCCTCTGGGATCAGTTGAAGACTACCATACTGCAATTCCATCTGTAGCCCTCATAATTTTGTATACATCTATTACATTTCCTAATCTGTTTCACTTTCCCTGTAACTCAAGTTCCTGAAGTCCCAGCAACATCATCTTCCCTGCACGCTTATTGATATCTTTCCTGTTGTTAGGTGACCAAAACTGCTCACAATACTCCAAATTTGGCCTCACCAATGTCTTAGGAAACTTTATCATAGCATCCCAACTCCAATACTCAGTACTTTGATTTATGAAGAGCAGTATGTCAAAAGCTCTCTTTGCAACCCCATCTATCTGTGACAACACTTTCAGGTATCTGTGTATTCTACCATACTCCTTAGTGTCCTACTGTTACGAGCCCAGAGGACCCCAAAACCCAGCAGCAATAGAAATTCACCAAGACAAATGGTGACTTAAACAAAAGTTGCTTTTAATTATCTTTAAACATGAAAACAGGATCAAACTTTAACTTATTACTATTAACTTAACCCCTTTCTAGTTCTAAGTGCATATGTATGTAATGTGTATATATTCAGAAAAGTTCTTTGATTCACAGTCCAATCTCACTTCTCCAAGGTCACTGGTATTGGTCAATTCTTATACTGTGCACAGAATTTAACATTTATGAATATTCACTGTTCAGGAAGGATCTTGTTGGTTTCAGGGAGATATTTATTGCTCGTTGGACACACACAAATTGATTCCCTCTGATCAGTCAATTTAGTGTCTTGCTGAAGAAACTTGCCCCATCATGGGTTTTCCAAATGATAACCTCTTCTTCCAGGTCGCCAGAGTTCCTCTTGTTCCCCTTATTTCAGGAGAAATACACTAGCCAGCCATTTCCTCTTGTAAGGACTACAAGGGCTTTCAACAGGCTGAACTCAGAACTCACAACCCATCTTCACAATGGGGTTTTAAACAAGCCTGCCAGCTTGCCGTGATGCAGCTTATAAAACTGCAAACTGACTTCTCTCTCTAAGAGAAGAATCCTTTTTTTTTACCTCTCTCTCTGTTTGTAAAAACCAGAACCCCTCCCAAGGCTCCAAATCCAATCCTTGAAAGATTTTTATCAGCATATCTATATATATATAGATATACATACATACATACATACATACATATATATATATATATATATATATATATATATATATATAACTCGTAACACCTACTATTTACCATGTATGTCCTACCTTGGTTTGTCCTTTCAAAATGCCACACCTCACACTTGTCTGCATTAAATTCCATCTACCATTTTTCAGCCAATTTTTCCAAATGGCCCAGATCCCTATACAAGCTTTGAAAACCTTACTTTCAGTTCACAATGTCTCCAGTCTTTGTGACATTTGCAAACTAGAAAATCAAATTTACCACAGGTCAATGATATAGATGACAAACAACAATGCTCCCAGCATTAGTCCCTGAGACACATTACTAGTCATAGGCCTCCAGTCTGAGAGCAATCATCCATTACCACTTTATGACTTCTCCCATTAAGGCAATGTCGAATCCAGTTTACTAACTCACCAGGAAAATGAGCGTCTGAACCTTCGTGACTAACTTTCCATATAGAACCTTACTAAATTCATGTAGACAACATCAACAACCTTTCCTTCGTCAACTTTGCTGGTAATCTCCTCAAAAAACTATACAAGATTGGTTAAACATGACCTACAACATGCAAAGCCATGTTGACTTTCCCTAATCGGTCCCTGGCAATCCAAATACTTGTTTATCCAATCTCTTAGGAAACCTACTACTGATGTCAGGCATATCTGGATTACTTCTGGAGCCTTTTTTAAACACTGGAACATAATCTACCTTCTAATCCTCCATCACCTCACCTGTGGCTAAATTTCAAATATTTCTGCCAAGGCCCTTGCAATTTCTACACTAGCCTCCCTCAAGGTCCGAGGGAATATCTTGTCAGGTCCTGGGAATTTATCCACCCTTATTTGCTTTAATACAGCAAGCACTTCCTCCTCTCTAATATGTATAAGTTCCATCATCTCACTGCTTGATTTCCTTTCTTCCATAGACACTGTGTCAGTTTTCTGAGTAAATGCTGATGCAAAAAAAAAACATTTAAGATTTCTCCCATCTCTTCTGGCTCCATGCATAGCTGACCACTCTGATTTTCAAATCTTCAAGGGGACCAATTTTGTACCTTTCTATACTTTTGTTCTTAATATTCCTGAAGGAAGACCTTGGGATTTTCCTTCACATTGTCTGCCAAAACCATCTCATGTCTTTTGATTTTCTTTTTGTATTTTTTCTTGCATTTTTACACTCCACAAGTACTTCATTTTCACATTACTTATACCTGTTATACACTTCTCTCTTCTGCTTATCCAGATCACCAATATCCCTCAAAAACCAAGTTCCCTATGCCTGTTAAATTTAATTTAATCCTGACAGGAACATACAAATTCTGTACTCTTAAAATTCTTTACATTTAAAATTACACCTTTGAATGCCTTCCCCTTACCAAATGCATCCTTGCCAAAAAACAACTTGTCCAAATCCACGTTTTCCAGAGCACCTCTCATTTCCTCAAATTGGCCTTTCTCCAGATTAGAATCTCAACCCGAGGACCAGACCTGTCCTTATCATGTCCTGTCTGGTTCTCTGACAGGTGATTCAGTATTGCATTTTATCTGGTTATATCTTGATTTAAAAAAATTTCCTGAACACATTTGACAAACTCCAAGCCATCCAGCCCTTTTACAGTATGGGAGTCCTAGTCAATATAGATTAACTGAATACTCACCTGTAGAATCAGAGGGGCAATTAGTAACTGATTTGCTATATTGAATATATTTCAGTCTTTGATGAACAAAAGCATCTTAAATTATAGTTTAAAATAGTGAATACACAAAATTGCTGGAGAAACTCAGCAGGTCCCACAGTGTTCATAGGAGGCCCTCGTCAAGGTATAAACAAAAAGCAAGCAAGTACCTGAATAAAAAGTAGGATGAAGAGGAAAGATGGGATGGTGTGAGGTGCATATGCCAACAGCCAAGAGGCCATAGATGGACATGGATAGGAGGAAAGGAGAGAAGAGCTGACAAATGAATGGGGTAGAGGGTAGCTCTATGAATGTAGAGCTGGAGGAAATGAGGCAGAGGCAGAGGGGTAGGAAAAGAGAGAGGACAAGGGAAGAAGAACTGGAGGAAATAAGACACAGGGATAAGGAATGAGAGAGATGAGAGGGGTGGTACCTAACAGAAATTGGAGAAGTCGATGTTAATGATGTCTGATTGGAGGGTGTTCAAATAGAATATGAGGTGTTGTTCCTCCAATTTGTGGGTGGTCTGAGTTGGGCATTGCATGAGACCATAAACAGGCATATTGGCAAGGGAATGAGATGGGGAATTGAATGGTTACCACTGGGATAACCCTGCTATAATAGCAGACATAGTGCAGGTGCTCAACAAAGCGATCTCCCAATCTGTGTCTAGTCTCTCTGATAGAGAAGAGACCACAATGGGAGCACCAGATACCATAGATGACCCCTGTAGATTCACAAATGAAGTGTTGCTTCACTTGGAAGGATTGTTTGGGGCCCTGAATGTTGGTGAGGGCGGAAGTGTGGGCACAACTGTAGCATTTTCTGTGGTCACAAGGGCAGGTACCAAAGGGGCGATAGGTGAAAAGGGAGGAGTGGATGAGGGAGTCATGGAGGGAGTGGTCTCTATAGAAGGTGGAGAAGGGAAGATATGTCTGGGGTGGGATCTTCTTGTAGGTTGGAGAAATGTTGAGGATGATATTTTGGATAAGGAGGCTGGTAGGTGGTAGGTGAGGACAAGGGAAATCCTGTCCTTGTTGCTTCTGGGGGCAGAGGGGGCCAGGGCAGATGCACCAAAATGTCGGCTATGTGGATGAGAGCCAAGTTGATGGTAGTGGAGGGGAAACCATGTGTTTAGGAAGACATCTTGGATGATATCGCATGGAAGAATTTCTCCTGTGAGCAGACGTGACAGACACAGAGGAATTGTGAGAAAAGAATAAAATCTTTGCAGGGGGCTGGGTGTGAAGAGATGTCATTTGGGTAACTGAAAGAGTTGATAGGTTTGTGGAAAATGTCTGTCAAGAGTTTGTTTCCCAAGATGGATCTCCCCATGGCAACCCATTTCAATTTCATGCCCATTGCCCTGCTAACATGTCTTTTCATAGTCTTTTGCACTGCCCAATTGAGACCACCCATAAATTGGAGGAACAACACCTGAAATGCTTTCTGAGCCATTTTCAACCAGATGGCATTAACAGTGACTTCTCTGGTTTGTATCAGCTCCCCCCCACCCTCCATCTCCTTCAATCCCTAGTCTCTTGTCTCCTTTCCTTCAGCTCTCCTCCCCTTTTCTCTCTCTTTCTTTCTTTCCCTATCCCTCCATCTCCTTTCTACATTCACAGAGGTATCCCCTTCCCTGATCAGTTCTCAACCTGTCGTTCCTGTCTTCCTATCCATCTCCACCCATGCTCTCTTGGCTGTTTGCCTATGCTCCTCCCCTACCCCTTCTTCTCTCCTCGCCCTTCCATTTTATTGCTTTTTGCTTATGTCTTTTTGAAGGGCTCAGGCCAAAAACACTCTTTATACATCTTTGCCTCATATGGGTGCTGCAGGAACTGTTGAGTTTCTACAGCAATTTTGTGTATTTACTTCAATCACAGTATCTGCAGGCTTTCTTGTTTTACTTTAAAAGAGTGAAAACTAGCTGATGAATCAATGTAGTTATTTTGCATATGGTTTAAAGTTTTTTTTAAATATCAAAAGTTTAAATTACAAATCTATTGTCAGATTACGTACATTACATCACATACAACCCTGAGATTCTTATTTTCCTGCAGGCCAGACGAGAAATATACATAGCTATATTTAAATGGATATTCTCTCCTGGAGTTCTGAAAGTTATCAAAGCACATAAATCAGACCGGAGAAGGTGAAAATCTGTGGTTTAGTCTCAACACGCATCCCAGTGTTGTGCAGGGGGTGCCTTCAAAGAGAGTTGGGATCAATTCTGGTGCAGAACTGTGCTGCATAAGATACTTGGAGGACCTAAATTGTGACTGGTGACATAGAAAGGTTGATGTATTGAACAAGAAAGCGTTGGATCAAATATGGCAGAAGGATGAGAACTGGACTTGGAAGAAAACAACATATAAAAACTAGGATGGTGAGTCCTGGTCTGTGTCTGGTTACTCCTAGTTAAGCTGTGGACTGAAGAACATATTAGATTTTGAGAAATGAGTTGGGACAATTAGAGATTGCTTTACTGTGGGAGTATTTGGAAATTAGCATTTGGACTGGTCATAAGAAGGTAAAATGTTCAATCATTATTGAAATTGAATAGTTTTATTGTCATAAGTTCCAAGATACAGTAAAAAAAATTGTTTTGCTTTCTCTCTGAGCATTCTGAACATAATTGCACTATCACTTTCAGTGATATTTCTTAGGTTGCGCTGGCTAATTATATTTTGAGCATAATATTTCTGAAATTGTTGAGAAATTCAGGTACAACACCTGATATTCTGTCTCGACATTCTCCAAGCAGGTGCCACCAATATCAATTTCTAATTTCTATCAACTCCCTCCCCCAGTCTCTCTCTTTCCATCATCCCTCTGCCTTCCTTCCTTCATCTTCCTACCCCTTCCCTTCCTTCTATTAGAAAATTATCTTTCTTAGCCCTCTGTCCTCTCCCCAATCATTTAGCTTTTTTTTCCCTACCTTCCCACTGTATCCACCTCTTAACTGTTAACCCTGTGCTCCTCCCCTCCTCTTCCCCAATCCCACATTATTATTCAGGCATCTGGCTGATCTTTTACATTTCTGAAAAGGGCTCAGGCCCGAAATGTCAAAGGCCTTCTATTGACACTGCATGACCTGTTGAGTATTTCCAGCACTTTTGTGCACTGTTTATCTGAAAATCGTATGACTGGTTTATAAGGTAAATGTACATAATTGATGGATTGATGGCTCTAGAATCTGAATTTTGCATGTGTCAATTTCCATTTCTTTATGTAAATATCATACAATTATAAATACTTTAACATATTGAAAATAACATTTTTAAGGATTATTTCAGCTTTTTAACTTAATTTAAAATTTTACAAAATAATTAAGTAGGTAGCCAAAATTTCATGCTTTGTTATTGCACATGTGACACCACTGACACTCCTTATCTAGGCAGGTTTGTAGGGCAGATTGTCATTGATTGGAAGCACATTGTTTTATCAGCAATTTGAAGGTGTATTCCAGCTAACAAGGGTTCTGTATCACTAGGTGTATAACAATTCACAGCATGCTATAAGATCAGACTCTGGAACATTAGTAGCCATCATTGTGCCTTCATCTTGCAGCAATTTAATTCCAATTTTCCCTCTAATTTTTAGTAGGCAGTGCATGCAAAAATCTTACGTTGTGCAAAATTTTTCCTGTGACAAAAGTTATTGCGCACTGAATGCTTGTGCAAATGTAAACTTGAAATTGTTTAAGATCATTTTGCCACAGCCTATCTCTGATGGCTAATAAAACTCTATTGGCCTGTTCTAATATAATACAAGTATGAATGTATTCTGTGAAGTAACCTATTTAGTTAAGATTTTATTCTTTCCTTTGAACTACTTCATTCAGTTTGTTGTTTCATTAAATAAAGCATCAATAAGTATTTCTTATTTTTATGTGATGCAATGTCTAAATAAGTTCATAACAGTAACACCCATTAATTCACAGATTATTATTATTAAATTTGCTGGAAATTGTTAGATTAAAATTCATTCAAAAACAAAGCACAGACCACAGTTTATGTAGGTTTACAAAATATTTGACATAAAACCTTACAGAATAACATACATATTTAAGTCATTTATTTTTCTCTCTTCTGTCTTTGGTACTTGCTTTGTAAAGTAAGCGTTGAGGATCATGAAACAATACAAGATGACTCGTGTGAGAGTCATTTTAAGGAAAAATTGTTTGATAAACTTTTGAAAGGCAATCTTGCTGTTAATTTAGCTAAAATGAATTTTGTCATCCTCAGCTGACTTATATTTTTAATATGTTGTTGGCCAAGGAAAATTGGAGCCTGTTCAGGTTAAAGTTCAGGAAATTTCTGAATTTCTTGCACCCACGAGTAAAAAACCTGTGAGGAGATTTTTAGGAATAGAAGGGTATTATAGGAAGTGCTGTAAAAAAAACTTTGCTGATATTGATCTTCCCCGACTAATGTTTTGAAGAAGAGTAATATGTTTATTTGGACAAACGTGTCAGGAATCATTTGACAAACTGAAATACAAACCTGTTCTTAAATCACCTGACTTTGAAAATCTCAAATTTTGAGATTTGTCTCCCTTGCATTGTATCATTTTAGAGTGTAATATTTACAAGAAAGATTGTCGATTAAAGTTTATAAAATTTTAACATTTTAGAAATTCAAAATTTTCCACTGTGGAAGGAGGTGTGATGCATGTCCTATGATTAATCCTTAGTTTAATGTTTGACTGTATTTCATATTTATATTACTTAGTAAAATTATTTTGTAGGATTGGTTTCAGGGGGCACAAAGACAACAGATTTGCATTTTTAAAACAGAGAGAGAGAGTTTCTTTCAAGATGGCAGCTGAAATCATCTCAGAGACAGATGTTTGCTGTAGAAAACGGGTTCCATAACTTTGAGGCAAGATAAGAGGGAATTTTTGTGATCACTCACATAAAGAAACATTGCTCTGAAAATGGCTTGGCAAAGAAAATTGTGAGTTTTTAAAGAGGTCTGAAGACATGATGTTTCAAAATGCTTCATAATTACTTCTGAACTGTAATTTTAAAAATCGTCAAGTTCAATATAAGAAATTTGATGCTGAAATTTATAATAGACTTTTCAGAATTATGCCAAAACTGTAATGGTTTGGGATTTAATCTCTCTCTCTCTCTCTCTCTCTCTCTCTCTCTCTCTCTCTCTCTCACACACACACATGCACACACTCACACACACACACACACACATTTGTGTAGAGTGAAGTTTAGAGTTAAGTAAGAACTGTTATGTTACTAATGGTAATAAAAACTATTATTTTGAATTTACCATTGTTTGGTGTATTTTCTATTGCTGTTTCTTTGTCAGTAATAATAAGATTTTATTAGAATTTCTAATAAGATTTATTAGAAGTTTGTAACAGCAGTGATATTGAAGAATGCAGAAATGCATAATGAGGCTGATTCACTAAATTGCTGTATATTGAAAATGTACTTGATTGTGTGTGATGTAAAACTTCAACCAAAGAATTCCTAAGCAAACATCTCCATTTTCTTTCTCCAAGTTGTTTGGACATTTTTGGTTTTCAGGCTAGGGATTTTGCAAATGGTGCTCCTTGCAGATAGATAGATAGATAGATGCCACTATATTCTGAAAACCCTCAATTACACCTATTGTGGACTTTGCAGGAGCATTATTTTATGAAAATGTTTTCCATCTTATTAAGTTCTCAATGCAATTCAGATGAAATTTCAGTGGGATAATTGGAACAATAACTACACAACAAGACTGAAATTAGTTCAAAGAAAAAGAGATTCTACCTACACATGCTTTGCATTTTACATCTGAATAAGAATGAAAATGTGTTAGTGATCTTGTGAGTGTTATGGCAAAATCTGGCATATTACTAAATAAAAAGCAGAAAACTAGAAGTTTAAAAGTATTCTCCTTTAGATTTGGTTGTTGAAATGGGAAAGCAATGTTGTTATGATCAATGTTTGAAGCACATCCTCTTGAAATATCTAATATTATTTTATATCAATTAACAGTTGACCTTTTTGCATGTGATATATTTCTTATAATAATTATGCTGCAACTGATAATATTGTGTAAAAATTTAATTCACCAGTAATTGTAGAGAACATCTCAGCTATTGATATCTGCGATTCTGCTCATATGCAATACAAAATAATGTTTTCCTGTAAGCTCCACAAGCCGATTTGAGTGGCACTCACAGGAAAGACTATTTGGTGCATCATGAATCAGAATCAGATTTATTGTTATAAACGTGTCATAAAATGTGTTATTTTGCAGCAGCAGAATTGTGCAGTACAAGGTGCAAAATTACTATAAATTTCAATAACCAAAACACATGATTTTGAAAATAAATAAATAGTACAAAAAAAGTGAATTAGTACCCAGAGGTTCATTGTCCATTCAGAAGTCTGATGGTGGAGGGAAAGAAGCTGTTTTTGTAACATTGCGAGTGTCTTCAGCCTCCTGCTCCTTTGGGTGGGTGGGCCTTCTTGAAGATAGAAGCTACTTTCTCAAGGCCTTGAATCAAAACCTGCCCTTGATGGAGTGACGGCTAATGTCAATGATGTCACTGGCTGAGTTTACAATCTTCTGTAGCCTGTCCATTGGGACCTGCATACCAGAGAGTGATGCAACCAGCCAGAGTGCTTGCCATGATACATCTGTAAAAATTTTCAGGTCTTTGATGACATACTAAATATCCTCAAATTCCTAACAAATTATATGTGCTGGTGTGCCTTCTTCATGATTGTATCAACATGATGGACCCAGGATAGGTCTTCAGAGATGTTGACACCAGAAATTTGAAGTCTCTTACCCTCTCCACTAATGACCCTTTAATGCTTCACCTTTCCTAGACCATAATCAATTCCTTGATTTTACTGATAGATCAGCTAGTTGCACTCAACTAGCTGATCTATCTCTCTCCTGTAACGCTTCCTCATTAACATCTGTGATTCTGCTGATAACCCTGGTGTCATTGGCAAATTTGTAATTGGCATTTGAGTTTTGCATAGCACCCTACTCATGGGTGTAGAGAGCAGAGCAGTGGGCTGAGCACACATCCTTGTGTGTCTGTGTTGATTGTCAGTGATTCTACTCTTCCGATGAGGAAATCGAGGATCCAGTTGCAGAAGAAGGCACAGAGGCCCAGGGTTTGAAGCTTGCTGATCAATACTGAGGGGATGATAATGTTGAAAACTAAGCTGTGGTCAGTGAAGAGTAACCTGATGTATGTGTTGTCTAGGTGATCCAGAGCTGAGCGAAGAACAAGTGATAGTTCATCTGCGATTGTGGCAGTAGGTAAATTGCAGTGGGTCCAGATCTTTGCTTAGATATGAGTTCATTCTGGCCATGACCAACCTCTCAAAGCATTTCTTCACAGTAGATGTGAGTTCTGCTGGACGATAGTCATTGCGGCAGGTCACCCTGTTTTTTTGGGCACCAGTATGATTGATGCCCTTTTTAAGCAGGTGGGAATCTCCTAATGCAGTAAGGAGAGATGGAAAATGTTGATGAATACTCCATCTAGTTGGCTGGCACAGAATTTCAGTACCTTGCCTAGGACACTATCAGGGTCTGACACCTCTTGCAAGATGTTCTGAAGTTAGCCTCTGAAACAGATATCACAGGTTCCCCAGCTTCTACAGCGATTCACATTGGTATAGTTGAATTCAAATTAAAGCATAAAAGGTGTTCAGCTCATCAGGGAGTGGAAGCATCACAGCCATTTATAATGTTAGGTTTGGCTTTGTAGGATGTAATGGCCTGCAAGCCCTGCCATAGATGGCGTGTATCTGTTTTTAACTTCACTCAGAATAATTTCTTTGATATTAATATTGCCTTCAGTTCAGCTTCCGATAGCTATTTGGATCACTGGTCTTAAATGCCATTGATCTTGTGCTCAGCATTCAAATTTGAAGATGAATCATTGAATATGATTCAGTCCATCGATTCAAAGCAGTCCTGCATGCACTTCTCTGCCTCCCACGAATTTGAATTCCTGTGATTTTCTGGCTATCTGTCCAATGAAAATTGCTCTAATGTTGCCCAAAAGCCAAAATTTCCCATTGGACCTCATTAATACTAAGAGAAATATCATCAGATGCTCCTTGGAACTATCATGAATAAACTAATGATCTTGAATGGATGTCCAGATGCTCTCTGGCATTTAAAGGCACTGGTGATGTCAGAGGGCAGAGAAAGTGCACGATGTTTAGAAGACTCAGATCCTCATTGTTATATTTCATATAAATTATGATATTGCCACAATTTAATAAATGTGTGTTGAGAACTAATGTTTTTTTTCTTTTGGTATATTTGTGGTACCGCATCAAACACAAGCTAGCAGCCACTCACCATGTGATCGCTTCTGCAATCAATTATGTTTTTTACGCAGCCACTGTGTTCCAGAAATTTATTCCCATTTTCCCAGAATGCATGCTGTGTAAAAAGCTCAGAATGGGAATGAGGGTGTCATTCCCATTCCAATATTTTACTTCCTAGACCCCTTGTAAATTTCCCGGAATGCCTGCAGCCTAAAGTGAACAACAGGCATTCCGTAAACAACGAGCTAATGAATAGGATGTATCAATGACACCTGATGACACTAAAGCACACTTCCGGTATGCTATCTAAACACGCATAAAGAAACGGAGACTTGGAGTTTTGGTCGTTTGTGTGTGACATACTTCAGACCGGTAAAATCTAAAGTCTAAAAAACATATTTGACTCCTCATAAAATTTGGTCTCAGGGCCAGTTATATTCTATGAATCTTTAATATCCAGGCAATGAACTCTCTTAAACATATGCAGAACATTCAGACAGAGTTAGCCAGGTGATCTCACAATGTCACACAAATTCAACCATTATTGCATATGTACTTTGTTTAGCACAGAACAAAGGTATTCTGTACATTCTGTGATTAGTTACAGATGGTTATACGATGCAAGACTGTTCCTGGATGTCAAAGAGAAGACCCAGGTACAGGCAACAGATTTTATAAACAGACTGATTTCATCAGACAGTTGTCAGTTGGAACAGACTGTCAGTTAACATTCAATACGTTGTTATGGATGATTTGATATTCATTCAATTATATTCACGCAGACTCACTCAGGCACAGGGTATTGGTGACTTTCAATTGAAGGACTCACACAGGGTGCGGGCAGGTGGAGCCTGGCTCATGGGAACTAGGTATTGGAATGGGATTCATGAGGGTGCTGGGGGCAAGAAGGGCTCCTGAGGGGCCTTGGGCGCTGAAGACTTCCTAGCTGTATTAAAGATTTGGTTCTGGAGCTCAGGTTACTGATGATTTGAACTGAGTTTGCATGGCTTTTAAGACTTTGAGAGTGTTGGAGGCAAATCCACGATCCTAGTGTATGCAGGGATTAGGGTTTTACACAAGTCCATGGACACTTAGTGTCTTTGAAGGGACTCTCTTTTGTTTTTCTTTCTCTTATTGCTCAAGGCAACATATTGTTTGCCTTAGAGCAGAAAAAAAAGTTGAAGTATGTCATGTATATTACATGTTTAATGTATTATTACATGACAACAAAAGGAACCATTTGAAACTTTGAAGTACATCTGCATGCTATGTCTTCAAATAAGTATGGTCCGAGAGTATGCAGATACTTAGCTTTTTGTCCCAGTAACACTCTCAAGCATTGCACACAGCTAGGATTTCAATTTGTAATTTTATAGAGTTTAAACATAATTTGAAAACTATTTAAATAGTAGATATCAGTTGTAAAAGATTGAAAGTAAAATAGTTGTTTCAATCTGTAGGCTGATTATTACCAACAATTCAATAGGCACAAACTCAAATAAATTTGCTCTCTCAAATAAATAATATTGTAAGTCAACTGGAATTTAGTACCATGTTGGTATTATTAAAAAACTTAGGTTTATATCACAAATAGCAATCTTTTACAGTTAAAAATTACAAGTCACTTTGGGATCAGAAATTAGTTATGTAGACAAATGCTAAGTGATGGTAAGAGACATCTTTAAAACTGAATCAGAAAACAACTCATTCAGGAAAGTTTTCAAGGAGCACATAGAGCTGAGAAAGAATTCATAAAACTGAGATGGTCCTAGGTTCCACCTCAAATATTGAGTGAAAACAGAACTGGATTTAAACAAAATGCAGGATTGTGCTTTTTTGGGAAAAGGCAATCAATCTGCAACAATGAAATTCCATGATCATTTTAGCAGCTATCTATATCTCATCACTTTATACAATTTAATGGGAACTGAATTAGCTGAAAATTGGTGTCAGTGATAATGAGGACCTCAGAATTGCAGAGTTGTAGACCTTACAATTACATTGTTTTCTATCACTTTGTAATGCTTATGAATAGGTTTTTAAGGGTTTATAACTGGTCAAGTTGAATCTTTTTTTGTGTGAGTGAGGTATACCTGGACAAATACCTATATTAAAAACGCATAAATGCTGGAGGAACTCAGCAGGTCCCGTCGCTTCCATAGGAGGTAAAGATATGTAACTGATGTTTCAGACCTGAGCACTTCTTCAAGATAGGAATAAAAACAGACGGGCTTACTACAATCACCATGTCTGCAGGTTTTTGTGTTTCACTACAAATATCTATATTATCAGTGTTGCATGTGTGCTTGAATAAAGGCTATGGTATTGAGTACTAAATCTCGCAGCCATTTCTTGATAAGTAGTCGTTAAGAGAAATAAATCCACCCACCCTCTTTGTAGAACTATAGTAATTTTATTAAGCTTGAGTCCTGGGTAAACTTGTACCTCTCACTTTGTTCATTTTAGATTGGTCACAGTGGTTGAGCTACCGAAAGAAAATAGACACACACACCAAGAGCAGTTCAGTTTATACAAATGTTTATTACAAATTCAAAAGCTGATTTCAAACTACAATATGCTAGCCCTTCCCAACTATACTTATCAATGCCTGGACTGGTCCCAACTGCCGAAACGAGGCAATGACTGCATACCTGTAGTAGGTTGTCAGGGCACCAGTAACAGCTTCTCCAATTCCCTCGACCGGGACGTTAGCTGGACTCTAGAAGTTCTTCTTCTTGCTGAGAGATGTTGCCACCTCTCAGAGAATCTCAAACTTCAGCAGCGGGACCATGGCTTATATTACCCAAAAACTGCTTACCCAAGCACCCATTCCCAGCACAGTAAGAAAGATAAGCGAGCAAGCTAGCATAGGCTTCTATAGAATAACACAACTTTCTAGCTTATCACTTTGAATACAATGGTTTATTTTGCGTCAAGGTTAGGTCTCTGCCTGAAAGACTGTGACCAAAACAAGCAGGAAGATTAAATGTTCTTGGTACACAGATGTCTTTTTGTCAGATAACTGCATCTCTGGGCTTCATGGTGGAATTTAGCTTATGTCTGCTGAGACTCAAGCAGGTTACTGATTCTCAGCCTTGCAGGAGCAAAAAATATGGTTTAAAGCTAAAGCAAAAAGCATGGTTTAAATCCTCCAATACAGCTTAGAGTAACTGGAAGAAGGACTACCAGTTGAAGCTCCACTTCCCAAAATACAATTTTCCCACGCTGCTGCTCCTGGCACATGTATGGCAGAGTCCATGGATGCCACACTGGCCTCTTCACCCACCTGAGAATCCACAGACAGTGGTTAACACGGTGAAGCTGTGAGTAGAGCAGTTGGAACACAGAGCTCTGGAGACCTGGGTTCAATACTGACCTCTGTGCTCTCTGAGTAGAGTTTGCATGTTCTCTGTTATTATGCGAGTGTTCTCCGGGTGCTCCACTTACCAAAGTGGTGTTCCAATTGATAGTTTAATAAACTACTGTAAATTGCCTCTGGTGTGCAGGGAGCAGTAAAGTTTGGGGTGGGGGTGAATAAAAGAGGATAAATTAAACAGGTGCTTGATTGCGGTGTGGATTCAATGGGCTGAGGGTCTCTTTCAGTGTTGTAAAGCTCTAAATTTGGGAGAGATAGCAGGTCACCCCTAACCACAAGGGATTCCCTGAGAAAGGAATTTCTTTGCTCTGAGTGTTCCTGTGATGGTTCTTCTAAATGCGCTGCACCATCTGTGGCTGCTGGAAAAGCACGAGAAGCAACAAGCCTGAGGGAGCAGAAGGCGAATCAAAATTTATTGTCATTAAATTTGTTGTTTTGCAGTTGCATTTCAGTGCAAATATTACTTTCAATTACATTTCAGTAATAAACAAATGGTGCAAGAATATCAGATAAAATGAGGTAGTGACTGACTCATTGTCCATTCAGAAATCTGATCATCGAGGGGAAGAAGGCGTCTTTGTGCTGCTGGGTGCTCTGGGAGACCTTCATCCAAATCAATGCTCAGAGAGACTTGTGAACCAAGGCCGTTTAGTCATGTCTGAATTGTCCAGTCCACCAAAAATATATATGGTCTATCCATATCCATATAGTACAAGCCAAGTGCTCCATCTGGAAGAAAAATAATTTATAGTCACGAACCTCTTACAATTCTCCACTTTAATGATGAAATCTCCTTGTAACATTTGTAATTAATTGAGCAACTTTCAATTAATCTGATTTGTATTTTCTGGATTACACATTTAGGTTTGGTACCTCTAAGTACACTGTTAAAGATAATAATGTTTGTGACCAATATGCTATGATTAATCTTTAGTTTAATGCTAAATTATATTTCATATTTATATGTCTTAGTAAGGTCATTTTGTGGGATTGGTTTCAGGGGCATTAAAACAACATTTTTCCATTTTAAAAACACATAGAAAGAGATTATCTGTCAAGAAGTCAGATGACAATCTCCAAGACCGAAGTCTGCTGTGACTACAGTTACAGAGAGAGATGAAAGATGGCTGTGTTGAAAAAGATAAAGGTGGATAAATCTCCGGGACCGGACAAAATATTCCCAAGGACACTCAGGGAGGCTTGTGGACAGATAGTGGTGCCATTAACAGAGATATTTAAGTTGTCACTGGTCACGGGGGTAGTGCCAAGGGATTGGAGGGTGGCGCATGTGGTTCCGCTGTTTAAGAAAGGGTCCAAATGTAAATCTGGGAATTAGAGGCCCGTGAGTCTGACGTCTGTGGTGGGTAAGTTTATGGAAAGTGTTCTGAGGGATGGTATTTACAAATATTAGGAGGTACAGGGATTGATAGGGAGTAATCAGCATGGTTTTGTCAGGGGTAGATCATGCTTGACAAACCTGATTGAGTTTTTCGAGGGGGTTACAAAAAAGGTTGATGAAGGGAAAGCTGTGGATGTTGTCTATTTAGACTTTAGTAAAGCTTTTGACAAAGTTCCCCACAGGAGGTTAGGAAAAAAGGTGGAGGCATTAGGTATAAATAAGGAGGAAGTGAAATGGATTCAGCAATGGTTGGATGGGAGGTGTCAGAGAGTAGTGGTAGAAAATTGTTTGTCCAATTGGAGGCCGGTGACTAGTGGAGTTCCTCAGGGATCGGTCCTGGGTCCACTATTGTTTGTTACATATATATTAACGATCTGGAAGTAGGGGTGGAGAATTGGATAAGCAAGTTTGCGGATGATACAAAGATTGGTGGTGTTGTGGACAGTGAGGAAGATTACCGTAGATTAAAAGGTGATTTAGGAAGGCTGGAGGTGTGGGCTGAGAAATGGCTGATGGAATTTAATACAGATAAGTGTGAGGTGTTACATTTTGGAAAGGCAAATCTAAATAGGTCCTATGCATCAAATGGTAGGCTATTGAGATGTGCAGAGCACAAAGGAATTTAGGAGTGATGGTAAATAGTACCCTCAAGGCTGATACTCAGGTAGATGGTGTGGTGAAGAAGGCATTTGGAATGTTGGCCTTCATAAATCGGAGTATTGAATTCAAGAGTAGGGAGGTTATGATGAAATTGTACAAGGCATTGGTGAGGCCAAATTTGGAGTACTGTGTACAGTTTTGGTCACCAAATTATAGGAAAGATATAAACAAAATAGAGAGAGTGCAGAGAAGGTTCACGAGAATGTTGACAGGATTTCAAGGTTTGCATTACAGGGAAAGGTTGTGCAGACTAGGGCTTTTGTCTCTGGAGCATAGAAGATTGAGGGGGGACTTGATAGAGGTGTTTAAGATTTTAAAAGGGACAGACAGAGTAAATGTGGATAGACTTTTTCAATTAAGAGTGGGGGAGATTCAAACTAGAGGGCATGGTTTAAGATTGAAGGGGGAAAATTATAAGGGGAACATGAGGGGAACTTTCTTTACGCAAAGGGTGGTAGAGATGTGGAATGAGCTTCCGGCAGACGTGGTCGAGTCGGGATCATTGGTTACATTTAAGGATAGACTGGATAGTTACATAGAGAGGAGAGGACTGGAGGGGTATGGACCGGGTGCTGGTCAGTGGGACTAGGAGGGTGGGGATTTGTTACAGCATGGATTAGTAGGGCCGAACTGGCCTGTTCTGTGCTGTAAGTGGTTATATGGCTATAAGGTTATATTGTTATTTGGTGATGGTTTTTGAGATAAGGAGAACAATAGACTGTTTACAAAAAGCCATTTTGCTGGTCCATCCCATAGAATTTGGAAGCAGGAGATAAACCATCAAACAAAGATTAAATTATGCTTTTTAATATGAAATTGTAAAAAGGTTCAAAAAACTTAAAATAATGTTATGATGTCATACCATGTGACATGAGAGATTTGCAAGAAATATATTATCACAATCAGAGACAAAGGGGGTTAGTTGAAGTGAAGACCATCCTGTATCCATCAACCATCTCAATTTTTGCATTTTACTTACTCACTGGTCATCTCCTGTTTGAATGTAAAGCACTTCTTTTACAGAGGTCCAAACATCATATTGTTTCATCTGACTAACATTGGTGGCACTATTGTTAGGTGAATTGACCTCTGCCTTGTGGGGACCATGACAATGTAAGTATTAAAGTAATGACAAAAGTAGAAAAGCAGAGTGCATTCCATTCTATATTTTGATGATTCAGCAAGGCTAAATCAACAAGAACTTCATATTTGGAAAAGACAATAAAAGACTATTAACCATTGGGTAAGGGACACGACTGGTATAACGAATCCTAAAAATCATGAGTCATTAAGTCTTTCAAATGTTATGGAAAGCTGGAAGTTTGTCTATTTAAATATGCATCCTGAGCCACGCCACAGACTCCCTTGTGGTGAAACTTGCTGCATGTGACAGTGCTTCTTGCTGTAACAAGGTTCTCATGCTTTGCAAAGTGACAATAGAGTATGGTAACTGTATTTGCCAAGTAAACTCGGGTCACCTTTCACAGACAGCATGCCAGCTAAATTTCATATTTCCTCTGAACATCCATTTGTTTTCTCCTCCTCTTTCCCTTTTTTTGCAATATAAAACTTGTTTGATTTCTCACTGTTCCCAGCACTGAAGAAATGCTACTGACCTGAAACACTGATTCTGTTTTCATCTCCACAGAGGCTGCTTCACCACTGAGCACTTTCAGCATTTTCTCATTTGATGTCACATCTTTATGCAAAAACTGGACTAATACGTTTCAGATGGTGTTTTTATTCATTGTAACACAATAGCTCCCTTCAAATAAACAACAGCCTTTTATAATTGAGAGGAGAGTCAGGGCTTCTTTAAACTGGGTAAAGTTTTTCCTTTGTAGCATGAATCATCAGTAAATTCAGCACAACATTTCTTGGAACTGTGCAGGTAGAGCCCAGGGCAATCATAACCTTTCTTTAAATCCATGACCTTTCTTTCTTCACAACGAAATGATCAGATATACGTGGTCCTCCAACAGCCACATGTGATTCCACTTTGAATGCTTCCTTTGGTTTACCCTCCACAGCTGGTAATGGTATTGTCACAATCACAGAAATATCTGAGACAAATTTTGTCATGCTTGTAAGAATCAGTAGCATCAAATACCAGCAGAAATCCATGCACTGCATTCCTTGTTGGAATCACTTTGCAATTGGATCAATGACTTCCCCATTGGCAGACCCCAATCAGTGCAGATTAGCAAACACCTTCTCAAGGCTGTGTGCTTTGTTCCCTCTATACACATGATTGCACTGCCAATTTTGGCTCTAACGTGACCTGCAAATTTGCTGACACCACCATTGTTGTTGGCTGAAAAATAGGTAATGCTGGTTCACAATATAGAATGGAGATTGAGAACCTGAATAACAAGCTTACTCTCAATGAATCAAGAATAGGGAGCTGATTGAGAACTTTAAGAAGGGGAATGGGAGTGACCATCCACCTGTTTACATCAACAGAAGACTGGAGGGTTCAAGTTCCTGAATGTCCACATATTGATGAAATTCTCTTGGGGCCAGCATATCAATGCAACCACGAAGAAGGCACACCAACGCCTCTACTCTCTGGGAATTAGAGCCATAGAACATTACAGTAGAGAAATATTTCTAGCCTGTGCTGAACCAATTTTTGAGTAGTCCCACTGACCTTCACCCAACCTATAGCCCTCCATACCTCTCCCATCCATGTAGCTGTCCAAATTCTTAAATGCTAAATTGATTCCGCATTCACCACTTCAGCTAACAGCTCATTCCACACACCCACCACACTCTGTATGAAGGAGATCATCCTCATGCTTCCCCTTAAACTTTTCCCCTTTTACACTTAGCCCATGTCTTCTGGTTTGTATCTCACCTACCCTCAGTGGAAAAAGCCTATCTACTCTTACTCTGTCTACCCACCTCATAATTTTAAATTCCTCTGTCAATCTCCTCTCATTCATCTACATTCCAGGGAAATAAAGTCTTAACCTGTTTAACCTCTCCCTGTATCTCAGTTTCTGAAGTCCAGGAAACATCCTAGTAAATCTTTTCTTCATTCTTTCTATTCTATAATTTTTTTTGTAGTTAGATGACCAAAACTGCACAGAATACTCCAAATTTGCCCTCACCATTATCTTATACGTCCTTTCGATAATATCCCAACTCCAATACGCAATATCTTAATTTATGAAGGCCAATATGCCAAAATCTCTCTATCTTTGACACCACATCTCCATATCCACCTGTGACACCACTTTCAGGGAATTATGTGTCTGTATTCTCAGATCTCTGTTCTACCAAACACCTCAGTGCCCTACCATTTACCATATATGTCCTTCCAAAATGCAACATCTCATACTTGTCTGCATTAAATTCCATCTGCCATTTTCCAGCTCATTTTTCCATCTGGTCCAGATCCCTCTGCAAGCTTTGAAAACCTTCTTCATTGTCCACAATGCCCCCAATCTTGATGACATTGGCAAAACTGCATATTATCCAGATCATTGATATAGATGACAAACAACAGCACTGATCCTTGAGGCACACCACTAGTGACTAGTGGCATCCAGTCTGAAAAGCAATCATCACCTACTCCTCTCTGACTTCTCACATCAAGCCATTGTCGAATCTAGTTCGGTACTTCACCATGAAAACCTAGTTTCTGACCCTTCCTGACCAAAGGCCTTACTAAAGTCCATGTAGACACCATCCACAGCCTTTCCTTCATCAACTTCCCTGGTAACATTCTCAAAAATAGCTATAAGATTGGTTAAACACGACCTACCATGCACAAAACCATGTTGACTATCCCTGATAAGTTTCTGGCTATACAAATAATTGTATACCCAATCTCTTAGAACACCTTCCAATAATTTATATAGTACTGACATCAGGCGCACTAGCTTATAATTTCCAGGGTTACTTTTGGATCCCTTTTTAAACAACAGAACAATGTGAGCTACCCTCCAATCCTCCAGCACCATACCCACTGCTAAGGACATTTTAAATATTTCTGCCAGACCCCCTGCATTTTCTACACTAGCATCCCTCAAGGTCCGAGGCACTTGGAGATTTATCCCCTCTTATTTGCTTTAAGACAGAAAGCACTTCCTCCTCTTTAATCGGTATAGATTCCATGACCTCACTGCTTGTTTTCCTTACTTTCCATGACTGTCCCCTTTTCCTGAGTGAATACTGATGAAAAAAATGTATTTAAAATCTTCCCTATCTGTTTTGGCTCCAGAAGATGCATGTGGGAAAATCATAACAGGAATAAAACACTCAATTTATAGAAGATGAGTGTGGGAAAACCATAAAGGGAATAAAATACACCCACACACACACACTCTAAACTAGGTACATACAATCAAGGAAAAACAATATATCTTCTACCTTTTGACTCATGGCATGGTTCTATGCTACTAGGGATACTAACTAAAATGCTCCTAACCCAATAACATCTAACCAATGGTTTCTCTAGAGCCGTTACACAGTGCTTGGACTGGAGTGAAACAGGGTAGTCCCTTGAAGTTGGCAAAGAGAAAGAACCATGCACACATGGTGCCCTTTATAGTACTGTAGGGCTGGGGGTCCAGCCCAGGTAATTTACAGAGCGACAATGGCTCAGTGCCAGCAAAATCTGATTGATTACAATGGTCAATGTCCCAAGGCGAAGTACAAAGGAACTTCAAGGGGCTAATGGTCAGGTGTACACTGATGGATGAGGTGGGGCCAAACCTTGATTGGCAGGTGGTTTGTCTTCCGACAAGGTAGTGGGCAGTGCTGGCATGTGACAGCCATGATCCTCCACAACACAAGGTTTTTTTTGCAATTTTTTTACTCCTCAAGTACCTCATTTGTCTATATTGCCTATACCTGCTATACATCTCTCTTTTCTTCTGAACCAGATCCCCAATATCCCTCAAAATCCAAGGTTTGCTATGCCTGCTAAGCTTGCCTTTAATCCTGACAAGAATGTACAAACTCAGTACTTTCAAAATTCAATCTTTGAAGGTCCTCCACTTACCCTGCACATCCTTGCCCAAAAACAACTTATTCCAATCCATACATTCTCGATCCTTTCTCATTTCCTCAAAATTAGCCTTTCTCCAATTTAAAATCTCAACCCAAGGCCCAGACCTATACTTCTCCATGATTAACTTGAAACTATTGGCATTCTGGTCACTGGACCCAAAAATATTCCCCAACACATCCTTCTGTCACCTGTCCTGTCTTGTTCCCTAATGGGAGATCCAATATTGCACTTACTCTCTCTAGTTGGTACCTCTATATATTGATATAGAAAACTTTCCTGAACATGTTTCATCAACTCCAAGCCATTTAGTCCTTTTACAGCATGGGAGTCCCAATTAATATGCGGAAAATTAAAATGTCAGACTATTACAACCTGATATTTCCTGCAGCTGTCTGCTATCTCTCTACAGATTTGTTTCTCCAGTGTACCAGGTGCCAGCATACCCACTTTCTCCTTCAAATGGGTGAGTACTGAAGTGGGAGATTCCTGCTGCCTATGTGCTGCCAGAATGAAATCTCCTGGGATCGTTAGGGGAGTTCTGCAGAAGACATAGCCAGATCCTCCTTCAGCACAGCAAGGATACCTGAAAGTACCCAAGGCTGTTCACCTAGCCAATCTTAAGACATGCCATGAGACCAGTTTTCATATGACAGTGAAAATGTTCGACTAACCCATTGGACTGGGATGATAGGCCACTGACTGATGTGGCTGCATGCCCAGCAACTGTGTACTTGTGGACCATAACCCGGACATAAACTGAGGTCCTCTGTTAGAAGAGATATGGATGGGTAGTCCAAAACATGCTATCCAATTGGTGATGAGGGCTCTTGCACAAGCTGAGCCATATGAATTTGTCCACCATGAGCCTTGTTGTCATCCTAATCAAGGGGTGAGCCAAAACTGTGTATGGCGTCAAACACCCGATGTCGCCAAGCAGCTGGTATAATGGACCTCGGTTGGCTGGTGGATATGTCACTAAGTAGGGAGGCATTTGCTGGACCAAAGTGTATGTCCTCCAATTTCAGTCCCGAGATGGCCGTGCGATATGCGACCATCTCCTCATCTTCCTACTGAGCTGCTGCCAAAGCTGGTGTCATCTATACCGGGAGCTGGCGAATGGAGGGAAGTGATGGTGGTGCGGGATAGCGTGTCGGCGACTAGATTGCTATTACTCGCGATGTTTTTTTATCATAGTCGTAAACTCTGAAATGTATGGGGGGTGGTGGTGGTTCTTGTTGTTGTTTATAGACCTTTTCCTTAAGGCTCAAACTTCATTGACCTCCTTGAAATATTAAAAGTTATAAATGATTAATTCCATGTGGTAAAGGGTGGACTTGTGGCAACCAGGATTCTATTCTAGTTTCTTACTTTTCTTATGTTTTCTTACTTATTTAATTTCTTCTTCCTTTCTCTTTTTATTTTCTTTTGGGGTTAATTTAGTGGGGGTGGGGCTGGAGGGTTGGGATCTAATAGATTTGATATTAATATTTGAATGTTATATTTTGTACTTGGGCATTTATTACATATATGGAAAACTTTAATTTTTTTTAAAATAAGTAGGTTACACATAAATAGGAAGTGACATCCCTGCTCCTCTACTCAATGCCCTGACCGATGAAGTCAAGCATGTCAAACCCCTATTGATTCAGATAACTTCAGCAAGAAAGGCAAGTTGTTCACTAAATGTGTTGATCACTTATTGAAAGCAACTCCAGGTTCAAGTTCAAGTTTATTATCACATTACAGGATCAATATTTTTAAGATGCATGAAGATTTGAGTTGTTGTTGAGTGGTCATTTATATTTAAATTTATAATTCTGAATAATGAGAGAATAGGAAATGATTCAAACATGTTGCAGGAAAAATGACCCAAAATTTTTGAAACCTAACTTTATACATTTTAAATTGAAAATACGTGACATAAATTTATTTCAATTCAAATAGTGCTTTATAGTGGATTGAGTAATGGATCAAGTAATGGCAAAGTATTTGCAGTATCAAGTCTATATCCTCTCTTTGCAGGCCTGGGCCAAGCCACAGATTCCTCAAGCAAAAAATAATGGGAGTCATTTTACTCCTGGCCACAAACTTGATGGTAGTTTTTCTTTAAGAACTCACAACTTTGTGCTTTCAAATACATCATTTACAAAGTTATAACTTTTAAGGAGAAAGGATAATCACTGAAGGTAAAGTACTATTGCCAATAAATCCAACGTCACTACCCTGTATAGTTTAGTCACCATTTTCATGAAACTATGTACCAGCATCTCTACTTCTTCAGATCCCTGAGGAAATTTGTATGTCACCCGCATCCTTTAACATCTTCCATAGATACACTTTTGAAGGCATTCAGTCAGGATGCATCTCTGCACAAAGCAGGAACTACAGAGCCATAAACATGACTCAGGCCACTACACAAATCATCCTACCCTCGACCAATTTCATCTAAACCTCTGCTGCCTTGGAGTAGCAGCCAATTGAAAGATTCATTCCACCCTGACCATGCTCTTCACCCCTTCCCAATAAGAAGATCCACGAATGTGAAATCACATTCTACCATCTGTTTTATTTGTTGTACAATGTGTGAGATGTCTACCTGCTCTATTCACAAAACCAAAAGCACCTTGGTGCACGTGTAGACTGTGAACTCTCTGCCCTCTAAGAAATAGCAAAAATGCCATATGGCCAAGTAGAAGGCAAGGAACTCCCTGTTAAAGGCACTGTACTTCTGCTCCAGTGGTCTCAAATGAGGCAGGGGTTTCCAGGTGCCATTGATGAGCTGTTTCAGGTCCCCATCTACTGCAGTGCCTAACACATCCACCGTCAGAGACATTGGCACGTTAACCTTTGTGTTTTGTGAACTATAAAAATGCTCTTTTTATTGATAATGTCAAATTGTTTGCCCAAATAATTTACATCATTAGCTCTCTGTGGTGATCAGATTAACAGTTTCATACTCTGATCATTTAATAAAACTCTGAATCAGTTAAATGCTTCAAATCTGTTGATCACCAGAAGAAAACAGCAGAAATTTCAGTTCAGCAGGTTATTATCTCATAATAATATTACTCATACCTTTCCAAATCCAGTAAGGTTGGTGAATTCAAAATAAAATTCTTGTTACAAAAATTTCTGTTGGTGTGTTCAATCTTTCGAGCAATAATCCAACAGAAAAACGAATGCTAAGTTTTTTTTTCTTTAATTGAGATTTGACCAGGGTGTTTTTTTATTATCAATTGCAAGTGAAGGTGCAGTCCTTCGGAGCCCTTCTTCAGCTGTCCCTCTGGGTTGAAGATGACTTGATTTCACTCTGCTGCAGACGGTTTAATTTGACTGAGAGGGCAAGGATTTGGGTATTTTCTGCTACTTCCACTGCTTCAGCTGTCTACCTGAATACTCTCAACTTATGGATTCAAGTTTCTCAATGCTATTCCATGTGCTCCTTCTCCATTTTGACTGTTCATGGGTCCGATATTTCCAGGGTCAACAGGAATGTTGATATATTTTCAGGAAGGTTTTGAGATTTTTGTTTATTGGCCTGGAATCTCATTTCACGACAGAGCTTTGCACGCTGGAGGTCCATAGGAGAGTGCAGCTACTGGAATCTGGAGCAACAATCTGTCAGAGGAATTTAGTAGATTGAGCAGAATCAGTGGGAGAAAAAGAATGGACAACATTTCAGAATGGAACCGTGGCAATTTTTTTTTCTCTACAGATGCTGCTCACGACATTGAGTTCTCCAGTAGATTGTTTGTTACTTTGAATATTATGTTTGTTGCAGGCACATCACCAATCTGGTAAGCCCAAATGGAGTGTCTTGAGTAAAATTAGGGCCTCAATGATAAAGATTTTGGCCTGTGAGAGGCGATTGACATTGATTTGTTTATCCTTCCAGTGGATTTTGCAGAGGCATTGGGAGTTAAATCTTTTCAATGGTTTCATGTGGTGCCCAGATCAGCAGGAGCTGATCGGAAGGTGAGAATGATAACAATGGTAATGAGTTTATTATCATACACATTGAATAGTGTATACCTGCACTGAAATTCTTAGTTGCTGCAGCCAAGCAGGTTCTTTGTTAAAAAAATAGTTTCCATTAAATTAAATTAAAAAGCGATAATAAATACAAAAGATAAATAATAAATATTCACAATTACCATTAATTGCAAGAAAAAAATGTGATGTTACAATAATATGGGCAGTTCTTTTTGGGGTGTTGCTGTTATTTATGACTAGTGTAGTAAAGTGACGTGGACTTTTTACCCCCTCCATAAATCTTCGTCCGCGAAGCCAAGCCAAAGAAAGAAAAGAAGAGTAAAGTGAGGCACAAATCTGATAGTCATTGCAAAGAAACTGACTTTGAAACTGAAGGTGCTGAACTTCAGACTTTTAGATCTTCTTCCAAAAGGTAGGAGCAAGAATAGGTTGTGAGTATCCTTCATGATGTTGGCTGCCTCCTTGATGCAGCACCTCACATAAATTTGATGGATTTGCCTATACTTACTACTTTCTGTAGCCTTTCTGTATTCCTGGACACATGAATTACCAAACTAGGCTTTGATGCAACTAATCAGTATCATTTCCACAGTGCACCTGGAGACTTTTGATGCCCTGCCAAATCTCTTCAAACTTATTTGAAAGTAGAGGCTTTGGTGTGACTCCATCACATTTTCCTTGATGTTCTGGCTCCAGGAGAGGTCTTTTGATATCTGGATTTTCAGGAACTCAAAGGTATTAATTCTTTCCACTGACATCCCATCAATGAGGACAGTTATGTGGTCTCTCAGCCTCTCCTTCCTAAAATTAAAAATAGGCTCCATGGTCTTGGTGGTCTTCCACCCAACCAGAATTAATAGATTGCATTAGAGCCAAACTTGGCTATGCAGTTATGAGTTCACATGGCATAGAGCTGGAGATGAAACATGTAGTCTTGGGGAGCCTCTTTGTTGATGGTCAGTGAGGAGGAGGTGATGTTCCTGATCTACATTAATTGAGGTCTGTTGATGAGGAAGTTGAGGATTCAGATGTAGAAAAATGAGCAGATTTCCAGATCCTTTAGTTTGGTTTTGCTGGTTTGATGGTGTTGAACTCTGGGCTGTGGTCAATAAATGTGGGTGTTCTTGTGGTCCAGGTGCTCCATAAGAGTGGAGGGCCAGTGAGATAGTATCTGCTGTTGACCTCCTGTATCAATCGATGAAGTGAAGTTGGTCTGGGTCTTTCCAGAGACAGGAATTGATCTGTTCCATAACCAACCTCACAACACATTTCATCAAAGTATATATTAGTGCTATTGTCTGATTATTATTGAGGGAGGTCACCTTGTTCTTCTTGGGCACTGGTACAATGGATGCTGTTTTGAAGCAGGTGGTGACCTATGACCATTGTAGATTTCAGATTTATTGTCAGAGTACATACATGACATCACATACAATCATAAGATTCCTTTCTCCTGTGGGCAAGGCAGAATTACCACTAATGGGCAGTGCAAAATATAAATTGTACACAACGTAAAACATGTAAACAAAGAACTGTAGATGGATAACAAATGTAAACAAACTGACTGTGCAGTACAGAGAAAACAGAAAGAAAATCAATAAAGTTCACAAGTAGGAGTCTTTAAATGAGTCCCTGATTGAGTTTGTTGTTGAGGAGTCTGATGGTGGAGGGGTAACAGCTGTTCCTGAACCTGATGATGGAAGTCTTATGGCCTCTATATCTCTTTCCTGATGGGAACAGTGAAAACAGAGTGTGTGCTAGATGGTGAAGTTTTTTAATGATTGCTGCTGCTCTCTGATGGCAGAATTCCCTGTAAATGTACTCATTAGTGGGGAGGGTTTTGCTTGTGATGTCCTGAGCTGGGACCAGTAACTTTTGGAGGTGTTTACACTCAGGGGTATTGGTGTTTCCTTACCAGTCCATGATGCAGCTGGTCAGCACACTTTCACCACCCCTCTGCTGAAACTTGCCAGGGTTTCTGGTATCATACTAATCCTCCACAAACTCCTGAGGAAGCAGAGGTGCTGGCATGTTTTCTTCACGATGCCATTGGTTTGTTAGGACCACAAAAGATCCCCTGAGATAGTGACTCAAAAATGTCTGCATAAACTCTTTCCAGTTGTTCTGTACTAGTTTTCAAAAATTGTCAGGTACAAGGTCTGATGCTTTTAGAAGATTTACCCTCATGCAGGTTCTGTTCACATTAGCCTTAGAATCAGGGAGTACAGAATCACCAAGGGGTGGGGTGGGGGTGGGGGTGGGGTGTATCATGGTTTTCTTTTTCAAAGTAAGCATAGAAAGTATCAAGCTCCTCTGGAAGAGATTAATCGCAAATATACATTCCTGTGGAGGGATGGGGTTGTTGGAGGTCAGGGTGGCATTGCAGTAACAGGATTGAAAGAAATGATGTAGTCACCATCGATGTGGTTTTCACCGGGATTGGTTCTGTTGTGGATCAGTTCACTAGGATCATGGTTTGTTTGTCATCTTCCAGCAAACACAAGGCAGAGATGAATATCTATAGGCAGCCAATAAAAACTAAAAGATTTAGAAAGAGATTTTCATAGTTTAGCCCAGTGGTTCTCAACCTTTTTCTTTCCACTCACCTACCACTTTAAGTAATCCCTATGCCATCGGTGCTCTATGATTAGTCAGGGATTGCTTAAGGTGGGATGTGATGGAAAGAAAAAGGTTGGGAACCACTGGTTTAGACACGAAGGCAGCTACTATTTGGCAATGTTCCACTGAACTACCTTTCTGGAGTTTCTTCTTTAATCTCCTGACTCAAAGTCTCACAACTAAAACTTAAAAAGTGGCAATACAAGAATTGATTCTTGCTTTCACTGTGACGTTTAACTGTCCTAAAAATATAATCACGTTGTAGATATCAAACAACGCTTTAATTTTGATACCCTCAATTGTAAGAAGACCCTCTGTTTCAAAGTGAGAATTGAAATGCAAGACCATAAAGAGATAATGCTGGATTAGACCTAATTATTTGGCGTTTCAGAACCTACAATTTGCATTCACTGTGGCTATGAAATTTGCGATAGGACATCGCGTTCAACCTGCTACGATGTTGTTTGCTTTCGCTTTTTTCGACATCTCTGATCCCGTTCTTAAAGCTAAGACAATATTAATCACATCCACAACTCGTCAGTTCCTTTTGAAGTTGCACCCGAACTTCTCTCCACTGTAAACTCGCACTTATTTATTCTCTAAAACAGTCGGCAAGTCTTCCAGTTGCTGTTAATTCTCTTTTCAGAATTACGTGGACAAATTCGCCTGATCTACAATGTGCATGTCTCCTTGCTGACGCCCAGAGATTCTAGTTTTAAACTGCACACTAGAATTATTTTACCAGAAACAAACATTGTAAATGTTGCAAAGCGTTACGAATCGTTGAAATAAACTTAGAAAACTTAGAAAAACGTGGTTGATAAATCTTATCAGCACATTGGATTTTGAAAACAATTGTAAATCACTGGAACTGAATCTTAATTCAGAAGAACCACGAGACTTAAGATCTAATGTTCATGGAGCTTTTTTTGGTTGGTGGGCAGTGAACGACATCGCATTTAAAAAAAATAACTGTTAGACAAAATCCAAGTGTTATTTGCTTTCAAATATTCATGCAACCGCTATTAAATAAAATCTCTCAGAAAGTAAACGTTTGAAGAGCCTTTAAGCGTGTAATCACACCTGTTTTACTTAATTTTGCACATCGTGGCCGCCTCTAAATGTTAAAATAGATTTTTTTTAAAGCTACAAGAGATCAGCACGGTTCTAAATTTGTTTTACCCATGTATTTGACTCTCAGTTACATAGCGCAGCCCACGAAGATTTCAGTCATTGGAGAGGACTTTAACAGTTTTGTTCAGCCTTGAATTTGACTCGTGCGATGAATCAGGAAAACATTCAGTCTTATCGTTACTTTGCGACCAGAGGGAAACCATCATGTTTTCCCCTTTACAACGTTCTAATAAGTTTCCAATGTTAACACAAACAGCATAAAAAGGAAAAGATTATTTTGCACCAGAAATTTTATTCCGATATTTAAAATAATTGTAATAGTTATCTTTGATATAACGGATATGGTTCAATAATTATTCAGGACCCAACAAAGAAAATGTTCGGATTAATTTTATTGTAACTATCGTGGCAGCAAATTTTCTCGCGGCTTATTCACTGACACTTCCCCTAAATTTCGAAACCAAGTCTTCACAATTCCACAAATTACATCTGTGCTAGATTCGTTAAGCTATTAATAGTGGGAAATTTTGTATTTGGAATAGATGGTCCATCTTTCTTGCAAGAGTGAATAATCCTCTGATTTTACATTTTAAGAAATCCTATTTGATTCTAAAATATGTGGAGGAACAACTTTTCATGCACTTGCTTGTATAAGACCTGAAGCGAAGTCGATAGCAGGCAAATCCCTTTTAATTCCATTGAAAACCATGACAACAAGGAACAAACTCGGACTTATCCCAAAAAGTTAAAGCACATTGTGCAGATGCGTCAATCATCTATTATTTGATGACTGAACAAATGCAAAATCTTGACTGGAACAAATGCTTCCAACAGGTCTGGGACGTGGGTCTACATTTCCTCTATTGTTTGCAGCCTAGCAGTTGGCATGTATTTGTGTTCTCCCGGTTTCGACCACCCAGGTCGTTGTGAGGGAGTTTGTGGAGCATGGAACAGTGTCATAGAAGCACGCTTGATAGGTGGCACAAACAGGCATGGCATGGGAATATTTGCCTGCAGATTACCTAGAGGAATTTTGAGAAAGATGACCAGTTCAGGGCTAGTGCCACGTTTGCTAGTAAAGTCACCAAAAGCTCATTTTAGTGTTTGATTATACTACCAATTTTGCTGAATGCTTTGAAACAAAAAGTTATACAATATACTCCTGATCAATTTATCTGCGTGGTATTTAAAATATTTAAAAATTCTGTATTTCTTGACATTGCACATAAAATATTAAGACATTGAAGAAAATTAAATCAAGCAAACATTGTCCGTGTTCTTGTTCCTCCTAGTTGCCCGTCTTGTGTTGCTCGCCACCGCTGACTTGCGTATTTGCTCCTTTTCGGAAACTTCATATCCACTCCAAATTCCTGTGAGGAGTCAAGTCACTAAAATAGATTTGGGGAAATTGCTCATCTTATGGGTTTAAGTGCAGTAAACACAACGTGGTTCACTTCACTTTAATAACACGTGTGTGTTGCTAGAGAAACCTGTCACTGCTTCTTTACTTTGTATGCAAATGATGGGGGAGGGGGAAGGGTTCTGGTCTCACTAACCACCCAAGATGTAATTCACTAATTCACTAACACAATTACCATTATCTGTTGGCTACTTTCTTTGCTAATCACGCAGAATATGCAATGATGAATCCAGTTTCCTGCTGTCTTTGGGAAGGGCCAGCGTATTCTCTGCTAGGGTTACACCTACTCACATTAATGCTTTGGTACTTGACTGGTGCAGGTACTTGGTGTCCTTTGGTCAGACACGATCTGAGGGTGGTCACTATTTGCAGAGAAGAGGGTTGTTTATATAAACATAGGACGTGTCCTCTAATTTCTCTATAGCAAAATATAATTATTCCACGTTCTTCTTCCTTTAACGTGCCATTAGAATACTCTTCTCCAGAAATTTGGCGAGTCTTTGATAATTGTCAGCATGTCGATAACGAAAACCAACTTTACAGTACGTAGCATTTTAGATTTGCCAGATCAACACGAAATGGACAATCTAACTCACTGGGATCAAGGAATTGGAAAAGTAACTCACTCTGCTGTCACAAGGAGCGAAGCAAGCCAACGGCCACAGCCAGGCTGTTCCAAATGGTCTTATTCTGGGTGGTTTGGTTCTGACAAAATGTGTAAGTATCGAAATTAGGTTTGGGTGCTTGATTTCATACAAAGTATCTTTGACTGGACACATGTTTCCTTGCAGCATCTGATGAAAGCAGCACCGACAGAGCTTCAGATGATCGACTCCAACAAAAAAGTTCGTCCTCCATCATAAAGAATGAGAAGAAGAAAAAGATGAAACGACGCGTCTTGTTCTCCAAAGCGCAAACGTTTGAGCTTGAGCGAAGATTTCGACAACAACGTTACCTGTCTGCCCCTGAGCGCGAACACTTCGCCCACCGTCTGAGTCTGACCCCGACTCAGGTGAAGATCTGGTTCCAAAACCACAGGTATAAAATGAAGAGGGCCCGGGTAGAAGGCACCCTGCAGATGGATGTCAGCCAGCCTCAACTGGTTCGCAGAGTGGCAGTGCCAGTGCTGGTCAAAGATGGCAAGCCATGTCACACTTGCTCCATCACTTCCATACAGATCCAGGACATGCCGGACGACACTGTTCACCTTAATAATTCCTACACTGCTTTCGCATTTCATGGCTTTCAACAGATGCAGCACACTGGACCATTCGGCATCTTCCCGAGCTATCATCGCCTACAACATCCTGTAATACGAAGACAACAGTGGAGCTGGTGAATTGTAAACACTTATAACTCCAATAAATTGTGCTATGATTTGATGTACAAACTAATAATGTGATTGTTCAGCAAGTTCGTGAGTAATGGCATTTCCCATATGATTCCAATTTTCTGATATTTTTACACATTGCATTTCTAAACCGTGTCCTAAACTTTCCTTTGATCGCGTCCATGAATATCGACAATATCTTCAAAGCGTGAACATCCTGTTTTCGAAAGGATTATTAAACAAAACAGAAATGTACAGATATCGTACAATCTGGAAACATGAACTTATTGAAACGACTGGACGTTTTCAGGGTACATAAAAACGCTAAACAGCACAATTTGTTGTTTTGTTCATTGTTTTTTTTAGTGCCTGAAATAGTAAGACGTAGTTCACATTCACATCGTTATAATTCCATTTTCTGAAAATGTGTCAAATTAGATCATTATTTTATATATTAGACCACGGACAAACAGTTGGCATGGTACTGGTAATCCCAAATATTTTTTTTTTCCAATCTAGTGTTAAAATATGATAGAAACATTTAATCCTTCATATTAATAAAATGTATGAATAAGTTAGCTGAACCATCTCAAATGTTATCAACTAATGGCAAGGGGAAAATGAAAAATCATTTCCATTTGCCTCAGAGCAGAATGGAACAGAATTTTATTGTTAGCATTTTTTCATATTAATTGGGAGATTGGTATTCTGGAAAGAGAACCCCTTGTGAATGGAGATTGCGGATAGTCAGGCGTTCAACTTGGCAGTTTTTTTTAATGAAATTGAAAGTTATCTGTGCCCTTTATATTAACCATATAACCTTTACAAACCATGGGATTGGCACCCGAATATAATCTCTTAAACCTTCCTCCTGGACGAAATAATTCCACTATAAAAGGTGACTTAATGCGAATCTGCTTCTGACATTAAACAGACTTGATTATAAAGCACCAATACTGTAAAGAGGTAAGAGTTTAAAGCAAATGCATTTTCTCTATTATGAATATATCAATGGTGTCCATTGATGCCGAGGGATGATTAATATCTATAATGTCTACTTAATTCCTTTTCTGGATTTTGAGTGAATATTTGTTACAGGCACATCCTGTAACAAAAACAATTCATATATTTTAAGTTTTATTATTTATGTTGCATACATCAGAGATATTAATTGAAGTTTAGCATCTCCAGAGAACATTTTCTAATTACATAATTCTCGAAGACTGGCAACAAGGTACGCAATATCAGGGTAAAAATAAAATCAATACGATTAATCTCGGAGTTTGTGGTTATTTGAACGACATTCGTTTTAAGGCCGGGATGTGGATATTTAGTGGAAAGAAATCATAAACGGTTTTGTCTTTACGAATATGGCTGAGATAAAGTTACACAGCACCAGGGCAATGTGATCCCAATCACACCATTCTGCGGCATGGGGATGAGTGAAGGGGCATTTTCACGAATCCTCTTGTACTTAATCTCCGCATGCACTTCAATGCGTATACATTTGGAACGTGAATTGATAAACATTGGCGCAAGTTCGACTAAAACGATTATAAGCGGAACAAATTACACAGAGTGATTATGCCTGTTACAGGAACCTGAGAATAAATTAATGAAAATTTAGGGAATGATCATGGTAATGGTTCTCTTCGCGAGAGGACCACTTGTGAAGGCGATGAGCAAAAAGCGAATTGATGCTCGGGTTCCGAAAATCCCGTCGTTAAAATATCGTTGTACTCCTTTCTTAGCGAGAGGAACTCACTCACATTTCTTGACAGAACATCACTGGTGCAGAAGTAAATATGTGTTTTTTTTTAAGTTTCCCAGTAGTTGATGGGAAGATAGAGAAGGTACAGTTTTGCACGAGTTTTTTTTTGCGTATTTTACTGTTATTGCATGACAAAGAGAGCCAGATCCAAAAATAGTTAATGAACCAGATGACTATTTAACACTGAAAATAATTGGGGGGGGGGGGGGTTATGGGAAACAAGTCCCATTTGAAGTATGCCCAACCTATTAAAAATCATTTTGTATATTAATCAACGAAATAATATTGCCTCGGAAATATGTCACAAAAAGCTTGTGTCGGTTTAAATTCTAGAGGCGAAACCCTTATATGAATTGCAGAAGTTAATGACATTGGAAGATTTCTTCCTACTTTTGGCCACTTGAATGTTAACATTTATTTCAAGGCTACGCCACTCCACGCTGTTTTTAACTGAGCAAACTGTCCAAAGTTTTATTCAGTTAAAAACATGGGATGTACAAGAGGATGGAGTCCAGACATTGTTCCAATCCTAAATTCTCCGTTTTAACGCAGGAAGAAACTTCCTGGGTTTAAAAAAATAACTGTGGTTAATGATTATACCATTATGTTGATTCAAAATTATATCGCATTGAATCGTTGAAGATAAATATATTTAATAACACGACAAGATAGATTTCAGATCACATTTTAACAACGTAACATGCGGTGTTATTATTATTGCAACTACCGTATATTGTATTAACAGCTTCAGGAATGGTAGAATTTACTGGGGACGCATGAAGAAGTGAAACAGTTTATATCGGCACAATAACTATTAAAGAGCGGTACAAGGGTAAGTTGTTGGCATGAGAAAGTGAAATGTAAGAGGCGTACATTTTGATGCAAGTTGTTGAATATTCTCGACCCTGCGTTGTCTGTGTTGCTTGTTGGGCAGAGGATGGGCTGGCGCTGTCACCTGGTCTCTTTGTCGACACTGATGTCCTACGAGTATTCCATATGGATGCAGCTAGGCTTGGAGATTCTCCAACAGAATCCCTATTAAACTCTTTTTGTGTACCCGGCTGAATGAAGCATTGTCAGCTCTGAATAGGATGCAGACAAATTCCGCAGTGTTTCAATTCAGAACTTTTTAATCAGTCCCCAGTGACAATTTTATGGTTTACGGTTGGCACAATGGTATCTTTTAAAACATTGTAACCTTCATGAAGATAAAGGACACAGTTTTGATGGGATGACAATAAGTATTTTGGAAATCCGCCGTCCTAATGGGCTATCTGGGCGGAACTAAACGTATCCATTAAGATCATTTGTTAAACCACAGGGCATTTAAGGACACCAAATACAAAATTAATCTGGTTATTTTCAAACTTGTGATCGTGCCGGTGCCTTTTGCACAAAACAAATGATCGTTACGAACTACAGATTGTAAATAATGTTCAGTTAATTTATCTGTCTTTTGCAATCAATCAATTTTTGAAATAGTCATTTCCTGTGGAGTATGTTCCTGGAAACTCTATGTTCATTGGTAAAGTTCTCTCCTTATAAATGACGGTGTAAGAAACCTTAGCACATCGACCGAACCTTGACCACCCTTTGATTCGTCATTATTGTTCACTTTAGACATTCGTTCAATAAAACAATGCCATGTATTTTTTTTCCATTAAAAACAAATGAAAGCGCATACATTTTTAAGAGCTACGTTATAGGGAACCTTCACAATGCAACCTTGATAATTATTTATAATAGTATTTTTTCATAGGTGTGTAATTTCAAAAGTCAATCGAGTATTAAAAATAAAACTTCTTCTAAAACTTCAAATATCGGATGTCAAACGAGATATGATATTGATAGTTATTGAAGAAATGGGAGGATTAACGCGGAACGATCAGGACGTTGAGATTCTACCAGCGGAAATGAGCAGAAGCCAAAACCTCTAAAATTCATGTACCGATAATGCTCGGGCACTCGGATAATGTGACTGAAACCAACAGCTCCCAACATGGTAAAGGAATAAAGATATAGCAATCTCTGATTAGCTACCACTGGTATTCCCATGAGTGTGGGAATCTCACGGTGGTACAAATACATATAACCTTGTAGCTTATTAGTATTTTGTCATGCAGATACCACCGAGAAGGGCTCAATCCTAGTCAGCTGTCAGCAAACTACAAGACCTGAGACTCAATACTCCACTGTGTAATTGGATCCTGGTTTTCCTCACCTCCAGACCACAATCAGTGAGGATTAGTAAAAACATCTCCTCCACAATCTCCATAAGTACATGAGCACCACAGGGCTGCATTCTTAGCCCCCACCCCCACCCCCTGCTCTATAATGGTGTTGCTCAAGGGGGGAGATTGACAACTTGGCTAGATGATGTCCCACAACAACCTCACACTCAATGTCACCAAAACTAGGGAGCTGATTGTTGACTTCAGGAAGGAAAAACCAGAGGTATACAATCCAGTGATCACTGGGGGAAGCAGAGGTGGAGATTGTGAGCAAATTTAAGTTCTTGGGAGTCACTATCACAAAGGATCTTTCCTGGACCCAACACACCAATGGTGTCAGTACCTCTAATTCCTCAGGAGTTTGCAAAGGTTTAGTAGGACCTGGAAATCCCAGCAAATTTCCACGGATGTGTAGTGGAAAGTGTCCTGACTGGTTGCATCACAGTCTGGTGTGGGGACACCAATACCCCTGAGCATAAATCCCTGCAAAATGTTGAAGACACAGCCCAGGATATTACAGGCAAAACACTTCCCACCATAGAGAACATCTGAAGGAATGCTACCATCAGAGAGCAGCAGGAATCATCAAGGATCTATATTCCCAAGCACATGCTATGTTCTTACAGGAAAGAGGTATAGGTGCCTCAAGACTCACACCACAATAGGTAAAGTTTCCATTGTTGCATGTAATACTTACATTTAGAATGTAACATACATAAAACACTGACTTTTGTCTATTGCAAGGCAGACAGAGAGTCGCACTTTGTTCAGTGCCCCTCACAGAAACCTGCAGCACCTGGTGTTCCTAGGTTCAAGAACAGCTGCTATCCCTCAACCATAAGACTTCTCAAGAACTAGCTATCAGGGAATCATATAAGGACTCTTAGTTTGCACTTAATTTATTTTTTTCTCTCTGTATTGCAGTCAGTTTGTTTATATTTCTTTATTCATTTACATGTATACAATGAGTAGGTTTTTTTTGCATGACCAATAAGTGGAAATTCTGCCTTGCCTGCAGGAAAAATAATCTCAGGATTGTATGTGATATCAAGTATGTTCTCTTACAATAAATCTTAAATCTGAACATGGTGGTGAGCCACCTTATTTGACTAGGTCAGCTCTTCATAAAATTTATGGACATGGTAAATGAAATGCCTTGTTAGGTCATTTCAGAATCAAATTATTTTACTCTGCATCTAATCACCTGAAGGGAAGACCAGGAAAATACTTCCTCTGAAGGGTACTGAAAATGGTCTCTTGAAGCAATCCAGTGGTTTGGTGATCATTACTGAGATTGACTGTTTCAAAAATCCAGATTATTAAGAACATTTAAATTCCATTGATTCCAAAGGGAGCATTGAATTTGGGTGAGAGGCAGGGGGCAAAGGAGGAGTAAGGTGGAGGAATGAGGAGTGAACAACAGGCCCATTAAGTAAAAGGGTGCGCTTACTGGTTTTGGGCTTAGTTCAGGCGAGAGGCAAAGGAGGAGGAGCAAGTGATAGGGCAACAAGATTAATTGGTAGGGGCCAATAAAAGGAGGGGAAGGTCAAGGAGTGGCCAGCGAAGAGCGGCCTAGCAAGTGAGTGACACGGATAAGGAGTGGAGCACTGAGCCTTTGGCTCTGGAGGCTTCGGCACTGGTAAAAGAGGCAAGTTCTTTTTTCATTTAATATAATCACAGGGGTTTGTTTCATGCATGGCAGGTGAGATCTGACCTATGTCATGCTCCTCCTGTGCTATGTGGGAACTCAGGGAGATGGACAGTGTCCCTGAGGACTACGTGTGCAGGAAGTGTATTCAGGTGATAGACTGCATGATGCCACTGGAGCTGCACGTGGACTCATTTTGGAGCATCCGGGATGCGGAGAATGTAGTGGATAGCACATTTAGTGAGTTGATCACACCACAGCTTAAGAGAGTAGAGAAAGATAGGGACTGGGTGACCAACAGCAAGAGTAGTAACAGGAAGGTAGTGCAGGAGTCTCCTGTGGTCATCACCCTCCAAAACAGATATACCACTTTCGATAGTGTTGGGGGAGATGGCCCTTCAGGACAAGGCAGGAGTAGCCAAGATCATGGCACTGTGAATGGCTCTGCTGTGCAAGAGGCAGGGTAAAAGAATGGTAGAGCAATAGTTATAGGGGATTCTGTAGTAAGCAGAACCGACTGGAGTTTCTGTGGCCGCAAACAGGACTCCCTGAAGGGGTGTTGCCTCCCGGGTGCAAGGGACAAGGATATCTTGGAGTGGCTGCAGGACATTCTGAAAGGGGCGGGTGAACAGCCAGCTATTGTGGTCCATATTGGTACCAATGATATTGGAAGAAAGTGGGATGAGGTCCTAAATGCTGAATTTAGGGAGCTAAGAGATAAATTATGGAGGAGAGCCTCAAAAGTAGTAACTTCAGGATTATTACCAGTGCCACAATCTAGCCAGAGTAGAAATAGCAGGATAGTTAGAATGAATATGTGGCTTGAATGGTGGTGCAGGAAGGAGGGTTTCAGGTTCTTGGTGCATTGGAACTGGTTCTGGGGCAGATGGGACCAGTACAGAGCAGACAGTCTACATTTGGACAGGACTGGGATCAATGTCCAAGGGAGATTGTTTGGAAGTGCTGTTGGAGAAGGTTTAAACTAATGGAGTAGGGGGATGGGAACCTACAAAGAAAGAATGAGGAAGGTGGTACAGAGACCAAAGCTAGAGTTAGGAAAGAGAAAAAGAAAAATAGAGGGCAGAAAAGTCAAAAGCAAAGGATGCAGAGGTCACCAGATTCCAAAAGGTCAATGAGAATAAAGGCACTTTATCTGAATGCCTGTAGTATTAGAAGCAAGGTTAGTGAATTTGAGGTGTGAATCAGTACCATGCACATGATTTAGAGACCATCACAGAAACATGGTTGCAAGGTGGGCATGATTGGGAATTAAATATTCAAGGGTATCAGGTAATAAAAGATAGACAGGAAGGTAAAGGAGGTGGGGTGGCCCTCTTAATTAAGGATGAGATTGGGCAATAGTGAGTGACGATATAAGATATAAACAGCAGAATGTTGAGTCCATCTGGGTAGAGATTAAGAATAGTTAAGGGAAAAATAAATCAATGGTAGGAGTTGCCTATTTTCCACCAAATAACAATGGAACAGTGGCACAGGTAATTAACAGAGAGATAGCTGAGGCACACAAAAACTGAATGGCATTTGTCGTGGGGGACTTTATCTTCCACGTAGACTGGGAAAATCAAGTTGGTCAAGGTAGTCTGCCTCTCACCCAAATTCTGTGATAGCTTTCTTGAGCAACATGTTAAGGAATCTAGTATTGTGCAATAAGATAGGTAAAATTAATGATCCAGTAGTTAACGATCCTCTTGGAAAAGGCAATCATAGTATGACTGAATTCCTCATACAGCTGGAGGGTGCAATAGTTAGATCTTAAACTAGTGCATTATGTTTGAACAGGGGAGACTACAACAGAACGAGGGAGGAATTGATCAATGTGGAGCACAGGCTAGTTGGCAGAACAATTGAAGACTTTAAAAGAGATTTTTCACAGTGCTCAAGAAAAATATATTCTTGTTAAAAATAGGGCAGAACGAGAGGGAAGAGGGTTAACTAAGAAAATAAAGGGAAGTACAAAATTAAAACCTCATGTGTACAAAGTAGCCAAGAGTAGTGGGAAACTGAAGGATTGGGAAAACTTTAAAAGGCAAAAAAGGAGAACTAAATGAGAAATAAGGAAGGGGAAGAAGGTAAATTAGCATAAAATATAAAAAGAGATAGCAAAAAATGTTATAAATATATAAAATGGAAGAGGGTGGCTAGAGTCAATATAGGTCCCTCGGAAGATGAGAAAGGGAAATTGATTTTGAGTAATGAGGAAATGGCCAAGGCATTGAACAAATATTTTGTGTCAGTCTTCATTGTGGAAGACACATTCAGCATGCAATAGAGTGGTGATAGGGATGCAAAGGGAGGTGAGGGCCTCAATAAAATAATTGTTACAAAAGAGAGAGAGTAATGAGCAAACTAATGGGACTGAAAGTGAACAAATCCCCTGGTCCTGATGGGATGCATCCCAGGGTACTGAAGGAAATGGCAGGAATTATAGTCGATGCATTGGTAGTCATTTACCAAAATTCTCTAAATTCTGGGCAGGTCCTGGCAGATTGGAAGACAGCAAATATCACGACACTTTTTAAAAAGGGATTTAGGCAGAAGACGGGTAACGATCGGCCAGTTAGTTTAATGTCTGTAGTTGGGAAAATGCTTGAAGTTGTCATTAAGGATGAAATAGCGAGGCATTTAGAATTAAGGGGTTCAATCAGCCAGATACACCATGGATTCAGAAAGGGCAGATCTTGTTTCACAAACTTGCTGGAGTTCTTTGAGGATATAATGGGTACGGTAGATAGAGGGGAACAGGTTGATGTTGTATATTTGGATTTCCAGAAGGCTTTTGATAAAGGGCCTCACAAGAGACATCAATAAAATACAGATGAATGGAGTTGGGGGAAGTATATTGGAATGAACTTAGGATTGGATAACTGACAGAAGGCAGAGAGTTGGGATAAATGGGTGTTTTTTTCTGATTGGCAAACAGTGGTAAGTGGGGGGGCCACAGGGACTGGTGGTGGGCCCACAGCTGTTCATCATTTACATTGATGATTTCAAAGAGGGGACAAAGTGTGTGTAGTCAAGTTTGAGTGGAAATGCAAATTGTACGGAGGATGTGGAGAGGCTGCAGAAGGATATAGTTAAGTTATATGAGTGGCACAGGTAATTAACAGAGAGATAGCTGGGGCACACAAAAACTGAATGGCAGTTGTCGTGGGGGACTTTATCTTCCACGTAGACTGGGAAAATCAAGTTGGTCGAGGTCTGGTAGATGGCGTACAATGTTAGTAAATGTGAGGTCATCCACTTTGGTAGGAAAAATAGAAGAGCAGATTATTATTTAAATGATGAAAAACTGCAGCATACTGTGTGCAGAAGGACTTGGAAGTGCTTGTGCATGAATCGCAAAAAGTTGGGTTGCAGGTACAACAGGTTATTAAGAAGGCAAACGGAATGTCATCCTTCATCACTAGAGGAATTGAATTCAAGAGCAGAGAGGTCATGCTGCAACTATACAAGGTATTGATGAAGCCGCACCTGGAATACTGTGTGCAGTTTTAGTCTCCATACTTGAGGAAGGATATACTGGCCTTAGAGGCAGTCCAGAGGAGGTTCACCAGGTTGATCCTGGAGATGAGGAGATTGGCCTATGAGGAGAGACCAAATCATCTGGGATTATACTTGCTTGAATTCAGAGGAATGAGAGATCTTATAGAAACATAAAATTATGAAAGGAATAGATAAGATAGAAGCAGAAAAATTGTTTTCAATGGTAGGTGAGACAATAACTAGGGGAGACAGCCTCAAGATTCAGGGGAGTAGATTTAAGACAGAGATGAGGAAAAAGTTTTTTTCCCCAGAGAGTAATGAATCTGTGGAATTCTCTGCCCAGGGAAGCAGTTGAGGCTACTTCATTAAATATATTTAAGGTTCAGTTAGATAGATTTTTACATAAAAAGGGAATTAAGGAATATGGGGAAAAGGCCAGTAGGTGGAGTCAATGAACAAATCAGCCATGATCTTATTGAATGGCGGAGCAGGTTCGATGGGCCCGATGGCCTACTTCTGCTCCTATTTCTTATGCTCTTAATCAGAATTTATTGTCAGGAAAATGTTGCAAAATTTGTTGATTTGTGGCAGAATTATAGATGCAAATATTGCAATATTAATTTAACAAATAAATAAATCAGTGCAAAAGAGAAAGTGAGGTAGTATCTGTGTGGCCTTGTTCATTCAGAAATCTGATGGCAGAGGGTAAAAAGCTGTCCTTGTGCCACTGGATGTTCATCTTCAGGCTCCTGTACCTCCTTCCTTAAGGTAGCAATGTAAAGAGGGCATGGTGGTGAGGGTTCTTGAGGATAGAGGCTGCTTTTTGGAGACACCGTCTCTTGTAGATGCTTTTAATGGAGAGAAGACTGAACCACATGATGGCACTGGCTGAGTTCACAACTCCACTAGCTGATCTATCTCACTCCTGTACACCTCCTCATTGCTGCCTGTGATTCTGCTGACAACCATGTCAATGGCCAATTTGTAAATGGCATTTGAATTGTGCCTGGCCAAAGAGTCATGGGTGTATAGAGAGTAGAGGAGTGTGCAAAGCACATATCCTTGAGGTGCACCTGTGTTTATTGTCAGTGAGAAGATGTTGTTTCTGATTTGAACTGACTATGGTCTTCCAATGAGGAAATCAAGGATCCAATTGCAGAGAGGGATGCAGAAGCTGATGTTTTGGAGCTTGTTGACCAGTACTGAGGGTATGATGGTGTTGAAAGCTGAGTTTTATCGATGAAGAGTAGCCTGATGTACATGTTGCTGTTATCCAGGTGATCCAGAGCTGAGTGGAGGGCCAGTGATATTGCTGTGGAGTGAATACGATGGTAGGCAAATTGCAATGGGTCCAGATCTTTACTTAGGTATGTGTTAAATCTGGCCATGACTGAATTCTCAAAGCATTTCATCACAGTACATGTGAGGGCTACTGGGAAATAGTTATTGAGGCAGCTCCTTCTGCTCTTATTGGGCACCAGGATGACTGACGCCCTTTCAAAGCGGGTGAGAACTTCTGATAGCAGCAATGAGAGACTGAAAAATCACTGTTATGACAGATTATAGATATGTTTTTGGGAGATAAATTGGGGAAGGTTCTTTTTAGTATCTTCCTTCTTCTTTGGCTTGGCTTCGTGGACGAAGATTTATGGAGGGGGTAAAAAGTCCACGTCAGCTGCAGGCTCGTTTGTGGCTGACAAGTCCGATGCAGGACAGGCAGACACGATTGCAGCGGTTGCAAGGGAAAATTGGTTGGTTGGGGTTGGGTTTTTCCTCCTTTGCCTTTTGTCAGTGAGGTGGGCTCTGCGGTCTTCTTCAAAGGAGGTTGCTGCCCGCCAAACTGTGAGGCGCCAAGATGCACGGTTTGAGGCATTATCAGCCCACTGGCGGTGGTCAATGTGGCAGGCACCAAGAGATTTCTTTAGGCAGTCCTTGTACCTTTTCTTTGGTGCACCTCTGTCACGGTGGCCAGTGGAGAGCTCGCCATATAACACGATCTTGGGAAGGCGATGGTCCTCCATTCTGGAGACGTGACCCACCCAGCGCAGCTGGATCTTCAGCAGCGTGGACTCGATGCTGTCGACCTCTGCCATCTCGAGTACTTCGACGTTAGGGGTGTAAGCGCTCCAATGGATGTTGAGGATGGAGCGGAGACAACGCTGGTGGAAGCGTTCTAGGAGCCGTAGGTGGTGCCGGTAGAGGACCCATGATTCGGAGCCGAACAGGAGTGTGGGTATGACAACGGCTCTGTATACGCTTATCTTTGTGAGGTTTTTCAGTTGGTTGTTTTTCCAGACTCTTTTGTGTAGTCTTCCAAAGGTGCTATTTGCCTTGGCGAGTCAAACACTTCAAAACAGATCTCATTTAAAATACTGGAGCTCTGCTCAAGCTAGACAGGCCAGCTCCAAGTCTTTTACAAAAGCTTTGGAGAGTGCTTAAGAGACTTCACTAAAGGATTATGGTTTTGAAAAGCAACAGATGGAAGAACTCGGAGGAGTAGGTTCTGAGCCGCAGGCTGTCTGGGAGTGTTACTTACTAAGAGGGTCATGTGGTTTTGCAAGCAGAGAGAGTCAAACAGGCTTTCTCAGAGAGAGAGAGAGAGAGAGAGAGAGAGAGAGAGAGAGAGAGAGAGAGAACAGTTCTGCAGTTTTACAGTCAGCAGCAACAGCTGGGACTGGAACAGGACAAGCTGGCAAGATTGTGGGGAAAACCCCATTCAGAAGATGGGTTGTGAATGCTTAGTTCAGCTTAGTCAAAGCTCTTGTGGTCCATACAAGAGGAGAGAACTGGTTGCCTAATGTTTCACTTGAAGTAAGAGAAACAAAAAGGAACTCTGTGGAAAACACTGATGGGGCCAGTTTTTTCAGCAAGACACTGACATGGCTGATTAAAAGGGATCAGTTTGTGTCCAGGAACAACACATCTCTCTCTGAAAACAGACAAGAACCTTCCTGAGCAGTAACCATTTACCTTTCAAGCACCAAAGCCTGGTGAACTTCATAAATGTTAAATTTTGTGTATAGTACAAGAATTGCCTACAATCAGCCAACTTGGAGGATTGTGAAGTGAGATTTGACTGTGAATTAAAGAACTTTTCTGAACTTACACAAACATTACACACATGTGCACTTAGAAATAGAAGGGGGTTAAGTTAGGTTAGTTAAGTTAATAGTAATAAGTTAAAGTGTGATTCTGTTTTCATGTTTAAAAATAATGAAAACAACTTTTGTTTAAGTAACCATTTGTCTTGGTGAATATCTATTGCTGCTGGATTTATGGGTCCTCTTGGCTCGTAACACCATGAATACTCTGGCTGGTTGGTTGGCACAGATTTTCAGTAACCTGCCAGGTATGCCATCAGGGCCTAATGCCTTGGAGATAATGGGGATTTTACTGTACATGGATTTTAGTAAGGCATTTCACAAAGTCCTCCATGAGAGACTCGATCAGAAAGTCATGAGGCAAAGGAAACTTAGCTGTGTGGATTCAGAATTGGCTTCCCTGCAGAAAGCTGAGAGTAGTAGTAGTTGAAAGTATTCTGCCTGGATGTCATTGACTAGTGGAATTCCACAGGGATCTGTTCTGGGACCCCTGGTCTTTGTGATATTTATAAATGACCTGGATGAAGAATCGGAAAAATGTTCTAATCTAAATAACCAAAATGTGGATTAGTGCACATCTCACTCATTTCTGGGGTAATCCTATGAGGCATGACTGAGTTGGTTTATTGGAAACCTGCTCATGTCATCAAGTCAAGGTAGTATTTGAATTTATTCAAGGCGTTTCCCATCAGATTCAAGAGGATGAGCATCCAATGAGGAACTGGAGCCCCAATTCAAACTACTGAATCCATATTTATCTCCATGGATGCCCAATAGTGGGGATCCCCCACCCCATTCCTTTACTGACATGTCTGCCCATTGTCACATGCACTGCCAGACTGAGACCACCTGCAATTTGGAGGAACAAATTGCAGATATTCCATCTGGGCACCCTCCAACTAGATGCCATTAACATCTACTTCTCTGGTTTCTGTTAGCCCCACCCCCCAATCTTCCCCTGTCTCCTCTAGCTCTCTCTTTCCTTTTCTTTCTGTCTCCTTTCACAGAGCCAATTACCCTACCCGCAATCATTTCTCACCTTTCCTCTATACTGTCCTCTTATAATATCCAATTAACACGTTTTTTTCTGATGGTCTGTACTCCTCTTCCCATTCTTCACTCTTCCCCAGCCTTTTTTTTAAAATACAGACGCAGGTCTCTTTTTTTTAACTCCTACGCTGAGGAAGGGCTAGGCCCAAAACATTGGTAAATCTATCTTTACCTTCTGTGGAGGAGGATGCTGTGAGATTTGCTGAGTTCCTCCAACACTTCTGTGTTTTTACTGCAATCACAACATCTGTTTTTACTGCAATCACAACATCTGAATCTCTGTTCCAGTCTCATTCACCAGAGTGCTGCCCTGCCATCTAATCCAAAATGACATCACCTTTTTAGAGTTACAGCACTGAAGTAGCCCTCCTGGTCCACGAGCCGGCGTCGCTCAAATCCAACCCCAGTACGTTTTTGGAAGGTGGGAGGAAACCAGATCCGCCCGGAGGAACTTCACGCAGACATGGGGAAATCGAACAAACTCCTGACAGATAATGCCGGATTCGAACCCGTGCCGCTGGCTCTGTAACAGTATTGAAGTAACCGGGCCACCTAATTTCGTTTCACTTTCCATGAAAATGTATTGAGTAGTCCAGTAAACTCATCACAGACAAGAAGCCCGTGTTACTTTAAATATAATGTCAATCCACGTTTAAAGTGTGTTCTATATTAATTGCCGGCAGGGATCCTTAATCATTGCGACGTAGCCTCTCATTCTTAACAGTAAAGATGTTTGACATGTTGTTCCACTGCTACCTTCGTCTCACCATAACATTTTAGCCTTTCATATATTTTTTTTCTTTCTGTGTCTGATTTAACATTGAATTCGTCGTTATGATTTCCTATTCATTTCCAAATGCTTCATCCTCATTGATTCATAATCTGGAGTTGCCTGGTCTGCCCATCCAGATTCCAGATGTTGTGCTCAATGGAAGCAGACTCCGGGGAGCGGGGGGTGTCCACTGCATGAATGTGCTGCAGATGGGGAAGGAAATCCCCGGAAGTGGCCGCCCGCCAGATGTGTGTCCATGGCAGGCGCACAGAGGAACCCGGACCAAAAGAGTAAACTTTCGTTCGGAAGCTCTCGGTTTTGGTTCAACGTTCAAAGCACAAATAAAATCAGGCTGCAGGATACCATTCCTGTTGGGTTGCATTTGTGTCTCTAATTAGAACTGGAGAAATAACTTGGCTCCCTCTCGTGAGCTTTCTGTCAAAGTGAGCGGGGCACGCAGACGTACATCCAGAATGAACAGGCTCACAATTCAAGAAACAGTCTGATTAATGATTTAGGGATGTCAAAAGAATAAAGGTCTTCATTGGGAAAGGGATAGAGCCTTTCTGGATGTATGAACTGGTGCAAGCCTTCCACAATTTAGAGTCATGGGGGAACTAATTACCTCCGCTATTGGTAACATGGGAACTTTTATTTTTCAAAGTTTAAAAAAAAATCAGTTTTAGCATATGCAAATTACATTTACTGAAAGTAAATTAATATGGAATTATCAAAAAACAGTGAGCAAGATACAGTAATAAGGGAAAAAGGAGAGAAAGAAAAAAGACCCCATATATTTCTAAACTCCAAATCCAGCCCCACCCTTTCGGGGCAAGATGGGAAATTTTAAACAATGGCTTGATTGCAGCGATTATCATGTTAAATCTTTACAGGGGGGGGTCACTTGCCTTTCGGAAGCAGTCGGCTTTTTGTCTCTTTCTGCAGCCGCTTGGTAAGGCGTTCTGTAACTACCTTAAAAAACAAACCCGGGATCTAGAAAGGAGAACCCAGAAGAGGGCGGTGAGGAGTTGGCAAGGCGCCGGTGTCTCAGTTTCTTGCATCGATGTACTACAAAATACCGATGTTTATTTGTTATAAAATGGATCTGAAGGCGACACAGTCCACGACGTATTAGTGCGGTTCCAAGTGGGCGGTAAACGCACTTCTGACTTAAATTTAGTTACGTCCGCATTTCGCAGCATTTTTACTTGCATCTAAATCATTTGAAACTCCAATGCATCACAGACCGGATTTACGGTGACCGAGTCTGGACTTTTCACAGCGAGCAGTTGGCGTCGCTGTTTTATTAGATTTGATCGTAGATTCCCACACACACAAGCAGCGTCCAAAAATATTCCACTCACATATCTGCCCTGGCCGGTCCCTACGCGCAGCAAGACCTACCAGCCTGTGTAATCTATTCCTCCCACTGTAGAACACATTCACGTGTTCTTTATTTAATCTAAAATGGTTCTACTGTGTCAAATCTGCTTGGGCATAACCATTGGTTAATTGTACATGTGGCTCCTCCCACATTCTAAAGGTCCAGAACCTACCAAAGACATGATCAGGGATACCTCTGTTGCAAGGATCAGGTTAAACTACATCTACCGAAGGTTATTGGAGCAAGAGGAGCTCAGTCTGAGAAGTGCAGTTGAGCTGGCGATACGCTGGTAATGACCCTCCAGAATATGGAGGCCTACTCAACCGACAATGCGGCCACCTTGTGGTTTCCCCACGCACTGCCGTCACTCGCACGCTAGTGATCCGACAATGGCGGGTAGTACCTTGCGAATGGCTTTGATCACCACTGCCAAGTGCAGTCAGCCACCCAACCATGGCTACTGTACTCCAGGAGTACCTGAGAGCTATTTCTGCGGGCTGGGCAAGCAAATGAGGAAACGCTGCCCACCAAAAGATATGGTCTGCTCCAGCTGCGGGAAGAAGGCATGCTATGCTAAGGTACGTAGATCTAACCCCCTTCCCAGTAGCACCACATGCAGATTGTGGAGGCTGCCATCCTGGATGCTGCCATCGCCGGGAACTAACAGCGGCATGTGCAAGTCGCAGGGACTGCCATCTTGGGCACCATCTTCAAAATTTAGCAGTGCCATGGGTGCCACCATCTTGGACTCCGCATTCTTCCAAATCAGTGCACGACCTCTCCACTGAAGTGACAAGCAACGATCCAAGTCTGGCCTCCATCACACTCGACCAGATCAGCCCGCATCAGCTTGCCACGTGATGGCCACATGACGAGTTGCCTATTTGATTGTGGGATCACAGAAAGCTTCATTCATCCTGACATGGTGCAGCGCAACTCCCTCATGGTAGGGTCAGTAAACCAAAAGGTCTCCTTGGCTTCAAGGTCGCATACAGCGGATGTCTGTGGCTACTATGTAGAGTATGGGATACAGACTATAAAGATATTAAACTTTTGGTGATGCTGCAGCTCTGCCTGTCGCACTACTGGACTTGATTGTCAATGTCACCTTAAAAACATGACGATGAAGTTCGATGGACCCCCATCCACCCTTCACTGTTTGTAACCAGCACAGTAGTTCTCAAATCGTCCCCTCCATCGCACCCAGCCAACAACCCAGTCACTCAATGAGTACAATTTGTGGACTCCCCAAACTCAAAATAACCCCTCCACCATTGTTCACCAATCTCCCCCCCCCCCATCGCCACCAAAAGAAAAAGATACAGTGCCAGAGGCAGGGACTTCATTTGTGCAGAGGTGCAGTGGTTATTTAATGAGGGGATCATTGAGCCCAGCACCAGTCCTTGGAGAGCACAATTAGTAGTAGTGAGGAAAGGGGAGAAGAACAGGATGGTCATTGACTATAGTCAGACAATTAATAGGAACACACAACTGGATGTGTACCCCACTCCCCGTATATCCAATATGGTGAATCAAATCGCACAGGATCTGGTCTTTTCTACCATCGACCTGAAATCCACATGATGAGGACCACCAGCTACAGCCCTCCAGGGAAATGGGCAAGTGGAAAGGGAGAACGCCGCAGTCTGGAAGGCCATCCTCCTAGCCCTACAGTCTAAAGGCACCCCACTCCATCAGGTCTCTTCTATGAAAAGCCAAGAATGCCACATCGCATGAACATATGTTTTCCTTTCCCAAAAAATCTGAGACAGTGACCACACTGTTGGCATGGCTGACATCCCCAGAGCCAGTCCTACTCCGGAAACCTGAGGCACCATAAGTCAGACCCTCTGGTTGAAAGGGTCCACCTCCTCCACACCAACCCCCAATACGCTTACATGGCGTATCGTGACACTTACGTGACACTGTCTCTGATATGGATTTGGCACCCTCAAGGGCCCTGGAGTCCTTCACTGATCATTCCACACCTCCCTCATCACTACCCACCCATGATGTTGCATAACCTCACCCCCAACAATGGACACGTCGCCTACCCATCAGCCCAATACCAACATTTGCACACAGGACCCCCAGACTGCCCAGGTCCCCGCCACTACTCCACAACTGCAGCCCAAATTACGATGGTCACAGTGGAAAACTAGACCACCTGATAGACTTCATTTGTAACTGAATCATCACCACTTCACCCCGCTGGACTCTTGAAAATAAAACAAAGGGTGATGTGGTAAACCACTCTATGTATATGCTTGTTTGGGCACACACATTGGCTGACTGTGCCTGTGGCTCCTCCATAGGCTTCAGAAAGTTTCACAGCCCCCTGCCCAGTGCAGAACAGTGGAGCAGCATGGATGTGCTTTTGTTCCAAAGCTAATAAAAACCTATCAGATTGTTCAACTTCAGTCTTTTGGAGTTATTGATGGTGCATCAGACTCACAATACAAAGCTGTTATCTGACGTAACATGCATATATATACATGTTCCTTAACATTCTTCCCCCCCAAAAAAAAACAAAGAAAAACTAAAACTAAACTAAGAATTCCAGCAATATAAGTGAGTGGCAACATATTACTAAGCAGAGTACTTCTCAAATAATTGTGAGACATTGTCTTTCAAATATAACAGAGGATTCTTCTTGCATTTAGATCTCCTCAGCAATGGAAGACTTGGAGGACATTTTGTCTTCTCAGGAGAACTGTTTGGTCTTTGTGGGAAAACTTCCAGTCTCACATTCTTCATCAGCTGACTCTAGAGATTGGGTAGTTACTGTTGAGATGTCCGGTGGCACCTCATTACTCTCCCATGTACCCTACGGTGAGGGTATCTTTGGAACCGGTAATGGGATCAGATCCAACATGTCCTCATTGGCATAAACCCACACTTGATCTGGTGTGTCAAAGAGATTGTGCACTTTGGAAACGGACCCTCTATTGGTCACTGTGTCACTTCCATATCATTTCTCCCACCAGTACAGAATATAAACATGGATTCCATTTTTTCAGATGCACTCCTCTTATCCATGTTTCTTTATTCTCTTGGTAATCTCTCACTAATACTTATTGTTCAACTTCTAGAGCTCTGGTTGGTTTACCAAGACATGCTGATCGCTGGATATGAAGCACTATGTTTGGGTGTACTATGGAGAGTATGGTTCTCAAATTGCATCCAAATATCAGTTCTACCGACATGTGTTTTGTTGTAGAGTGCGGGGCTGTCATGCGTGATAACAGAAAATTTGTGATCCTGTGATGCCATGTTATGTTCAATGACTTCTGGGCCTTCATGGCTTTTTGAAAAGTCCATTGTTACTCTAATAATAGGGCGCCAATATGATTGCAGGAATTGGTTGAAAGCATCAGTCACAAATTGTGGTTCATTGCCAGAGACCAGTTCTATTAGCAAATTATACGTACGAAAATACTCCTTCGTCTTTCAATTGATTTTTTTCTGCTATTGTTGTCCACATTTGGGATACCATAGGTCATTTGGAGTGTGCATCCACCACAATCAAAGTGTTTGCCCATAAATGGACCAGCGAAATCAATGTGAATTTGGTGCCAGAGGTGTGAAGGCCATTTCCAAGGGTTAGCTTCAGCTTGTGGTGCTTTAAGTTGCATTTTTTGGCAAATGTGACAACTTCTCACAGTCTGTTCAATGTCCATGTCCATTGAGGGCCTCCAGACACGCATGCATGCTAAAGATTTCATTCGGACCATCCTGGATGATTGTTGAGGATGCTTGCCATTTCTTCGGAATGATTGTTCTTGTTCCCCACAACAAACAATCCTCTTCAATTGATATCTCATTGCATTGTGTATAATAAGGTTTCAATTTGGGCCTAATCATCTTGGCTTTGAGCCATCCATTTAATGTAAAATATAGGATCTTTGATAGGGTCACCTCATTTCATACCTCTTTACTGATAGATTTGGCTGTAATTTGGCAAATGTCAAAGTTGTTCTTGATTAATGGGTGTGGCCTCTGCAGTCCAGTTGATCAATCCTTCTATTTGTTCTGTCTCTGGTAGAGGTAGACATGACAAAGCATCCGCATAGCAGTTTTCCTTCCTTGGACTATGTTTTAAATCGTAATCATATGCTATGAGCTGCATTGTCCATCTTTGAATTCTTATGGCCACTAGCCTTTTTTTAGGCCCAAGATTAAACTCAGCAGCTTGTTGTCTGTTGCTAAGGTGAACTTTCTACCATAACATCAAAAATTATGGCCAGTCCTTCCTTTTCCAGTTGTGTATAATTCCGTTCACAGGCTGTTAAAGAGTAAGAAGCGTAAGCTACAGGTTGTTCTCCTTTCTCTGTGACCTGTGACAATACTGCTCCAAAACCCACTGGTGATGCATTGACTGTCAGGGTCGCTTCTTTGTAGTGAATGAGAACATTATCTTTCGAGGTCAGTATTTTCTTCAACTGCTTGAAAGTTTTCTCTCTTTCTGTAGTCCAACACCAATGTTAATCCTTCTTTAGTAGTTGGTTAAGTGGGTTGCACAATGTGGACATATTGGCGATGTGTTTTCGATAATGGTTCACCAAACCAAAGAATGACTATAATTCTGCTCAGTTTGTGGGGAAAGGTGCCCTGTGGACAGCTTTGGTACCTGCTGTGTTCATCTGAACTCCTTCACTGTCAATTGTAAACCTCAAATATGTTACTGGAGTCTGACCTTGGCTTCCTTCAGTCAGGTTAGTATTTTTTCCAGGTTTGCCAAGTGCTCCACATCGTCGCGACCCAGTAACGATAATGTCTTCTAGGTAACATCCCACATTTATTCCATGCAACAACTTGTCCATTATCGATTGAAATAATGTGGGTGCTGCTGATATTCCATACGGCATTCTGGTATACATGAACAATCCTAAGTGAGTTTTGAGTGCTATGTATTTTCTTGACTCAAAATCCAATTCAACTTGCTGTTATGCTCGTGATAAATCCAATTTCATGGACTTCTTACAACCATTCAATGTTTGAAACAAGTCTTTTGTTCTGGGAATTGGATGTTGGGGTACTTGCAGAGCTTGATTAATGGTGATCTTATAGACAACACAAATTCGAATTTCACCATTGGATTTTCTAACAGGAACTTTCGGGGCAGCCTAACCTATTGAAATTTCTCATAGCTTTGATTCCCTCTTCATCGCAGAAGGAACTGTCCCTAGTTTGAAGAATTTGGGGTTGGCTTCCAGTTTCAAGTGCAGTCTGGCCTCGACTCCTCGGATTCTCCCCAGGTCTTTACCAAATATCATCTGGTATTTTTGGAGCAATTGCTCCAGTTTTGATTTTTGTTCTTGCTCAGTCTCTAGATTTTTTATTGCCAGATGTCCTTCCAATCCAATTGGATTCATGACATTCATTCTTTTCTAAACAAAAGTGTCCACGATATAAAGGAGTAATCTTTTAGATGTCTGTCCCTTATATTCAATGTGTACCTTGCATTTTCCCAGTACTTTGTTTTCTCCCCATTGACAGTTTTTAACACCATGTTGGATTGTCCCACCTTGAGATTGGGTAACACTTTTGTTTTTAAACTCTTTGGCATTAAGGACACTGTGGCCCTAGTGTCCAGTTCCATCCGAACTGGTTTGTTGTTAATGGGAATCAAGATTACCAAATTGCGGTTTGCCACATTATTAATATACATCACTTCCATCACCTTGGGTCATTGTTCAAACTTTTGTTGGAACATCCCTCTTCTTCCTTAAAGTTCTTCATCTTGCGTGTTTTATTTCTCGTCTTCTGATTTCCTTTCTTGGGGTGATCCTCTTTTAGCTTATTTTCCCTTTTCTTTGGGGATCTTGACTTAATATGCTCCTCTTTGTAGCATATGTAACATTTGGCTTTTTGAAGAAACAGTTATCCGCACTGTAATTACTTTTTCCACAGCTTTAACATTCTCAGCATTCCATTTCCATTTGTTCGATGTTCCAGCTGGTCTCCTTGAATAATCCCCTGGTTTCGGTTGGCCATTTTGAAACTCAGTGCTGTTTCATATGCAGCATCAATGTCTAATCGTCTTTTATTCAGTAATCATTGTTAGGCATTGCGGTCGTCCAAACCGATGACCAGCATGTCCATTAAGGCGTCATTTAAGAATATTCCAAATTCACAGGTTTTCGATAACTTACGCAATTCAGCCATACATTGATTCACAATTTCACCTGGTTTCTGCTTTCTAGTCCAAAACTGGTATATTTTTGCCATTACTATTGGTCTTGGGGAGAGATTTCCTCCAACTAGGGCATACAAAACGGTATATGACATAGAATCTGATCTTGTGAGCGCCTCTATGGACTTTATCAGGCTTTATGTCCTGCTTCCCACCTTGCTTAAAATGTTGCCTGTTTTCCTAAATTGCCCTCTGTATCTCTTATTCCCCAGGCGGTGCAGAACAAATTGAATCTTTCAACATACTCATCCCAGTTTTCTGATTCCTTGTACTCTTCAAAACGTCCTTCTGCCATTTTTGACTTCTCCTTTGTTTCATTGTGAATGAAACAAGGCATTGTAGTTTAAGTTTAAAATCTTTTGTTCTCCCCCTCCGACATTTTAAGTGTGAGATAACATTTATTTTAATCCTCCCACTGTCGAATGCACTCACACGAGATGTGGTTAATCCTTTGTGTTCTTTATTTAATCTAAAATAGCTCTACTGTTTCCCACGATACAAAGCTGTTATCTGATGTCACACACATGTGTGTTCCATAACACTTCTTCTCCACTAACATCAACTTGACTCTCAATCGCATATCCTCCAGTACCTGCACATCTTCCCTGGCCCCCTCTGCCTCCATGTGCAACAAGCTCAGGAATCCCCTTGTGTTCAACTACCAGTCTTTACATCCAAAATACAGCATTTCCACCACCAACTATGTAATCCCATTACCAGACACATCTTCCCTTCTTCTCCCTTCTCCTCCTTCTGCAGGGACTACCCCCTCTGTATCCACTCTTGTCCTCTCTTCCTTTCCCTCAATTTGCCCCTTAGCTCCTATCACTGTGACCGTAGGAAGTGCTCCACATGCTCACATCTATTTCATTATTCGGGACCCCAAACGGTCCTTTCAAGTGAAGCAACATTTCACTTGTGAATCTGCAGGTGTCATCTATTGCATCTGGTGCTCCTGTTATGGTCTCCACTGTATCAGAGAGAATAGATGCAGATTGGAAGATCGCTTAATTGAGCAATTCTATATCTTCTTATTCCATCTGGATACCCTCCAACCACGTAGCATTAACAGTGATTTTTCAGTTTTCCATTAGTGATTTCCCCCCATCTCCCCTTCCCTTATTGCTATGTCTCCTTTCCTCTAACTTTCTCTCTCTCTCCCTCTAGCTTTCTCTTTCTATTTTTCCCTTTTCCTCTCTCTCCTTTTCTCTAGCTCTCTGCATTCACAGAGCCACCATCCCCTGATCAATTCTCACCTTTCCTCTCTTCCTATTTGTTTCCAATTATTGTCTTTTGTCTGTTGACCTATACCCTGCCTCCTCCCTGCCTGACTGCTTTTTTGCTCATACCTTGAAGAAGGGGACAAGCCTGAAATATGGGTTATATATCTTTATTCCCCCCCCCCCCACCCCCCATGGACACTGTGAGCTCCTCCAGCATGTTTGTATTTTTATGACACAGCATCTGCAGACTTTCATGTTTCATTATATTCAACTCATGGTTTGTTCCAGATGCATTGTTGCTTGGACGATCTGGAATTACTTAGTTGCCTACTTTTATAGTGCAACTGGAAACATCTTTCAGTACCTCTGAGTGTTGTGTTTTAAATCAAATGGTAAATAACATAATTATTATTTTCATTCTCATATGAATTTTTTAATCAAGCTGTATTGGTTCCTTTGGAATGAAATCTGGCCTTACACAGAGATTGTTCTATACTGTGTGGATGACATTTATTGGTCGTAGACAAGGCCTTCACCAGGTTATTGGCATGCTTGTTTTAGTTTAACTGCAGTTTATTAGCATTTTTCCATAATTTCCTGAGGTTTACTTACCATTCTTTGTTGAAGGAAGGGATTTTATTTGCACATGAATTAGAGTTGGTGATATACTGTAGCTAGTTTCTCATTCATATGCTGTTGACTTTCATTTTGTTCAATGTTTCACCCCATCTCACTAATATGTTTGCTCATCATATTACGGTTCATATTATGACTTATATTAGACTTTTATCATTTCACAGATAAGCAATGAGACCAATGTAGTTGATTGTTTTTTAAAAAAGGGATTTCAAAGTAAATTATTTAAAGTACTACTCAACAGGCATCAATAAACTGAAACCCGTGGGATCAAGCGGAAAGTGATGGCATAGCTAAGTAAATGGCTGAGAGATTGGGGCAGAAACCCTGTGATGAACAATTATTTTGGGCTGGAAGAAGGTCTGCAGTAGTATTTATTCATTGTTGTTACTGCTGGTTTACTTGATTTATATTGACAATTTCAACTTTTGGACAATTTCTAAAGCAGCTGCCTGGTAGGAAGATTCTGAAAAGCTGAGACAAGCTTCAGAAACCATTCGCTATAAAGACTCTAATAATGAAACACTTCCGTTCCAAGGATAGAAAGCAGAACCTGGGGTTACTTTCCCTAGCCTGGAGAAGACTAAAGAGTGATTTGATAGAAAAAATGAAAAAAAAAAATGAAGGATCAAAACAAAATGAAGAAAGAGAAAATATTTTTATTGGCAGAAGGATTGAGGCCAGAACATCTAGATTCAGGCAAAAGAATCTGAGGTGACCTGAGGATAATTGAAAACAAATTGTTTAATTATAATCTTGAATTCAATGCCTGAAAATGTGATGGAATGCAATTTTTAACTATGATTTTCAAAACAAAATTTGATAAATGCTTAAATTTTTTTAAAAATCAGCTGATAGGGAGGCAACTGCAAAATGAAACTAATTGGATTGCTCTTGGAAAAAGTTGGCACTTGCATTTGGCTCCTTCTGTACTTTACTAACACTATGATTCCAGCTACTTGGATGGTATTTAGATCTATAGCACAGTAACCAGGCTCTTTTTGCCCACAAACCCATGGTGCCCAATTGACCTATAACCCAGTTATGTATTCACCAAACTGTATCTAATACTCAAGGGTTCAATAAAAGAGACTGAAAGAAAATATATGTAATACTTGCCTAAAAATTTGTAATAATACAGAACTCAGAATACATGGTGATGTTAAAATGCTATCTAATCAACAGAATTCAGAATGTTTGGCAAATAATAATGATATTTTGTCTTTACAACAACACGTTTAACACATAGATATGGCCATTTCAAGTCAGACATAAGTATGCAGCACTCAATAAGATTGCAGCTGAATTTTCAAATCACTTAATGTTATAAGTTATCTTCATCTCCTGATTGTTCAAAATAATAATCAGTGAATTTGAATCTTAAATATCCTCACAATGCTTGTGGATAAAGAATTGGAAAGATTCACAATCCATTGATTTAGTTTCATACCTCGCCAACTATTCTTAGGTTAAGGTCCTTCCTTCTAGATTCTAAAGCCAGGGTAAACAACCTCACTGCTTTCTACGGTTACATTTGTCATTAATATGAGGGAAAAAACAAATCATTGGATGAGTATGTATATATTCTCTAGTCAAGGATGCAGTTCACATGAACATAAGAACTAGAAATGGGAGTAGGCCATATGGCCTGTTGAGCCTATTCCACCATTTAATAAGATCAAGGCTGATCTGGTCATGGACTCAGCTCCACTTATCTGCCTTTTCCCTTGAACCCTGAATTCCCCTACTATGTTAACATTTATTTGACTGTATCTTAAATATATTTAATGAGGCAGCCTCTCCTGTCTTCATTGTCATCTCCTCATTCTTCAACATTTTTTATCATCTAGGGAAATATTAGGAGTGTGATGAAATATTATTCTCCTACCTGAACATTCAAGTATGTTCCTTATTTCCCTGGATGTATGCAGCTCCAATAACTCTCAAGAATATGGTCCACTTGATTTTATGAATGAAGCATATACAAGACCCAATAGTATCCTTGATGAGATGAGTGCATCTTAATCACCATTGAAGAATATTCCATTGGCCTACACAGCTCCAACAACAGTCAAGAATTTTAATTTTCCTAGCTGGTTAAGTGTTGCTTGAGCAACACTTAAGAATATTTTTTACTTACTGAGGCAAGTGCACTTAAGAAACTTGATATCATTCAGGACAAAATGACATTCTTGATTGGCACCACATCAAGTACATTCATTTCCCAGACTACTGTGTCTGGAGTAAATGCCAACTCCAAAATCCATGGAGGCAACCAGTCAAGGATTCTTCACACCATACATGACCTCTGGTGCCTGGAAGGACAAGTGTAGTACAGGTATCAGCATGAGACCAAACCCACCTTCATGTTCTCACACTATATCTGTCAACAGCACCATGGGACTCTTCACAACAGGCACTACTGCAGCTAAGGCAGGTGTTAACTTTGGCTTACTACTAAAAGTCAATAGGTATGATCATTTTCTGACGGACTTGCCAGTGATGTTCACATTCATTAGGTGAATAAACTGAAACAAGTACTCTTCATTCCACCAGAATTACAATTTTACTTTCTTTCTCTAGCTGATTATGTAATTGTCTGTTTGATCACAATTTATGAATAAAAGATTCAACCAAATCATCACACCTGGAAATATTTATTCATCCAATCATAAATAAAACTATGTAGTCAAAGGATGATCTTCATTGACTATGCCATTACTACCTCTCTCCGTTTTTGGTTATTTTACTGCTTCTCAACCCTGTTCCCCTGTGGGAAGAATGCTGTCTTGGAGTCAGATACCTTAATCTGCAGATGGCCCTATTCATACTTGGCTTCTGACAATTTTTGGAGAACTTCCAGTGTGATTGGGGACAATGAAAACCTTCATCTTAAGAGATATAACTAGTGGTGACTAGCTTCAACTAGTGTTAGCCATTTCAACAGGTTCTAACCATTTCCAAAAATAGGAAGTACTGTATGCAAAATAGAAAAGCTGGTTATTGAATCTATAGTACAATGCCATAAATTTTATAATTTCAAAACCCTCTCTTCAATTTCTGCTTCTTGAAGTGACAGCTATTTTTCATTGAGGGTGATTGATGATAGCACACTTCACAGGAGATGAATGCAGGACCTCACTATTGAAGATGGAAATACATTTGTGCAGCAAATTGAACTTCAGAGATTTAGAATGTGAGGCAAAAAATTGCTAAGATGTTTCCAGGGTTCAGTGATTTCAGTGTATGATTAGACTGGAGAAACTGAGGCTGTTCTCCTTGGGGCAGAAAAGGTTGAATAGAGAATAATGTTGGGTTCAGAAAGAGTAAGTAGAGAAAAGCTGTTCTCACCTATTAACAGGGACCAACGTTCTCTAGATTTGTTCTTAATATTTGTTCTCAAAAAATAAAAGTTTTTTCCTTAATTATTCCTGTTTTCGACATTTAATATATGATAACAACATCATATGTTCAATGGAATTTCTTTATTGTTGTCTTTTTCAGCAATTGATTATTGGTGAATCTGCAGTGAAACTGATTATATAAAGGACATAATGCAAGTGCCTTCCACAGCTGTTAATTTATTAGATCCATTCGGTTCCAATTTCCAATCTGACATTGCCCTGATAACACCACCAAAAAATACCTTAAAAATGCTTTCCTACTTTTTCTGTCCTCCATGTCTTCCCAGATACTAAATCTCAAGAGTAGAACTCCAAAACTTTTTTTTGAATATTTTATTTATGATTTTCCAAACTCAACCAGTTAACAACATTATCAGTATCAATGTTAATATCATCAGCATTAACTACAAGTTACAATTATCCATTTTATACAGTTTCCTGCAGAGTTCAAGTTCTTTGTATCTTCCTTCCTCCCCAAACCCCATATTTAACACTAAACACTAAACACAGGACATGAAGGACATTCACAATAAAGGGGTGAAGCATACATCAGGATTTTGTGGGGTTGTCACAGCACGGCGGTCAGAGCCCAGGCAGCTTTTTTTTCTTGACTTTACCTGGTTGGGATGAGATGGACCCCCTGCAACCCCCCCACCCCCATTAATGGTTGAAAAGTAGACAGGGAAGGCAGGGTAACGAGACACGATGATTCACCTATAGTTGTGCTCCTATGAAATTTAAGTATGGTTGGCAAATGTTTTTGAAAGTATCGTATTCTTTCCTTAAGCTGTAAGTGCTCTTCTCTAGGGGAACACAACTTTGCATCTCTTTGTTCCAGCGCACAATGCTCAGGCAGGAATCAGATTTCCAGGTAACCGCTATGCACTTCCTGGCCACTGCCAATCCGATCATTGTAAATTGAATTTGGAATTTAGACAGCTTCAATGTAAGTCTTATGTCCATTATATTTCCCAATAGGAACAACTCGGGGTCCTGTGGGAATTCTTTGCCTATAATTTTCCGTAGGACTTGACCTAGCTCCACCCAAAAGGGCCTCTCCTTGGTACATGTCCAGGTTGCGTGCACAAAGGTTCCTACCTCAATGCCACATCTGAAACATAGATCTGATCATTATGGTTTGGATCTGTTCAATTTTTGTGGCGTCAGGTACAACTGGTGCAGAAAGTTATAGTGCACTAGCCTGTACCGCGCGTTAATGATTACAGTCAAACTGGCCCATCATGGGTTGGACCAGTACCACTCATCAATCGCTACTGCTAAGTCTGACTCCCATCTGTGCCTTGATTTTTGAAGGCCAGGTGTGTTCCTCCTTTGAATCATGGTCTCTACGTTGCTGCATTCTGGCAGGGCCATGGTGGGACTTATTTTGTCCTGCAGAAAAAATCTTATCTGAAGATAGCAGTGGAACATCTTATTTGATAACCCATACTTATGTCTGAGTTGTTCAAATGACATGTTTCCCCTGCTCGTAACAGTCCTCCATGCACCTGACATCATTGCGATGCCAGGTGCCCAGGAGACTTTACTACATAATCTTAACTTTCTGTTCAGTACCTCCCAAGTCACTTTGTTCCATTCTTCACTCTACTTTATGCCATATAATTTAATCCATCAGTCTAGTATGAAGTAAATACTCCAGCTACATTTATGCTGCCAGTTTTGTTTCTGAAAAAATGGTTTCATTGATAAGGAAAGTTAATGGAATAGTCTAAGCCAAATATGACCTTAGGAAGATGATTTCCTTCTCCTCTGTACAATAACATAACGTGGAAGATAATTGGCAGCTTGACAGGGTTACCAGCAATGTTCTCTTTAATTTTTTTCTAGTCAGTGTGCACAAAAATCTTCTTGTGCAAATTTTTTTCCTGTGACAAAAGTATGTGCGCACTAAATGCTTGTACAAATGTAAACTTGACATTGTTTAAGATCATTTTGGCACAGTCTATCTCTCATGCCTGATAAAACTGTATCGGCATGTTCTAATATAATACAAGTATGACTGCATTCTACGAAGTAACGTATTTAGTTGAGATTTTATTCTATACTTTGAACTACTTCGTTCAGTTTGTTGTTTCATTAAATAAAGCATCATTGAGTATTTCTTATTTTTATGGGATGCAATGTCTAAATAAATTTATAACAGTAACACCCATTAATTCACAGATTATTATTATTAAATTTGCTGGAAATGGTTAAATCAAAACTCATTCACTTACAAATTATCCAGATGCTTAATCTGAAAATCTTCACACATAGCACAGTTTATATCGGTTTACAAAATATTTGACACAAAATTGCACAGGATAACATACAGTTAAGTCACACAGTTATTTTTTCTCTCTCCTGTCTTTGATACTTAACTATTCTTTGTAAACTCTATCTAGATTAATAGAACTTACATCCAATTGATAGCTAAGAGATTATTTTCAATAAGTATATTTATTAATTACTACATTATTTCAGGTAACTAACCTTTTGTGTGCATATTTATTTCCTTTGTGCGCTGGTAGCAAAATGTGTGTGCACGTGCACTCGCACACTGGTTAGAGGGAACAGTGGTTATCAAATATTTTTGGACCTATTTCAAGGATATTCCACTCCACCATTCAATACTAGTTGATCTCTCTCAATGAAATGTTCCCACTATTTCCATACTCTACATTTCCCTTTCTTCATTAAACGCTTCATTTTTGTTAAATTCTTAACTGGTGTCACTCATCAGATCTGCTACTTTATATGTCTCCTCTTTGCTCAGTCTCCAGCCATGATTACATGCCTCCTCAATACTCTCCTCCATGTCTTTCCAAAGGATCCCTCACAAGATTGTTAATGAACCCATTCATTTTAAAAAATATTTTATTTTAAAATGTTTTACCAAAGTCAATTACAAAGTTAAAAATGTAAGTATAAAAGTACATTCAATGATGATATTAACCCAGTCGCCCAACCTCCATCCCCCACTCCCCAAAGAAGATAAAAGAAGAATGAAAGTATAGAAAAGCAAGAAAAGATAAGATAGCAAAGAAAGGAAAGAGAAACAAATTGGCTTGCTGAAAAGTGACACATACTCCATGGCTCACAAATACATATTCTATTTAATTTTCTTTGGAAAAGATCAGCGCTAGTCTCAAGGGTTGGGAAGAACTCATCCAAAGATTTATGCCTGAATTTTGTAAGTCTGGTTGCCAAATATGTCATACTTATTTCTTAAGTCTTAAGAACCCATTCTTACAGCACAATACCCAATTTAGCCTGTTTCCGAGCAGGCATTTCAACATACTTGTTAGCCCATGTGTAAATTAAAGTTACCTGTTTCCCTGTAATTTTCTTTTTTCACAGATACCTCTAGTTTCCCATGAAGCTATTGCTATATTGCCATTCTGTTTGGAGGTTTACAGAAAATCCCCAATGTTTCCTCTTATTGGAGGTTCCTTATTCCAACCAGACCAATTCCACATCTTGATATTCTGTGCCAATATCCTTCAGAGTACTGGTTACTATATTCATGGGCACCCATTCCTAAGCATACATTGGGATAGGAGAATCACAGATGAAACTGAGTGCTGTTTGCTTGAAATCAGCATTTTCACTGCCAATTTCAAAACAAGTACATGATTTGGTATTCACCTGCCTTTGCTATATTCTAAATTGGAACTAAAATCATGAAAGCTAGGCTTATTGATGATAATTAATAAATAAGTAAAAGTAAATTAAACAGAAAAGCTTTTAAAAGTGGAGTGACAAACATAAAACATTAAATTATTTTATTGGATTTTAAATCTCTCTAATAATATACACTGACAATTTAGTTATTTCCATTCACTATCTAAAATAAGACAGATATATTTAAAGATTCCATTCTCTTTCTTTGGCTTGGCTTCGCGGACGAAGATTTATGGAGGGGGTAAAAAGTCCACGTCAGCTGCAGGCTCGTTTGTGGCTGACCAGTCCGATGCGGGACAGGCAGACACGATTGCAGCGGTTGCAAGGGAAAATTGGTTGGTTGGGGTTGGGTGTTGGGTTTTTCCTCCTTTGCCTTTTGTCAGTGAGGTGGGCTCTGCGGTCTTCTTCAAAGGAGGCTGCTTCCCGCCAAACTGTAAGGCGCCAAGATGCACAAACTGACAAGAGCTTCAGTACTTTAGTTTAATAAGGAAATGCCAAAGTTGCCATTAATGAGTCAGCTTGTAGACTTCCCCAACCTAATTATATGGAATAATTTCAACCGACATTAATTTATTTACAAACTTTTGTTTAGTTGAACCATTTAGCATTTGAGTCAGTGTGTTTTCAATAATTTATTAAACCAGCATGATTCAGCCAGCACCCAGACCCTACACATAAGCCTGGTAAAAGAAAGAAACTGCCCATCTTCACAACAATCATTCTATACTTTCATATTTTTATGTATGTGTATTATATGACTATTTCAAAATATTTGCATTATTAACAACTTTACTAAAGTTAAAATATTATATTTGAGCTACTACTTTAATTGCATATAAAGTACATTTAATGTAGCCCAGAAGAACCAACCAGAATGGAAAGCTATTGTATAATGTAATCTGATGTGATTCTGAGATTTGCACTCCATGAAATAAAATATCCAAATGCTTCTGAGTTTGCAAATGAGAAATTTATTCCGTAATTGCAATATGAATCAATACCAATGAAATTAACTCAGATTTAAGATAGTAAGGGGTAAACAGATATTTTGGATGTAGCTGGATGTTGAGACAGTGTGATCAAAGGTTCTCATGTTTCTGTTGCTGCCGAGGCATGAAAAGAACATGAAGTCCCAGCAACATCAACAGCTACTTTCATTTATGTATAAGCGACAGTCTTATAAAAGTTCCAGGGGTGCTTTGCATTGTACAATGAAGTTTGATATTGCATCACATCATTTGACATTAGGACAGATAGCCAAAAGCTTGATCAAGGAGCAAGGTTTCAAGAAACATCTTAAAAGAGGAATGAGAGATTGAGAGACAGTGTGACAGGGAAGCAATTTCAGAGTTTAGATTGTTTATATTGAAGTGGACTCTTAGTTTGTTGCAGGGGCATAATTATGCCGGTTTAAAAACATTTATTAGAGATTTGGACTAAAAGGAATAATATTATAGGTTCTAGGGGTAAAATATTGGCCCAAACCCCCTTATATCAAAATAAATTTCTTTCTTTCTCGATGAATAACCTGTATTTAAGGATTTGGAATTCTAAGGATATTGAGGTGGTGAATGATTGTTGTGAAGATGGGCAGTTTCTTTCTTTTACCAGGCTTATGGAGAAGTTTGGGATACCATCTAATTTTCTATTTGTATATTATCAGGTGCGAGCTTTGAGGATAGATAATTTTGGAAGAGAAATTATGCTACCTCAATTAACCAAGTTTGAGACTTTAATTCTGGATATATCAAAAAAGGGATTTATTTCAGAAATGTATGCTTTGTTACAAGATAAGATGAATAAACCAGATTTAAGTAAATCTAGAATTAAATGGGAAGAAGATTTATCTTTTGATATATCTCAGGAGGAATGGGAAATCATGTGTCAAGATAGTGTGACTAAATTAATTAATGTAAGATATAGCTTAGTCACTTATAATATTTTACATCAGTTATATTTGACTCCTGAAAAGTTAAAACGATATGGTTTTAGTAATTCAGATGTGGAATTTGTACTGGTAAGTTTTTACACACTGTTTGGTCTTGTGATAAAATTCATCCATTTTGGAAAAAAAATTAAAAACTTTTTGGAAGAATTATTTAAGATTAAATTACCATTGGATCCATTAATTTTTTTTGTTGGGTTATGCTGAATAACCACTGGTTTAAAGTTGGATAAGTTTCAGATGGCATTTGTTCATTTTGCATTAGCGGTAGCACGGATATGTATGTGACAACATGGAAAGACAATGTGGAATTGAATATAGCTCATTGGCATTTATATGGAGAAGATAACATATAATTTGTATGATAATTATTCTTTCTTCATTCAGATGTGGTCGCCCTATTTGAAATTTATGGGTTTACAAATATCTTAACTTTTTTTTAATTGTAGATTTGACATATCACACAGCATATGTAATTAACTGGTATAAGGTTTTTTTTGTTCCCCTTGGGGGGTTAGTTGTGGTTGGGGGAGGGAGGAGTGGGTGGTTTTGTTTGTTGTTTTTGTTTGTTTTTTTTAATATATATGTATTTTTAAAATTATAAATAAAGGTCTGGGAAGCACAGAGTCAAGAGTTTGTCACAGAAGTAAGAAGGAAGAAGGTTTCAGAGACACTTGTAAGCAAAGGTGATTATTTTCAAATTGAAGTAATGCCAAATGAGAATCAAGTTGGTTATTGAACTGGGCAATGATATGAGTATTATAGAGAATTCAACAAGTTTCTCATTAGCGCAAGTTGATGGAGGATGCAGACTGGATTACCAGCCCGGTGAGCATTGGAATAGTCTGTTCTAAAGGTTGGAACACAATGGATAAGGCTTTCAGCAGCTGATAAAATGAGGCAGTACCTAGGTGAACTGTGATGGTTACTAGTACTAGAATATTACAGCAGAATGTCAAGGTGAAGAAGCAGCTAACCACCTTAATCAGTAGTCAGAGAAAGAAATGTAATCAGTGACGATGATAAAGAGTTTCAGTGGACTCTGCAAGCAATTATTTCATTTTTCCCTGCATCTAGATGGCAGACATTTCAATTCTTCCAGCACTGAATGTCAGGCAGCTTAACTATCTGAGTTATCAGACAAGCTGAGGGATGGTGCTGTTCTAGGGGTAGGATTCATTGATGTACATATGGAACCTGACATTGTATTTTCAGAGGAGGTTATGAAAAATAAAATCAGGCCAGGGTAGGTGATGCCATCAAAGCAGGAGGATAAAAATAGACCATAAGACCAGAAATCACAGGAGCATACATGCAATTCAGCCCATTGAGTCTCCCCTGCCATTTTCCCAGTCAGCCCTACTGGCCAGCCTTTTCCTAGATAATAGAAATGGAGGTACCAGGTGTCATGATAATGAATATGTATGAGATGTACCGGAAGTCACGTGGCATGAGAGAGATAAGAACACCAGCAGGAGAACAAAGGAAACGGGAGAATAAAAAGACACTAAGAAGTTTACCTAATAAACTTGTGTTTAATGTTTTATTAACTTCACATTTCGGGCCACAAATGTGACATTGGCGACGAGGATGAAAGAAGCTTGAAGAAAATTAAAGACTAAACAAGATTACAGAGGATTACAGACGACTTCAAGGTGATAAGAATTTTCTCTGTGACTCAGTACTTTTGGGGCTGGAATATTTCCTCATGGCTGGGGCAAACTGTGACTTTCTAACACATAGTGGAATTGCTCATTTTGACCCAACTGGTGATGCAAGCACTGTAAGTTTGAAGTGGAAGGCATGGCTGGAAGAATTTGAATCCTACGCCGACAGTCGTGGCCTATTTCTAGATACCGGTACAGTTGAACAAAAAGCGCAGAGAAGGGCGTTACTTCTTTTCACTGCAGGACCCTCAGTTCGGGAAACATTTAAGACACTTTTGAATACTGGAAGAAAGGATGAGTACCAGAAAGCAGTAGATGCATTAAATGCACACTATGTAGTGACACCGAATGCTACATTTCAACGCCATTTGTTTCGGAGAACGAGACAAGAAGATGGCCAGACAATTGCTCAGTACGTGACAAGACTACGCCAGCTAGCTGTTGGATGCAATTACATGCCAGCTGATTTGGACAACCAATTATTGGATCAAGTCGTACAGCACTGCAGATCATATAAACTCAGAAGACGTCTACTGGAAAGAGGGAGTGAGTTGGAACTCACCGATGCTTTAACCATTGCTGCTGCATTAGAGGCTGTTGAAGGGCAATTTCATACCATGACCCTGAAAGACAACTCAAGCCAGTAAATTAAGAGGCTCTCACATCGCCATAACCAGCCAAGATATACATCGACACAGGACGTGGAGTGTTATCGATGTGGAAACCGAGGTCACTTTGGAAAAGACCCATATTGCCCGGCCAAAGGCAAAGTTTGCAGAAAGTGTGGAGGTAAGGACCACTTTGCAAAGAAGTGCAAAAGCAAGTCCAATGCAGACCAGAAGAGGAAGAGAACAACTTCCAAAGGCAAAGCCTGGGGGAAAGGAAAGTATCCTGGAAAGAAAGATACCATTCGCCAGATAGACGGTGACAATGATGATACCCAGGAGGAACAGAGTTGTTACCAATTTACGTTGAATGAAGTACGTCATGAGAAGGTCCCAGTGATCATTGGTGGAGTGACAGTTCAGGTCATTGTAGACTCAGGCAGTGACAGTAATGTGATTGATCGACATTTATGGGAGAAGTTGAAAAGGAAAATAATCATCTGTACCTCAAAGAAATGTTCCAAGAAACTGTATCCATACACAGCAACAAAGCCATTGGAGACCATTGGATGTTTTACTGCAACTGTTGAAGCTGGAGATAAGTACACCGAAGCAGAGTTTATGGTCATAGAAGAGAGGGGAGAACCATTGTTGAGTAGAAGAAGACCTGGCAATACTTCATATTGGAGCTTGTGTCAATTCAATTCAGTCATACGAGGATATGAAGCAAGAATTCCCCGCAGTCTTCCAAGGAGTATGAAAGCTGAAAGGTCGACAATTGAAGCTAGCGGTAGATGAAACGGTCAAACCCAAGGCACAACCAATGCGCCGAACTCCGTTTGGACTTCGTGGGAAAGTCAAAGCCAAAATTAAAGAATTGATCGAACAAGACATTATTGAACCTGTGGAACATTCGACACAATGGGTCAGTCCCGTAGTGATTGTGCCCAAACCAAAGGGTGACATAAGACTATGTGTTGACATGAGAATGGCCAATGAAGCTATAATTAGAGAACGACACCCTATACCAACGGTGGAGGAAATACTTCAAGAACTAACTACCAGCAAGGTATTCTCAAAAATTGATCTGAAATGGGGCTATCATCAATTAGAGCTGGATCCAGGTTCCCGAGATGTGACAACATTTGTGACTCACTGTGGATTGTATCGTTACAAGAGACTATCATTTGGAATTAATGCAGCTTCGGAGATATACCAGTATGAAATCCATCGAGTGATTCAAGGCATTCATGGAGTTGCCAACATTTCTGACGACATCATAGTCCATGCACCAACGAAGGAAGAGCATGACAAATGGTTGAGGCATGTACTATCTAGACTACAGGAGGCAGGCCTTACCGTGAATGGAAACAAGTGCCAGTTCGGTGTGTCAGAAATGGACTTCATGGGACACAGACTTACACGGGAAGGACTAAACCCTGCAGAGGCCAAGGTGAAAGCTATTGCAGAGGCACGTGCACCTCAGAACGCAACAGAGGTGAGGAGTTTCCTGGGATTGGTCAATTTTTGTGCAAAGTTCATTCCTAATTTCGCTACAGTGGCAGAACCACTAAGGAAACTAACCAGGAAAGGTGTACCATTTCATTTTGGATCTGAGCAGAAGAAAGCGTTCACAGCGCTGAAGCAAAGCCTGACAGATGCAAAAACTCTTGAATATTACGATCCGGCGGCATCAACCAAAGTCATAGCGGATGCCAGCCAAGTTGGTTTAGGAGCCGTGTTGGTCCAGATGCATGATGGAGAACCAAGAATCATTGCCTATGCCAGCAGATCATTATCAGATGTGGAAAGAAGATACTCTCAGACAGAGAAAGAAGCACTCGGACTTGTATGGGCCTGTGAGAGGTTCCATGCATATTTATACGGCATTGAATTTGAACTCATCACAGATCATAAGCCATTAGAGTTGATCTATGCACCTAGATCCAAACCATGTGCCAGAATAGAGAGATGGGTACTCAGATTACAACCCTACAAATATAAAGTAATCCACATTGCAGGGAAAGCAAACATTGCTGATCCGCTGTCCAGATTGGTGAAAGATGGTGGTCCACAATCCAAGTCAGAATTGGGAACAGAAACAGAGAGCTTTGTACGCTTCGTAGCTATTCAGGCGACACCTAAAGCTGTGACTACGAAGGAAGTCGAGAGAGAATCCGAACGTGATCCAGAACTCATGGAAGTAAGAGAATGCATACAGAGTGGACAATGGGACAAGTGTACTCATAAGGCTTACATTCCCATTAGAGACGAACTTTGTTGCATCGGACAGTGTGTATTAAGAGGTTGCAGATTGGTGATACCACAAAGATTGAGGCCGAAGATCGTATCCTTAGCGCATGAAGGACACCTAGGCATTGTTGGTACCAAGCAAAACCTCAGGACCAAGGTATGGTGGCCAAGTTGTGATAAAGATGCAGAGAAATTTGTTAAAACTTGTCACGGATGTCAAATCACAAGTAGGAGTAATCCGCCAGAACCGATCCAGAGTACGCAACTTCCGACAGGACCATGGATCGACGTAGCTGTTGATTTTCTTGGACCTTTACCGACGGGTGAATCAATTATGGTAGTGATAGATTACTACAGCAGATACTATGAATACGTGGTGTTGAAGTCCACAACCACTGAAAAAACAATACAAGCGTTAGCAGAGATATTCGCAAGATATGGATTACCTGTTACATTATACTCTGACAATGGTCCACAATTCATTTCAGAGACATTTGCGGAATACATGAGGACCACAGGTATCCACCATCATAAAGTAACTCCGAAATGGCCGCAAGCCAACGGGGAAGTAGAGAGACTAAATCAGTCCATTGAAAAACGATTGCACACGCAGAAGGACAAAATTGGCGAGAAGCATTGCTATCTTGAGCAACGCCTCATGCAACCACTGGAAAAAGTCCTGCAGAAGCATTTTTTGGAAGAAAAATCCACACAAAAATGCCAGAAATAAAGGAAATCCGAGACGACCAGGAGATGTGGGACCACGATGCTGAAAAGAAAGGTGCAGCAAAGCTGTACACAGATTCGAAACGTGGAGCCAAGTACTCAGACATCATGCCAGGAGATAATGTTCTAGTGAGGCATGAAACTGGTGGTAAGTTAGACACACCTTATTACCATCAACCCTATACTGTCGTATCCAGAAGTGGCAGTATGGTGACAGTCAAGTCTCTGACTGGAGTCCTGTACAAGAGAAATGTATCAGGTGTAAAAAGGTACCAGTCCAGAGATACATCGAGCGAAGAGGTTGAAAGGCCAATACGAGATGCTGAAACTGAGAGACCTGATGATGTTCCAGAGGCAGTTACCAGCACTCCAGATGAAGTGACTAGAGCGCCAGAAACACCCGAAGCCGTGATGAGCAGTATTTCCAACGCTGAGAGTGAACAACCGAGAAGCGACGACAATATCGCAGGCAGGCCGAAACGAAACCGGAAAGTGCCCAAACGATACGAAGACTTTGTGCCATAGTTTTAATAAGAACTTTGGGACAGTATTTAATCTTATATCATAAAGTGCATGTATGAGTGCAGTAGGAAGTAAACTTTATGTAGTTGAGTTATAGTATTACCATTAGTTACGATGTTTGTATGTTTCCGAGGGATATTTGTAAGTGAAGGTAAAGTTTATTTCTGATTAAAGGAGGGATGTCATGATAATGAATATGTATGAGATGTACCGAAAGTCACGTGGTATGAGAGAGATAAGAACACCAGCAGGAGAACAAAGGAAACGGGAGAATAAAAAGACACTAAGAAGTTTACCTGATAAACTTGTGTTTAATGTTTTATTAACTTCACATTTCGGGCCACAAATGTGACACCAGGTGGTTTGGAAATATTATTCCTGATTGCCTGGATCCTGGAATTTTCATTAATACATCAACAGGGCATTGACTGTGGACCATCTTCCTTATAAATCAAAGATATTTACATCAGATACATTAGATCAAATAGTTAATTGGACGTGTCCTTAACTTCATTCCAGGACATTATTAATAGATAGTGTGACCAGTGACACCAGGAGTTTTCCCTTGAGGAATATATAAAGCTGTCTGATGACCCTGTGGTAGAAGTTGATCTGAAGAGCTGATGATTTAAAGACTTTTAGACTACCCAGGCAGAATATGAGGTGCTGTTCTTCTCGGTTCTGTGAGCCTCACTCTAGCAGTGGAGAAGGCCACAGATGGATAGATCAGTGTGGCAATGGAAAGAGGAGTTGAAATGATGTGCAACCATGAGCTCAAGATGAGCACAGATACTCTGTGAAATGGTCCCCAAGTTGATGTTTGATCTCATTAATGCAGTGGAGGCTACATTGGGAGTACTGAGGTTGGAGGAGGTGCGTATTGCCTCACTTGGAATGATTATTTAGGTCTATGGATGGTGGTGAGGGAGGAGGTTTTAGAGCATGTGTTAGACTTCCTGCAGTTTCAGGGGAAAATAAGGGGGCAAAGAGGGAGTCATAAAGAGAGCAATCCCTGCAAAAGGCAGAAAGGGGGTTGGGCGAGGGATAGATGTAGCTGGTGGTGTGTTCTAGATGCAACTGGTGGAAATAATGAAAGATGGTGCATCAAATGTGAAGGCTGATGGAACAAAATGTGAGGATTAGATGATCCCTCTCCTTGTTCTGTTTGGAGTGAGGGGTTGAGAAATGGAGGAAATATGGAAGGTGGCACTGGTGACTACAGCGCAGGTGTAGGAAGTAGCACCAATGCAATCATTAATGTGACAGTGGAAGTACTGGAAGTGGGGCCAAGAGGGGCTTTGAACAAAGTCCATTCATGTCAGTGTCCATGAAAAAGACAAGCATATCTGGGACCCATGCCAGTGCTCAAGGCTACACCTTTGATTCGAAAAAAAGGAGATACATTAAAAGAGAAATTCTCTTGGATAATAATGGGTTGCGCCAGGCAAACAAGAGTGTTGTTGGAGGGAAACTGGTTGCAATGTTGTTCTTAAATGAAGTAGAACACTTTAAGATCTTCCTTTTGGTGACTGGGGGAGGCGGGGGGGAAATGGGGTATGTGGGTGTTCAGAGACTTTTGTTCTTACCTCTGTCCCCATCCAAATTTTGTCCTCTTCCTGATCCACCCCACCGAGCCCCACATCCATTCTCATCACCATCCCTCTCTGGCTCCATCCCCTTCCATCCATATAACCTCTGAATTATTACTCCTTCCTCCCTCCTCTCTTTGTATCCATCTGCTCGATCTGTCTTTCCCTAACATCTCTTCCCCAAAAGCTCTCATTATACCACTATTTTACCTTCTCTTATCAGATCACAGCACCAACAGCTTTTGTCCCCACTTATGCCACCCCACCACACTATATGACTCGTATTCCATTTGACTTCTTTTTTCTTTCGCTCTCTCTTTCTCTCTCTCTCTCTCTCTCCATTTGTACAGTACCTGCAATCAATGGCTTCTGTTTGTCATCTTTCACCTCTCCCTGGTTCACCAATCCCCCACTGGCCCCATCTAATCCCTTCCACCGTGTCCACATTACACTGACTATTAGTGATGAAGGAGATCTAATGCAACATTTTGACAATTTCTTTTCTCCTGCTGGTCCTACTGGGCTCTCTGAGTTCATTCAGCAGATTGTCTGTTGCTCCAGATTCCAGGATTTGCAGTTTTTTGTCATTAAAAATAGGGACCTGGGTTTAATGTAATGAGTAAAAGGATTAGAGTGGAGCTGATGACTTTTTTTACCAGCCAGATGAATCAGATTCAGAATCAAAATTTATTGTCATGAGAATGTCAAGAAATTCATTATTTTGTGGCAGCATTACAAGTGCAAATATTACACTAAATAACATCTAAAAACATATAAATAAATGAGTGCAAAAGAAGATAAAGTGAGGCAGTGTCTGTGGTTAATTGTCCATTGGCAAATCTAGTGGCAGAAGGGAAGAAGCTGTTTTTGAACCATTGGGTGTTCATCTTCAGGCTCCTTTACCTCCTTCCTGATGGTTGGTGTGTGGAATTGAATATTGAGTGAATATTAAGACCCTTTGGAAGCTTGGTGGGACAGAATGAAGGGGAGGGGGAAAGAGGTCAAAAGCAAGTACTAAGCTCCGGCACTGACGTTTCACAGAAACACACAGAAAATGGTACTGGTTGTTACAACCTTGTACAGGAATGTGGATAGATAGATAACATGTTCCATACAGTCTGGGAATACGTAAATGGGCCTGTTCTCATAAACAAGTATGCTTTTTAACCTTGTGAGGTTTATCTTCGAGGCCTCAGGTGGGGGTAGGGAGATGGGGAGAAGGGGTGCTAATTCAATATGTAATAGTTTACTTTTAGATCACATGAATTTGTGATTGATGTAACCTTTTTCTTAACTTGCTTTCTTAACTATTTATCATGTATAAATACTTGATCCATCCCTTTGTTAGACGGAGACCCAACAAGACTGCTTCAAGTATGACAGCAGTTCAGGGCTCTTTCAGATAAGCAGTTGGTTCATAAACAGTTAACCATTAGTTTTCTGTGTGCTATGACTCGGGAGTGACAGAAACCAATGCCACAATGGTACCAGTGTGAAGAGGGCATTGCCTGGGTGAAGGTCCTTCAGGATAGAGTCTGCTTTCTTAAGATATCTTGTAAATGTCCTCAATGGAGTGAAGACTGATTCCCAAAATGGCACTGGCCAAGTATGGACTATCAATAACTCCAAAGACTAGAAGTTACTGTCTAATAGGTTTTTATTACCATAATCTGATGGCAGATCTCATGTTGCCGACCCGAGACCCGAGCTTGTTCTGAGGGGTTATGGCCTTTATTCAGGGAATCAAGGGGGAGGAGCAACAGGTACAATCAGCAAGGGGGGGGCATCATATGTACAAACAGTAATATAGTGGTTGCACCACACCAAGTTCAAAACTTACTGTAATCTTTTCCTGTCCTGTGCATTGGCACCTCCATACCACACAGTGATGGAACAATTCAGAATGCTCTCCATGGTACACCTGTAGAAATTTTCAATAGTCTTGGGGACATACAAAATCTCCTCAAACTCTTTATGAAGTATAGCCACTGGTGAGCCTTCTTTGTGAAGATGATAGCAGTGTGGAGCTTGCTGGCTGAAAGAGTGGCGAAGGCAGATATCTTCATAACATTTAAATGGTACTTGGATGCAGACGACATTCACCATGTGGTTGCTGCAGACCAATTAGTGGAAGATGGGATTAAGCTGAAAGACTCTTTTTTGGCATAGTGAGCCTTCTCTGTGGTTTGTGATTTCCATGATAATATGCTGCAGTTTTGAATCAAGAAAGCCAGCCTGGCACCCAACACATTATGACTCCAATGGCATACGTATATCCTCTACTCCACTTCTTGTACTATATTTATACATTTTTAGACATACAGCACAGTAACAGGTCCTTTCAGTCCATGAACCCGTGCCACCCAATTACACCCAATTGACGTACAACCCAGGTTCGTTTTTAAAGGGTGGAAATAAACCAGAGCCCCCAGGAAAAACCCATACAAACACCAGGAAAATGTGCAAGTACAAAATCCTTACAAGCAGTGCAAGATTCGAACCCCAGTCCCAATAGCTGGTGCTGTATCAACGTTGCGCTAGCTGCTACACTAACTGTGCCGCCCACAGATGTAGGCCAATTTTGTCCGACGTTGGCAAAACTGCATTTGTTGTTCATTTTACAATGTAATGTAGCTAGAAGGTAAGAACCAGTGAGTCAAGATAAAGTCATTTCCAAAAAAAAAGACCCTCCAATTCTGCTCTAGTTGTCTTCATCCATTTATGGCAAGGTGAATTACACATACATATATTGCTATCACATCAGAATGTTTTCTGTCTTTCTTGAGCAACCAACTCTTCCTTTCTCTTGGTAATTGAATGATTTAGATTCCAATACCACATACCTGCTTAATGCAATTTCCTGTTTATTTCCATTGGTGCTGCAGCCCTTAAAGGATATGTTTCCCTGTTCTCCACTCCACACAATCCACAGCACTGCTGGAGATGGAGGGACTGCAGTTCTCTGAAGCAATTGAAGAATGGCAGCTTGCTTTATTTCCCCTTCACAAACTTGACCATCACAACCCTGTGGATGAACATGAAAGCCTGCCATCTGTGCTGAGGTGTCACAAGGGCAAGCAGAGGAGAAAAGGAAATGAATGCAGAATAACCTAATGTAATTGCTCCATATCAAGGAACAGGTTGTGAAGAAATTTTGCAATCTCAGACTTTGGGGGGACTCTCTTTTGCTTCTCTCTCTCTGACTTTAAGAACTGTAAGAGGCGCTTAGGCAATTCCTGCCGGTGGTGAATCTGTCTGCCTTGCAACAGGCAAAAAGAAATTTCGTGTAATTCAGCACTGTTTTATTACTCTGACGATAAATTGAATCTTGACGTGTCAATATCTAACATCTAGTACTGCACTCAGAATTAGAGACATAGTTGCACCACTCACAAATGGATCCTTCAGCTCAAATGGACTCATAGACATGTATGGACTACTCGCCATTGTAACCATTTCTTCATCCATCCTCCTAACACCTCACTGTTGAAAGAAGAAGTTTCAGTAATTGAACAGTGATAGCAATTTTGATGTTAACTTTACCTTTAGTCTTGAAGAATAAGTATACACCCAACCGGCTCATGTCCCAACAATGTGGAGACATACCACTCCTCTTCATTAGCAATGGATTGATAAAGGCCATAAACCCAGTAAGAGCTGAAGATGCTATGGTTGTATAAGTTTATGCAGGGAATTTCATGTGTTTACTTCCCTCAGCAAAGATTGCTGTTTTAATGGATATTTGCTGAGCACTCCTTGCAAGAGTATGAAACCCTCAGCATTGCCAAAATCTTCTTGTCTTTGTCAGTACCCAGTCTGAGGAGATGTCATCTTCAAACAACCTACCTCCAAACCTTCCAATTTGCCTTCTCTTTGCAGGAGGGCCACATGACCAGAGAGGAGGAAGGCACTGACACTAGATTTTGGCACATGAAGACTGAGCAGGCAGGATTAGAAGTGCCATTTCACATGGAGAACCATCTGATCATAATAGACTGTGGTCAGGCAAGAGTTACATGGAAGCTGGCGTGCCACATAATCCGATGTCCTCTCCCACAAGATTGAAGAAAGACTGTGATGGTGGAGCATTAATTGGAAAGCTGCTTTGGGTGCATGTCAAACCTACCTGGGAGCACATGAAAGATGGCAAAGGCCATATTCAAACTGTCACAGGCATTCATACAAAGCTGAGGGCACATTCTTTTAAATCCATGGTATATATATGTTTCCTGGCATTGATGTTACTAGATATAACCATTAATAAAGTAGATTTCTGCTTTCATGAGGCAAGAAAGGATAAAACCATGGTGGGGTATCTGCATTAACCGCTGTGGGGAACAATTGTAATGAACCTGAGTAAATTGTATTTAATTTGAATGTGAAATTGTTCTGATTTGTTTCAATTCCAATTTCAAGCTACAGCCTGGTAACAGGTCCTTCTGGTCCATGAGCCCACACTGTCCAAATATTAACCTCTTTGGCAAGTTAGAGGAAACCAGAGCACCCAGAGGAAGCCCATGTGGACTCAAGGAGAATGTACAAACTTCATGCAGACAGTGGTGGATTTGAACTAGGTCGAAATAATGGTGCATTTATTTTGACACTAACTAGGCCACCCAAATATTTTTAGCCCTAACTTTCTAGAATTTTTGTTTGATGAAGGTCTATAATCATTTTTAATTAGGCAGGAAGAATGGGTTAACTGGCTGTCAAAGTTTATCATCAGCTGTTTTGTGGGTGTCACTCCATCCTCCTCAACATGATGGCATTACCATACAAAATTGCATGTTATCGCACAAAGACCTACCATAATGGATGCAACAAGCCTCTCCCTGGGACAACCGCAAGGGAGATCTCTAGCCTGTCTCTTAGGCCAATCCCAGGTCAATAGCGAGTGAGAGTGGCTCACCATTCACCACTAACCACAAATTCTGGGCCAATTATTGTGTAATAATTTTATGGAAAGCAAAATAAATTTTGGGACAGTTATAAGAGTGTAAGTGAGAAGCTGAAATCTCATGAACAAAGTTTTAAAAATAGTCATTTTTCTTTCTTTTAAAAATATTTTTATTGAGTTCAATATAATAATCTCATATGCATGTTGCATTAACATAACAAAAGGAAATATAAAAATGTATACATAATATATAACTGGTAAAAATGCTCTAATTAACAGTTTCCAATTTTCATTATTAATTGTTAATTAATATTATTAAGATTAAAAATGAAAATCACATGAATTACTTCATAAGCAATCTGATCATAACTTGGTAAAATATCAATTAGTATTATAGTCTAGGACCATCATATATAAACTCGAATTAATCAACTTACATTATGAAACAAATAAAAAAAACTAAACTAACGCTAATCTAACCCCTCCCTCTAATCAAGGTTACTTATATATTAAAAAAACAAAAAAGAAGAAATAATGAAACTAGTTGGCAGTTTTAGGGTGTTGGGCTGCTTCGCTGATGCTCCATCTGGCTTCAGGAGGTAGCAATCCAAAAAGAGTATTTTTTATATTTTATATAATGATTTGAAGCTGCTCCTATATAAAACCATTTTTCAACTGTAATTATGACTTTTTTGCCTTTAAAAACTTTTTTCATCTCATTCAATAAAGCATATTTTCACTGGGTTTTATTGTGAAGATAAGTTGTAAAAGGTTAATGTTCGTGTCAATAAATGACTCTGTATTGACTAAAAAAGTGTTAGGACTTTGGGAGGACCAACCAGGGCAGGACTTTCATGGTAAAAGGTTGGACACTACAGAGTACAGTAGAAGAGAGGTATTTTTAGATATATAATTCCTTGAAAGTGGTGTCACTGGTAGACAGGGTTGTAATGAGAGCTTTTGGCACATCAGCCTTCATAAATCAAAGTATTGAGTACAGGAGTTGAAGTTGTATCACACATTGGAGTGGCCAAATATGGAGTACTGTGTGTAGTTTTAGTCACCTACCTACATGAAAGATTTCAATAAGATTGAAAGAGTGCAGAGAAAATTTGCAAGATCGTCGCTGGAACTTGAGCTGAGTTGTAGGGAAAGGTTGATAGGTTGGGACTTTATTTCCTGGAACATTGGAGAATGAGGGGAGATTTGACGGAGGTATACTAAATTATGAGGGTTATAGTTAGGGAGATTACAAGCAGGCTTTTTCCACTGAGGTTGAGTGAAAGCTGAAATATTTAAGAGGAGCATTTGGAGCAACTTCTTCACTCAGAGGGTGTTGAGTGCGTGGAATGTTGTGCCAGCAGAGGTGGTGGAAAGTGGATTCAATTTCCAAATACACGAGAAGTTTGGAAAGATACATGGATGGTAGGTATGTGGAAGGCTATGGTCTGGAAGCAGGTCAATAGGACTATGCAGAATAATATTGGAGCAAGGGCTATATGGGCCAATGGGCCTGTTTCTGTGCTGTAGTGTTCGATGGTTGGTGCAGACATTGTGGGCTGAAAGTCTTGTCCCTGTACCATACTCTTCTATGTGCTATTTTTTTAATCTCTAAGTCCTTTGCATTCAATATATCAGTTTTTGTAGTCCCTGTTGTAATGTAGGAAGCATGAAATAAATACGTACACTACATGCAAACATAAAAGTGACTAAAATTTGTTTTTTTAAATTATGTTGGTTGAGAGATAAATAAAGGTCAGGACCAATGAAACAAGTCTGCTGCTTCTGATCTTAGAAAGGTCATTGTATTCTTCATGTCTCTTTGAGAGGGAGTCTCAATTTGGCACAATCTCTCTGAGAGGGAGTCTCAATTTGGCAAAAATATTACAGAGGTTCTGGAGCTACTCAGCAAATCAGAGAGCACCTAAGGAGAGAGGAAAAATACAGTTAATGTTTCAGGTCTCTCAGTTTAACACCCCATTTGTGTCAGCCTAGATAATTTTTTTCTGAGTCTCTGGAGTATAACTTGACTTTTTGTCCTTCTGGCTCAAATGCACGAATGTTTTTCCAACAGAATTAAAAGAGGTTATACACAAAAGGAATAAGATAACTAGAACAACCTTTGATTTTCCAAATTTAATGGAATGTGTCTGTTGTCAGCATCAGTTATTATCAGTTGAGAGTTTTGCCAGCATTGCAGCTGCCACTTCCAGGCTATCTATTTATTTTGTTATTTTGAATAGCCTGGAAAGTTTTATGGCAGATAGAGGAGAGAAAACATGGCTCCCCCTTTCAAGAAAGGTACCAGGAAAAAGTCTGTTAACTATAGACCTAAGAACTTAACATCAGTGGTTCAAAAGATATTGAAATAACTCTGAAGGAGATCATTAACTACATTTGGAAAGGCTCATCCTATCTAAGCGATTTAATTGAATACTTTGAAGAGGTTACAAAGTGCATAAGCAGGACAGTCTATGTGGTTTACATGGACTTCAGACAGAGGTGCACCAAAGAAGAGGTACAAGGACTGCTTAAAGGAATCTCTTGGTGCCTGCCACATTGACCACCGCCAGTGGGCTGATATCGCCTCCAACTGTGCATCTTGGCACCTCACAGTTCGGCGGGCTGCAACCTCCTTTAAAGAAGACCGCAGAGCTCACCTCACTGACAAAAGACAAAGGAGGAAAAACCCAACACCCAACCCCAACCAACCAATTTTCCCTTGCAACCGCTGCAACCGTGCCTGTCTGTCCCGCATCAGACTTGTCAGTCACCAACGAGCCTGCAGCAGACGTGAACATACCCCTCCATAAATCTTCGTCCGCGAAGCCAAGCCAAAGAAAGAAGTAAGCCTTTTGACAATGTCCTACATAGGAGATTAAGCCTAAAACTTAGGTCCCATGGGCTCCAGGGCAATTTGCCAAACTGGATCTAAAGGTAGCTTGGCAATAGGAGAGAGAGGGTTGAGGGTTGTCCTTGTGATTGGATACCCATGACTAGTGGTGCCCCACAAGGACTGTTATATATGTGAATGACATGGATGTGGATGAGAAAGGCAGAAGGCAAGATCAACAAGTTTACAGATGACACAACAATTGACTGAGTTGTTTTTTAAATTTTTTAATTTTCACACTATGAACCATATCAATCAAAATACATACAAACATTTCCCACTTAAATATACAGAGTGGCATTTTCTCCCCTTTTTTTCCCCCTACCTTCCCTCCCCCCTTCCCACCCTCTCCAAACCCTAAATACAATCAAACCATTAAACAATGTCATCACACAATGAAAATAAACAAGAAAATTGTGTCATCTATTTGTACACACTGGATCAGGTCATTTTGTCTTCTTATCATTTTATCATTTTAGGGGGTGGAGGTCCGAGGCAAGCCGTCTCTGTTGTGTTTCATGTACAGTTTCCAAATTTGTTCAAATAATGTGACTTTATTTTTAAATTATATGTCATTTTTTCCAATGGAATACATTTATTCATTTCTATGTACCATTGCTGTACTCTCAGGCTCTCTTCTGATTTCCAAGTTGACATTATACATTTTTTTTGCTTCAGCTAAGGCTATCATAATGAATCTTTTTGGCGCTTCATCCAGTTTGAGGCCTAATTTTTTACTTCTTATATTACTTAGAAGAAAGATCTCTGGATTTTTTGGTATGTTGCTTTTTGTGATTTTATTTAATACCTGATTTAGAACTTCCCAAAACTTTTCCACTTTCTCACATGCCCAAATTGCATGTACTGTTGTTCCCATTTCCTTCTTACAGCGAAAACATCTATCTGATACTGTTGGATCCCATTTATTTAACTTTTGGGGCATGATATATAACCTGTGTAACCAATTATATTGTATCATGCATAATCTTGTGTTTATTATATTTTTCATAGTTTCAGAGCATAACTTTTCCCATATTTCATTTTTTATCTTTATGTTTAAATCTTTTTCCCACTCTTGTTTGGGTTTATAGCTTATTTCATCATTTTCCTTCTCTTGCAGCTTGATGAACATGTTTGTTACAAATCTTTTTATTATCGTTGTTTCTGTAATCACATATTAAAAGCTGCTTCCTTCTGGTAATCTCAGTCTGCTTCCCAATTTGTCCTTTAAGTAGGCTTTCAGTTGATGGTATGCAAACATTGTACCATGAGTTATTCCATATTTGTACTTCATTTGTTCAAATGTTAATAAATTATTTCCCAAAAAACAATTTTCTATTCTTTTAATTCCTCTTCTCTCCCATTCTCTAAAGGAAAGGTTATCTATTGTGAGAGGGATTAGTTGATTTTGCGTCAATAATAATTTTGGTAGTTGGTAATTTATTTTTTTTCCTTTCTATGTGAATATTCTTCCATATGTTGAGTGAATGATGCAGTACTGGTGAACTTTTATGTTGCACCAGTTTTTCATCCCATTTATAAAGTATATGTTCTGGTATCTTCTCCCCTATTTTAACTAGCTCTATCTTGGTCCAATCTGGTTTTTCCCTTGTCTGATATAAATCTGATAGATACCTTAATTGTGCTGCTCTATAATAATTTTTAAAGTTTGGTAGCTGCAAACCACTTTGTTTGTACCATTCTGTTAATTTATCTAACACTATCCTTGGTTCCCCCCCCCCCCCCCCCCACTTTCCATAAGAATTTCCTTATTATTCCCTTTAGTTCATTGAAGTATTTCTCTGTTAAGGAAATTGGTAACAATTGAAATAGGTATTGTATCCTTGGGAAGACATTCATTTTAATGCAATTTACCCTCCCTATCAATGTTAGTGGCAATTAATTGACTGAACTGTTGATTCAAAACTAATCATAGACTACAAACTGCTATCAATGGGTTGATGAAATGGGCTGTAAAAGGGCAGGTGGAGTTTAATCCAAACAAATGTGAAGTGATGCATTTTAGGAGTACTAAAGAGGCTAGGACATAAACCATGAATTGTAGGGTCTTGGGGATAATTGAGCAATAGAAGGAACACAGTACAAGTGCACAGATCGCTGAAAATAGAGATACTGATAGAATACAGGTAGAAAGGCATGTTTGATACTGCAGTGGAGATATTACACAATAACCTCAGCACAGGGCGTAGCCAGATTTTAACACTAGGGGGAGTAGGAGCACAATAAAAATGTGCACACACACACACGCACGTGCGCGATCAGAAGCCAACACCCAGTGCCCGCATCTTTCCTTTGTGAACAATGGCCTGAGCCAAGGGTGGAACACCTCTCCATTCCCAACAAAATGATCAATTGCTCTGAGGGCAGCCAGCAATCCTCCAGTCCATGTGTGAGTGTGTGTGTGTGCGCACGCGCGCATGCATGCACATGCATGGACAGGGCCTGTTCCTGTGAAGGGTGTCCATTATTTTGTCATCCAAACAGTTCCGAATGCGGTGCATGATGTGACTGTGTGTGTTTGACTCTGTGCAATGTGTGAATACGGGGGAGTAATTGTGGACAGAATGAATCACGGTGCATCTTTCCTATCAAGGAGAGTCTCTTAGACCATTGTTTAAGTGTATGGTTGTTAGGGGGGGTATGGACTCGAGAGGCAGAATGGGCTATTCCGTGACACTCTGATTCCATGAGTGTTCAAGAAAGCAACTTGCACATGCTAGAAATGTTAAAGAAACGCAAACAAATGCTGAAGGCACTATGCTGGTCTTGCTGAGTATTTTCCAGCAGCTTGTGTTTGAGTTGTTTTTGATTTCTGAGTGTGCATGGGCAAAGTCTGTTTACCTGTGAATGGATTTTCTGCTCATTCCCAGGGGTGTGTGCAGTGAATTGAGATTCACTGGTGGTGTGTTATACTGATGGCTGGCTCCGCCCCATCTACGCATATATAACCCAGGTTTCCCGCCTAAACACTGAACCCCTCTGAAGATCACTGTAAGACCCTACCCTTAGTTATAAGCTAATAAAAGTGTATGTTCTTCCTCCAGTCGTGAGAGCTTTTATTTGTGCTACAATTTTATTAGCTTATTCCCTAAACAATGGAAGTGCTACTCAAGTTAGGTACACTGCTGATAGACCCTCTGTCCCCCGACGTGGCTGAGGAGTTCACACACTAGCTAGACTGCTTCCAGGCCTACCTAAACGCGACCAGAGACATCTTCCACACCGATGAACTCAGGAGGTTCGCACTCGTTTTGAGGGTGGGAATGAAAGGGTATGCAGTCATCAGGGACTGCCCTACATATGATGCTGCTATCAAGGCTTTGAAGGCTCAGTTCCTGAAAGTCGCAAAACGAGGTCCTAATGAGGCAGCGACTTGCTCTACATCACCAACAGCCAGGAGAGACCATCGATGACTTCCTGCTGGATCTGTGGATGCTTGCCAAGAAGTGCAGGTATGAAGCGGCTACGGGTAGCATTTGCAAAGAAGAACAGATCCAGGAAACTCTAGTCGCAGGGGTATGCTTGAGGTACATGAGGCAGTGACTGCTTGAGTTGGAAAAGAGGGACCTGGATTGCCACGTTGAACTAGCCAAATCGTTGGAACAAGCCAAGCTCGAGAACGACAACCTCGAAGCTAGTGAGCTTGCTCACCCAGGTGACTCCTTCCAAGGACCAGCTGCTCCCACTACCCCTTCCAAGGTCTGGCTGCTCCCGCTACCCCAGCCCTATTGGCTACCGCTTCCTGTGCTAGTGAGCATTCCCACTCTAGGGAGTGCTTTTTCTGTGGCGAGAGCCAGCATCCCTGATCTCGTTGCACGGTTAAAGACTCAGTGCGTTCCAGCTGTGACAAGAAAGGACATTGGGTGAGGATTTGCCACACAGGGGGAAGTCCAGGGAAGTCTTCGGCCTGCCTCGACTCCAGCCCCAAGCCACCTGCCCCGAATTCACCTGAGCCCACTTGGTGTACTACACACCGACGGAGGGTGGCAGTGTGGAAACGGCGCTAAGAGACTCGGCAGCCATCTGGCAGCGACTCAAATTCAAACTTGGCGCCATCATCATCAGAGGAGGAAGGAAGGTGGCCATCTTGCTGTGTCATGAGGTTGACGCCATCTTACCCACGGGCAACCCAGGACAGTGGGGGCCACTTAAGTGAGGAATATGGAGTCTCCGGGGTCTTAGCCTCGATGGTTCTAGATCAGGAGAGACCTCACCAGCTCAGCAACTCCATAGTGACCGTGAAGGTAAACAGACATTCCATTAAATGACTAACCGACACGGGCTCTACTGAAAGCTTCATAGACCTACAGACTGTGCAAGAATTCAACCTAAAGATCTATCCTTCCAATTATCACATATTCCTTGCATCTCAGTCACACTCTACGTGTATTCAACAACATTGTATAGTACATTTGTCATTTGATGGGGGGAATTTTGTAAGATACACCTGGATGTATTTAATGAACTGTCTGTATGTACTTAATGAATTGTGTGCTCCGGCGCTGTTGGGTCTGGACTTCCTGTGTCACCTTAAAAGACTGACCTTGGAGTATTCTGGTCCCCGCTCCCCTGTAACAGTTCGGAATGGAGGACCTCTAAAATCAGAAGCCACTTGCAACCTCTCCACACTGAGTATCGACCCCCTCCCCCCACCCCCACCTCTCTTCCTGAATCTGTCCTCTGATTGCAAACCTATTGCTACCAAGAGCAGGAGCTACAGCACAGCAGACCGAGATTTCATACAGTCTGAGACACAATGTCTGCTCGATGGAGGTATTATCGAACCTGGCGCCAGCCTGTGGTGAGTGGAAGTGGTAGTCGTAAAAGGGCTAGTAATTGGCTATACCAAACCATTAATTAGTACACGCTCCTGGATGCATATCCCCTCCCTCGAATTTCGGATGTGGTGAATGATATTGCGCATTGTCGGGTATATTCGACCATTGACCTGAAAGCTGCCTGTCACCAGCTGCCAATCTGTTCTGAGGACTGTCCTTATATGACATTTGAGGCTAACGGTCATCTCTATCAATTCTGGAGGGTCCCTTTTGGTATCACTAACAGGGTTTCTATCTTCTAGAGGCAGATGGACAGAATGGTGGATGAGTATGGGTTGAAGGCTACCTTCCCCCACCTCAATAACGTCGCCATCTGTGGCCACACCTTGGAAGATCATGGGGCGAAAGCCCTGAACTTCATTTATAAATCTAGCAAGTATGTGTTCAGGACTAAACGTCTGGCTATCCTTGGCTACATGGTGGCGAATGGCCCTAATTCTGATAAGATGTGCCCCCTGGTAGAGCTCCCCATTCCTAGGACCATGAGGCTTTAAGGAGATGCCTGGGTTTTTTCGCATATTACGCCCAGTGGATCCCTTAATACGCTGATAATGTTCATCTTCTCTTAAAAGCCACTATTTTCCCCCTCTCGGCTGAAGCCAAAACGGCTTTTAACTACTTCTGAAATCACATTGCAAAAGCACACAGTGGACGAGGATGTACCTTTCCAAGTGGAAAGTAACGCTTCGGACATAGCCCTGGCTGTTATCCTCAACCAGGCGGACAGGCCAGTTGCATTCTTTTCTTGGACATTACAAGGCCATGAGGTCCAGAACCTATCTGTAGAAAATGAGGCTCAAGCCATATAGAAGCCATGAGGCACTGGAGACACTACCTGGCTGGTAGGAAATTTACACTCCTCATTGACCAGCACTCAGTTCATTCATATTTAATAATGTCAAGAGGGGAAAAATCAAAAATGATAAGATTGCTAGGTGGAGGATCAAGCTCTCCACCTATAATTATGACATTGCCTATCAGCCAGGAGCCCTTAATGACCCTCCAGATGCCTTATCCAGAGGAAGCTGGGACTCTGCACACATGAGCCAACTGTGGTCTCTGCTTAAGGGACGTCTCCCCTCCACGAACGGGAACAATTTCTTCCTCTCATTATTGATGAGTACTCCTGCTTTCCATTTGCCATTCCATATCCAGACAAGTCTACTTCATCGGTCATAAAGGCCCTGTTTGGATATCCCAGCTATATTCATAGCAACCGGGGCTCATACTTTATGAATTATGAACTAGGTCGGTACCTGTTGATGAGGGGCATTGCATCCAGCAGGACTACAAGCTACAAGCCCTGGGGGAATGGGCAGGTTGAAAAGGAAAATGCCACGGTCTGGAAGGCTATCAAATTGGCCCTGAAGTCAAGAGGCCTTCCAGACTCACACTGGCAGGAAGTCCTTCCTATGGCGCTCTATTCCATCCGATAGCTACTATGTACCGCAACCAACACTACTCCTCACGAGCTCCTATTCAGTTTCAAAAGAAGGTCAGCATCGGAAACTACACTCCAAACCTGGCCCACCACTCCTGGTCAGGTCCTTCTCAGGAAGCACATGAGGAGAAGCAAGACCGACGCTCTGATGGAAAGGATGAAATGGCTCCATGCCAATCCCATGTAACCTATGTGGGGTACCCGGATGGTAGGGAGGACACCATCTCCATCAGGGACTTGGCACCCACCAGAACAGAGTGTCCGTTGCCTCAAGTGCTTTGCGAGCCATGGAGCTCATTCCCATCACCCCCATTCAGGGCCTCGGAGGATCCGGTTAAGGAGGAAAGTGCATCCCCCTACACTGTAGAGTCAGAGACACTGCCTGCCACTCCTCCCCAACAAGGGAACCAGGAGAGACAAGAAGCCCAAGGCCCTCCCATGCTTAGGCGCTCCACCAGGATCTCCAGACACCCAGACTGCTTAAATTTGAAAATTATTGTTTTTTTTTTAATTTCTGAATCAATGTTCTTTGTCTTCATCCACAGACCCTAAATTCTGCAGGAAGGGGTGAATGCAGTGAACTGGGATGCACTGGTGGTGTGTTATACTGATGTCTGGCTCCGCCCCCATCTACCCATATATAATCCTGGTTTCCCGCCTAAACCATGAGCCCCTCTGAAGACCCTACCCTCAGTTATAAGCTAATAAAAGCATATGTTTTCCCTCCAGCCATGAGAGCTTTTATTCACGCTACAGTGTGATGGGAGGGCATGCATTATGAACTGTTCCCAAAGCCCAAGGCCACCTCCTCACATGCAGAATGAGGATGGGCTGGGGGGCATCCTTGGTGCACAGATTCAGAATAAGCATGCCATCCAGGGGAAACAGCACTTTCCCTGTGATGCGCCAGTGGCCCACCAACACAAAAAAGGTGGCGCCTTCTTGAGCTGCGTTCTTGCGGGACCACAGGAGTACTGCAATGCCGGCTCACAGCTGCTCTTTAAAATGTTTTGAAAAGTTCCACTGAGGGCTATGGGTGCTGCTGCACTGCCGGGTTGAAAAGGCACCACTGCTAGAGGACCACAGAAAATCTTTCTCCATATTAGAGGTAGATAATACAAGAGGACATGTTTAGGGTAAAGGGCAAATGATTTAGAAAGGGAGGATTTCTGTAAGGCTCAGGTTAATAAGGAATCCGTTAATCTTAGCTTCATCCTCTAAACACAGTGTGCCATCGTGGACCATTGTCCACATTCTTGAAAATCTTTGTTTATAGCATGAATGCATAAACCTAAATCTTTAACTCACCCCATCTTCAAGCATTTTCCATTTGGGATGAATTTATAAAAATGGCAGCTCAAAGCAGTTCTACTCACCCATCTTATTATGAACTATATATTTATCATGGGATTTCACCATGGTTGGCTATTAAGATGGTGTGAAAGACATCAGGGAATGGCAGATCCTGGATTTCACTGTGTTCTTTGCAATTCTTCATACTGTTCTGGGTCTCTAGGCCTTTTTCTTAAGCCATGATCCAGGTTTGCTGCATTGTTTTATCTTATTTATTAGATTAATCTGGACTATTTTGCTAAAGTTTTGTGTTATTTCTATCATTAAAATTCCATGAACTTGTAAAAAAAGACTGAAAGGAAAGATGCAATGAAGGTCAGAATTTTAAAAAGGGCATTGTACAATCCTATAAATGTGAACATTTTGAATTTGATGCTTTCGTTATTGTATTTATGTTCTGCTCAGCAATATAGTATGTGATCAATGAATGTAAATGTGTAGAATGCTATGAATAAAAAATATGTTGAAAAACAGAGCAATGTTAAAAGGTGCTGTTTTAAAACATTTCTACCAGAACATTAGGTACGGAGAACAACCGTTTAAGAATGAGTGGAAGTAGACACCTTCCTTTCTCATCTCTTTGGAAAGTATACTTGAAAATAGATTTTCCCTCTTACATACTGATGATGAAATCCAAAGACAAAGTTTCAGTTGATCTTCCATAAGACAGGCAAAAGTTAAAGTATATCATGTATGTTATTTTTAATGTAATATTTTGTGACTACAAAAGAAACCTTGAGCATTGGAATATGTGAAACTCCAATGAACCTTTCAAGTCAAACTTGCAATCATAGAACATTGTTAGGAATCACAAGGTTGTCATAAATAATTACTGCTACCCTAAAGATCAATAAAGAGTTATATAATAAAAATAGTGTGCCAACCTACCAAAGATTGTTACTTTTTCAAAGTATGGGATTGTGGCGCTCCGCTGCCATGGTGATCAAGCCGGCGCTCTGTACAGTGAGCCCAACCAACGGCCAGCAGCCTGTGCAGCAACACTGGCCCCAAAAAGCGAACTGCTGGGTGAACGGCAAAGGCAGCTTAAAGACCAGTGACCCCAAAATGGCGCTGGGGAAGAAGGTTAAGCAGGAAAGTACCCATGCACGGGAAACCCACTTTTGTTATGCAGGTCATGACATCAGTAAAGTGGGGCAATGGCGGGAATGGTGCGAGTATAAATGTTGGGCCTAAGTCCCCCATAAAACACAGAGCTTAACCTGACTACAATTGTGTGTATGTCTTCTTTTGAGTGGCGCGTGGCTACAATTGATGACCTTGACGGTTTAGACGGCATCTAAACCCAATGATGAGTGAGCCGGCGGCAGTCCATGCAGTCACTCTCCAGCTGCCGACTTTCTGGATGAATCAACCATGTGTGTGGTTTGACCAGGCTGAGGCACAGTTCCAGATCTGGCAGATCCCAGCAGAATCGGCCCAGTACTACCACATGGCGAGTGCCCTGTGTGACCAACTTTATCCAGGACCCCATCAGAATACGCATATTCTGCCTTCGAGGACTTGCTGATCGAGACCTTCGGGCTCTCACGGTGTGACAGAGGGGCATGTCTGCTCCACCTGGACAGGCTAGTGGACAGACCACCATCAGTTCTCATGAACAAGATGCTGACCCTCTTGGCAAACATGAGCCCTGTATTATGTTCTTGCAGGCATTCCTAAAGCAACTGCCCTACGAAGTCCAACTGCTCCTGGCTGACGCAGACTTCAACCTTCCAGAAAGTCGCAGCACGAGCAGATGTTCTATGGAAACCAAAGAGAGAGTGCTTGGCGTCCGTGCAGACAGACCCGTGCAAACACGCCAAGAGAACAGCAGCCACTCAGAGGAGGCGATCCCAATGACCAGAGATGGGGCACTGGAGCCCACTGGTGCAGGCTGCCATGCACATTTCAGGGAAACGCTGGAGCCAGCCGTCGCTAATGTCCATGATGGCTGGCCAACAAGATAACTTCCTACATGTTTGTGACCACCAGTCCAGGCAATGTTTCCTCGTGGACTCAGGAGCAGAAGTCAGTGTCCTGCCCCTGTCTTGGACTGGCAGTTGGGCCCCACTCTGAAGGCTGCCAATAACAGCATGGTTCCCACAAGATCCAACTGCAGTTGGAAGGTAGTCTTTTCTCGTGGATGTTCATGTTGGCCACAGTGGAACAGCTGCTCCTTGGGGCAGACTTCCTGCATGCCCACAGCCTGATAGTGGACCTCAAGGGGTGGAGATTTGTCCATGCCAAGACTTTTCAAACCTTCCCCCTCAATGATGCCAAGCTCCCAGCACTCCACATTGCCTCTGAACAGAGATCGGACAACGAGTATGCCAGGGTCCGGGCTGAGTTCCCTGCAGTGCTTACCCCGGCATTTCATCACAGCAATGCCCCAACATGGGGTGCAGCACCACATCCTGACCAGGGCCCACTGCTCCATGCAAGGGCAAGATGTCATCCTCCAGAGAAGCTCTGGCTGGCGAAGGAGGAATTCAAGAAACTGGATGAGCTTGGTATCATATGGCAGTTGGACAGCCATGGGCTCCACCCCTGCACATGGTGCCCAAAGCAACTGGGGGCTGGAGACCATGTGGCGACTACTGCTGACTCAATGAGGCCACAACACCCGACCAGTACTTCATGCCACACACCCAGAATTTTTGGCTAATGTGCATGGGGAAAAGATCTTCTCCAAGGTGGACCTCATGTGGCGATATCATCGGATTCTGGTACATCCTGATGATATCCCCAAGACCGCCATCATCACCCTGTTTGGCCTTTTTGAATTCCTTCGAATGCCATTCGGCTAAAGAATGCCACACAGACCGTCCAGCGACTCATGGACGCAGTGGGCTGAGACCCTGGATGGCATGTTCATGTACCTCTGCAACCTCTACACCCGACTGAGCAAGCTCGGCCTGACGATCAACCCAGCTGTAAAGGTTAAAACCTTGTGTTTGTGATTTGTGGTTATTTTGTGGCTATCCCTTTAAGAAAATTGTTGTTTGTAGTGTTACCATAGTTACTTTGATGTCATATATTGTAATATCCGGGTGTGCAGGAAGCTTGCTTTCTCATTCTTCGAAGAACTATGGAAGATACATGAGCTTGAAATTCTTTTCTTTGAATTCTTCTTAATCATTTCTTATCATCCTAATTCGTATTATATCGTTATGTCTTTTAAAATATATGAATAGTTCATTTATTCATTGTTATGAAAAGCTTGATGCGAAGTTATGCAAAAAATGTATCCATTTATATCAATAAATTAAAGCTACATAAATCTGCATCTACAGAGTTTGGTTTATTGGATTGATAAGATTGTATTCGGAATATCGTCCTTACTTTTCTTTGAAGATGACATGTTTTGAAATTGGGGAAATAAGAGAACGTGAAAACTGTCATCTTTACCAGGCAAATGCCAATTCAGATTGGAGGCCATTGACTTCTTGGACCACAGGAAAACCAGGGAAGGAGTCACACCGCTACCCAGTAAAATGAAGGCCATCTGGGTTTCCTAGGCCCAACACAACTAAGGGACTACAGGAGTTTGTGGGGATGATCAATTTCTACCACAGGTTCATCCCCTCAGCTGCCAGGATCATGCGGCTCTTGTACATCCAGATGGCAGGCAAGGCGAAGGACATTCACCTGGGATGAGGAGTCAACAGAGGCCTCCTGGCACATCCCAGGACAGATGCTCCAACAGCCCTGATGGTGAATGCCTCAGGAACGGCGATCGGCAGAGTTCTGGAGCAGCAGATCGAAGGAAGTTGGCAGCCACTGACTTTCTTCAGCAAACATCTGCGGCCTTCAGTATAGCACTTTTGACAGAGAGCTACTGGTGCTGTACTTAGCCATCCGCCACTTCAGGTACTTCCTAGAGGGCAGGTCCTTCACGGATTTTACAGATCACAAGCCCTTAACTTTTGCCTTGGTGCCAGCAATGACACCTGTCTTACATCTCAGAGTACACCACAAGGTCAACATGGTGGCTGACACACTGTCCAGGCAAAGTATCCACGCTCTATCAAGGGGAGTGGACTTCGTGGCACTGTTGGAAGTGCAACAGAAGGACAAGAGGATGCCCCAATACAGAATTGCCATATCAGGACTGCAGCTGCAGTATATCCCAGTCAGCACTGGTAACACCATCCTCCAGTGCGACGTGGCCACCGCCCAGGTCAGACCTATTGTCCCAGCAGCTTGGAGACAGCAGGTTTTCTATTCCATCCACAGGCTGGCTCACCCATCCATTAGGTCTAGCTGGTGGCCAGCAAATACAGGTCAGAGGATGGGCAAAGGCATGCTTGCAGTGCCAAACAACCAAGGTACAGCGGAACACCAGGTCCCCAATTAAGTACTTTCGAACCTGTGGAATGCAGTCCAATGGGTTGGTGGAGCACTTCCACAGGCACCTCAAAAATGTGCTCATGACCAGACTCCAAGGATCTAACTGGGTAGACGAGCTACCATGGGCACTGTTGGGTATCCGCACGGCACCCAAGGAGGACCTCAATACCTGTTCAGCCGAACTCATCTACAGAGCTCCACTGGTGGTCCCAGGAGAATTCATACCATCCCCAGGTGGACAGCAGGATGACTCTGCAGTGTTCCTCAGCAGGCTAAGGGAAAGAGTCAGCAACCTGACCCTGATTCCACCTTCCAAGCATGGACACGCGAGGACCAACATACCCAAAGACCTGCAGGACGATGAGTATGTTTTCATTCACAGGGATCCACATCATCCTTCACTTCAGAGGGCATACGAGGGTCTGTTCTGGGTCATCCGCAACAATGGAGCCACGTTTGAACTGGAGGTTGGAGGCAGACGGAAGTCTTCACCACAGACAGGCTGAAGCAGGCACACCTGGACCTGGCGCGCCCGGTCGAGACACCAGCACCACGCCAGAGAGGCTGGCCACTGAAGGTTGCAGACACTTTGCCTCTGGGCACCAAGGACAATAACAAGGATAACACCGCTGGTTCTGGGAGGGGACCCCATATGGCGGCCTGCCGCCCCAGTGATCAAGCAGGTGCTCTTGGAGGGGAGTGCAACCAAAGACCAGCAGCCCTCACAGCAACACTTCCCCCAACAAGCGAACTGGCAGGTGAACGGCATGGGCAGCTTAAAGGTCAGTGACCACAAAATGGTGCTGACCTTTCTGCGCAACCCACAGACAGGGACAGCATGTGGGGAAGAAGGGCATTGTTATGCAGGAAAGTACCCGGGCACGGGAAACCCATTTTTGTTATGCGGGTCATGATGTTAGTAAAGGGGGGCAATGGCGGGAACAGCGTGAGTATATAAGTGGGCCTGAGCCCCCAATAAAACTTGACTATATTCATGTGTGTGTCTGAAACATCAACACAACTGAACAAAAGTTATCAAACTAAGCAAGTGGAATATAAAATAGGGAAAGCTTTCTTTAAGTGAATTAACAGCTGGAGTAATCATACAGATTTAATTTCCATATCTAAGCATGGATGTGGTTGTATTAGAGGTAGGTCAGAGAATTTCCAACAAGCTGTTGAAAATATATGAGTGACTGATTAAATTGGGCCTATTTGTTGGAGTTGCCAAATAATGAAAAGTGATTTTATTGCAACATGATTCTGAGGTGCTGCATAGGGTAGATACTGAGACCATGGTTCATCACATAGAATCATTCGTAAAAGGCAATAAAGAGTTGTGAGAGATGAATCATTGAACATATCCAAGGAAAAGATAGATTCTTAAATTGCCCAGAATTCAAAGATTAAAGGAAATAGACGTCAAATTGGAGCTCACATCAAGATCATGCAAGATCGTATTAAATGTAGAATCTGGTTGGAGAAGCTGTGGACCTGGGCTCATATGGTAAAGTAAGAACAAGATGGCCAATCTAATTAAAACAAATGTATTAATTAGTAATGTCGGCATTACAAGTGTTCCAGTAAAAATATTTTTTCATCCTTTCCTATTTCCTATTTCTTATGCTGAACCAAGCCATGAAAGACCCCAACAATGAAGACGCTGTTTACATCCGGTACCGCACGGATGGCAGTCTCTTCAATCTGAGGCGCCTGCAAGCTCACACCAAGACACAAGAGAAACTTGTCCGTGAACTACTCTTTGCAGATGATGCCGCTTTAGTTGCCCATTCAGAGCCAGCTCTTCAGCGCTTGACGTCCTGCTTTGCGGAAACTGCCAAAATGTTTGGCCTGGAAGTCAGCCTGAAGAAAACTGAGGTCCTCCATCAGCCAGCTCCCCACCATGACTACCAGCCCCCCCACATCTCCATCGGGCACACAAAACTCAAAACGGTCAACCAGTTTACCTATCTCGGCTGCACCATTTCATCAGATGCAAGGATCGACAATGAGATAGACAACAGACTCGCCAAGGCAAATAGCGCCTTTGGAAGACTACACAAAAGAGTCTGGAAAAACAACCAACTGAAAAACCTCACAAAGATAAGCGTATACAGAGCCGTTGTCATACCCACACTCCTGTTCGGCTCCGAATCATGGGTCCTCTACCGGCACCACCTACGGCTCCTAGAACGCTTCCACCAGCGTTGTCTCCGCTCCATCCTCAACATCCATTGGAGCGCTCACACCCCTAACGTCGAGGTACTCGAGATGGCAGAGGTCGACAGCATCGAGTCCACGCTGCTGAAGATCCAGCTGCGCTGGATGGGTCACGTCTCCAGAATGGAGGACCATCGCCTTCCCAAGATCGTATTATATGGCGAGCTCTCCACTGGCCACCGTGACAGAGGTGCACCAAAGAAAAGGTACAAGGACTGCCTAAAGAAATCTCTTGGTGCCTGCCACATTGACCACCGCCAGTGGGCTGATAACGCCTCAAACCGTGCATCTTGGCGCCTCACAGTTTGGCGGGCAGCAGCCTCCTTTGAAGAAGACCGCAGAGCCCACCTCACTGACAAAAGGCAAAGGAGGAAAAACCCAACACCCAACCCCAACCAACCAATTTTCCCTTGCAACCGCTGCAATCGTGTCTGCCTGTCCCGCATCGGACTGGTCAGCCACAAACGAGCCTGCAGCTGACGTGGACTTTTTACCCCCTCCATAAATCTTCGTCCGCGAAGCCAAGCCAAAGAAAGATTATGTTGTACGTAGCTACACCATATTTACCTGCCACTACAAGAATACACAAAAGCACAATAGAATAAGGAGTAAGCCAGCGAACAATTCAAGTCTGGACATTTATTATGATTATGGCTGATCTATGTCATCTGTGTCATTCTCTGTATCCCTCCATTCCTTGGTCTATAAAGTATTCATTTCACAAGAGATAAAACATCCCAACTTCTCCCCTATCAAGCCTACAAGTTCTTATATATTTGTATAAAGTCATCCTTTTTTAGTTTGAACCCTATAAAATACAAACTCAAACTATTTATACCAGGGGTGGTCATCCTTTTAATTTTTAATTTAGACATACAGCATGATAACAGGCCATTTCGGCCCACGAGTCTGTACAGTTAATTGGGCGGCACGGACTCGTGGGCTGAAATGGCCTGTTACTGTGTTTTATGTCTAAATTAAAAATCAAAATGTTGGCTACCCCTAATTTAGACATTCTTGGTAGGATGTTCCTTTCATTTGCCTTCAGGCAATATAAATAATCTAGGGATTCCGTTTAAACCCACGGACACAAGTCATTTTGGGGATCTTAAACTTGATTTACTAGTTTTCAAGCTCTTCGATTTACTCATTCATTCATGGTATTTATTGTTTCTCCTTAAATTCCCCTGAATTGAGGAGGGTGTTAAGAGTCAATCACTTTGATGGATCTACAGTCACATGATAACAAAATTGGGAAAGGGTGGGACTTTACTTTCACTGAAGGATATTAATAAACCATGACTTTTTTAAATCTAATTGTTTCATGGTTATCAGAGCAAAGACAAGCTTTAATTCTGCATTTAATTAATACAACAAATGTTAATTATCTTGCCGCCACAAATGGGATTCAAACTCATGCCTCTAGATCAGGGGTGGGCAAACTATGGCCATTGGGCCAGATCCAGCCGGTGATCCAAATTTTTGAATCTTCTAATGTGCTCTGGTCAGAGCTGTCATTATTACCCAATTACAGTGATGCTTTGAATCATGTGGTTCTACAAGTAGGCACTGTTGTTTTTGCTGCGGCTGTGTGTATAATATTGTAATTTAAATGTGTAATTTTAATTTTGCTAGTTGTTTATTTCACTACTGTTGCCATTGCATTCAGTGATATATTGGAATTGCAATTTACGATTAACAGTAGAACAAAAAAATTACTAAGATTTCTGTATGGTCTGGTATGGGAGGAGGTCCATGGGGGGGGTTGGTGACACCATGAGTTATCGCACTGCGTGGTACCAACCCTAGTGACACCACTGATATGATAGTAGCATCAGTGCAGCCGCCATTCAACCACTGTCACACCATCCATGGTAAGATGTTGCATGGTAAAATGTTGCCTGATCCTGCTCTTGATGAATGGTCAAGGACTCTTACTCAATTAATATAACTGCTGTACTATATATATACTTCATCCAGGGCCCAATACTGATGAATCAGAGCCAAGTGATCAAATGCCAACATGAAAATAGGAAACTTAATGTTAGTAAATTAATGGGATTGATAAAGTTAGCATGAACAGACTGGCAAAAAATCTGATTCGTTATTGTCCTTTCATGTAAATGATTGCTGCCCTGTCTAGAATAATTGTGACTCCAAACTCCCAGCTATATGATTGATGTTTAACAGCTCTTTAAAATGGCACTGCAAGTTAATCAGCTCAAAAATAATTGTAGAGGGATGGATAATAGATGGCCTCTTTGCTAATAACTCCCACCTCTTATAATGGAAATGAAATAACGTTAACCATCTGGACTGTTCTCATTTACTCTTATATCCTTTTAAGCCAAGAGACAAATTTTAAAATTAAATGGTGTTGAACCAGATAGGATGGACATTAACTTTCCATCAGGTATCAATTATGAAAGATCAGCAGATGTTATGTTTCTTTCTAGTTGCTCATATAGAAGCAGAGCCAAGTTTCCAACACAAAATGTAAGGTCAAAACTAGGAATCTTAATGCTGGTGTGTAGAGTCAAAGCAGCAGAGGAAGGCACTATTTTATCACTAAGGAGGAAAATGTAATATGGATCCCTATACAGAATAGAAATAGTACACCAGTTTTCTGTTCAATTGCCAATTAATTTTATATTTGGTTATTATTTTGTAAACAACAAAATAACTATAGGGATTATCTGATGTCAGTCAAGAAAAATTGTGAACATTAATATTTTAAGTTTTATATTGGATATGCTGGTTAAGAGTAATTTGAACAAAATTGAATCAGCTGGCACAATATATGAAGTTCAAAATGAAAGCTTCAATTATGAAAGAATGGTTGTGATGATATTGACCATCCAGTGGCTTATGCATCAAAGAAATTCAATAAACATCAAAAGAATTATTCTACCTTAGAGAAAGAATTATTTTCCTTTGTACTGGCTTTGCAGCATTTCAATGTTTATAGCTGCACAGCTCAGGAACCACTTGTTGGGTCTACTGACCATAATTCCTTAGTGTTCTTGAGTGAAATGAAAAGCAAAAATAGACAATAGTTAAACTGGAGTTTAATTGTGGATGAATATGATTTAATGAGGACTCATATTAAAGGCAGGAATAATGTTCTTGCTGATTACCTTTCAAGAAGTTAAATTTGCAAGGTTTTGCAGCAGATTGAAACCTATTATTTGTATTTGTTGGTGAAAATGTTATATTTGTCTGTATTATATTATGTAACAATAGTGAATGCATTATTTCAAACATGATAGGTTGCAATCAATTTTTGCACTTTCAGCTCAAATATTTCTTTGTTGGGGTGGTTTATGATCTCACATTTAATTTAGTAGCTGTCATTTTAAGGGTTAATACAGCTCCAACCATTCACACTTGTGGTGAGACTGGATGACATCATCAAATGCTGACTATAAACAAACTTGATATTCTGGAGTAAGAGAAAAACAATGGTTTTTATCCAGGAAAGCAGGTAGTAAGAGAGTCATGTGAGTTGGACCCTTAAAGAAACAAGATTTCATTTATTGAACTTCTGATGAAGAAGGAGGTGGAGTGACTCTGTGTGTAATGGACAATTCAGCTGATTCTCCCTCCCAGGGGAATTATTGAACAACCATGAACAAAGGAAAGGTCACTTTCATTGACCCATATTTGGGTAAAGGAAACAGGAGAATTGCTACATTGAATCCTGACCAAGGTAATGGACATTTCAACTGACCCATGCCTGGGTTTTGGAAGCATTGTGAAAGTTAATAGTTTTCTTTTCCCTACACAAGGAAAAGGGGAGTTATGATAAATGATCATCCAAAAGGACATTTATCAGCAAGAAACATGACAAGGATTCGTGAGTTTTCAGCAGTCCAGTCACACAGTCTCTCCCACCTCCTTCATGATTACTTCTAGGCATCAGTTTAAAAGTCTGAGTTTCAACACAAGATTTCTAACTCTGGACTTTGGCAATGACTTCCAAAAATTGTACTTCAGCTGTAATAGTTTGGGTATCATGTGTGCGCATGTGCACGTGCGCGCGCGCGCGCACACACACACACACACACACACACACACACACACACACACACACACACACACACACACACACACACACACACACACTGTTACAAGATAAAACCAGCAACCACAAAGAAAGCATATCACACAGGGGTAAAGAGAGAGCACAAAATTCTAAGTTGTCTTGTGTTGCTTGCAGAAAGAGGATCAACTGGCTTGGTCCAGATCCTTCTGGCTGCCTTCAGAATGTTCATCCTGTTTGAAATCCCAACATTCTAAACTGTCCTCCAGACCATGACTCATGCTCTGGGCCTTTTCCATTCCACAGCACCCCCAGTGGTGGTTTATCGTCCAAGTCCAGAAATTTTTAGATCATTTTCTGCACATGCTCAATCCGTCTCCCACTCTCTCAGCAGTCCACCTTCATCTTGGCTCTCTAAGGTGAACTGTCACTTTTTAACATAAAACCACACAACACATAGGCCAATATACAACACAGAACTCTGTTACACCTCCCCAGCTAAAAAAAAATTGGTCCACAAGAACAAATGTTTAACAATTGATGGAAGTATTACATAAATAAAATAAATAAACACTCCATTTTTTTTACAATAAGTTTGTGCTTAGATTCATATCTACCCAGATTAACATCTTGACAAACAATCTGCTATTGCATTATCTGTCCCCTTTATGTATGTAATAATTAAATCATACTCTTGTAATAGTAAGTTCCACTTCAATAATGGTCTGTTCTTTTAGACAGAAAAACTAATGGATTATGATCAGTATAAATTATTAAAGGTTTTTGAGCAGTACAAATATACACATCAAAATGTTGCAATGCTAAAACAAGTACTAATAACTCCTTCTCAATGGTTGAATAATTTTGTTGATGGTCGTTAAATCTTTTCGAGAAGTATGAAATAGGATGTTCTACTCCATCATCATAGTTCTTCTGTAACAATACAGCACCAACCACTTCGTCACTGGCGTCCATGGCTAAAGAGAATGGCTTTTCAAAGTTAGGGGACACAAGTACAGGCTGATGGCATAAAATGGCCTTTAATTTCAGAAATGCTTTCTGGCATGCATCTGACCAGATAATATTTTATTTCTTTCCAAGTAGTTTTGCTAATGGGAGTACAATTTCTGCAAAGTTTTTACAATATTTACTATAATAGCCAATCATACCTAGAAATCTCTGAAGAGCTTTCTTATTTCCGGGGATAGGGAACACAGTGATAGCCAATACTTTTGCTCCAACCAGTTCCATCTGTCCCTGTCCTACCACATAACCCAGATAAATTACAGTGGCATGCCCAAACTCACTCTTGTGCAAATACACTATGAGGTGTGCTTCCACCAGTCTCTGAAATAACTGCTCGAATTAAAGCATGTGTTCTTCCCATGTATCCATACTAATTACTAAATCATCGATATAGGCTCCTGTGTGCTCTAACCCCTGAATTACTGCATTAATCATTCTCTGAAATGTGGCAGGTGCATTTTTCATCTTGAAAGGCATAACATTATACTCATACAATTCCGAAGGTGTAACAAATGCAGAAATCTCCCTGCCTTTCTCTGTCAAAGGAACAAACCAGTATCCTTTTAAGAAATCAATCTTTGTAAGAAACCTAGCCTTCCCCACCTTATCTATACAATCATCTATTCTGGGAATAGGGAACGCATCAGTCTTTGTCACCATGTTTACCTTTCGATAATCTGTACAAACCTAATTGAGCCATCTGGTTTAGGCACCAGAACACAGGGTGAACTCCAATTTGAACTTGATTTTTGGATGATGTCATTTTTGAGCATATAATCCACCTCTTGATCCAACAATCTGCTCTTTTCCTGATTAACTCGGTAAGGATGCTGCTTAATAGGCTTAGCATCACTGACCTCCACATCATGACAAGCCACAGTAGTTTTTCTTGGAACATCTGGGAATAAATCCTGAAATTTTATAAGTAATGGCTTCATTTCTTCCCTTTCTGATTTAGTTAAATGCATTAACTTGGTGTCTAAGTTTTGCAAAACTATAGAATTTTCCAGCCTGGGGCTTATCACTTTCTGTGCTACATGACCTTCCATGAAACTTATCTCCTCCTTACTTTCCTCTATAACCAGCACCTTGGTTGGAATCCTAGTCTCCTCTTCAGTCATTTTCTCAAAGTAAGGTTTAAGCATATTCACGGGACAGACCTGTGTCACTCTTCGACGATCAGGCATCTCAATGACATAGGTGACCTGGTTAATTTTTCATTTCACCTTATATGGTCCTGAAAATGGAGCTCTCAAAGGGTTTGTCTGCATTGGAAATAAAGCCAATACTTTGTTGCCAGGTTTAATGTCCCTAATTATTTGCTTTATGATCATACCGAATTTTCATTTTTCCCTGAGCAGTTTTTAAATTTTTCCTTGCCATCTCGCAAGCCTGATGTAATATGTTTTTAAATTTGAAAACATAATCCATCAGATTTGATTGTATATCATTATGTATCCACTGTTCCTTCAACAATAGTAATGGACCCCTGACTTCATGACCAAACACCAACTCAAATGGACTAAGGCTAAGAGACTCCTGAGTTGCAACTCTAACAGCAAACAATAACAAATGGATTCCTTCATCCCAATCCTTATTATTTTCCATACAATAAGCCCTCATCATATTTTTCACAGTTAAATGGAACCTTTCCAAGACCACTTGACTTTCAGGATGATAGGCAGACAACACAATTTGATGGGCTCCCAATTCATACACCACCTGTTGAAATATTCTAGACATAAAATTACTCCCTTGGTCCAATTGAATTTCCCTTGGTAGGCCAAATAGTGTGAAAAATTTTAGCATAGCTTTCACAATCATCTTTGCTTTAATGTTTCTCAGGGGAATAGCCTTTAGATACCTTTAAGCTGTGCACATGAGTGTTATGAATAGCCTTTAGATACCTTTAAGCTGTGCACATGAGTTTTTGGCAATGGGCCAACACAATCCACTATCATTTTTGAGAAGGGCTCCCCAAAAGCAGGGATGGGTTGTAAAGGTGCCACTGGTGGTCCTTGATTAGACTTCCCCACCAGTTGACAAGTGTGACTGGTTCTACAAAAGTTCACAACATCCTTTCTTAATTTTGGCCAATAAAACTGTTTCCTTATCTTTTCTACCATCTTCTTCACTCCAAGATGACCTCCTAAATGTATACTATGAGCCAACTTTAATATTTCATTCCTGTAAGTTTTTACATAGGGAATTACAACTTGCCTTACTACCACCCAGTTTTCACTGGCAGGTATCACTTGTGGTCTCCACTTTCTCATCAATATTCCATCTTGAATAAAGTAACCTACTGGCACAGTTTCAATTTCCTAGTTAGGCAGAATCTTATCTCTTATCCCACCAAGATCAGGATTATGCATTTGTCTGGCTATTAATTCATCTCTTGACAACAGCAAAGCTGGATCCTTAGGTTTGTCCTCAATGCTTACCTCCACTACAGGATCATCACAGACTTTCTCTACCTCTACCTTTTTTCTAGACATGGCTCTAGTAATGGCACATGCAGGGTAGGTTTCCAAATCCTTTTTGGACTATAAATCAATAACTTACTTGTGAGTTTCACCACAGGTATGACTTTACCCTCTGCTAAATCATTTCCTAACAAAAGAGAAACTCCATCCACCGGCAGACTTGATCTTATCCCTATCATAACCGGGCCATTAACTAAGTCTGATTTCATCACTATTCTATGCAAAGGTATAGGCTCTGCTTCACCACCAATGCCATTAATTAAATTCACATCTCCAGTATCGGTCTCCTCACCAAAATTCAAAATGTTGCTTAATACAAGTGATTGGTCTGCTCCAGTATCCCACAGGATTTTAACTGGCACTTGATTGGATCCTTTTTTAACTGAAATACAACCTTCAGTCATGAATGGTTTAAAAATATCCCTAACTTTCTCACTCTGAAAACAGGCAGTTGGTACCACCCCATTCTGTTTCTTCCTTTTCAGTACAGGACAATTTATTATTATGTGTCCTGGCTTCTTACAATAGTGGCAAATAACACTCAATTTTTTTCCTTCATCCATTTCTCTTCCTCTCTTCCTTTAACCTCACTTCTAGGTTTTCTTTCTACTCTACTTGGATTATAAGCAGTATTTCTTTGAAAGGTTTTCCCTGGTGTCCATTTAGGCTTGTGGGTTGAAGCATATTCCTCTGCTAATTTAGCCAATTCTTGCCAAGTTTTTATATTTTTCTCTGCCAAGTACATTTGAATATCGCCACGAACACAATTTTTAATCTCCTCGATCAGAATTATTTCCCTCAATAAATCAAAGTTATTTTCTACTTTCATTGCAGCACACCACCGACCAAAACGCACAACCTTCCTATAAGCAAAATCCAGGTAAGATTGTGTTGCTGCCCTTTTTAAACTCCTGAACTTTTGTCTCTAAGCCTCTGGAACTAGTTCATAAGATCGGAGTATAGCCTGCTTTACAAATTTGTTATCAGCTGCTTGTTGTGCAGTGAGACACGAATATACCTGTTGGGATTTCCCTTTAAGAACACTTTGTAGCAGGAGTGACCAATGGTCTGGTGGCCATTTTAAATTTACAGCTACATTCTCAAAATCCTGAAAATACTGGTCTTTTTCAGCTTCCTCAAATGGAGGAATTAACCTCACTTCTCTACTAACCAGAAATCTCTCCTCCTGACCAGCCCGTGGGTTTTGGTCTTCTCCCTCTCCTTGCGTTAGGGTCAGCTTTAATTTAGATAGTTCTGTCTCATGCTTCTGTCTTTCTCTCTCTCCTCCCTTGCAGCTGCTCTTTCCTCCATTTCTGCCTGCCTTACTGCTTCCCGTTCGGCTTTCCTTTCTGCCTCTCTTTTTTCCTCTAACTCTAGTTTTCTCAAAGCCAACTTTACTTCCTCTGAAGTTTTCTCCTTTGGAAACTGTTCTAATGCAGCTTCTTAAAATACCCCTTTTTCTACATAGTGCCTAACAATCTTTCGGGCAATTTCCTTTTTATTTCATCCCAGTTCTTACTGTAAGAAGTTTTAACTTGCCAACTATAACCATCAGTTCTGACATTTTATCCATTTTTAAATTAACCACTGAAGGGTTCGCTATGAACTGGTCAATATTCATAGTTGCTGGTTTTTCTGCTGGTGATTTATACACTCACCGTTTATTTTATTTTTAATTTCAAGCTGGAGCTTGAGTCAAACTCAGACTGATAACTAAGCACAAGTCAATCGCCCCTAAAGCAACCACAAACACTCACAAAACTTCAATCTCAACTGAAGCAAAGATCATAAACAAAATTCAGTTTGTTTGGTAAACTGAAGCTAAAAGATCTTTGAGAGAGAGAGAGCACAAAATTTGAAGTTGTCTTGTGTTGCTTGCAGAGAGAGGAACAACTGGCTTAGTCTGGATCCTTCTGGCTGCCTTCAGAATGTTCATCCTTTTTGAAATCCCAACATTTTAAACTGTCCTTCAGACCATGACTCATGCTCTGGTCCTTCTTCCACTCCACAGGACCCCCAGTGGTGGTTTATCATCTAAGTTCAGAAATCTTTAGATTTTCTGCACATGCCCAGTCCGTCTCCCACTCTCTCAGCAGTCCACCTTCACCTTGGCTCTCTAAGGCAAAATGTCACTTTTTAACATAAAACCACACAACACATAGGCCAATACACAACACAGAACTCTGTAACACACACACTACACACACACACACACACACACACACACACACACACACACACACACACACACACACACGCTCATATTCATGCATGGTTGGGGTAAATTTTAATAAGATGTTATGTTATTAGTAGTTATTAATAGTAGTTTTAATTAGTAGTTTTAAAAGAAAAACATTAACTGTCCCTTGGTGAATTTCTGTTGCTACTGGCTGGTGACATATCAGTACTCTAACAATAAATCTGAAATCTAAATCTTAAAATTTAATTATAAAATTTACTTTGTCAAATTTCAACAAACATTAGAAATGCCATCCCTTTTTTTATTATGCCAATTTTGGTTGGGTCCCAAACTATGGTCTGTTACAAGAATTTCACAAGAACATTTGTAGCAGCTATACAAGCTTATTGTACATCACTCTCATATACAGAACAGGTCATATTTTAATAGTTCATTTTTATAATTATCTGAATTTTTTGATTCTAACAATGTAATACTATATGCCATTCTAATGCAAAACACACTAATGGGATTGTGAAGAAAGCAGGTCATCACCTCTACTTCCTCAGGAGTTTGAAGGCGTTTGGTATAATGCCAGAAACCCTTGCAAATTTGTACAGATGTGTGGTGCAAAGTATGCTGACTGGCTTGGTATGGGGACTCCAACACCCCTAAGCATGAAGCCCTCCAAACCCAGGACATCATAGGCAAGAACATCTTCAGGAAACGTTGCCATTAGAGAGCAGCAGCAATCATCAAGGATCCACTCAACCCATCAGGAAAGAGGTTATAGGTGCCACAAGACTCACACCACCAAGTTCAGGATCAGCTGTTACCCCTCCACCATCAGGCTCCTCAACAATAAACTCAGACAGGGATTCATTTAAGGATTTTTACTTGTGCATTTTATTGATTATTTTATTCTCTCTGAATTGCAGTCAGTTTGTTTACATTTGTTACCTGTTTACAGTTCTTTATTTGTTAACATGTATATGCTGAATATAATTTTTAATGGACTGCCATTAAGTGGTCATTCTGATTTGCCCACAAAAAAAAACCCAGAATCTCAGGGTTGTGTGTGATGTCAAGTCTGTACTCTGACAATAAATCTGAAATCTAATGAAATCATGAAACAGCTCAAACTTCTATGCCTCTTTTTAGTCATTTGAACTTGTTTGAATGTATCAGTATACATGAACTGGATGGATTAAATGGTTTTTCCCATGTAATAAAACTATCAGCATTACTGCTTATTCACTGTTGTGCTGGATAAACTGAGTGTAATTTAGGTATTTCTTCTGTAACAATGAAATGGCATTGAACTGTAAGTTTGAATCAAGGGGCCGCAAATTTCTGCTGCTGTATTGTTCAGTCCAGGGCAGGATACTCAGCAATATTATTTGAGTTTTCCAAGGCTATGTCCAAGACTATTATTATTAGGTTGGGGATTGCAATCTGAGATGATACTGTACATAATGTTTTAAAAAACATCAGTTTTCTTCATAATCCAGTGGATCTTAGGGCATTTGCAGACATTGTTATCACTGTGTAAATAGTCTGACAACACTTCATATTGTCGCAACTCATTATCTTTGCTCATCTCAGTGCAAGAAATGGGACATGTGGGAATGGAAATGCCCCTTCTTCAATAAGTGCTACGTTGGAATTTATGACAGGTCTGGCAAAGAACACGCCATGTGTTTATCGTGGATGCAGGAACAAGCAGATTCTAGCGTAGCACGAGGAGTACTGAATCTTCCACTGGCAATCTTTGCTTCTTTTCAAGTGGAAAATGATAACAGAATCAAATCCAAGGAAAAACGCTTAGATTTTGGAGAGCGTCGCAAATAAATGGTTAATCGATTAACATATTTACTGTTGTTGGAATTTTTTTTTTCCCAATTTAGTCATGGCCTTGGGAAACATCCAAATAGCGAGTTTGGAACACACCTGATATCGTTTTGCTCTGAGGTCTTTTACCAGCTTTTCCTTGGTTCTGGGATGTATCACTAAGGTAACTTAAAGAAAAATAATAATGGTTTCTGCAATGTTACACACCAGCGTTTATTGAAGAAAGTGCTACTTGAAGTTATACAATAGGATTATGGACATATGATTTGCTGTCCGTGCACGCGCATCTTCGCCAATATAATCTGAACTCGCGATCCAAGTTCAGAAAATTGCCATCACTGCCTCAGCGGACCACAGATGTGTTTTAGTCCTTTGTTTCAGGTGGATTGTTTTCAATTATATTGCTTGAGTTTTGTAGGAATCGTTCGAATGCAATTATTCAGGTGATTAAAACACTCAAAACGTTGTAAAATTATCCTCGGAATCGGCGGCGAGCTGTAAAGTCTTTAACCAGAAGATGAACAAACCTTGGATTTGAACATTTCATTAAATAAATACTCGCAGTGTACCCTAAAGCACATTAATTTGGAGGGGGAGCGGGGTCATATGAGTGAATTATTTGGCAGGGAAGTCTTTAAAAACTCAACCATTCACTCGTTTGAAGTTGAGTTTGCTTCGCAGATTCACGAAGACTTTCTGTGCCGTATACCACACTGTATCCAAACTTGCTACGCGAAACGAAGCCAATTTCGAATCCATTTTTTTGTCGTCTATTTCTGTTATTTTAATTCCAATCCAACAAGTTTGTAATCGTTCCTAAATATTTAACATAGCCTTTACTTAATATACCGTGTGAGAAATCTGTAATCCCTGGTAATGCTCTTTGCAGTCAATTTTTGACATGCAATTGTATTTCTTTGAATCTTTTAAACCGAACAAATCACTCCAATTCTTTGTGAGAAAGGATTTAATCCTTTCACGGGATTTCGCACATTCAAACAAATGCATCTTTCACTGTTTCTTAAGTGAAGGACTGTATCTTTTCATTTAATGTTCTCCAAATGAAAAGATACGCTTTAAAAGATACAAAGAAATCCGTTGTGAACGGTTAATGCGTGACAAATTAATACACTCTGCGCCCGGTATAAAACAGGGAACATATATGGCATGATATTAAAAGAAAAACGAAGCTTTCATTAAGGGACAACTACCTTAAAACAGTTTAGAGAAGCAATTGTCTTACATATTTGGGGCGATTAGTGGTTCATTTTGTCATTTCCAGTAGAAATCTTGTGAATTACATTTACCAGCGCAGGAGATGTTACTTTTCTAACTGCGCTGTCTTTTATGAATCAATGGCTTGGTTGAATCATTAGATTTCTTCCTCCCGGCAAAGAAAAAATTCAATCGAATGACCCAACAATCTTTTATTGAGTTGTGTTCGTTTTGTCTCTGTGAAGATGTCGAGATTAACATGGTATCTCTTAATGGCGATGATTCGATAGGAAAGAAACTTGATTTTATTTGCTGTGTTCACCAGATATTTTTATTTTATTAGCGACTTTAAAGTTTATTTCCGATAAGTAAATCTGGCATCATTGTATTAGCTGAAAAATCTTTAGGGCGGGCAAATAAGGTGACAAATAATTAACGTGTGATCTTGCAGAAATGACCCAACTGGAGCATTAAATTTATTCTGAGGAAAGGTACACAATAAAACAAATTTCGTAGAATGGCCATGGCCCAGAATAAGGTCATCAAGTTCTTTGCATCCGGCTGAGTAATTCATTCAGTCTAAAAGTGACATACCGTAAATACTGGATATCTGAAATAAAAGCAGAGGATGCTGGAAATGTCCGTCAGCATCTGGGAAGAAGGAGTCAACTTTTCAACTCCACGACTCTCATCTGAATTTGGTTAGTGGGAGAAGGGGGTGTGGGGTGGCGATGGAATGACAGTGAGAGTGAGGGAGAATTTTTTCAACCATTGACCTTCTGCATTAAACCTCCCCCTTTTCAACCTCCCCCTTTTCCTGATTTCTCATTTCTATGCATTTTTTTTTTGTATGCCAGATTGAATGTTTTGGCAAATTGAAAGATTAATGCAAGTTCCCACTGCTCATGTAGGGAGTTGAGAATTTTATATTGCATGTGTTTTTATTTTTCTGACAGCAAACTAAAAAATCATTTTAGAACTGAATGTAAATAAAAACTATTAACTTCATCGTGTATTTTCATAGGGATATCCTACGTTTGAGATTTCTAGTTGAGCAAGATTGTAAATTTGGTATAGAAATATCATGTATACAGTATGTTTAATTTATGATTTTTAAAAACCCAGATATTTACTGTTTGCTTTGAATTTAGAAGTTGTAAATGATTTATAATAAAATGTGCAATATTCGTGCATTGATAAACAAATGATCTGTATCCATAATCTGCATAAAACTAAAATCCTACTGTTCTAAATCATGGAATTGAATCTGATTTAGAAAACATAATCTAGGCCACAAATCACATCTATGATTTTCTTTACCCCAATTGAAAACGAGGTTTCGTCTATTTCTATTACTAAAGGCGATTCGAATTAGTGTTACCTGTAAATTCTGGAGCTATGGAGAAAGGGATAGAATAGATTCACACCAATGCCTCTCACCTGGCGAATAACCAGTTAGCAGCAGAAATCATCAACAGAGGCCGCTGTTCGCGTTCTGTTTCTATAAAGTGGGGTTTCTCAAAGCTCCAGTTCGTTTGCTGTCGACCTACTGCAGGGTTACTAATTGTTGCTGGGTCGCTTTGGAATTATAATGTCGCAAAGTAGAGGGTGTTGTGATTTGGACGAGTTCTGCGCTGTCGCACATATTTTCTATTGGCTTTACTTTCCACTAATTAATTTAGCTGTTTGTTGATGTTACTTTCTAGTGTTAATCACTAAGCAAGTGCAGAATGCTTAATTATTGCAAGTGTGTACTGTATTACAATCAAAACAACTTTCCCTTGTCGTCCCATGTATATCTGCTTTATTAGTTATGAACATTAGGGTAATGATAAAGGCACGAGTTCAATTTACGATTGCAATAAAGCTGGCACAATATAATGTCCCTGCGATAGAATAATAGCCTAACCACAATAAAAAAAAAGTCACGTTAAAAGTGTATTGCCTCACTGTACAGATTTCTTAAAATGTTTAACCCAATTGGTGAGTTTGCATGATGTTTGCTGCTCTGCAGATCGAGTCCGTCACTGACACGAAATTTCATGTATCACTCTGGGCACTTCGTTAGACTGTACCCAATTATAAATCTGCTTCGGGAGATTGGTATTGCTCGTCAATTGTCAAAATACTTCGATTCCAACCATTATTCATAGTGAAGTTTTATCATGTAACTTTAATGCAGAAGTTTTCGGTGTGTTGGGAGAAAGTGAACGAATATAGAAATGTAAATAGTTTGTGCCAGTTTATTCTTTCTTGCATGTATTCATATGAATAGAATTGTTTGCAAATGTTTTCATGAGTGAAGTTTAGACACCACGGAAACAGGCCCCTCGATTTTGCAACACAACATCAACTCCTCGTTTACACGAATCTGCATGAATCCTACCTTAATACATCCAAATATAAATCATTAATTTCGTAAATAAAACTTTACATCAAATAACTTTAAATTTTTAAAAAATATAATTGAGTATCTAACGTTACTAAATTTGCCCAGAGTCCTTCAAGCATATTGACAGTGGGTATGTTCAGTATTCGTCGTGATCAGAACAGAAAGGGGGACATCAAAAGAAAAAAATATAAAAATGAGCATCCTTTTGACGGAGTGTAGCAAAACAAGTCTAAACAATCAACAACAGCTACATTCCCAGTGTGTTTCAGCTATTAAAAAAAAACTAATTTAAGGAATTACCTTGCTATATCGCTATTGCGATTTTCACTTTTTATCATACTAATTACACTTAAAAGGCAATTAAGGGGTTTCGGTTCTGTGTGGCTGACCATTGTGTCGACAAGTTATTCAGATTGCTTACTGCTAGGTGAAACAAAATGCAGTCTCATTCTACTGAAACTAATAGAATATTAGATTTATGTAATACATTTTCCATCACCACATCTGATGGAATAGTATACCAGTTTTTACACAGTCGTGAATTATATTACATGTCATACTTCTTTGCACAATGAGTCACATACGTGAGACCATGGGTCAGAAAACTGACTAAAATGTTACTCTAAATTTATGTTAGTTTATGTAATGATGTTAGTTTTATACATTAAGCAGCATAAAATTTGCGCAATTTAACCTAGTTAACATACATTTTGATGAAGCACCTTTGGGGTTTGCCGTGACCGTTTGCGTCGGGTATGAGACGAGTTCACTGACAATTTGTACTGCATCTCGAGTGTTATCAGCTGCGTTGTGAAAGGTCAGAAGCTATTGAAAGCGCTTCGCATTCCCCTCTATGAAATGCTCATAACCATAGAAAAGATCGCCGTTCTCAAAATGGGATTGTCTGAATCTTCACTTTGCATATTATTCCCCTTTGGTTAACACATAACGGCTGAGTAGAGAATGGAACTTAAGAATGTGGTAAACCCAGGTGTAGATGGTCATTCCCATGCTTAAAGTAGTGACACCTATTGTTGTCCAAGAAGAATAAATTTTCACACCGTCGTTTATTCTTGTGAAGATGCTCAATCATTCTCTAATTCACAATTATATCTAAACATTTAATATAGCGTTACATTGACTGGCTATTATTAACATTCACTTAGAGCAAATGAAATACATTCCCATAGGTAAAATTTGACTGTTCACTGTTCAATTGCGGTATTAAATATGCATGGAATATTATCCATCTTTTGCATTTGTCAACTATTTCCTCCTATCCGATAGTACCCGGCTCGAATAAACGATGTTTTTTTAAAGAGGAAAAGAATTCATGAAGTCACGCATATTGTTGACAATTACAACTTAAATGATGTGATTCTTATAAATCGCCTAACGGCACCTATCATAACATACAATTGACAATAGACGGGGATTTATGGAAGAGACCATTTGACACTGGGATCAATAGAAGACACAGAACACAGAGGTGTGCCTTTAAGATTATTACGTATAATAGTATAAATGCTTAAATCAAAACTGATTGCAAACGACTTGAGTAATTCATAATACAGGTAGACGATTTACACAATAGCAGTTCAAGATTTTTTAAAAATTCCGGTTCACGACGGGAATGCAATTTATTCAACTTGTGTTAATAGGTGAAATATTTTAAATGTTATAGATTCTATAAAGTAGTTAAATTTCTTTGTTTCAAAAACATGCCCAAATCGTGAACTTTGCGCCAGAAAACTGAACGGGACGGGTACCCCGTATTTCAAAGCTGAAAAGCTACGTTTAACTTGAGGCTTCAGGAATAAAATTCTATCATCAAATCTTGTGGAAATCTCGCCTCTCCAAGTGATGTGAAGTATAATCAGGGCAGAGGTTTACACTTGAACGATGTTAACTCATGCGGGAGCCTTCTTTCCCTTGAAAGACTTGTTGGCGATTGAATAAGAGCCCCTGAATGGAAGCAAAATGATCCTTATGCATTAATATCGAGCAGTCACAAAGCGAATGAGCATTTATGCCGCCTCTCTGACTAAAATATATTTGGGTATTCCTCGATAGCATGTGCGTTTTTATATTACTTAAGTATAACTCAACGATACTGACAAAAAAAAATCTAAAAGTGTAATCATCCTTTGGCTTTATCAATGATATAAAAAAAAATCAGAGTTAAACACTGACCTTCACGTGAAAACAACCACTGATAGGAGCAAATTAAACCTTATTATACGTCCTTTACAGATAACGTTTTGAATCCATGGACACCTCACGTGTTCCGTTATTTAATATTTCCTATTAAATAAAATACATCGTCAAGGTAAACCCGAAAGTATTTACCTTGCCATCAGCATGTTACCTAATTATCTTAGCAAGATGTTAAGTTCTATTGTTTGCTCGTTTGCGTTCATGCCCCGCCTCTCCTGTCTGTCTAAAACCTGGCGCCTGGCTACAACAAACAAAAGCTAGGCGCTAGCAGGTCTATAGCCTCGACTTAATACAATTAAGGCGGACTTCAATCACCCTCTTACGCGTACGTCCACAAGATCGGCGCTAACATAACACTGTTTATCCGTTCAGCAAATTTCCCTACTTCGCTGCTGAACCATGTCGATGAGCCCCAAGCATACTACGCCCTTCTCAGTTTCAGATATTTTGAGCCCCATCGAAGAGAGCTACAAGAAAGTTGGTATGGACGCAGCGGGTAATCTCGGAGCCCACTTGACAAGTTACCGGCAGCCACAGGTCTCTCAGCCGGGAATGCAACAGCATTCGATCGGACATAATACGTCGGTACCTGCGGCGACTTACCACATGTCACACGGGGTCCCCCAGCTTTCACATGCTGCTATGGGAGGCTATTGCAACAGCAATATTGGCAACATGGGCGATCTTCCCGCTTACCAAGATACCATGAGGAACAGTGCAAGTACGACAGGCTGGTACGGGACGAATCCGGACCCACGCTTTTCATCCAGTAAGTGAAACAATTATATATTTTTTTCGCTGAACGGGGCAGGTTAAACAGTGAGCTGTCGAAATCGTGAATAAAGTTCTAGTATTCTAAATGTGTTTAAATTATGAAAATGGCGTTCAAGATTCATTTCCTTCAGCGCCTTCATTTCTGTTTGATAAGTTTAGTGTGTTTTGATTTTCATCAAGACCAAAGCGAGGAAATGTTTAATTACCTCGCGCATTTGTACTCCGTTGTATTTCAGTTTTATTCACCGATTGTTTTGGTTTCGCCTGTCTCGATACTTCCTGGGATAAATCTATGGGTCAAGTTGTGTTGCCCACGGTTCGCACAATCATTTCTCGCGACACAAAGCAGTTCACTTGTGCCTGAAGTGTTACACCATCCAGTCCAAATTAAATAATCTCAGGAATGGAAGAATGAAGTTGTTAACTATATTAACCTTTGGGAACATTTGGTACATAGGGAAGTAGTATTATTATCTTTTTGGATAAATGTTTTTACAATATGTTAATGCATCATATTTAAAAGTGCACAACATACGACTTGAAACCACCACATTGCTTCACAAATTGCTAATAAGGTATTTATTCCACAAAAATGCATTTCAAACTTTAAATTATGTCAACCCCGCAGTTTGAACCTTTTTATAATATAATATCCTGTCTATTTTAAAATGGCTAAACTAATCATTTCCTAATCGATATATTGCAGAAGTCAGTTTCACTGACAAGGAAGCAATCTGCATGTCAATGTAATTGTTTGGGGTTGTCCCATATCTCCGTAGGAATTTTAGATATTTCTTATGCTACAGTAAATGTGCTACAATATTTTCAATATATACTTACTTAATTGCAATGGCGGTTTTTCTGAGTTTATTCTTTTATTCCTAATCTTTAGTTTCTCGCTTCATGGCCCCGTCTTCAGGAATGAACATGGGCGGAATGGGAGCTTTGGGTTCTCTTGGAGACGTTGGCAAACCCATGGCTCCTCTCCAGAGTACACCGAGGAGAAAACGCAGAGTACTTTTCTCTCAAGCTCAGGTCTATGAGTTAGAGAGGCGCTTCAAACAGCAAAAATACCTCTCAGCTCCTGAAAGGGAACATTTGGCAAGTATGATTCATCTCACGCCCACTCAGGTGAAGATCTGGTTCCAGAATCATCGCTATAAGATGAAGCGGCAAGCGAAAGACAAAGCAGCTCAACAGCACATGCAGCAGGACAGCAGCACTTGCCAACAACAGCAACAGTCTCCCAGAAGAGTAGCCGTACCTGTCCTGGTTAAAGATGGCAAACCATGCCAAGGAGGTGCCAATGCCCCAACCTCCACCATGCAGACTCAGCAACATCAATCCTCGAATACGGCCATCACTGTGGCTGCCAATGGTTCAGCTCATGGCCCAACTCAGCAAGCAAATAGCGTAGGTCAGACCTCGGAGTTAGGACAGACCTCGGGAAGTCCTTCTTCTATTCAAAGCCACGTCACTAGTTTGTCTCACCTAAACTCTTCTAGCTCTGATTACGGTACAGCCATGTCATGCTCCACTTTACTGTATGGTAGGACCTGGTGAATGATTCACTTTGCTTGTTTCATTACCATACTGTATTGGTTCATATCTTCTGTATTTTAGTAGAATGTTCTGGGTCCTAATTTGCGTAGGTATGAATCAAAAAAGGAGGCTCCCGCTGATGCAAATCCTTGTAAATTTGTTTTGTTTAGTAACTTGAAATGCACATATTTCATCACAGTCACGAGAGACTTTTCGAGATGCCGATATGGACTGAAGTTTACAAGACAGATCGGTCACAGTGTAAGATCTGCAAATGTAACGTTTATCTGTCGGACGTGTAGAAAGAAGCATTCAAAATATACAAGTGTTAACAAAGAATCACACCTATTAACATCCTTGCTTCGGAAAAATAACAACGCGATAGGTTTATTCAACGCGACTTGGTATTTTCTTAGTTTTTACTCGAAAACTTAGGTGTATATTTCTGTAAAATGCACATGTCTGGGCCAAACTTAGAGTTTTTAGCAATTTGGATATGCTGTGAAAACATGTTTTCATGATGGACAGATTGTACAATATTTGATAGTTTGTTCGTTAATGCCGGCGTAAAAAGTCGTTCTTGCTGTAACTTAAAATAGACAATTGGTATAAATATAGTTCTAATAAATTATGAAAATCTAAACTACAATATCCATAACTACTTTATTGCATACCAATATCAATTTCCTATTGCTCTTTTCATATGTGTTCTGTTTAGACTTCAGCGCAATGTATTTGTGGTGCATTTATAGTTCCAATGAAATGAAATAGATAGAAATGATTAAAAAAAAATAGGCTCCTGGTGACATAAAATTCGAAGAATCTACCATGGGTTTCCCGCGTAGTTTTTTTTTTAAAGCACGGGCAAACCGGTTCGATATCTAAAGGCTGGCGAAAATCGTGGTTATATTTACCATTTGTGGATAAACAAGTGGAGAAGCCAAATATTTCGCATCTCTTTGTCCCTTTTGTTGATGTTAGGTGGAGAACGCGACGACGCGTAATTTTACTGAGATTATTTGGTTCAAAATCGGCATTTTAGTAGTGAAAGCCAGCTTCCAAGGTGAATGAATTGCCAGGCAATCCAATGCTTACATTCTAAATACGGACGGAATGACCTGTTCTTTTACTGACACTGTTTATATCCAACAGTTCGAAGTCCACAGATGTCAAACGTTAGAAAGTTCAGTCTGTGGTTGATAGCTGCAAAATCGAACAAGCAGCGGCCCAAATAATCGGGAAACTTCGCATATATTTATTTTGAATTAATTTAGAAGAGTGAATTAAAGTTAGAGTATTTAATGGGGCCAAAGTGCATTTCAATTAGGACGATCAAGTATGATTTCTCTATGGAAGACACTGTTTGTTTTGGCATTAAGGAAATCACAGTTGTTTGCAGTAAGCAAAATGGAAAGATTTACGAGTTACGCTGTCTGGTCCGGACAATTTTAAACTAAGATGGCAAGAATCCATGTTAATATTAACAAGCACGGATTTCAATCGAATTAATATCCTCAGAATATGTGATCTAGCAATCTATTTACCTGACATATCTTGTTCAATTTTACTAACAGCGCTTGACAGGAGTCAGCCAATGGTGCTCTTATAAAATATGAATCATTTAGAAAGCTTCAAAATTCTGAGAATTTTGTGCAACGAGATTGAAAATATAACGATCTGAATAAAGGTGAGACACCGCGGAGCGGCAGTGGAAAGGAAACGGTCAATATTACTTCTGAATTTGATTCGAACCGAGATATGGTTTTTTTTCAGCCAGAGCACAGATCGAATTTGTTCAGGTTTGGAAGGGTCAAATGCACACCGTCGATGACGTGAATTCCTTTGTGTTTGATTATTAACCAGCATCAAATTTTGAAGTTTTAGAGAGGAAGGAGGTGATCTTTCACTGCAGTCAACAGTGATTGTCGGTGTTCACGGCAGAGTTAGCCACGCAGTTGATATGTTCCTTATAAATAGAAAATCAAATATTTTAGAATGCTTTGTTTGGTGCAGCATATTTGTCGAATGTTGACTTATATTCTAATGTTATTAATGTTTCGAGCCTTTATGAAATGCCCTTCAAACATATTCATCAGTTTTTTAATGAATTTATCTCAAACTATGTAAGCAGAATAGATGTAAACAAAACCTTTGTTTTAAATTAATGTTGCGTCGTTTTAATGCCGAAAAGATTTGCAAATTCCTTTAACATGCTCATGTTAATATTTTTTGGATCCATGCTTGGTGACTTCCATCGAGTAGGCCTCAAAGACCAACGTCATTATTTTTATGAGCCTTCTATAAATGTCTGTACCAAGTGAAAGCACCTCTTCTTCAAGAGGTAGTTCAGACATGGGCCCTTCAGACAACAGCATTCCCAGTCAGCCTAGGAGTAAATATTGACGTCTCCATTCTTCCAGATTATGTCGAAAGAACGCGTTTACACAACATTTCAGTTGTTACATATTGTTCAGATGACTTGCATCTTTTCAAAACAATGTTTTGCTTTAACCAAAGCATTCAACGTTGACACCTGCATAAAAATGTACCTGATCTGGAAGCTGTTTAAATTAAGTTCACTGCCCATTTAGAGATATTCGGTTCTATGGGAGCTGAGGAATTAACTCGTAATCATTAAGGTAGGTCAGAGGTTCTATTAGTGTTTCTTTAAAAAATATTTGCTAAATCTTTTCAGATAATACATATTCTGTATATGGAAAAGATTGGGATTAGAGTTGTTTTCACATCTTTTATTTCCAATAGAAACAAATCACAATTGAAGTACAAGTAATTATTTATAGTTTTTATTAATTTATGAGGCCCAAACCTGCCACTATTATGGATAAAACGCGCACCTATTAATAAAGTTAAACGGTCAAATAAACGTCACGTGATAAATGATGTTGTACATTTTAAGGCTCTATCATCTACAGCCAAATCCAAACCAAACTTTCAATTTGTTAGTTTTGTTTAAAACTAGATATTTAATATATCAAATGCTGGGCTGCATGTAAATCTTTAATCATAGAACGTATTGCCAGTGGAAGGTTTTGTGTGTGTGTGTGTGTGTGTGTGTGTGTGTGTGTGTGTGTGTGTGTGTGTGTGTGTGTGTGTGTGTGTGTGTGTGTGTGTGTGTGTGTGTGTGTGTGTGTGTGTGTGGTATTTTCAAAATGACTTGAACCCGAGTTTATAAATGCGGATATCAGTAAATGCACTGTTTTATTGAAATGATGTGAATAAGCTCTCTTTTTCCATATAATGAACAACTCACAGTCGGACCGCACCAGTTGTTTGAAATTATGTTCAGTAAGCAGCAAATACTAAAATCGATAATTAGAAGCAAATAATAATAAAGAATATTAGTTTGATGTACCATTAGATACGATACTTGCAACGCCTATAATAGATAATGAGATATCTATGATAAAAAAAAGGAGACTGGAAGGAAGCATTATGCAGTTGGAAGTAATTTTATTTGAACTATTTCTTGATATTTATGCGGAAAAATAAAGCCTCCAAGTTTCGGTCCTTATAGTTGATATATTCATGTTAAGTTAGAGAATGTATTTTACTGCAGACTTTCAATTTAAGTTTCACTGATAAATTATACATTATGTCATCATCAACTTTGCATCTGAAATGCTTTATTTACAATTAAAAACTGAAAAATATTGCATTTTTTTCTATTGCAAAAGAATGTTCTGAAGTGGTCCTTCAAGTTTGTCACTGAGCTAATTCTCTTTGATTCGGAAAGAAATGATTAGAAACACAGTGCCCATCTGACATCCTCAGGGGCCGTGAAAATGGGCTAGGTTTTTTTCCCCCTCATTTTATGGCGGTTAATAAAATAGTTTGTATTTAAATATCTTTCATATATTTATGAACACACACACCTCCCCCCTCATCTATCGTATACGTCACACGGGATCATGTAATTTTAACAATTATAAACCCAAATATATCTTTAAAATATTTCACTTTACTTTTCGAACGTTTCAAAATCATATCGAACTCAGATTAAGTGATATTTAAAATGTGAATAATATAAATATCTGCATTGCCTTGTATAACTTTCCAAGAATAGCTTCGAAAGCACAAGCAATAATCCATTGTGCATATTGTTTATTTTATCTTTAGAGATCAGTTTTACCCAGAAAAAAACCCAAATATTTTGTTTTCGTTTAATCTATCCTCCTTTTGGCATTTTATTTCATAAATTGTTGGCACTGTATATAATTTCAGTTTAGTAATAATTACGTTCATAATTATAAGTTACATCCACGTTCAGGGAAAATATAATTTTAAATATCACCCATTTTGAATTACCGATTCAAAATACTTATTTATATTAGCCGCCGTGTTAGAATGGAAATTTGACCAACATCCGGTTTTATAGAGGAGACAGTTTTTAACGTTATTATGAAGCGTGGCAAAACAGCTAGCACAGTTAATTTCATCTTTTTTTGGCATTATATGAAAATAATTAAATTGCACTCTTCATATTTGAGGTTATTAATCTGTTCGTTTCAGTGGAACATTTTTGTGTATAATCCCAAAAGCTATGTTCCATTTGACTATGTTCTAAATCAAACGAAACGAAATAACTCGTTTTCAAAGCTTCGTAAAGAAAGAATTAATGCTAAAAAAATTAATAAGTAAATAAATGAACACAAATCACAGCACTGATGAACAGGTACTCCCGTGTGACTTAAAAACGAACTGTCGATTAAAAATTAAGGGCCTACCAAAAAATATGATCCTGGACTTGAGAAAACCCCCCATTTGCTGCCGTATTTGTGAATTATTGATACATTTCTTCTGGTGCAGATTGTGCCGTGGAGACCTGGATGTGAAATTAGCGTTTCAATTTGTTTTGCTGGTGAAACCTCAATGATCGGAAGGGTTTAAGAGACTGATATTTGATATTTTGATTTGTTTTTCATTGCATGTATTCGGTATAGGTACCCTAAATTAAATTTCATTTGAATCCTTAAACGCAAATTTTAACCAAGTTACCTATCAAGTTTTAAGAGGTGTCCGGAAATTTCATAACAATGTAGGGTTTCAATAAATCCGTGATAATTCACGTCGGTATTACCATATTTGCAGTGCAGTATGTGGGCCAATCCTCTAAAATTCACATAAATATAATTCAAACTGTACAGTAACAAATATCAATAGAGTGTTTGCAGACTTCTTTTTGTTTAGCGTATTTTGTCTTTGTCTTATAGAGAGCAATTATGGACGGGCACAGGGAATTTTTAGTCATTATTGGATATTAATTGAGTTAGATGTTAACGTTCTGATTTGGATATTTGTCGATAATTTTTAATATTTGTGTATTTAGTTTAATAATGGTAAAAATGGTAAGAAGTAATTTGATCATAGCTTACTTCTCTACCTCCACTTTAAGTAACAGTAGCTGAAAATTATGACATTTTACAGAACACTGATATATGTCTCCGATCAAGCACCACAAGTCTATTAATAGATCAAAAATGTTCAGTTCCAAACAATGGTAGTCAAATTTGTATAAAGATTGCAGCAATGACAAACAACTAAAAAACTCTGATTTCTCATTTTCCTCGCGCGGACATGTCGTTCCCATTTGTTCACTTCAATAAGGCGTTTCTATGCAAGTCATTGAAGCTATTGTTGGAAAAATCAGTAGCAAGACCCAGACGAGGAAGAACACCATTCTCTGGGATCTGTTGGGGCAATTTACAATGGCAACGTAATTATCTTGCAGAGACACTCATAAATGGCAAAAGTTGGAAAATAGATCGACCCCACTCAGATAAGGCCCGGTTGCACAGGTCTTCAGCCAGCTTCTTTTCAGTGCGGGTTTTCAGAAGACTGCAACGGCTGATTCGGATTCAGCACACATAATCAGTTTGTGTCTTATTTCCATTTGAAAACAGGCACATTTGCAATTATGAAAGCTCTGGATGGTGAATGATTCAGGATGAATACAGAATAGAAAGTCGTGTTAGGCGTTGGGAACATATACTTAAGGTTTTCTAACTAAAAATATTCACATGCTTCCCTCTTTCCAGAAAGGAGATAATAAACCCACCCTGTAATGAACTCCGACCTTTTAAAGGTATTTTTGGTTGCTAATATAAATCTACTCTTGCGTCGTGTTAGAATGTTTCTTTTTGAAATACAACCACTTAATCGATATTGTTATTTTCTATCTTTAGTCTCCAGATAGTTAATATCTACTGGAGTTCTGTTTGGAGGATATGATGATTTCTACCTACCAAGACCTACTAGTTCTTCATTGTACTCGTTTATGTAATTCGATTTAAAGTACCCAAATAACGTACTTCAAGTAGCGATGCTACTTTAAAATTAATGCCGTTTAATTTACAAATTGTATATTGTTGATTAAAAATATTTTATTGAATGTGAAAATTTACCGGATTAAATGAAAATAAAACGTGTTTTATCTTAAGTAGTCACATCTTTTAATCCGGGGCACCATTATTTGTCCAGCACATGAAAATCCTTGCTCTGAAGTATCAACTGACAAATATTGTTCACCTCCGGCAACAGTTCATTGCGTGAACCTTGTTGTCTTTTGCATTATAACAATCAGAAAACAAAGTTGGATCACATATAATGTTTCCCCTCCCCCCCCCCAAAAAAAAATCAGCATATTTGGTAAAGTTTAGCTTTCGTGGCATGATTGCCCATTGCTCATCTTCGGAAATGTAGTATATTTACTCTTCATATCAATAGTGCCTGATGCAGGTTAAAAAAAAAACTTCCACCTTAATGTATGGTAAATAATGGATTGCCAAGATGTAAATATTTAAATATGTGCCTTAATGCGTTTTTTTTTCTTCCAATTGTTTTTGATTATTCTAACAAAATCCATCATGAGTAACTTGCCGACGTATCTAAAATATTTATCTTACAGATTAGTGTAAGTTCAAATTACTTTTATTTAGTTTCTAGTGGAATTGATGACCTGAAAATAAAACGATTGGGTGTCTTTCATCTTTTTACATCTTTCACTCTACCTATAGTCTTCTGCCATCCCAAATTTCCGCCAATGGTCGTCTATAAAGACTAGTTTAATACATGGATAGAAACGGATTCATTATATTGTGTCTATATAATTATGACATCAGAAGTAAGGAAGATTAATATATTTTAATGGGATCGTATTCAAAGAGCAGTAACTGAAAGTAGTTACTGTACTATGTAGGTGCGTTGAACACATGTTCAAGCTCTGGGCCTCAGTGGCATTACATTCCATACCGTGGCAAACTGCAGCAAATATGAATAATTACCAGTCAGAGTGAAGATGAGATTTAGCCAGATCATTACCTAACCTGCACAAAACCGTTTCAATTTCTATAGTTTCCAACAGCTGCCTATAATGGAGAAATGATGGCTTTACGATGAGGCTTGAGCAGAGTTTGGCTCAAGCTTTTGTGGAATGACCACGGATTATATTTGCATCTCTTTGGACTCTCTGTGTGGTCTTTTTGGATTGTTTGTAACTGTTGGAAATTGCTTGTGGGAAGGGTGCGAGCTCTCATCTCTATCCTTTTAATAGCGGCGCAAAACTCAAGATGGTTGGCAAATATTTCGCGTATTTCATTAAACGTCAAACTCAACCCCCAAATCAGGGCAATTAAAACATAATCTCGTCACAAAGACATTCAAATTATAAGTAATGCAACTTGTTTACAACGGTCAATGTTCAAAAATGTTAGACCGTGTCATAAAAATGAATTGAAAACGGTTAATTGCAGCTGTCTTTTCTGTATCTCTCGCTAGAATGACGATAAAGGAAGAACATTAGAATATTTAAATGCACATTATCTGTTAGAGTTCCTGAGAGCTGGTCCGCTGAATAAACAGTTTGGTTGTCTAGTAAAAATGGGAAAAATTCACTTGAATCGTGCCTTGAAACTTAACCATTTCTTTGCTAACTTTTCTCAAATGGACCTTGAGTTAAAGATACGAACCAACAGTTGTGATATTACATCGTTCATTTTTTTAAAAAAAGCTATCTGGGGTTCAATGATATCACAATTGCCAGATTGAAATCACAGAACCATTATAACATTTGTAGCAGTTGTTTAATTTCATATGAAATTGTAATGAATGAGCAGAATCGTTGGAAGCGTGCAGAAAAAAAAACCCAATAATCTTTTAAGAATGCAAACTTTTGCAACGATCCTTCTGCGGAATTGGCTACAAAACAATCTATATATTTGAATCTATTCATTATCTCAATTTCTCTACAAGAAAAGCGATTGAAGTAGTTCATTCGGAGATCTATTTTTGGAATAGCACGACTGAAGGCTTTCTCTTCAGCTTCGAGCAAAAGCCACCCAATTTATTTGCCGTCATTGCCACTAACATTGTTAGAAGTAATATTAAAGGAATGAACTTTTCTATACGCCCTTGTCGTCAGAATCGATAATGCAGGCACACAACAAGAAAGTATAAATATTTTAAGCATTAATTTTTAAAAATACCAAATAACTATCAAGTACCGATTCAACTGGGTAATCCATTCCTCGAAAATGCACTGGCTCCTTGTCTGAACTTCCAGTGCTTGCAGCAGTAATTGATTTATCTTACTATATGGAAAATAATGGATCGCCAACGTGTAAACATTTAAATATGTGCCTCAATGTGTTTTATCCAATTAGTTTGATTATTCCAAGAATATTTTTATAGGAAGTGCGATACACTACATGACTGTGATTATGTTATTAATAGAAAACATTTCTATCATTTGCATGAATTTTCAGTTAAAAACAGAAACAATACAGTAAAAAGAAACGTCAATTATTTAGTATTTTCCAATAGCATATTTTAATATATGCAGACGGAAGTAATTAATATTTGAAGTGAATTGAACATCCACCACAACTAATATAAGTGTCAGCAAGAGGACAAATATCTGTTTTAGTTCGTGAGATGACCATCTCAAATATCCACGCGGTTATTTACTCTTCTGATTGACTTTCATCGCCCCAATGTGATGACTAGACGTCGAAATATTATCATCTCCCTTTCTTTTCCGTTGATCGACGTTAAATATAATTTAGATTTTCACCTAATGTCAGCAAGCCTCACTGCTTCGATTGATGACTTATGAAACTACCATTAGACTTGCCACTTCCTCAACGAAATAAAAAGTGGAGAGAAATAGATTCCGCCCGTTAATGACGTTAATGTCACCGTGTGGATGTATTAGTTTTGGATTTGGCTGTCGTGTTTAATACAATGCTGCCACTATCCGAAAGTACACTCGTGATTATACTGGTCAGTATAGCGTCTACTCCTTTAATAATAGGGGTTCTATAAATATATAAATCTTAGAGCAAAACCAAAGATGACTTCTATTGTCATTGGTTTTGGTTTATACTATTCCATGCCAGAAATTTGCTTCCCTTTTTTGAGAATGCCACCATTGTAGGTTAATAGTAACTTGTTCCAATCTTTAGATAGTCAAAGTTGCAGTCCAGAATTAACTGATATGGGCTCCTCTGCCACGTAATTTTGTGATTCGATTCTATGATAGGACATTGAGGGGATAATTACATTGTATTACAACATTCGAATAGACATATAAATAACGTTTAATTGGAAATGTTATTTAACGACGTAAAGTTAAAATAAATTTTCGAATAATAGTTACAACACATTCTGAACAGATTGGGAAGATTACCCAATTAAATTTGAAACAACTTCAAGACAAACAGTTCATAAACAATAGCGTAAGATGGTAGGTAAAAGATGGCAACGGCAATGCCTGCATTAGAATTGGTGATATAGTTATTTATTTCTAAACACTGTAAAATAAATAGTGTGGCCCATTTAGGGAAGCTACCGTATTGCTGAAAGATGCAGATTCTCATTGACAAGTCGATCAGACAAGATTATCGCAGGATTTTCCATTCCACCACCAGAACAAAACACCAGAATCTAGTTTCATTTCAAGTTTCTTTAAAACACGGGAATTCATATTGAGCAAGATATGTTCATATGCAACCAAGAAAGTAAATTCATGGAATGGAATGCACAAGTGTGCGGAGAAACGCACGCAACATCCATTGGAAATCAAGGTAACCAACGTTTCTGGCCTGGGTATGTCATCTTTTAATCAATGCCCCCTAAGTGACAAGCTGTCATCTATGATACGCGCGACAAGTCATGAAAATAAACCCTAAAACCCTTAAGGCAACCCTGAGCAGTTAAAACTAAAAACAACGTACCAGAGGGTACTTGCTGGGATGTATTTAGATGTGAATGGATTAAAGGAACACGCCTTCAATAAGACGATGGGCAGGGTCGATTCAGGTGGCAAGATTAATTGTATTGGAAGAGTGGGATTAGGATTTATGAACTGAAGTAAATTATCTATCAAGTGGCACTGGGAAGATTTAGGGCAAAATAAGAAGGGGTGAATATTGGATAATCAATAGGTATAAACATGCAAGTAATAAGTCCGCATTGTGAACATTGGGGGCACGCGAAAGACTGCAGATGTCTAGAGAGAAAAAAAAGCAATCTGCTGAAGGGATTCAGCGGGGCGAGTGACAACAGTGGGAAAACATGGTCAACGCTTCGGCCGGAATCCTTCATCAAAACTTGAACCTTAGTATCTGTGAGGATTGAACCGAGGCATTCTTCCTTCTGCCATCGGTGACTGTGCCCTGCGGTTCCTTCCAACCAGCGCACTGCACAGAGTGCTCATCGGCGGGGCGGACCCCTCGAATGGCTTCGTGCAGTTCAGGGCTGCCAGAGCTTGGTCACAACTTCTACCAGTCGCGCTTCTTCCACTTTTGTTTCTGCAGCCAAAACGGGATCGTGTTCGAGGTTACCGTGTCGGGAACAGTTTCTGAAGGCCAATCAACCACGCCTGAGAAAGTCATGGCCATCTTCATACAAACATTTTTTTTTACCTATGACCCACCTTTAAATAGAAACAGAAGTGCACATGGATGAGGGCGCATTTACTCTGGCTTGGGATCGAATGCAGGCAGCATTTGTTCTAACCAAGGTAGCAAGCGGCTTCATTGCTCTGCTAAGAACAATCAATTGATCAGTGCAGAAGAAATATTTCTGGGGTCAAAAAATTTAGGACAATGTCTGCTGTCGATGAAAATGCTTTTCGCAAATCAGGCTTTTGTGACGGGACAGATTTACATTCCACGTGACCTAAGTTCGACTTCGAAGAACTGAGCTCGTCTTCTCTGCCGTAAATATTCTCTTTTGAATATGGATGATTTTGCACTGTCGCTAAATTTAGAGCATTAATACCCTACTTCGTTTTATTATTTGGCCCCTCTTCCTCAAACGATTGTTGTCGGATTAGTTATTTTAATTTTTTAAAAATTTAATGGTCCCCTTTTCCAGCCTGCCCCTCTATGATCCCATGTCTGGCCCACATTTTGTCTCCATCTCCACAAGCCATATTTCCCGAGAATCCATAAATAATAAATATATGGAAAAATTTTATATATGTATGTATGATTCCACCACCAGACAATCTTCCCCTCTCCGCCTTCTACAGGAATCATGGGAAAATAAATAAATAGATGTTTTCTAATCTCAGCCCTAAGCACCAAACTCAAATTTTAAAGCTCAGTTCCCTTGTCCGAGATTTCTCAGACGGAGGAAAAACTTCCTAAAATCTTTCCTATCGACCCCTTTCAGAATTGTGTGTATGCCCTAATGGCATCACCTCTCATTCTTCACTCCAGCATATATTGGCTGACCTTATTTAGTTTTTCCAATTTTTGGCATCTCATGGAATAATTTACAGTAACCTTATTGGAATAGAATGAATTTACAGCACACAGACTTCAAAGCAATTTTTGTTTATGCCCAGGAACCAAAACTGCACAACTCAATCTGAATGCAGTTTCACCCAAGTTCAGTATAACACCAGCAAGACTTTCTTCTTTTTTGTAATCTAAGCCCCTAATAATAAAGGCCAACATTCCATTTAGCTTCCTAACTTTTTAGTGTTCCTCTATGTTCACCAAAGATCCTTGAAGGTGTTAGCACAGATGGATAATAGGGTTAAGGATTAAAAATGGGATGATGGTCTTAATTAGTCAGGGCATCGAATGCAAGAGAAGAGAAGTTAAGCTACAACTTTATAAAATGTCTGGCACACCTTGACTGGAGTTCTCACAATGCTGTAGGAAAGATGTGATGGTGCTAGAACAGTGCAGAGGAGATTAAACTGGATATAGCCTGGGTAGAATGTTTTAGTTATGAGGAGGGATATGTTATCTTTTTCCTGGAGTGAAGGAAATTTAGAGATGACACAAGGTATATAAAATTATGAGTGGAATTGAGAGGGTAAACCATCAATACCACTCATAATTTTGCATAGATACAACTAGAAGACATTAAGGGAAAAGTGGTTTAGTGGGCATCTGAGTGGAATATTTTTTCACTCATTAAGTGGTAAGGTCCTGGATTACACTGCCAGAGGTGGAAACAGAGGCACTCACAGCCTTTATTTAGATGAGCACATAAATTGCCTTGGTATCAAAGGCTGTGCATCAAGTGCAAGAAAATGGAATTAAAATGGTTGGGTACCCACTGGTTGGTATGGCTGTGATGGTCTATATAGGTTGTTTCCATGCTATCTGATACAATATCCAACCAGCCACAATTCTTCAATGATTTGCAATATTTAAAATACTTGTTTGCTGCTCACTTTAGCTCATTAGCTCAGACACTTTCATATTATTCTTCATCAGCTATCTTCCTGATGACTTATATTAACGGGTTATATCCCTTTATACATCACAGCTTTCTTGAATTTAATCCCTATAATAGGATGATAATAGTTTTTAAAAAAAAGAACAATTGAAGAGGCAATAAAAACAAAAAATGCTGGAGGAACTCAGCAGGTAAAGATATAGAACCTATGTTTCAGGCCTGATCCCTTCTTCAAGGTACGAGCAAAAAGCAAGCAGACGGCTGAATAAAAAGGCTGGGGGAGGAGGGAAGAAAGGTCAGGGGGAGGAGCACAGGCCAACAGGCAAAAGGCCTTAATAGGATGGATGCTAGAACAGTAGAGGAAAGGTGAGAACTGATCAAGGGAGGGGTGGGGCTCTGAGAATGCAGAGCTGGAGGAAAGGAAACAGAGGGAATGGGAAAGTGAAAGACAGCTGGAGGAAAGGAGACAGGGACAGGGGAAATGGAGAGGGGATGGGACTAATGGAAATCAAAGATGTCAATGTTAATGCCATCTGGTGGATGTCAATGATGTGTTGCTCTTACAAATTGTGAGTAGTCTCGGTCTGGTAGGGCATGAGGCCGTGGACAGACACGTTGGCACAGGAATGGGTTGAAGAATTAAAATAGGTTGCAGCAGACAGAATGAAGGTGCTCAATAAAGTAATCACCCACTTTATGCCTAGAGTCTCCGATATAGAAGAGGCCTCAACGGAAGCACCAGATGCAGTAGATGATCAATGCAGATTCACAAGTGTTGTTTCACTTGGAAGGACTGTCAGGGCCCTGAATAGTCATATGGGAAGAGGTGTAGGAGGAAGTTTAGAATTTCTTGTGGTCTCAGAAGTGGGTACCAAGGGGACGATTGGTGGGAAGGGAGGAGTGGATGAGGGAGTAGCCCCTGTGGAAGATGGAGAGAAGAGGAAAGGGGAAGATGTGTCTGGTGGTGATGTGCCACGTAGTAGGTGGCAGAAATTGCAAAGGATGATATGTTGGATGTAGAGGCTGGTAGAGTGGTAGGTGAGGACAAGAGGAATCCAGTCCTTGTTGTGCACGGGAGCAGTGGGGGCCAAGAGGGGAAGCCACATTTTTTGAAGGAGGACATCTCGGCTGATCACACGTAGAAGACCTCATCTTAGGAGCAGATGTGTCAGAGGTGCGGGAATTGTGAGAAAGCAATGGAATCCTTGTACAGGACAGGGTGTGAAGAGATGGAGTTGCAATAACTGTGGGAGTTGGTGGGTTTGTGGAAAATGTCTGTGAGTGTTTGTCTCCCAAGACAGAGGGATCAAGAAAAGAGAGGATATTGCTAGAGATGGACTAAATGAATTTGAGGTCGGTTTGAAAATTGGCAGCAAAGTGAATGTACCATGAGTGTATGAGGGAGCACCCAATGGAGTCGTCAGTGAAGTAGAGAAAGATCTTGATTAAAATAAATTGCAGATATTGAAAATCTAAAATATAGCAGAAAATACTGGAAACACCCAGCATGTCAGGATACACTGGTGGGAAGAGAGAGAGAGTTAGTGTTTAAGATTAAAGACCCTTCATCAATGTTTTTACAAATCTTGCTATTCTAATTCTACTACTGTCTCTCTAGCTTCACTATTATCTTTCATTGCATTTCCTTCTATTGATTAGTATTATCCCACCTATTAGCTGAATCAGCTTAATTGCTTCTATTAGAAAGTTCCTTTAATGGAAGCTTACACAAAGTTTTCTACAGTCACAGCCTCCTTCTCAACTCATTGCAGTCAGTTATTGGTTTCCTCTGATATCTTCAGTCTAGTTCTTTCATTATTGACCCTCCCTGCCAATTGCTTAGTTCATTTTCAATTGTTCTCCCTCCCTGAACTTGAGTATTGCTTCCACATGTTGCAAGCTATGCAACCCCATTTCTAGGTTATGAACTCCCATTTGGGATAAATTGCACTCGTCTAATTTTTCAAAAAAGCAGTTATTCATATTCTGTCTGCTGTCGATTCTTCTATTTTAAGAGCATTTCCCAGTATGAAAGAGCAAAAATAAGCACATTTACAATTGGTCTAGTTGTGGGTAAATTTGTGACGGGAATTTACTGATGACATTGTAATTAATCACTACACCTTTTATGTAGAGGTCCCATTAATGCAGGAGTGTAGTTCAGATACATTTTACCCATCTTTATCATTACATAAGTGATACCTGAATGAAGTGGCTGGTCAGAAGTTAAAGCATTGAATCAGTGGTAAAATGAATGGGCAAGGTAATGCTGGCATAATTGACATTTAAATTTATTAAGCATCCTCTTTCAATATTTTCACTCTGCATGTGTACTGCACTCATAATCCTGATTGATACCTAGCTTTGGAGCACTAACTGTAAATTGCTTTGCTTGGAATCTGCAACACAAATCAGCAACAATTCCGACTGCTCATAGAAAATTGACACTGTGCACTTTGTTCAAAAGAGGACACATGGATAAACTAACTCACTATGGTCAGTTTAACCCATAGGTGGGAAAAGTTTCAGAACCAGTAATTATGGACAAAATAGCAAGCATACGGGCAAGCATGGTTTGGTTAGAAAAAAAACCCAGCATGGATTTGTTAAAGGAAAAACAATGCTTTTTAACAAAAATGATATAACAGAAAGTCAGTGAAGGAAATGCAGTTGATGCAGGATATAAAGACTTGTGAAAGGTATTTAACAAGGTGCTGCACAATGGATAGGAGGCTAAGGAATAAAGAGCATCTATCAGCATGGATAGGACATTGTTTAAACAATAGGAAGCAGAGAAGAGTTAAGAAAGGGTGGTATTTAGACTGGATGGAAATATATAGTGGAATTCCTGACACAGTATTATGAAGGACGGGCCTGGCCCCATTGCCATGGAAGAGAGTGGCTTTTGCTGATGTTCAAATGCTAAATCGGGGTTTAAATATCTCATTCTAGTTAGAGTTAAAGTTAAAACACAAATTAATTTTTAGTAAACCGACTGTCCCCGCTCCTGAAGCCTGAATTCCTCGCTCCCTGTGGCAGCCTGTTGCCCGAGACTAATGACTCATTGTGTTATATTCGGATTCATGTTAAATCGGGGTTCCACTACATAAATATATATTATAAATGAATAGAGTGATAGGATTGGTATGGTGAATGAAATCCATGCAGTGTCCTCTGCTATATAACTGTAGATTTTATGAAAAAGCACAATTTTAGATAAAAATATAAAGATTGTGCTTACCTGTGAATTAACATATAAACAGAATTTTAGAATTTTAACATGCAATATCTTCTTGCTCGTCTGGTACAAACGTCCATGCCTGAAGGCTATCCCAAACTGCACCTTCAATGTTACAATTTCCTGTATTTGCATGGGTTTGCTTACTGATCTGGTTGTGCATTTATTATCATTTCGAACAGTGGGAGCTTTGATTATGGCATCCATTCCTTTTGCTATACGAATGCCCAGAATATTTACTTATTTGATGTTAAAATATTGAAAGGATTAAAAATCTGTTCTCGGTTTTCAAGGCCAAGACTGATTTTCTGCCTCAACCTCTCTCCCAATCGTACCCAATTCCTGCCCAATCCTTTCTCCCTTAATTCCTTTATTATTTATATACTAAATATACCAATCACGGTTTTGTGAGCAATCCACTCTATACCTCATTTAAAAGGTATCACATATTGCAATGCATTCCAAAGCAAAGGCCTTCAAATATATACTTTTCCACTATTACTTAGACAAACAGAACAGCAATCAGAAAGATTTATAAGCAATAATGATGAAAATAGTCTTGCAGTTGATGTTCCCTTGTGCCCGCTGCGTTCAACTTCTTGATGCTGCAGGTCACTTATTTGAAAGGTCCAGACAGAGTAGTCAAGGCGAATTTTGTAGCTGACACATATGCTGCAAGAATAGTGTGTTGGTTGAGCTTTTGCCACTGATGGATGGGCTCTCAATCATGTGGTATCTTTCTCCTAGATGATGTTGAAACTCTTGCTTGTTATTGGGGCTACGGTAATTTACGCAAGAAGAATGTATTCCATCACACTACAGCCTTGTGAAACACTAACCATAAGATACCCATCATCCCATTTATACTTGGTGTTGCCATGTTTAAGTTACAGGTCCAATGTAGCCTTCTTGCTTGATACATTAAATCTTTAAATTTAAAATATATTAAAAAATATTTAAATTTAAATTTAGACATACAGCACAATAACAGGCCATTTCAGCCCATGAGTCTGTTCCACCCAATTTTACATCCCCAGTATATTTCGAATGGTGGGAGGAAACCGGAGCCCATGGGGAAAACCCACACAGACACGGGGAGAACGTACAAACTCCATACAGACAGTGTGGGATTCAAAACCCTAGTCATGATTGCTGAGGCTGTAAAGGTGTTGTGCTAACCGCTATGCCGTCCTAAGATTACTTAGTCGACTTATTACTTGGATGCTGTTAGTGACATAGTCCTAAGATGGAGATAAATTTCAGTGGTGAGCTAAATTTGAGGTTGATGAGACCAAAAGCTTTAGTGAAGTCAAAAAAGGCCATTTAATGCTTCTCCCTGCATTTCTTTTGGAGTTGCTGTAGAGTGACATTGTGATATCTTCTGTAGTGGGCAGTATTCACATTTTGTTTCCAGCTTCAGATCTTTGGCCGTAAGGCAAAGATGTCTGAGGAGAATGCCTAGAATGACTTTCACCATGACAGACAGAAGTCCTTTGTAGTTACCACAATCAAATTGGTCTCTTCCTGAAGATTGTCACGATTATGGCATCTCTGAGGTCACAGGTTTATTGATCTCTTTCAACATGTGGACAATGAGGTTGTGAATTTGTGACTTAAGTCTCTCACCACAAAATTTCAGAACTTCATTTGGGATACCGTTTGCTTCTGAGGCTTTGTTATTTTGGCCAGGAGTGCTGACAAACCTGAATTGAATACATGACTATGAAATGAAATGGCATCTAAGGTGATTGTGTCTGGACATATTTTTGAAGGTTATCTACGAACTGGCAATCTCTCTGTCCTTGATATGTTCACCTCTGCACTCACATTTTAGTGGGTTGGGGCCTTGACAGCACTTAAGGACCTACCTGGTTGTCAGTAGAATGGTGGGGGATCCAAACTGGAAATGTATTGTGTTTGTGGTTAATTAGTTCTCCAATTTCTTAGTTATTTTCATCCTTGGACATCTTGGTAGTGAAGCCATGAATCTCTTCATGAGTGTCAATTATGGATAGTTCACATGCCATGGACACATGGTAGGTATGACTCAACCGAATGTCCATTTGAGAAGGACTGTCTTCACAGAATTAATTACCTTCCATCAACATTTCTGCTGATTCTGATGTTTGGGGCCTGGTCAATGAGGATAATGTAACATATTTGGTGGCAGTCAATTCAGCAGTCATTGGTGTTGTCATGGCATGGGTAATGCAGATATCTTTGTAGTCCCTTGGTTAGGCGGTGTCTTGTGCTTAATTCATTCATAATATAGGGCATTGCTATACTACAAGCTTCTTGTCAGGAAAATCTCCTTGGAGGTGGTCTCCCTACTCATCTTAATCACCATTTTCCTCATGCTGGTGCTAAAGATGGTCAGGATAATTAGTTTGTCTATCTATGGGATATGGACTGGGGTTTTCTTCAGGTCAGAGTAGAAGCCTCCCCTGATCTTATCCATTCCTGCCAGGCTTGGGATGCATAGTTTTTTTTTCCAGTGTAGCATGTTGTTTTAAGTTTATTTGTCAGAAAATATCTAGCACATTGAAAAGAGATTATCTGAAGACCACAATTTAGAAAGTAAAGGATTACAATGAAAAGAAAGATCAATTAGCACCATGAGAGCACATTCAGGATTCTGATGGCTGCAGGGAAGAAACTGTCTTTAAGCCTGCTGGTGTGTTTTCAGACTCTTAAGCTTTCTCCCTGATGAGTGGAGGGTAAACAGAGTGTATCCGGGACCTTGAAGGAAGTCAGGGAGGAAATAGTGGAGGCTCTGACAGTAATTTTTCAACAGTCACTGGAGGGAGGCATAGTGCCGCAGGACTGGCATGTCGGAAATGTGGTTCCTCTGTTTAAAAAGGGCTCCAGGTGTAGGCCCAGCAATTATTGGCCAATAACTTTGACGTCAGTGGTTGGTAAACTAATGGAAAGCATTCTTAGAGATAATATGTTTAAGTATCTAGAGGGGCAGAGACTGATCAGGGACATCCAACATGGGTTTGTGAGGGGAAGATCATGTTTCAGAAACTTGTTGAATGTTTTGAGTAGGTGACTAGGGAGGTCAATGAGGGTAGAGCAGTAGATGTGGTATATATTTCAGATTTCAGTAAGGCCTTTGATAAGGTTCCACATGGAAGGTTGGTAAGAAATGTTCAAGCACTATGTATTAATGTTGAAATAGTCAGATGGGTTCAACGGTGGTTAGAAGATAGATGCCAGAGAGTCATGGTAGATAACTGTCTGTTAGGATGGGGGCTGGTGATGAGCGGTGTGCCTCAGGGATCAGTGTTGGGTCCCTTGTTGTTTGTCATTTACATTAATGATTTGGATGATGGAGTGGTAAATTGGGTTAGTAAATATGCAGATGATACAAAAATAGGGGGAGTTGTGGATAGGGAAGATGGCTTTTGGGGACTGCAGAAGCATTTGGAGTGCTTCGAAGAGTGGGCTGAAAGATGGCAGATGGAGTTTAATATCGATAAGTGTGAGGTGCTTCATTTTGGGAAGAATAATCAAAACAGAACATATGCAGTGAAGGGGAGGGCACTGAGGAGTGCAGAGGAACAGAGGGATCTTGGAATAATGGTTCATCATTCTTTGAAAGTGGATTCTCATGTAGATAGGGTGATAAAGAAGGCTTTTGGTATGCTGGCCTTTATAAATCAAAGCATAGAATATAGGAGCTTGGAGGTGATGTTGAGACTGTTCAAGGCATTGATGAGGCCAAATTTGGAATACTGTGTGCAGTTCTGGTACCCCAAATTATAGGAAGGATAGAAATAATGGAGAGGGTGCAGAGAAGATTTACTAAAACATTTCCTGGATTGCAGTATCTAGAAATCAAAGAAAGATTGAGTAGACTGGGTCTTTATTCATTGGAGCATAGAGGTTGATGGGGGATTTGATAGAGGTATATAAAAATTATGAGGGGAATAGACAGAGTAGATGTGAGTAAGTTCTTTCCCTTGAGGGTAGGTGAGATTGGAATGAGGGGTCATAAGTTAAGGGTTGGGGCAAAAGTTTAGAAGTTATATGAGGGGAAACTTCATCACTCAGAGAATGGTGGCTGAGTGGGATGACCTTCTGGAAGAGGTGGTTGCAGCAGGGTCAATTTTGTCTTTTAAGAGAAGGTTGGATGAGTGCATGGATGGGAGGGGATTGGAGGGTTATGGACAGGGAGCAGATAGGTGGGACTAGAGGAGTTCACTTAAATCAGTGTGGACTAGAGGGGCTGAAATGGCAGGTTTCCATACTGTAATTGAAATATGGTTATATGGTTATATGATGATAGGTCTTCCAGCATGTTAGCTGTCTTTCCTGGGCAGGGGGAGATGGAGATGGAATCCATGGAGGGGAGGGTAGTTCTTGTTATAAAAGCAAAGCAGCTCTCAAACAATGCTGTGATGCATCCAGCAAGTATGCTTTAGATGGTTCATTTGTTGAGGCACAAGGAGAGAACTTTTTTTAATCTTCTAAGAAAATGGAGACATTGGCTTGCTTTCTTATTAAAAAAAATTATAAATTTAAAACCACAAAAATTCACATATTTTACAATATTGCAAATTCATTTCAAATATAAGAAAAAAAGAAAGCAAGAATTGAAAAAAAATCCCCCACCCTCCCCCTAACTTCCTACAAAGCAAAAAAAGTATAGACAAGAGATCTTCAATGGGGGCACTCCTTACTATAAGGCTTCTTCTGCTATACAGAGACCTTTAAGAGAAAAGGAATGTCTGAGTTCCTTTAAATCTTCATACCCACACTTTGTAAATATGGGCACAATATTTTCCAAAATATATGATATTTATCTCTTAAATTATAAGTAATTTTCTCAAGTGGTATACAACTCTGAACTTTGACATGCCATGTCTCCATTCCAAAATCTGTATCAAACTTCCAAGTTATAGCAATACATTTTCTAGCTAATGCTAAAGCAATTTGAACAAACTTCACTTGATACATATTCAATTTTAATTTGGGTTTAACCCCTTTAATATCATCCAATAAAAAAAAATGGATCTTGTGGGAATTTAACTCCCATTATTTGTTCTAATAAAATATCTATTTCCATCCAAAATAGTTTAATCTTAAGATGCTGCCAAGTAGGATGCAGAAATGTACAAACTTCCTGTCTATTATCTAAAACATAAATCTGAAAAGGTCTGGTTGAATTTATTTAACTTTTGTGGTGTCAAATATGACTGATGAATAAAATTATATTGTACCAACCTATATCTCACATTTATTGTGATTTTCATACTTTCTCTACATAAATCAATCCAATTGAGCTCATCTATTTGCTTATTAAAATCTACTTCCCATCTTTGTCTTGATTTATGAACCCCTACTTTCCAAGTTTTCCTTTGTAACAACCTATACATTACTGTCTCCATTACACAACAATGACTCCACCTCTGTTCCTGCTGGCAATAACAGATCCTATTTTCATGTAATAATTTTGTAACCTGATAATAACAAAGTCAAGCTTTCTCAGATACCTTGAACTTCTTCATTTTACTGAAAGTAATAAATTTTCCCACTTTAAAACAATCCTCAATCTTCTTAATACCCTGACATGCCAAATCTTTAAAAATAGATTTCCCATAGAAAATGGAATGAATCTATTTTGAAATAAGGGTATTCTTCTTGACATTAAATCTCTTCCTCCAAACTCTTTATCAACCTTATTCCAAAGCTCAGTTAAATGTTTCACTATAGAAGTTTCTCGATTCGCTATTAACAATTTTGAATTCCATTTATAAATAAAGTCTTATGGATTTGCTTCCCCTATTTTACTAAGTTCTATATTCATCCAACCTGGAATTTTGTCTTAGTCATACATTAATAGATCGCATCTGGGCTGCTTTATAAAAGCTGCAAACCTCCTAAGTCATTCTTTCATGTTCATTTTTCCAAAGAAACCCTTGCTATTTTCCCTTTCCATAAAACTTTCCTAACATAAGCATTTAATTCCTTAATTTTTTTTTGAGGAATTGAAATTGGAATCAATTGAAAAAGATATTGTATTCTAGGAAAAACATTCCTCTTAATTCAATTTACTTTAATCTATTAAAGTGATTGGTAATGTATTCCATATTTCCAAATATTCTCTTATTTTCTTTAATAATAGTGAGTAATTTAATTTAACTAAGTTTTTAAACTCTGGTTCCACACAAATACCTAAATATTTTATTCCAGCACCTGGCCATCTAAAATCAATTACTCTCTTACATTGTGCGCAATCCTCTTTACTAAAGGCATAATTTTGATTTTTTTTTCCCCCAATTAATTTTATGACCACATAATTCTCCATATTCTTTTAATCTAACTCTAAGCTGGCACAAAGAATTTAAAGGATCTATTAAATAAATCAAAACATCATCCACAAGTACATTTATTTTATGTTCTTCCTGATTCATCTTAATACCAATTATCTTTGAATCCTGTCTTATTGGTTCAGCTGAAGGTTCAATTGCTAAAATAAATAAAGCTGGTGACAATAGACAACCTTGTCTACTTGATCTCGTCATTGGTTTGCTTTCTCGATTGTCACGTCAACATGCTTGGCCCAGGTCAGGTCAAGGAGATATTATTACTAAGAACTTGAAGCTATCTACTCTTTCAATTAATGTGGTCAGAGCTGTGGACTCTGTCCTTTTTCTGAAGTCAACAATCATCTCCTTCATCTTATGAAATTGAGAGTGGTTGTTATCATGGCACTATGCCTTTATATTTTCAATCTCTTTCCAATATTTTACTCATTGTTATTTGATACACGACACACTACTATGAGGTCATCATTTCCCATATTGGAGCCAGCTGAAAGGTTATGAGGAATTCACTAATTCCATAGGGTGAGTTGCTGAGGTGCCAGACTAGCTTGTTATTAATAATGTAGCTCACTTGATGAAGATTATGTTTGGTTTCAAGTTTACCCTGTCTGTATCCACTGCCCTCTTCTTTTAAGTTGACTATCTCCCATCTATACTGTGCCATTCAAAGGAGCAATATCAGTTAAAGTATCTGAGTTGACGCTCAAAAAGCAAAGTGACATCTGGGTCTATCATTGCTTCGCTTTTCCAAGAGAAGGTCCTGCATGTAATATTGTGGAGTGGAAAAACTTGATTTATTTTAAGATACGGGTAACTTTACATCAGTTACTACATGGACCTATAAATCCTAGCCTCAACTGTCAAATGAAATAGGTCAATTAATTCCTGGAGATATCCTTCCTCAATTATTGTTAATTGTTTTACACTTCAAGCAGAGCGTCATTGTTAGGTTTTTCATGTTTTTTTCTGCATTAAAGGAACATTGAAACACTGGCCAGAATGGAGGACCATCGCCTTCCCAAGATCGTGTTATATGGCGAGCTCTCCACTGGCCACCGTGACAGAAATGCACCAAAGAAAAGGTACAAGGACTGCCTAAAGAAATCTCTTGGTGCCTGCCACATTGACCACCGCCAGTGGGCTGATATCGCCTCAAACCGTGCATCTTGGCGCCTCACAGTTCGGCGGGCAGCAACCTCCTTTGAAGAAGACCGCAGAGCCCACCTCACTGACAAAAGGCAAAGGAGGAAAAACCCAACACCCAACCCCAAACAACCAATTTTCCCCTGCAACCGCTGCAACCGTGTCTGCCTGTCCCGCATCGGACTTGTCAGCCACAAACGAGCCTGCAGCTGACGTGGACTTTTTACCCCCTCCATAAATCTTCGTCCGCGAAGCCAAGCCAAAGAGAAAGAAAGAAGAAGAAGGAACATTATAACAGCACTTCTACTCCATCTGCTACAACAGCAACCTCCCAATAGCCAACCATTTCAATTCTGAGTCACACTCCCACACTCATGTGTCTGTCCATGGCCTTATGTACTATCCCACCCTGACCACCCGCAGATTGGAGGAACACCAACTTATTTTTTGTCTGGGCTTTCTCCTGTCAGAAGGTATTAAAATTGACTTCTCTGTTTTCTGCTAAACTTGCTCATTTTTTCTTTTGTCTCCCCCTTTCCAGTCTTTCCAGTTCTCCCCCCCTTCCCCCTCTACCCACCCAGCCATCCCTTCTCCCCCTGATTGCTGCTGTCCCCTCCCTCCTTTCTCCACCTATCATATCATGCCCTTTCCACCCCCCCCCCCCGCCCACCCCCCTCATCTTTTTGTTTGGACGCCTGTCGACATTCTCTCATACCTTGATGAAGGGCTCAAGCACAAAACATCGGTTATATATTTTTACCTTTGCTACATAAAGGACATTGTTTGACCAACTGAGTTTCTCCAGCTTTTTGAGTTTTTACTTCAACCACGTGTCCACAGATTTTTGTGATTTACTTTTAACATTATAACATAGTTTGTTTTTCTGTGCTTATGCATTGAGTGTATTGCTTCATATCTATTCATGGACTGAAAATCAATCATCAAGCCTACAGCTTCCTAATTTACTTTTCACAATTATAACCATGGGTCTAATAGGTAGAATAAAGTAAAAACACAGAAATTCTGGAGGAACTCAACAGGTCTTGCAGCGTCCGTTGGAGGAAAAGGATATATAACTGAAGTTTTGGGCATCAGCCCTTCAATGTGTAAGAGTCAAATATTCAGAGAATTACATCATAATTTTCTTGGGAACTATGCTTTGGCTGAATATATTTAGTGCTGTACATTTATTTTAAGAGATCACTCCACATACATCTTAACACATTAGATCTTCTTACAGCAAACTGTTTCAAAAGACTCTTCATTGCATTCTGCTGCACAAGGACTTGAGGACAATATCTATATTAATCTCAGTTATTTTTATGAAAGTAAAAATTACCACAGCATGAAGCTTTTATGCTATTGTACTATTGCAAGGAATTGAAGGAACAGCTCTACAATAGGCAGGTCTACAGTGCATGGACATATCAGATAAGTGATATTACTTCCCTATAGAAAAGGAATTGCATGCACACAGGATACATAGCTTTAATGGTACATAACTGAGTTCTCTCATGGCACCATGCTTATTTCAAGGTTCTTCATATTAATCTTACAGTATTTGCAATAGAAAAGAAACCTATTACTTTAGGTGGTATCTGATCAAAGGAAGATCATTGAACAGATAAAGAGCTCTAATCCAGGAAACAATAATAATATATTCCTGTATGACACTACAATTCCTGCATTATTCCAGTAAGGAACATTGAGGGGATGGCTTTTAATAGAACTTTTTGCAATAACCACACCTACTGCCCAGGCCATGAAGTTTTGCTAACTGCAGAGGATTACCCTGCTCTAGATATTTCAAAATTGTAGTTTTTGCTTCTTGAGTGTCATCTGAACTTAGTGGTTATATCCAAAATAAAACTTAAAATAAAATAAAACTATTAATGCTAAATATGACAAAATGATTTGCGGGAAGAGAAACACAGTTAACATTTCAATATGATGGCCTTACTTCAGGTGAGAGGTCATCATCGGTGGATGCTGCCTGACAAGCGGAGTCAATCCTGCTGGTCTGCTTTTATTTCAAATTTCCAGCAACCCTGGTATTATGATTTAAGGGGAAGTATGACCCATATATCAAGCATGCCAAATTTAGGGTTTTATCATATTCTATAAAGTGAAGGTATAAAAATGAGCAATTTTATTTTCATTAACACCTACAATCGAGGTAATTTGCAATCTTGTAAAAACTAGCATGGGAACTGAAAGAACTGCTACCTTTTCAGACATGTAATGGATTTAGCAATGGTTGGATGGGAGGTGTCAGAGAGTAGTGGTAGAAAATTATTTGTCCAATTGGAGGCCGGTGACTAGTGGAGTTCCTTAGGGATCGGTCCTGGGTCCACTATTGTTTGTTATATACATTAACAATCTGGAAGTAGGGGTGGAGAATTGGATAAGCAAGTTTGCAGATGATACAAAGATTGGTGGTGTTGTGGACAGTGAGGAAGATTACCGTAGATTAAAAGGTGATTTAGGAAGGCTGGAGTTGTGGGCTGAGAAATGGCTGATGGAATTTAATACAGATAAGTGTGAGGTGTTACATTTTGGAAAAGCAAATCTAAATAGGTCATATGCATTAAATGATAGGCTATTGAGATGTTCAGAGCAACAAAGGGATTTAGGAGTGATGGTAAATAGTACCCTCAAGGCTGATACTCAGGTAGATGGTGTGGTGAAGAAGGCATTTGGAATGTTGGCCTTCATAAATCGGAGAATTGAATTCAAGAGTAGGGAGGTTATGATGAAATTGTACAAGGCATTGGTGAGGCCAAATTTGGAGTATTGTGTATAGTTTTGGTCACCAAATTATAGGAAAGCTATAAACAAAATAGAGAGAGTACAGAGAAGGTTCACAAGAATGTTGACAGGATTTCAAGGTTTGAGTTACAGCGAAAGGTTGTGCAGACTAGGGCTTTTTTCTCTGGAGTGTAAAAGATTGAGGGGGGACTTGATAGAGGTGTTTAAGATTTTAAAAGGGACAGACAGAGTAAATGTGGATAGGCTTTTTCAATTAAGAGTGGGGGAGATTCAAACTAGAGGGCATGGTTTAAGATTGAAGGGGGAAAATTATAAGGGAAACATGAGGGGAAATTTCTTTACGCAAAAGGTGGTAGGGATATGGAATGAGCTTCCGGCAGACGTGATTGAGGCGGGATCATTGGTTACATTTAAGGAAAGACTGGATAGTTACATGGAGAGGAGAGGACTGGAGGGGTATGGACTGGGTGCTGGTCAGTGGGACTAGGAGGGTGGGAATTTGTTACGGCATGGACTAGTAGGACCAAACTGGCCTGTTCTGTGCTGTAAGTGGTTATATGGATAGGGTGGCACAATTAGCATATCGATTAGCACAACGCTGTTACACCAGCGATTGGGGATCGTATCCTGCACTGTCTGTAAGGAGTTTGTACGTTCTCCTCATGCCTGAATAGGTTTCCTCCAGGTGCTCTGGTTTCCTCCCATCCTTCAAAACATATCAGAATTATAGGTAAAATTGAGCCTAATTGGACAGATGGGCTCATGGTCCGAAAGGGCCTGTTACCGTGCTGTATGTCTGTGTGTCTATGTATGGCTGAATGTAACAATTTGCAGACCATGCAATTCAATTTAGAAAATGTAAAGCAGGGCATATGATAGAAAGCAAAATTAATATTGTTGGTAGAGTAGGATCAGTAAGGTAAATGAAAAAATCCATGTTAGTTTTCTCCTGAGGAAAAAAGACTTCAAACTTATTAAATTATTTTTCCAGACCCTGAAATATAGTTTAGCTATTATACATTATCATGACATTTAAAATTTCTTACTCTTATTTGCTTCTGGCAAAAAAAAACCTCATTATTTCTTAATGGGGAAGTTGCAGCCATGTACAGCAAGTTTGCATAGTTATAGTCATCTCATTATAGAGATTGTAAGTTAGGACTGCAACAGTACTTTCTGTGAAGAAGTCTTCAGTTTTCAACAGATGAGAACTGTTGCAATTTAACAATTAATTGTGGATGTTGGAATCCAGAAATTATACAGTCATGGAGTTCTTTAGTCAAGAAACATATCTTTCAGTCCAAGTTGTCCATGCTGGCCAAGTTGACTACCCAAGCTACCAAATTTGCCTGTGTTTAGCCCATATCTTTCTAATCCTTTCCTATACATGTACCTGTCCAAATGCCTTTTAAAAGTTACAATTGTACCCATTTCTACCATATCTGACAGCTCATTCACCACTCTGTGTGGGAAAAGACATTCCTCGGGTCCCTTTTAAATTTTACACCTCTTACTTTAAATATATGCTCACGAGTTTTAGATACCCCTACCTTGGGAAAAGACTATGACCATTTACTTTATCTATGCTTCTCATGGTTTTATGATTAAGATCTTTTAAAATCCCAGCCCATCTAGCCTCTCCTTATAATTTAAGGTCGCCAATCCCCGTAACATTCATGTGAATCTTTTGGGCACCCTTTTCAACTTTTTGATATATTTCCTTTAGCTGGATGATCAGAACTGCACACAATTCTCCAGAGTGGTCTCATCAAAGTCTTGTACAGCTGTTCTTCTTTGGCTTGGCTTCGCGGACGAAGATTTATGGAGGGGTAATGTCCACGTCAGCTGCAGGCTCGTTTGTGGCTGACAAGTCCGATGCGGGACAGGCAGACACGGTTGCAGCGGTAACATGACAAGAATACTACTTTATTCTATGCCGAGACCAAATGTATTTTTCGCTACTGTTTTGCCATTTTCATGGAAATATATACATGTACCACCCCCCCCCCCCCAGGTCTTTCCATTCCATTGAACACTGTAGGGTCCTACCATTGACTGTGCAAGTCCTGCCCTGGCTTAACCTACCAAAGGGTAAAACCTTCTACTTATCTGAGTTAAATTCCATTTCTTGACTTATTTTCCTCATTTATCTAGACCCTGTTGCCACCTCAAATAACCATCTTCAATGTCAGAGCACCATCAATTTTAATGACATCCATAACCTTATCAATATACTAAATATCTTGTTATCCAAATAGTTAAATTTAAATTTAGACATACAGCATGTTAACATGCCTTTTTGTCCCATAAACCCATACTGCACCCAAATGACCCACAAACCCCAGTATGTTTTGAAGGGTGGGAGGAAACCAGAGCCCCTGGAGGAAACCCATGCAGACACAGGGAGGATATATAAACTTCTTACAGACAGCGTGGGTTTCAAATCCCGATCCCTATTGCTGGCCCTGTAACAATGTTGTGCCAAATACTACATTAACGGTTAATATATGACCCAGGAACCTGAATTGCTCCCTCTTGCACCACTCCTGCAGCTACTCTGAATACCCTGTGGCACAAGTAGCATTCCTGAGATTACTACCTTTGATCTCCTAACTCCCAAAATTCAGCTTCTAGGACCTCACCTCAATTTTTACCATTATTGTTAGCACCTAAATAGACCATGACAAATGGCTGTCCACCCTTCCCCTTCAGAATGCCCTGCAGCTGCTCTGAGCTATTCTTGGCTCTTGCACATACCATGCAGGAGCCTCCATTTCGGGCCATATAAAGTCTATCTGTTCCCCTCACTATGGAATCTCCATCTCTACTGCTTTGACATTCTTTTGTTCATTCCTGTGGTACCCATGGTGCCATGAACATGGCTGTTGCTGCCTTTCTCTGATCCATCTCCCTTAACCATATTCAAAGAGGTATATTACATGGAGATGATTAGAGGGGATTGAAGCTTGGAGCAAAGTGTTCCTTTAGTCACCACTCTACACAAAGAATATTCAGTGGAGGAGAAACTTCTGAGGCTGCAATTAATAGTGATCATATAGAGTATTTTAAATATTCTTCTAAAATGGCCAATGTGTTCATTAAAATCACATTTTTCTGATTTCAAAATGAGGATCTGAAAAAGCATACCATTTCAAGTAAATATTTTTTTAGGAGAAAAGTAAAATTTCAGAATCACCAGATTGCCTCCTTAATATAGGTTTTATTATAAAGATACAAAATGATAACTATCAGATGTACAGACACACTGAATTTAAATGATTTTGTCACCTTAATGCAGCTGATTTGTGTTAATTGAGTGTCTGTTTATAACAAATGCAGTCATTTATCAAAAAAGTTAGTGTAATGGTAATTGAATTATATTAATGGAATTGCTGTAATTTTAGTATGCTTTCAGTTGGAGAGAAATTATTCAGCTTTAATAAAAATGTTTCTGGTACTTCATTTAAAAAAAAATTGTCTTACAGTATTCTAATAAATAGGCAAATGTTTAGAGTGCTTAGCCAACCAAACAGATTGAACCATTTGCAGAATGTGAGTCGTGAAATATAATACTTGATATAATGAAATGCACAACTGGAAAGAAAAATGCTGTTCAGTGGAAACTTATAGTTTAAGTTAATGACACAGTAATAATGCAAACAATGTATGCATATAATATGATTTAGGTAGGTTTTGGAATTTATTTTCAATTAACAGAGTTACTCATTTATATTCAAATTAAACTTGTCCAAGTGTACAATACAATGGTGTCCCCTTTTATTGTTTAAGTGAAGTGTGATGTGAAAAAAATCTGTTGTGTCTGTATTGAAGTCTACCCAGTCATGAAATCTATCCAATTGAAAAGAGCTATTCATTTGCATATAACAATAACTTATTATTATTTATAAGTAAATGTAAATTTATGTTTAATTGAAACAATCACATTATATTTTCCAAACATGTTATAGTACATTTAGTTAATCCCAAATCTGGTTACAGGGAGAACTTAGAGTCTGATGGCTACTTTCCATATCTTTGAATAATTTTATTTAGAATTATCTAAATAACATAGAGCATGGTAAAATAACCCTTGTTAAACATTGGGCAAAAATATATCCCCCTCACAAGGTCAAGTTCACTGTAATAATTTTTTTTCTCTGCAGTAGGAGAAATTTCAGGATTTATAATGGTCAGCACAGGATTTTCAAAATCTTTAAATCTCAAACATTTTATACAATATAATTAACAATATTCTAGCAGATTTTTAAAAGCTTCTTATTATGAATGATAAATATACATTCCTATACTGCCAAGATTAAAGCATCTTACCAGAAAAATATGATTGTCCTTAATAAAACCTCAAATTATAATTTGAACTGAAGACGTAGCTGATCAAATGTTTTTCAAAGTAAAACTGTCAATATACTGACAAAGTATCAAAATGAGTTTTCTTAAAATATATTTAATTACAATTGGTCTTTTGCCTTCAAAATCAAACATGACTGAATCCAGTTTGTCAAAATTCAAAAATCTTTCATCGGAAGCTTCATGTACCTGTTGGTGCCATGTAGTTTTAAGCTGGATGAATGTGTTAATCAGCAATGTTGTGAAGAAAGTACTGTAAATGCAATCATTTGCCTTGACAGTTCTGATTGTTAACTAGTAACAAAAAGTATTGCTAATTGTCCGGCATTTTAGCTGGTTGTATAGCAAGTACGCCGAAGGATCAATTGGCAAAGTGAAATACTTAGCATGCAAAGCGTAATACAAGATGCTGTGTAATACTTGACCTCTCAGCATAATAAAATGTTTCAGTGAAACGCCTTGCATTCAACATTCAGTGAATAGAGCTTCCAGCCAGTATAAAAAGAGAAAATGTTCCCTTCTTTCTTTTTCTGAGTGAAAATTATTCATTATGTAATGACCGCTACAGCAATTAACTAGCATTTGGTGGGATAAATGTTTAGAGATAGCAATTTCTGATTTTAAGAGAGATTTTGTATAGCATCAGGAAATTACTGTAGGTGTATAACTAATTGTGCTTTGGCTTTATGCTGCAGACTTGGCGAATGGCTGATTTTTCTTTATTATTTCAACATTTTTATTTTAATTTCCCTCTTAAGAAGTATTCAACTTGACCCTTGTTTTTTTTTCATTGTTGACCATCGCATTATTATCAATAACAAGGTTGCAGGTGATGATGTAGCCTGTTAAGACAATGGAGATGCATTAAATCTTCTCCTTATTTACTGACATCAAACTAAAGAATAAAATGCCTACAGAACAGAATAACTTCTATTTTGCATGCAGTCAGTGACATTTCAATTTTGCATAGAATTTTCTGTTTTAATCAGCAATGTTGTGAAATTCAGCCTAACAATTAATTTGTACGAGTCAAATTTAGTAATGACTATACCCTTTGAGCTGTTGAAAGAAGAGGTTAGAAATTGACATTTTATACCAATATAAACTATTGGAATTTTGAAAGAATATAGTTTAGCTTATTGTTTTGACTTTGGCAAGTCAATTACTAGTGCTCTACAGATGCATGTAATGAAAGTGATCAGAGCCAAATAACTTAAATATAGAAATAAATCTCAACACAGAGGTAAATATTTTAATTTACCAATTTCATCTCTCACCCCCACCTCAGATTGACTCCTTGCTGACCACAGTTCATCAGGCATACATAATTCATATGAGAGGCCACTACAAAACCTTGTGTGAAGCTCAGGGAGACTATTTGATTTAAATAGTTATCACAGCTGAGCTCATTCCTGTGTTTATCCCAAACTATTTAGCCTAGAGATTGGGCACAATATTGAGCCCAATTAAAACCAGAATATTGAACCACTGGGCTGAATTAGATCAAGAAAGCACATGAAATTGGTCTTCTTGGATGATTAGAATGCGGCTGCTCTGTTGGGGATGTCAATTTCAAATATACTTTTCTTTTGGAATTAAGATAAGTTATGAATATAAAAATCATATTTGCATCTAGAGTAAGAACTTAGATGAAAGCTGTTGCTATTAGCCAAATCTGATACTGGTTCCCCAAATTTATTTATCTTATACAGTATACAGGTTGTGACTTCTGGGAAATAAATGTTTGAGAACTGCAGAATGATAATTGTTCATAGTAACTGGTTGTATGCAGTCACCTATTTTAATTCCCTGCCCATTCCCATGCCAACATGTCTGGCGATGGTCTCATACACTGTCAGACTGACCTGCAAATTGGATGAACACCACCTCATATTCCATCAAGGCATCCTCAATCTAGATCCATTAACATTGATTTCTCCAATTTCCATTTTCCCCACCCCCCTCCCCATCTATCCCTCTTTCTCCTTTCCTTTAGCTTTCCCTTTCCTTTCCCTGTCTCCTTTCCTCTAAATTTGCATTCACAAAGCCAATCAATTCTTACCTTTCCTCTCCTGTCCTCCTATCAATGTCCATTTCTTGCCTATTAAACATAGAAAATAGGTGTAGGAATAGGCCATTTGGCCCTTCAAGCCTACACCACCATTCATTATGATCATGGCTGATCAGTAGCCGTTTCCTGCCTTCTCCCCATACCCCCTAATCCCCTTGGTCACAAGGACCAAATCTAGCCAATTGTGTGTTAGTCTATACCTCTCACTCTACCCTTTTGTTCCATCTCCCAGCCTTTTAATTCAGGTGGCTGTCATCTTTTTACTGATAACTTGAAGAAGGGCTTAGGCCTGAAACGTCGGTGACATCTCTTTAACTCCTATGGATGCTGCAAGACCTGCTGAGTTCCTCCAGCATTTCTGTGTTTTTACTACATTCACAGTGTCTGCAGACTTTTCATGTTTCACTTAATCTAGTTTGCATTTATTTTTCCAAAAAATAGCCTCAAAACTTTTTCATAAAAATACTGAGTTTATAACAATGCATTATTTTCAAAATCATTTAAAAAGTAATTAAACATTTTTGTTGTTCATAAATTATTTTCATATTTATTATTAGAGTACATCACATTACAACCCTGAAATTCTTTTTTCCTATGGACGATGCAGAATTACTACTTACTGGTAGTGCAAGAAAAAAACTATACACAACATACACATGTAAGCAAATAAAGAAATGTGAACAAACTATGCAATACAGAGAAGAAAAAAATCAATAAAGTGCAAGAGTCCTTAAATGATTCCCTGATTGAGTTTGTTGTTGAAGAGTCTGATGGTAGAGGGGTAGCAGCTGTTCCTCATCTTGGTGGTGCGAGTCTTGTAGCACCTCTCCTCTTTCCTGATTATTTTTATGTTCCTTTTTTGGCCTCATTTAACAATGCCTTAATTATGTAATATCATGGCATATTAATATTTTGGAAATGAGAGGATAACTAATCCATTCATCTTATCATTTTCAGAATTCCAGAAGATCCCTTGTTATAATTTTGTAAGTTGTTCCCTTGATTTTACTCACAAGACTTCATCCGATTCTTTTATTTCAAAATAAATCAGTATCCTATCACTACTCTCATTTCCCAGCCTGTTCTTAAATATAAATGCTCAGATTCAGATTTATTGTCAGTGCATAAATGACATCGCATACAATCCTGAGATTATTTTTCCTGCAGGCATGGCAGAATTACTACTAAATGGTAGTGCAAAAAATAAACTACACACAACATACACTTGTGAACAAACAAAGAACTGTAAGCAGATAACAAATGTAAACAAACTGACTGTGTAATACAGAGAGAACAAAAAGAAAATCAATAAAGTGCACAAGTAAGAGTCCTTTAATGAGTCTCTGATTGAATTTGTTGTTGAGGAGTCTGATGGTGGAGGGGTAGCAGCTGATCCTGAACTAAGAGGTGTGAGTCTTGTGGCACCTATACCTTTTTCCTGATAGCAGCAGTGAGAACAGAGCATGTGCTGGGTGGTGAGGGTCTTTGATGATTGCTGCTGCCCCAACAGCAGTGTTCTCTAAAGATGTACTCACTAGTGGGGAGGGTTTTGCCTGTAATATCTGGGCTGTGTCCACTATCTTTTGGAGGGCTCAGAGGTATTAGTGTGACAATACCAGACCATGATGCAGCCAGTCAACACACTTGCCACCATATCTCTGCCAGGGTTTCTGATGTCATACCACACCTCCGAAAACTCCTGAGGAAGTAGAAGCACTGACGTAGTTTCTTCACAGTGCCATTGGTGTATTGGTTCCAGGAAAGATCCTCCAAGATAGTGACTCCCAAGAACTTAAATTTGCTCACCCTCTCCACTTCTGATTCCCCGATGATCAATGGATCATACACCTCTAGCTTTCCTTTCCTGAAGTCAACATACAGCTCCTTAGTTTTGGCGACATTACATGTGTGGTGCTATTTCCCAATGTTCATATTTTACACTGGTCTGTAAATCCAGATCTAATTTCATTCCAGTTCTCACAATCTGAAAGTTGTTATTTATCCCTCAACCATCAGATTCTTAAACAAAAGACTCAATTAGAGACTCATTTAACATTACTTATTGGTAATTTTTTTCTGTATTGCAGTCTGTTTGTTTATGTTTATTTCTTTGTTTACATATCTATCATTTGTATACATATATTTTTCTTGAGTACAGAGTATACCACTAATAAGTAGAGATTCTGCATGGCCTGCAGGAAAAAGATTCTTAGTATTGTATGTGTAGTGATTGAGTGCTGGTGATCCTCCTGACCACTAGAGGGAGTTAGAGACTAGATTTTGGCACCTCGTTTGGATTCAAGATGGATGCTTCCACACGATCCTGAGTGAGTTATTTAGCTAATAAAGTATAGTTGTTTTAAAAGAACCCAAGTTTCTTTATTACAATAAAAGAAGCATCACATGGTACCAGGAGAGGGGAAAACACCAGGAGTGTCCAGAGTCATTATCAGCAGAGATATGGAGAGTATGAAAATCCTGATGCTGTAAATTGGACTGGAAATTTTGACCATGAGAGTTGGTTGTTCAAGCAAAGATTCATGCTGTATCTGCAAGCCATTGGACTCGATAGCAAACAATGCATGGTAGATTACACTGCTACTTACTGCTGTGGGACCTCAAACACTAGAGCTTTTCAACACATTTGTTTTTGCTGAGGTAGAAGACCAGGGCAAGTTCAACAAGGTTATCAAGATGTTTGATGAACACTAGTCACCAAAGAAAAATGAAATGTTCGAGGGGTATGTGTTTTGCTCATGCACACAGCTTCAGGGAGAGAGCTATGATACTATTTTTTTTTTAGGGACCTGAAAATAAAAGCAAGAACATGCAATTTTGGACCACTGCAAGATTCAATGATCCATGATTGTGTTCAGGATTATTGATAAGAAAGTGAGAGAGAGGTTGCTGCAAGAGACAGAGTTTACCTTAGCTAAAGCTGTGAAGATATGCCACGCCAGTGAATTATCTCTGCAGCACACAAAAAATGTTTGGTGAGAGTGCACAAGCCAGTGAAAATGAAGGCATAGCTATAGCTAATGTATGTCCACACACATGAACAAAAAATGAGATATAAGAAACAATAAAAATTGGAGATGCATTCAATTGCAAATGATGTGGCACTCAACATGCACCAAAACAATGCCTAGATTATGGAAAAGTCTGCAATAAATGCAAAGGGCAGAATCACTATGCAAATTTTTTCCAAAGGGAAACAAAACCAAAATGAAAGCTTGCACACTATAAAATACACTATAGAAGAAACTACTCTCAGTGATGCACATGTGGGCATGATAGCACAGAAAGATTATAAACCAACAGGCACTACACGGCTAAGCATGAACAGAGTTGATCAGGATAAGTGGACTGTGTTATTGCATAAAAATGAAGCAAATATTCCTTTCAAACTGGATATGGGGAAAAGGTCAATTTGATCTGTGAGTGTGACATCAGGGCAACGAAGATAAAATCATACATCCATGCAAATCCTGTGCAGCTCAAAGCCTACAATGGACAGAGCATCGACACGAAAGGTACATTTAAACTCAAGGTGAAAGTTAAAGATAAAAAGCACATCCTCAGGTTCACAGTAGTCCCAGATGGACATGAATCACTGCTGGGTGACAAAGCATATGAAAACTTAAGCCTAGTCAAGAGGGTGTACACACCAAGGAAACCTATTGTATTAGCTACTACGTTATCAAGGGCAATGATGCAGAATGAAGCACACATTGAGAGTTCCACAGAGACAGATGCGAACCTGATCACTGAATATCTTCCTGTATCTAACATGAACTCCAAGCAGATCACAGCTGATATAGAAAAGGACAGAGTTCTACAGAAGGTCGTCAAGAATGTGAATAAAGGATGGCCAAGATGTGAATGCCAGCCATACTACAGCATCAGAGCTGAGCTGAGTGTTGTCAATAGACTTCGACTCAGACAGAGCAGAATTATCATTCCTCAATCACTGCAACAAGAGATGTTGAAAAGGGTGCATGAGGGGCATCTTAGAATGGAAAAATGCAAGAGGAGGGGCCAAAACTGCTGTTTATTGGCCAGGGATAAATGCTGACCCTGACAGGATGGATTCAAGCTGTGAAATGTGTTTGAAACATCATGCAAAGAAGACAAAGGAACCCATAATAATACTTGACTTACCAGCAGAACCATGGGAGAAAGTTGGGACTGATCCATCCACGTGGATGGAAAGAATGACTTGCTGGTTAATGACTATCTATCAAACTATCCAGAGATTGTGCTGCTTCCTATATGTCTGCTGCTTGTGTGATCAAAAATATAAAATCAATCTTTGAAAGATGTGGAATTCTACAGAAACAGTGGACCATGCTACCTACAGTTGTAGAGAATTGCATAACTTTTCAGGAGTATGATTTTTGACACATGACTTCAAGTCCTCTGCATCATAGGCAAATGGTAAAACAGAGAAAGGATTTCACCTACTTTAACAGTTGCTCAAGAAAGCACTAGACAGTGGATCAGATCCATATCTAGCTCTACTGAGTTATAGAGCTTTGCCACTTGAACATGGGATGTTACCTGCTGAGCGTCTGATGGGACATAGACTATGCACCACACTTCACTACTCTGCAGACCCAAACAAGAACAGAGATGTCGAAGATATCAAATGGAAATAAAACTTTCAGCAGTGGAGACAAAAAGCAAGCTATGACAGGTCAGCAAGAAGCTTAGGGCCTCTGGCACAACGTGACACAGTGAGAGTCAGAGATTCCAACACTTGGGACAAGTGGAGGAAGTAAATCCAAGATCCTACACAGTCAGACAGAGGAGGGTCAAATACTGAGAAGGAATCGAAAGAACCTGCTGAAAATGCAGAGACACTGCAAGAACAGACAAATGCAGAAGATCCAGCCTGCACAGCAACAGAGGAATCACCAATACTAGACAGTAGTGGGCCAGGAGAGCTGACATAAGCACCTTGGTTAAGATGATCCATACACATTGTCAAAGCACCTGACAGATCAAATCTCTAAAAGAAAAAGGATTGCACAATTAAAAATTTGTTGTATTTATGTTTGATTTGAAATTTAAATTGAAATGAATACTGTATTAGTATGTCATGTTGTTAGATTAAATGTCTTAAGGAAAGGGGATAGAGTGCTAGTGATCCTCCTGACCACTAGAGGAAGTCAGAGACTAGTTTGTGGCAGTTCATTTGGATTCAATATGGATGCCTCCACACGATCCTGAGTGAGTTATTCAGCTAATAAAGTATAGTTGTTTTAAAATAACCCAAGTTTCTTTATTATAATAATAGAAACATCACAGTATGTACTCTAACATTACATTTGAACCCTGAACTTAATATTTTTTATAAGAGAGGGATATTTCAGAATCTTTCCTCAGGCCAATAACTCGAGCGCTGGAGTACAATTATTAGTTCTCCCTAAAATTGTGTGGAAAATCAAATCTCTTTCTTCCTCGTCTTAATGAAAGAGACTAAATCATTGCAATGTACCTCAGATGGAGAGAGAGGCTATTCTGACAATTTTTAAAAAATCATTAAGCCTAAGCAAAGTGGGATCATGGTGGACTGGGACAAACAATTTAGCAAAAATAAATGTTCTGATTTATTTGAGGTTGTGACAATTATCCTCTGGAATTACAGCACACCCCTGAAAAAAGGTGATCAGAGTCAATTATATTGTCTCTTGGTGACTTGTTCACATTGGTAAATTTAAGGCAATAAAAAGGAATGGAGTTGTAGAAAATATAATAATAAGAGAATATAGAATAAACTCATACTTTTTTTAGAAGTGACATAAAAATCCTTTTCCACTCCTTTACCTTATAAAATAAAATCACACCAATTAAAGCAAAAGATTAAATATTAAGGATCATAATCAGAACAAATCGAAATTGAATGTCATTATCTGAGATGTTATATATTCTCGTCTGAGAGAGAAGGCAAAGGATTGGAAGGGAAGGTGACAATAAATGTCACCCTATTTCATGGAAGTTGAAGCCTTATGTCATTTGGTAATGCTGTATGCCATCAGGTATTTTAACATTATATTCTTTATTATGTTTTAAACCATGCCATATTGCTTCTAATGCACTCAGCAAGCTTGCTACATAATGGTACTAAAAGTCAAAGTGAACTCTGAGAAGTATGGAATTATGAATGATTGGAGTGAGTAATGAGGCTATAATTTAATAGTTCATATAATGTGATGAGAGTGAAGTGACTTTGCCGATGTCATAAGAGCTGCTCAATTGAACTGTTGCTTGGCAACTTGCTGTGACCACTTATTATGATTATCAATCTACATTGTATTTTATGATGTCATCAATGCAACAGATGAAATAAATTCAAAGATAAACTGGCATGAAATTACTTTGCTGTAATGCTAATCACATTGCAGTTGAGGGCTCTGTATCAAAGGAGATTGGCTGTTATGCACATTATGGTCATAGAAAATAATGGCTACGGTTTTCTTGCTATTACAAGCAAACTAAATGAAGAAGTAAACTTGCACACAAAAGGTAAACCAGAAGCATGTTGGAAAAGCTGTGAAATCTTTGTTTATGAATTACATGATGAACACTTTTGTTGGCTTCGTTTCAAAAGATGACTGTTGGTCATCTGATTTCGATAACTAGAAGTGCTATACCGGTTATGTTTCAGCATATACATATTTTTCAAGTTTACAAAGTTGTGCATTTGTATTTTTCAATTTTCTGCAGAAATGCAGCTCCAGTCTTCAAGTAATAAAAAATTGACCATAATGGAACTTTCTTAGTTATAGGTTATATGTAAACTGGGCTACACATAGCAGAGCATTGCATCACACTATTATGAGTGACTGAAATTAACTCGTATTAAGTAAAAACTTCTGCATCCTATTTGCCTCGGAAAATCTTCAAGACCAACCACTTCAACAGAATGCCGGATGGGTAATAACCTCAATGGGTAAAGTCCAGCATGTAGCTTTCGTTTTAACACTCTCTTTCGGTCACTTTTTGATTTCTAGCCCTGCAATAAATTCTGGCTGATTGAGAAGTATTGGTCTTAAATGTAATTTCATGGATATCAATTCCAAAGGGAACCATCAGTTATTCAGACTTGCAGAGACTGGGATTTACTGTGTGACAGATGTCTGCAATCTGTCTCTTTGTTCTGCTGTTGGCCTCCACATAGAGCCCAATGACAGAACCCTTTCTTGCTGGGATCTCTCAGCTTTACGTGGAAAATACACTTCTAAATCATATTGAGGCAGATCTGGCATGGGTTCAAATTCATTTTTCATTAGACAGGGGATATCAGACCTAACATTGAGAGGGAAAAGTAAGTTATTTATTTTTGACCATGTTCCATTTTAATATTAGTGTTTTAATGTGTTCCAAATCATTTTGTTATTAAATGTTTCTAAAATAATGTGAACAATTTTTAAAAACTCAGAAAATTATATATTTAAAATTACAAAAATAAGCTGTCAGGTCATTGCAGGAAAGGACTTTGGTGTTAGTTGCTTGCTGTTAACTCCTCACTCCATTTCTGCAGAACATCCTAACTAAAAGGGATTGGATGGATTAGCCAGGAAAATGCATATGGGGACCAAGGCAGTGAATCTAGGTGGTTGGGTGAATCCAGTACAGTCAAAATTCTCACAATCCCCATAATGAGGTTCAAGATGGGCAATATATTCTCCAATGATTATCTCCTGATTCCCTCATTATATTGGATGTAGCTTTTGATTTTGTGACAACATTATGTTATGAATCTACCTGATCAGGCACGTTCAGTTAATTTAATTGTTCCCCTAACCATTTGAAAATTTTTCATAATGTCTTCCATATTATGAACTAAATTGTTAGCAAGATAGTTCAGCCTTGTCAGAAAGCTCATGTCATAATATAAATATACCAGTGACTACTTGCAGCACCACCAAGGGCAATATGGTGCATTTCTGGACTTCCTGACCCTTCAGGAATCTGGTTTCATTCCATTGACAGTTCATATGTCGCTGCCCCTGTTGTACAGTTCCTGAAGTGACTGGCTAAGATGCGTGTTGCTTGCTCTTTAAACTTGATCTCCATCAACGATAATTTTTTTTCGACATACAGTGCAGTAGCAAGCCTTTTCAGCCCTCGAGCCCATGCCGCACAATTACACGCAATTGACCTGCAACCCGCTATGTTTTGAAGGGTGGGAGGAAACACACGCATACACAGGGAAAATGTACAAATTCCTTATAAACAGTGCCGGATTAGAAACCCAGTTGCTGGCGCTATAACAGCATGGCATTAACCAGTGCGCTAACCATGATGCCCTTGTGTATTTATGTACAAGTGTATTCTGAGCAGCAGACACCATCCAATTTACATTAATAGTTGAGTTTTACAAAGCAATCCAATAGTGTGTTAATCACCACTTTTACTCACCTATTTAAGAATAGTTGAAATGTGCTGTATTTCGTTTCTGGAAGGGGGAGGTGCCTACTAAAAAACGCTAGAGGCTTCCATTTTCCATTGGTGTACTGTTCCAAGACCCCACCTATCACCCATCATGATGTCACTCAGAACCTCCCGAGCCAGTTTGATTAAGCCTCCGGGTGAGATGCTACAATGCTACGTATATCAACAATGCTATTAGGGAGAGATCTGCAGAATTATGACCCAGTGATGATGAAGGGTGGTGATATATTTCTAAGACAGGATGGTATGCTTCTTGCAAGGCAACTTCCAGGAGCTAGGGTTCCTTTGGTTTTGCAACCATGTCCTTTTAGCTGGTAGAGGTCATGGGTTTGGATGGTGCTGTCTAAGGTGTCTTGGGGAATAGATGTCATGCATTCTGTAGATTAGCTATTCTCAACAGGGACCATAATGCACCCCTGGGAGCCACACCACATTTAAGAGGGGGGAGGGGCATACATTGAAATCATAAAATATTTTTATGTTTTTAATGTTGTAGGTAGTAGAGAAATACGGAAGAAACTAATTAAACTTGACTGCTTCACCAGGAAGGGGTCCCATAAATTTTGAGCAAAGTCCTAAGGGAACCATAGCTAAAAAAAAATGGTTGAGAATGGCTGCTGTAGATTATACAAGCTGCTACTACTGTGTTTCAGTGAATGAAGTGAGTGAATGATTGTGGATATTGTGGCTACAAACTGGGCTGCTATGTCCTGTATAGCTGCACTCACCCAGGCAAACAGGGAGCATTCCATCACATACCTGACTTGAGCCTTCTCGACTGTGGACAAGCTGTGAGGAGTTAGGAGGATTCCTAGCCTCTGATATGCTCTTGTAGCCACATTGTGTATATAGTTACTTCTGTTTAGTTTCTGATCAATGATAACCTCCAGGATGTTGATTGTGGGGACTGAGTGATGATAATGCTATTGAATGTCAGCAGGTGAACACTGGATTTTTCTCTTGTTGGAAATCACTATTGGGCAGTTTTCATCTGCATACCTGTTCCTTCTTGCTGTAATTTCATAACATCACTGGCTCACCAGTCTTGTATTCTGTAGGTCTTATTTTGTCTTGTCAAAATGTAAAACTAAATTTTAGATTTCTTGAAAACTCCATTGTTCTCATTTATTTGCTCTACGCAGTTACTTTTTAAAAGTTTTCAATGTCTGAATCCCCTTTTCTATTTCATACAAGGAGAATGGATAATTTGAACAGGTCCTCAGATTCATATGCCAGTCAATCATGGAAAGGCAGCATGGAAACAAGTCATGGCCCATTGTGTGCAAGCCAACCTCCCAGTTTTATCCTAAATATTATCCTAACCCATTTTATTCTTCCAGATTCTACCACTTATTTACATATACAGCCTAGCAAATCATGCATTTTAGGATGTGGGAGGAAACTGGATCACATGGAGAAAATCCGCCTAGTCACTGGGAGGACATGCAAAAATCCCCCTTCAGCTCCCAGGTCCCTGTAGCTGTGAGACGCCGCTCTCTTACCTATACGACCTGTGTTTTGGATTTCAGTGAAAATGCTTACCACAAGTGTTATTCATGATTTTTGATCATTGTCTATTGGGTAAATACTTCTTTCTGAAGATCAATTAATTAAACAACCAAGGATTTTCAATGTTCTGTATTAATTGTTCTGATAGAAGCAGCAATCTGAATTGGTGCTCACGTTGTGTAACTTGAACTACTGCAAACCCTGCAAATGATTTTCATTCATAATCCATCTTCCTGGACATGTGAAATATGAGTCATGTCAGTATTCTGAATGGGTGGGGGGAGCTCTGAAATCAGAAGGAAGTGTCCAGCGCCCCAGGCACTGAGAATGCATTTGGGTCTTTGGAGTAATTTCAATAGTGGAATAGGTGTCTGCTCTCGAAATTTTTGACTGTTCAGTCAGGGTGGCACAGCAAGTAAAACCAATTCCTCACAGTGCGAGGGATCCAGGTTCAATCCTGACTTTGGGTCCTGATTATGTGGAGCTTCCTTTGACAGTATGAGGCCTCCTCTGGGGGCTCCAGCATTATCTGACATCCCAAAAGTGGGCACATTGATAAGTTAATTAGTTACTGTAAACTGTAGGTGAGTGGTAGAATCTAGGGGAAGTTGAGAAGAACATGGTGAGATTCATTTTGACCTTAATATGTAAACCAAAGTTGACACACCAGATTGCAGCTGCATTCTGGTGCCATGAAGAAAATCAGTTGCATCTTGCCATCTCTTGAGTTTGTAATAATAAATAGGATCTTTGTCCATCAAATAATGCAAGCTCATCTCGCCTCTCATCTCTATACCTAGTGGAACTACATCTGAAATTGGAAATAGAGTTCTCTATTTCATTATTGAAGTCAAGTAGCTAGTGAAACCAAAGAATGATGTAAAATCAGTATCAGTTCAACTTTAAAAAAAAATCTTCAGTCTTAGGTTATAATCAAAAACATTGAAATAATTTTTAAAAGCATTAAAATAATTCTAAAAAGTAAAAAATAAATGGTGCCTCATTTATTAGAAATTACAGGTTCAAGTTGTTCTATATTCCTCCCACTATAGAAAACACTCACACAAGACGTGGTTAATCCTTTGTGCTCTTTATTTAATCTAAATTGGTTCGACTGTAACCCACCATACATAGCCGTTATCTAACGTCACACACGTGTGTGTTTCCATATCACTCTTTCCCCCCCAAAAAAAACAAACAAAAAAACTAAAACTAAACTAAGAATACCAGCAATATAAGTCAGTGACAATAAGTAAATTACTAAGCACAGTACTTCTCAATCAATTATGGAACATAGTCCTTCAAATGTAACTCTTGCGTTTCGATCTCCTTGGCGATAGAAGACTTGGGAGGAATTTTTGATTTCTCAGGAGAACCCTTTGGTCTTTCTGGGGGGAAACTTTTGGTCTTGCAGGAGAAAGCTAAAGGTTGGATAGTTGCTGTTGGGACAGTGGCAACTCATCACTCTCCCATGTACCCAATGGATCTCTGGAACTGGTTATGGGGTCGGATCCAACGTGTCCTCATTGGCATAAACGCACTCTGGATCTCACGTGTCAAAGAGATCGTGCACCGCGGAAACAGACCCTGAGTATCTATTGCTCTCAATTTGGTCACTGTGTCATTTCCATATAATTTCTCCCACCAGTACAGAATATGAACATGGGCTCAATTTTTTCAGAAGCACTCATCTTATCCATGTTTCGTTATTCTTTCGGTAATCTCTCACCAATACTTGTTGTCCAACTTCTAGAGTTCCGGTTGGTTTGCCAAGAGTTGCTGATTGCTGGATACAAAGTCCCATGTTTGGGTGTACCGCGGAGAATATGATTTTCAAGTTGTGTCCAAATATCAGTTCTGCTGATGTGCGCCTGTATGAAAACAGAAAATTTGTGATCCTGTGATGGCATGTTATGTTCAATGACTTCTTGGCCTTCATGGCTTTTTGAAAAGTCCATTGTTACTCTAATAATAGGGCGCCAATATGATTGCAGGAATTGGTTGAAAGCATCAGTTACAAATTGTGGTTCATTGCCAGAGACCAGTCCTATTAGCAAACTGTATGTATGAAAATACTCCTTAGTCTTTCAATTGATTTTTTTCTGCTATTGTTGTCCACATTTGGGACACCATAGGTCATTTGGAGTGTGCATCCACCATAATCAAAGTGTTTGCCCATAAATAGACCAGCAAAATCAATGTGAATTTGGTGCCAGGGATGTGAAGGCCATTTTCAAGGGTTAGCTTCAGCTTGTGGTGCTTTAGGTTGCATTTTTTGGCAAATGTGACAACTGTTCACAGTCTGTTCAATGTCCATGTCCATTGAGGGTCTCCAGACATGCATGCATGCTAAGGACTTCATTCGGACCATCCTGGATGATTGTTGAGGAGTTCAACTAACATGGTTGCTTGCCATTTCTTCGGAATGATTGTTCTTGTTCCCCACAACAAACAATCCTCTTCAATTGATATCTCATTGCATTGTGTATAATAAGGTTTCAATTTGGGCCTAATCATCTTGGCTTTGGGCCATCCATTTAATGTAAAGTATAGGATCTTTGATAGGGTCACCTCAGTTCATACCACTTTACTGATAGATTTGGCTGTAATATGGCAAATGTCAAAGTTGCTCTTGATTAATGGGTGTGGCCTCTGCAGTCCAATTGATCAATCCTTCTATTTGTTCTGTCTCTGGTAGAGGTAGACATGACAAAGCATCCGCATAGCAGTTTTCCTTCCTTGGACTATGTTTTAAATCGTAATCATATACTATGAGCTGCATTGACCCTCTTTGAATTCTTATGGCCACTAGCCTTTTTTTAGGCCCAAGATTAAACTCAGCAGCTTGTTGTCTGTTGCTAAGGTGAACTTTCTACCATAACACCAAAAATTATGGCCAGTCCTTCCTTTTCCAGTTGTGTATAATTCCGTTCACAGGCTGTTAAAGAGTAAGAAGTGTAAGCTACAGGTTGTTCTCCTTTCTCTGTGACCTGTGACAATACTGCTCCAAAACCCACTGGTGATGCATTGACTGTCAGGGTCGCTTCTTTGTAGTGAATGAGAACATTATCTTTCGAGGTCAGTATTTTCTTCAACTGCTTGAAAGTTTTCTCTCTTTCTGTAGTCCAACACCAATGTTAATCCTTCTTTAGTAGTTGGTTAAGTGGGTTGCACAATGTGGACATATTGGCGATGCGTTTTCGATAATGGTTCACCAAACCAAAGAATGACTGTAATTCTGCTCAGTTTGTGGGGAAAGGTGCCCTGTGGACAGCTTTGGTACCTGCTGTGTTCATCTGAACTCCTTCACTGTCAATTGTAAACCCCAAATATGTTACTGGAGTCTGACCTTGGCTTCCTTCAGTCAGGTTAGTATTTTTTCCAGGTTTGCCAAGTGCTCCACATCGTCGCGACCCAGTAACGATAATGTCTTCTAGGTAACATCCCACATTTATTCCATGCAATAACTTGTCCATTATCGATTGAAATAATGTGGGTGCTGCTGATATTCCATACGGCATTCTGGTATACATGAACAATCCTAAGTGAGTTTTGAGTGCTATGTATTTTCTTGACTCAAAATCCAATTCAACTTGCTGTTATGCTCGTGATAAATCCAATTTCATGGACTTCTTACAACCATTCAATGTTTGAAACAAGTCTTTTGTTCTGGGAATTGGATGTTGGGGTACTTGCAGAGCTTGATTAATGGTGATCTTATAGACAACACAAATTCGAATTTCACCATTGGATTTTCTAACAGGAACTTTCGGGGCTGCCCATTTGCTGTATTGCAGTTTCTCAATGATTCCTTAGTTTTCCAGTCTGTTGAGTTCAGCTTCTATTCCCTCTTCATCACAAAAGGAACTTGGTTTGAAGAATTTGGGGTTGGCCTCCAGATTCAAGGTCAGTCTGGCCTCGACTCCTTGGATTCTCCCCAGATCTTTACCAAATACTATCTGGTACTTTTGGAGCAATTGCTCCAGTTTTGATTTTTGTTCTTGCTCAGTCTCTACATTTTTTTATTGCCAGATATCCTTCCAATCCAATATGGATTTGTGACATTCAAACTCTACCAAACATAGCGGTCCCTCTGTGTCCACGATGTAAAGGGGTAATCTTTTAAATGTCCGTCCTTTATATTCAATATCTACCTAGCATTTTCCCAGTACTTTTATTTTCTCTCCAGTGACTGTTTTTAACACCATGTTGGATTGTCCCACCTTGAGAATGGGTAATACAAAGAGTTTTTAAACTCTTTGGCATTAAGGACACTGTGACCCCAGTGTTTAGTTCCTTCTGAACTGGTTCGTTGTTAATGTTAAGGAGAATCAAGTTTTCCAAATTGTGGCTTGTCACATTATTAACATACATTACTTCCATTATCTTGTCCTCTTCAGAGTCACTTGGGTCATTGATCGGACATCTGTCAGAACTTTCCTCTTCCTCCTTAAGGTTTTGTCATTTTGTGTGTTTTATTTCTTGACTTCTGACTTCCTTTCTTGTGGTGATCCTCTTTTGGCTTATTTTCCCTTTTCTTTGGGCATCTAGACTTAATATGGCCCTAACATTTAGCTTTTTCGAAGAAACAGTTATCCGCACTGTAATTACTTTTTCCACAGCTTTAACATTCTCAGCATTCCATTTCCATTTGTTTGATGTTCCAGCTGGTCTCCTTGAATAATCCCCTGGTTTCGGTTGGCCATTTCGAAACTCAGTGCTGTTTCATATGCAGCATCAATGTCTAATCGTCTTTTACTCAGTAATCATTGTTAGGCATTGCGGTCATCCAAACCAATGACCAGCATGTCCTTTAAGGCTTCATTTAAGAATATTCCAAACTCATTTTTTCAATAACCTATGCAATTCAGCCATATATTGATTCACAATTTCACCTGGTTTCTGCTTTCTAGTCCAAAACTGGTATATTTTTTGCCGTCACTATTGGTCTTAGGGAGAGATTTCCTCCCACTAAAGCACACAAAACGGTATATGACATAGAATCTGATCTTGTGAGTGCTGCTATGGATTTTATCAGGCTTTATGTCCTGCTTCCCACCCTGCTTAAAATGTTGCCTGTTTTCTTAATTTGCCCTCTGTATCTCTTATTCCCCGGGCGGTACAAAACAAATTGAATCTTTCAACATACTCATCCCAGTTTTCTGATTCCTTGTACTCTTCAAAACGTCCTTCTGCCAGTTTTGACTTCTCCTTTGTTTCACTGTGAATGAGCTTTGGCAGCTCAAGGTCGTTGTAGCTTCAGTTGAAAATATTATGTTTTTTCCCCTCCAACATTTGGAGTGTGGGATGACATTTATTTTGATCCTCGTTGCCAATTTGTTGTACATTCCTCCCACTGTAGAACACACTCAAACGAGATGTGGTTAATCCTTTGTGTTCTTTATTTAATCTAAAATGGTTCTACTGTGTCCCACAATACAAAGCTGTTATCTGATGTGTTCCAAAACACGAGTTAAAGGGAACTTGAATTGGTGCAAAACATACATTATATTATTTGCTGTGCTATCACATTCACAATATTTTACCTTGACAAGTTTTCTTCCTGTTGGACAAATCTGCTCTGTTCTGTCGTTGGATCAATTTATGAAATCTTGTTTAATAAAGCACAGTAACACAATTGAGAAATATATGCTGTTGCTGGCAGCAATTCACACTTACTTATTACAACACAGGGGTCCATTTAGCCTATAAATCCCATGCCAGTTCCCAGAACAGCAATTTCCCTAGTCTCATCCCTCCTCCCAATTCCCTGTATCCTTTTTGTTTTATTAGCTCTCTTAGACCAATCAATCTTAATTTTATTCTTTCACCACTTATCTAAAACTAAGAAATATTTTACAGTTAACAATTAACCTACCTGCATATCTATAGAAATACGTGGGAGAAAACTAGAACATCCAGAGGAAACTCATTAAAGAAAATAATCAAACGCCATATAGATAGTATCTGTCACGAGCTATATTTGGTTAAAAAGTACATGATGAGAGACACCAAGAGCAAACCACTAATAATACTGCTATGCATATGTGCCTAGCGTTGCTTCAGATTAATCCAACAGAATCTTGAAAACATAAAATATAAGGGCCAATATGCTGCAACAGAAAACCCAAACTGTCTCTCCAAAACTGAGGGGGGAAAATTGATTTTTTCCCGCAGAGGAAAATTATTCATTGGATGGATAGATTAAATAACTAGAAAGAAGATGAAATTTTAAAATTTAGGAACAATGTGCGGGGGGATCAAAGAGAAAAATAATGAAGGAAACATTTGAATTTAAACATTTTAATTGTCCCTATTTATCACTCAATATAATAGTGTGTCTACAGTCTGTATGTTGTATGTTATTTTTGCCCATTCTAATTTTAATGTTCTGCCTAAATTATTGTTCACATGCTGACTACATAGAAAAACCTGGCAGCTGAGTTTTCAGTTAGAGTTATCTAAAAGGTTAATGCTATTTCGGCAGTTGTTCAAGACACAATTTTGAAAATTCTGTGTTTTCATGAAGTAATTTTTATCCTATGGACAGTATAAATTTATCACAATAAAAAATTAGGTTGAAATTCAATTTGCACTGCAATTTTAACAATATTGAAGTTAAAGGGAATAATAATCCACATATCCTGCAATCATTTACTTCATTTACATAACCTCCAGATTTAGTTGCACTTGTGATATAAAAACAACTGCCCTAGATGTATTGATGCATCTTGTATTCCCTGGTTATTTCCACGACATACATTCTGGCAGTAGCTTTTATTTCAAACAGCTCCCCTGATCCTTCTGTCAGTTCTGAGAGTTGATTGGACAATATGCACCATAAGTTGGATCAATCTGTGGAAAATAATTTAGAAAGGATATTAGAATAAAATGGAAAGCAAGAAAACATGAAACTATAATAATTTAAAATGGATATACTTAATAGTTCCTTAAATGCTATCAACCCCCAAGGATCCTATCACTTAACTATTGTTAGGTCTGCTTTGTTCATGAATGAGTGAGACAAACACCAGACTGAGTCGAAATCAGGGTTCTTTGTTCTTTATTACCGGATTGTAACACTTGCGACTAACAATGTTAGTCGGAGAATGCATTCTGCCGTTATCAGCAAAATGGTGATTTTTTATACCCTTGGATACGTGCTTAGAACATCATCATATCATTACTTGTCCAATGACTAAAACTGTTGCTATCCTTTCCCTGCTAGCTTCCTGCCGCTCAATCCATCAATGTCTCTCTTATCTTGTAAGTACAAGGATGCATTCACATCTTGTTACAGCCCTGCCCAGGGTAACTCCTTACACATTCCCATCTCATGATGTTTTACCTTACACTATCCACAGGCTTGGCAGTGCAACAACTATGTTTGGAGACACTCCTTCCCTCTCTGCCTTCCGCAGACTCCCTCGTCCATTCATCCCTTCCTATTAATCAACCTTTTTGTATCTTCCACTGTGACTGCAGGAAGTGCCACACTTGAGCCCACACTTCCTGCCTCACCATCATTCAGGGTCCCAAACAGTCCTTCCAAGTGAACCAACGCTTCACTTTATATCCGCAGGAGTCATCTACTGCATTGGGCACTTCTGTTGTGGCCTGCTCTAAAAAAGACTGGACACCAACCAGGAGATCACTTCACTGAGCACCTTCACTCTATCTGCATCAGTTACAGGGATCTCCCAGTGGCCAACCATTTCAATTCTGTGCCCCACTCCCATGCTGACATGACTGTGCATGGCCTTTGTGTACTGTCAAACCAAGACTACCCGTACATTGCAGATCATATTAACATTGACTTCTCTGGTTCCCTTAGCCTACTCCCTGTTCTTCCTCTCTTTGTCTTTCCTCCAGCTCTCCACCCCTTTCCTTCTCCATTCAGAGCCATCGCCTCTCTCATGTATACTGGCGTGCACTCCCTCTCTTATCCACTTATTACCTCCTGCCTCTGGGACTGTGCACCTCACTCTTCCTCTCCCCCACCATCATTTTGTTTGGGCACCTTCCCACATTTTATTCATTCCTTAATGAAGGGTTCAAGCCTGAAAAAATTGGTTCTGTATCTTTTTTTTTGCTATACAAGGTACACTGTTTGACTTGCTGAGTTTCTTCAGCATTTTTAGAGAAAGAAGGTTTGAGAATGTCTACTTGTAGCACGTGAAATAAAAGTACAAAATGCTAGAAATGGAAACATGAAACCGACTGGGAAGTTCTGTCAAAAGGCACTGAATCGAATGAATCTAAAGAGATATAATATGGGTTTTATTGTGATAGAAAGGTGTCATTCTTGGAAAATAAGTGGAAAAGTTAAAGGTACAATATGAAAATATAGTGAAGACTGATTCAAAGCAAGCAATCACTTCAGCCACAAAGGTTCGATATTGTCCAGGACAACACCATTAAAAAATTTGCTATGATACCATAGTAGGGGGCTGTCTAAAAAGAGGTGATGAGTCTGCATACAGAGGGAAACATAAACTTGCCCGAATGGTGTACTAACAATTCAATGTCACCAAAACCAAGGAACTGATTGTGGACTTTAGGAAGGGAAAACCAGAGATGTACAATCCAATGATCACTGGGGTTTTAGAGATGGAGAGGGTGAGCAAATTTAATTTCCTGGGATTTGGGCTAGAGCTACCACTAGGCAAACTAGGCAGCCACCTGGTGTGCAGACCTCAGAGGGGCACAGTCAGAATGGCCAGACATCCTGTGTGTAGGGGAGAAATTTGAAAAGTTCCGCAGTCTGTTGGCTGGCTGGGTGCAGCCATCTTTATGCTTCTACACATGTGCGGTGGATTTGAGTACCAGGGCTGGCAGGTGCAAGCGCGGTGGGCCTGTAGACCTGGGGAGGAGGGTGGGGGAGAAAAGGGAAGATATTAGCACAGCTATGCACAGGTACGTAGTTCTGGTGCGAATGGAAGCGACTGCAGTGCTTAAGTTACATTCGAGTGGAGTACTGTGTGACAGTGGCAGGCTTTGAAAGTAGTCAAGGACAGAGAAAGGAGATGGGGGTAGGGGAGGAGGCCAGAACAGAGCAGGATGGTGGGGTGGGGAGGAGGGAAAGGAGGCCAGAAAAGAGCAGGGTGAGGGGGGGAAAGGAGGCCAGAACAGGGGGGGGGGGGAGGCCAAAACGGAGGAAGGGGGGGTTGGAGGCCACAACAGAGGAGGGGGAGGGGTGAGATGCCAGAACAGAGGGGTTGGGGAAGAGGCCAGAACAGAGGGGGGCAGGTGGGCCTATGATGTTGAGGGCATCTACTCCCAACACTTGAGGCAAAGAGGGGGACTATTTACAATATCAATAATCTTTGCCATGGTAAGGGATATTGATATTGTAAAGAGAGTCAAGGGGGGATACTATGACACAAAATATTCATACTTTAAAGAGGTTTTGTGCTTTTCATTTTTTTCAACAAAACATTTTTGAAAATTAAAGTTGGCAAATTTTTTTGGGGGGTGCAAGTAGTTGACCTTGCCTAGGGTGCAAAATAGTCTGGCACTGGACCTGCCTGGGAGTCAATTGAAGGACTTTTCTAGACCCAACACCATTGGGAAGAAAGCATGCCAGTGTGGCAACTCAACCAACACACCGAGGGTTGTTAACGACTGTTTTTATTCATATTCAGCACATCCCTTTAAGGGCAGCATGAGCTCAGTCACCTGGTGCATTGTGACTGCCCAAGGTGCGCACTGGAAGGGATGCTGGAGTCAGAGAGAAACCTCTGACGATGCCATTTCCCCATGGCTGCCCCACCACGTGGCGATACAAGTGGGGCCGGTTCGCCATGAGGATGTGTGCCGCCACACCAGCACCTTTACTTCTTCAGGAGTTTGTGGAGGTACAGTATAAAATCTGAAACCTTAGCAAACTTCTACAGTGGCATAGTGGAAGGTGTGCTGACTGACTATATCACGGTATGAGGAAGGCCTTGCAAAAAGTAATGGACACACCCAATACCCTACAAGCCAAAAAGTTCAAAGTTCAAATTTATTATCAGAATACATACATGAGATCACATACAACCCTGAGATTCCGCCAATAAATTTGAACTTTGATAGAATGGGCCCTTTGGCCGAACCTATCTATGCTGACCAAATTGGTATCTGAGCTAGTCCCATTTGCCTTCATTTTGTCCAGATCCTTCCAAGTTCTTCCTATCCATAAATCTCTCCAAAAGTCTTTTGCATGTTATTGTTGTGCTCACCTATAGTTTCTTGTGGTAATCATTCCAGATATGGATCTCCCTCTGTGTGAAAAAGCTTCCTCTTAAGTCCTTCTTAAATGTTTCCTCTCTCAGCTTAAACCTACATCTAGAATCATCTATCCTGGGATTAAGACTATGAGCATTCACTATTTCGACATTCCTCATTTTATAAACCTCTAAAATCCTCCCTCAGACATCTTTGTTCAAGATGGGGGGAAAAAAGACTCCTAATGAACTTCCTCTGCACCCTTTCCATTGTATTCATGTCTTTCCTTTCGCTGGGCAACCAGAACTGCACACAGTACACTAAGCATGGTCTCACCAACACATTTTACAGCAGAATCATGAGATTCCAACTTTTGTACTCTACAGTCTGCCCAATAAGGGAAGCAGACCAAGTTCTATCTGCACCACCTTGTCCATCAGAGTTACCATTTTCAAGGAACTATGCACCATTACCCCTATCTATTCAAACACTCAATTGCCCTACAAATCACCATGTAGGTCCTGCCCTGGTTTGATTTACCATAGTGTAAAATCTCACACTTGTCCGAGTTATTTTATGTTTGCCACTCCCTGACCCTCTAGATCCAGATCTAGATCCTGTTCACCCTTCCTCACTATCCACTGCATCACTAAGTTTGGTGTCATCAACAAACTTATGATCAAGTTAACTACATTGCCATCCAAATTATTAATACCCTGTATAGATGAGAAGCAGCAGCAGGCCCAGAATGGACCCCTGTAGCACACCACTGGTCACTGGCTTCCAATCAGAAAAAAAAATCCTTTTTCAACTACAATCTACCTCCTTTAAGCTAATTTTAATTCCAATAGGCTAGCTCACCTTGGATCCCATGTGATCTAACTTTTCAGACTAACCTACCATGCAGGATCTTGTCAAAGGTTTTATTAAAGTACATGCAATGCCCTGTCCATCAATCCTCTATCACATCTTCCAAAAAAAAACTCTTATCAGGTTCATAAGACATAATCTCTCCAATCAGTCCCTCATTAACCACATGCTGGTTGAACTGGTCCTTCAGAATCTCCTCCAACAACCTTCCAACCACTGATATCAAGCTCAATGGCCTGTAGTTGCCTGGTTTGTCTTTGCTGCCCTCTTGAAATAATGGCATTACATTAGCCACCATTCTTCCTTCTGGCACCACCTGAGGCCAAAGATGAAAGTCAATGTGTCTGGTGAAGCCCATCTTAACACAACAAATGCAGAGTATATTGAGTTTGAGACAATAGATGTGGTGATACACATTTGGTCTCTTAAATATTAACTCAGAAAATTGAGGTGGCTACTAGACAAAGTGGTTGCAAGCAGTACCTGAAGTGAATGATGCAGACTGTATGAAGAGAAACTTTATATGAGAGTTTCAAGGTGATCTGATCTTCAAAAGTGAAAAGGTAACTATTTTCAAACTGTGAAGGAATGACATAAAATACCTTGAATCCTGTAAACTGGGAGAGAATTGTTGTAGAGAAAGTTTTCACTGGTCTGGAATAAACAGGGAGAACAAGGTCTGCTTATGTCAGTAACGAATAATTAGTGATGCTCGTAGAGACTGGCTAATTATTGAATTTTATTGAATTTCCTTTTATTATTACAACAGGAGAATATAGCATATACATTATTTGTAATATTTATCCTTTGACATAATTGTTCTATTAATGTTGTCACCCTTTTATGGATTATTCCAAAAATTATTTGTGGTCTAGTATTACCACAACAGAGTTTGAGATAGAAGGTTCTGGATTGTGTGTTTGAAAGAAAGCAACTCCAATTACATTTCCCGATTCTATAAAGTTCAAATTTATTATCATCTGATTATACATATCTTCTTTGGCTTGGCTTTGCGGACAAAGATTTATGGAGGGGTAATGTCCACGTCAGCTGCAGGCTGATATACCCCTCCATAAATCTTCGTCCGCGAAGCCAAGCCAAAGAAAAATAAATACTATGCATATTATTTTTAATACATGTATAGTATTTTGGATTGAATGTTTTACTCATATTTTTGAGGCTGTTCATTCCATTCTCATCATTGGAATTAATTTAAGTCAACAAACTATAGATTTGGCAAATAGTGGATGTGTACCCAAGAATAAACTTTCATTATCTAATACTGCATTTTTTTTAAAAAGTCTCATTATGCTTCAAGGCAACTGACAAGGAGTGGCCTAACTATCATATCATTTCTGTAGCTAACTCTTCAAAGCAAGGAACACTTACAAATCAGGAATCTAAACCTCTTGCACTGCTCTAGGTTTATGTATGAATGCAATGACTGGTGTGTATTACATGCCCGTGAGTAGACTTATTGGATTTTTTCTGGTCAATTAAACTGATTAAATCCACTGAAATATGCAAAACAATTCCTTTACTTTTCTTATTCTGAATTTAGATGTAAAATCTTTAACTTTGACATGCCTTTGGATTTTCACTGTCAGTATAATTCAATCTGTTTTTCCACATTTTTGTGTTTGATGGCTGTTGAGTACTTCAGAATTTAAATTGTTGAGGATTGTTTTCTGGTCATATTTTTGAATACAAGCAAGCCAACGAGATTTGATGCCCTCAATAATATGTTTCCTTTGTTGCTGTTGTAATATTTTATATTAAATATATTTCAAATTAATTTTACTTGGAGAGTTTATTTTCCTAGTTCTCAGATGATAAATCTTAGTATGTTGGTCAACTGCAGTTGACTACTATATTCCTAAAATGAAAGAAAAGTGTTAAATTTGCCCTACTTTGCTTTGAATCAACACTCCTAAGGATAATTTCACTTCGCATCCCTCAAATATGAACCTCCTGTCAGTGGCAAATGCATATTTTCCCTCTTATAAAATATGCCATTATGTTTTATTCACTTCACACAAAAGAATAGCAGAAAAATTGCCCCACTGATAGTCAATAATTGTGGCACTTGCACTGCTGCCAGCAATGAAGAAATCTGCTCATAAGAAAAAGCAGGTGGTGGGGCATCATGCTTAATAGTCAGTGTGTGCCACAGTAATTAGCTGTAGCATTTGCTAAAATTAACAATTAGCTAACGTGCAATTCAGTGTTCGCAGACTGCAGTTTACTTCATATAATCATTTTATTTTGGGAATAATTGTTCTGCACAATTATTTTCATTCAGATATTTCCTGCACTTGAAATATGAAGTAATAATTTCATGCATTCAACAGTTGAAAAATATTTTTCAACATTGTTTATTTGAATATCTAATTTCATAATGTCTCATTGAAATTACAATTATTAAGCATTGCTATAAGTTTAACTTTTTAAGAATATTTGTAAATGTAATTAACCAGTTAGTGCCACATTTTCTTCTGGTGTTTCCTGCAATGTATGTCAACAAATTATACAATCTTTAAAAAAATATGCTGGCTAATGCCATCTTGTACTGACACCGTAAGTGAAAAGCTAAGTTTGCAGTCCTGTGCTGGTCTTGCACAGGCCATAAGCTATGACTCTTGCTATTCTAACCCTTTTTAGTGATCTTCCTTTCAACATGCTATGGAATACACAGCTCACACCAGTGGGGAACTTTACTATAGCAAGGGCCACCCACTTGCATATTATCTGTGCCTGCCCTGCAACATGACACAGGAACAAAGTAGACATTAACCGCTACATTAAACCCAGGAGGAAAGTAATCAGTAACCTGTTATTCCCTTAATAAAGGGAAACACATGCAGTGTGAAATACAGAAGACTAATCAATAGTATACTAGACAATGCAATGTGCCAAACAAATTGCAAATCAATTAGAATCCTTATTTTCTTTGAAACTGTTCACTATATATGAAGCAATTACTTGTTCATTAGACCTAATTTAACAGCATGACTACCCTAGCAACAACTGGCAGCGTCTGGCTATCAAACTGCAGAAGGAAAACGAGTGACAGCTTATTTTTTCTCCATTGCCAACTCTCAAAAAGAAAAGAAAATGGAGAATTTATTACAGAATGAGTTGATTTAAAGGCCGCTTTGCAAAGCTTCAGATGTTTTCAATGGAAGTCAAATTTAAGGAAATTCTTGAGAGTAATCCTCTATCATTGATCATGGATCACTGCTTTTTTAAAAAAGCAAAATACATTTTAGTCACAAACTGTCAACAAAATTGATGTACCTAGTTTGCAACTAATAAACTTGAGGTACAATATACATTCTTAAAAAGTCAGCCTCGTGTACAAAAAATCCACACGGCAGCCAACATTTTCCTAATGAAAACCCTACCAATATCCAACTTCCTTCCCTAAAATCCCTATGAATGGATGCATACTCTCATGGGTAACCTTAATTAAATGTTGTTTTTCTATATGTATTCAAGAAATTGTAAATTGGACAATGCACATTTGAAATTTGGAGAAAGACTAGTTGAAAATACAGTAAGAATTCTTAAAAGTAGAATTCACAAAGGTCTTTCATCTAATTTAGGAGAAGAATGCCAAAAACAAAATCCATGTCTTAGCAATAACACAGTGAGCTCATTCGCAGATACTTTTGAAAAAAAAAACGATAACATAAAAAGGACCCACTCCCTTTTGTTGTTAAGTCTTACCAAAACATGAATAGAAAAGTCCTTTTGTGATGTCTGACTCGATGATTCTTATTCATCAGCTTTACAGAGTTATATTAACATAGTAATTTGTTCCTGCAAAACAGAAAGTGACAGTAAATTAACTATGGCATTTATGTTGAAGCAAACCCATCTATTTCAAAGAATAGTTAAGCATTTTTCCTGCATCTTTTTATTTGGATTACAAATACAAGCAATTTGCAGTCTATTCTTATCTATCTATGAGCCAGTAGAATAAGTGTTCAACTCCAGTTGCTATAGTACTTTCAAGAACCACTCTGTCTTGCCATAAATTCTACTTAAGTGAAATAGCTCAAAGGGATATCTGGAGCAACTGTAGCAAATAATGAATTTCTAAGGCATCGTAGGAGCAAACACTTATCTTATTTACACTCCTTACACACCAATTGCTTAGTGACCCTTTTAGACTCAGATGAGTGCAAGTCTGCAAATTTTTTCTTGCCTGCCATTTTTTGGCATGCTGGGCACATGATCTAATAAACATTTGCAGTGCCAAAGGAAGCAATATAGAAGAGCTTTATCTTTTTAGTTCCCTGCATAAGAGACTCTTCTCACTCGTTAATATCTCCATCCAGAATGTGATCAACCATGCAATCAAGTGGCAAACAATTTGTTGACTAATTAAACTAACACAACAAGCACTCTAGCACCTACAAGTGACAAGTTTAGCAGAAGCAAGTGGAAACTCTGAATTGAGCCTTTTTTTTAGAATATCATGCCAAATCTAATTCTGACTGAGTATCATTCAATTATACTTGACTTCCACTATGTGGTGACATGCTTACAATAATTCATCATGTGTGACAATACCTTAATATCAAGGAAAGTTTAAAGGATTTGCAAATAAAAGCATTTCATTCAAAAGGGAAATCCAATCATCACATAAGAGGTATGTGAATAGTTTAGAGGTCTAATGATTGTAGTCCATATAATTCTGTAATTGTGAGTCAAACTGAAGCAGTGGTCAAACCGATAGAGCACCTCTTATTATTGTTTGTTTCCATCCAGATTTAACCATTTTTAAAAAAGAATAGAGAATATACTAAAGTTTTAAAAATCTCAGGAGTTTGAGAATTTCTTAACAGAACGCTATTCCACAATATTTCTGCTTCAAAGACTTTTACCAACACAGTTTGTTCTTTTGCAGCATCCATTGTAGATAATCTTCAGCACAAACTGAAAATTTGATATAAAATTCATAAATTATTTAAACTCCATAATATCAATTGATATTGTTAAAAATGCAATCACTGTTGAATGAAGAAAACATCGGTTGCAAGTAAGTGACTGTGACATTGCAGTTCAAGTCCCTATCTGCTTCCAGTATGTAAGAAAAGTGTATCCTACTAGGCAGCTGAGCCTTATTGCTTGTATTTGACATCATACAAAGTTAAGCTACAGTATCGGTTCAGGTGAATTGAAAGGTATTCATATGTTCATTGGACTATCCAGCAAAGGATGCAGCCATTTTACAGAATGTTTTGGAATAAGGATATCTGCTTCATACGCTGGGTGCATTTATGTGTGGAAGCCTGCCTACATGGAGCTGTATAATAGCAGTAAGAGGTCTTTCTAATTAAGTAATCAGTATTAAAATATAACTGCAACTATAGAATTAATCAACCTAACAAAACACAGATTTATTATACTTCTATGCACTCTTCCAAAATATTGTTAGTATTTTCAATGTTTGTCATTTTATAATGTTCCAAGTATCATCTTGGGCTGGAACAAGTACACAACTGTCACTTTAACATTGCTGGCAAACGACCCCCTTATGCATTATAACATGCTGTATTTTGGCAGGAAATCAATAAAATGAAAATCTGTTCTAATCATCCATACATTTACCATCACAATCAACAATCAAAGCCAAGACCTGCTTCTTTATCCACAGGCTCCAGCCTCCCAATTTCCTGCTGTGAAAGGCAGAGTAAATTAGAACCCTCAGCTCCTGTTAGCTGGGCTTAATGGGCATGATTTGTGAACCATTAAATGATTGCTCCTGAGTAGTATGCCAGCACACAGGTGACAGGTGCAGTAAATCAACTGATGAGTCCATAACAGATCTGCACAAATCAGAAATCTGTGACATTTAGGTTGAGGAGAAACATTTCTGTCAACAAGGAAGTGATTTCTGCAGTGGTCCAGGCTTGAAGCAATTATGCTCCTCTTCTTAATGGCTTAAAACTGAACAAATTGTAATGGAAGATAAACAAGTACTTTATCAGTTAATGATAATACTATAGAACTCAAATGTCTAAATCAGTTAACTGCCACATTACTGACTTAAGAACTTTGCTATTGTGAATGTGATAAACTTAAATTTGTTACGAAAGTATATTTGTTATTCTACATTTAACAAATCACTTTAGGTACTGATTACTTTTTAAGATAGGAGATTTTGAAATGTAAATTACATTTTTAATATACAATACTAGATATAATTATTTTGTTGCTTCCTATTAAACATGGGCTTTGAATCTCATCTTTTCCTGCTGGCACTTTATTAGTGTTCCTATAAAGACTCTCTCCACAGCAGAGATACATTTCAGCAATTGTTCTGATATAAATCAATAAAGAATCCATCAAGAACAGACTTTGTAAGCATAATATTTTAAAAAGAGAGGATCAAAAACCTTTTTATGTGCAAATGCCTTCTTTGATTGGAGGGGGGGGGGTACTTTGATTAGTTTGGACAAGTTAATAACTGTAGTGTGAGACTTTGAAGCTGTCATTTGGTACCAATCCAATTTATGTTTTTGTATCCAAGCATATTTTTTTCTGACAGCAGACAACAACCTTTCTGAAATTTTTTTTTAAACTTAACAAAAGAATGGATACTTATTTGGATTGATTAAAATAACAGATTTATGTAGTGATGGCCAGTTTCAGATTCTGATATTCTTTTGCAAACATGCTGAGTCTCAGTCATCAGATAAGTGGAAAAAAAGTTGCCATTAATCGATGAAAGGAAAATAAAATCATTTTAGGTTCTGCAGGAATAATTTGCCTCAGGCCTCATTGCTACCTTGATTATCCAGTAAAGAACAAAAGCTGAGTAAATGCCAAGGCAATAAACAGTGTTAGCTGGGCAGAACAACCATGATAATGAAGCAAGAACTGCATTTGATGTGCACTTATTAAAGAGATGCAAGTTTATTGCATATCCACATCTCAATCTCGCTTTTTTCACTAATGTCCAATTTCTTTTCCCATAATATCTAAGGGAAACACTGTCTTCCAGATTAACTAAATAATGTTGACTTTTGACGGTCTTTACATATAATTAAATTGTCTGTTACCTTAAATATAAAATATGGAAAATAAAAATGTTTTTTTCAAATTGTAAAAAAAAATTCATTCATGTACAAGAGGTTGTTTGTGCAATGAGATTTCTCTTTTCTGAGTCAATGTTACAATGTGAACATTGCAACAGCATTAAAATATCTTTACTACAAGAAGATTTGAGAATGACTCCAGAAATAATATGTTTGGTTCTAATTCAAGAGTCCAAACACTTTTGCTGCTTTACCTTCACCAGGATACTATGGATACTGGCTTAGACTTGCGGTCGACTCTTGACATTAATAAGAGGAACTGATGAATAGAAGATGCACCAAGGGCTCTCAGTTCCAACTTCCACCCACCCACAACTCTGCAGGAGAAATTTGGAGAAAGGAAAACTAACAGAGAACCACACTGATCTGGGGATTGAAAATTCAGACCTGGGTGAGGAAGCAATAATAATTGAGACCAGTTACTTTTCTGCCATCCAGCCAAGTCAGATCAATCAGAGAATCATCACTCATGAGTATTTTTAAGTATGATTTCAAATCAAAATATTTTCTCTCATGACTTGTCATGATTAGAAAAAATGTCATCATTTTGGTGCAATAGATAAATTCATAAATGTATTAAAATGATTATGACTGCAAATATGCCACACCATCACTACTGGGTGAAATGAAACCCCCTAAACTGAGGCTTTAGATGTGGCTTAGATAAAAGATTAACCAAATATCAGGACACCTTTGAACATCGAATTTGTGAGTTCATTCATACCTGATTGCCACCATTTGAGTATTATCCAAAGCAGTTTCAGCTTTGTACCAAGACTAAATTTCCATAAATAGATTTGAAAAGCTAAGGCCAGTTTGAATGCAAGTTGTAGTTAGTTCTAACATGCCGTCAATTTAACATTGTCCTGGGTAAACATTGACTTTTGACTAAACCAATATTTAAAGAGCAGAGTGTTTGATCTTATTTACTGCATGGTGTTTCTGTCTTATTGAAGTAAATATTTTTCATCTCAGAAACATTTAACTACAAGCTATAGTTTGGGGAACATTTTGTTTGCATTAATTTATTTAAATTTTATTTTATCATCCCAATTAACATGGACAGTACATGGAAATTACAAACAATATCTAATGTTTTGAATAATGCATGATTTTTGATCTCTGTAAGGAGGGTAAAATTTTCCCACTCATCTAAGATAACAGGGAGTTATTTATCGTTCATCTATTTGTCTTATTTGTCAAATTGTCTATTTGTCCCATTCAGAGCCAGCTCTTCAGCGCTTGACGTCCTGCTTTGCGGAAACTGCCAAAATGTTTGGCCTGGAAGTCAGCCTGAAGAAAACTGAGGTCCTCCATCAGCCAGCTCCCCACCATGACTACCAGCCCCCCCCACATCTCCATCGGGCACACAAAACTCAAAACGGTCAACCAGTTTACCTATCTCAGCTGCACCATTTCATCAGATGCAAGGATCGACAATGAGATAGACAACAGACTCATCAAGGCAAATAGTGCCTTTGGAAGACTACACAAAAGAGTCTGGAAAAACAACCAACTGAAAAACCTCACAAAGATAAGCGTATACAGAGCCGTTGTCATACCCACACTCCTGTTCGGCTCTGAATCATGGGTCCTCTACCGGCACCACCTACGGCTCCTAGAACGCTTCCACCAGCGTTGTCTCCGCTCCATCTTCAACATCCATTGGAGCGCTTACATCCCTAACGTCGAAGTACTCGAGATGGCAGAGGTCGACAGCATCGAGTCCACGCTGCTGAAGATCCAGCTGCGCTGGGTGGGTCACGTCTCCAGAATGGAGGACCATCGCCTTCCCAAGATCGTGTTATATGGCGAGCTCTCCACTGGCCACCGTGACAGAGGTGCACCAAAGAAAAGGTACAAGGACTGCCTAAAGAAATCTCTTGGTGCCTGCCACATTGACCACCGCCAGTGGGCTGATATCGCCTCAAACCGTGCATCTTGGCGCCTCACAGTTTGGCGGGCAGCAACCTCCTTTGAAGAAGACCGCAGAGCCTACCTCACTGACAAAAGGCAAAGGAGGAAAAACCCAACACCCAACCCCAACCAACCAATTTTCCCCTGCAACCGCTGCAATCGTGTCTGCCTGTCCCGCATCGGACTTGTCAGCCACAAACGAGCCTGCAGCTGACGTGGACTTTTTACCCCCTCCATAAATCTTCGTCCGCGAAGCCAAGCCAAAGAAAAAGATTTGTCTTATTACTTGACCAATAATATTCAGGCACTAAATATGGAGTAACACACTCATCAAAAAGTGCCATCAAAAATAGCTTGTACTGTAAAGCTTTTTTCCTCTTGGCATTTTATTCCATTTTGCCAACCAGCCATCCTCTGGCCATTTAGTGGTACTGGAATAATTTGTTGTGCATCAATATGGATTAGTGGATAGCCCTTTCATCTTTGTGTCAGAAGGTTTTGAAGGAATAATTTCATTTGATATTGTACAGAGGGAATACGATATTCTATAAGATGATATCCTTTGAATGAGATGGAAATTCATTTTGCCTATTTTGGATGCTATACCCTAGCAAAATTAACATTGAATCATTCATGTGGTTTTGTATCTTACATTCAGTGAAATATTTCAGTCCTAGAGGACTGTTGTGGAGTTCTACCATTCATTCTATAGGATGCATTGAATCCTGTGAGAAAGATTACATCTGCTCATGAATGCACAGGGGTTGACTGTGTTTTCATAATATTAAAGGTATTCACAAATAGGCTTTGAAAATGAACAAATGAGAATTTATTGTCAAATACATAATTACAATGTAACATTCTCTGCTTCAATGTTACGTCTGTTACAGCTTCCCAGTTATGTAAAACACACTAAGACAAATTAAGTATAATTAGAATGCCATGATGAGAAAATAAAAGATAATGAATATAAAAGGATGAGAGAAAATGAAATAATTAACATTCATAGTTGGTTGGCCAACAGTGCAAAAAATGTGATGTTATAGTTCAGGTGATACAGACAGGTTTGAGATCTGGATACATAAAAAGTACAATATTAAAAATACTTGAAATTCTGAGACATGCAAGTTGAAAGAAGTGGCCTCAAAGTGTGAATAAATAGAAAGACAAATATTAAATAGAAATCTAAAGGGGGAGTTTCAAGTGCTCATCAAATATTCCTTAAATGTTGTGAGAGCACCTGCTTCCAGCATGTCCTCAAAGATGTCTGACTCTTACCTTAAACTCTGCCTTCCTGTGGTCTAACTAACAACCTTCCCATGCTCCTCAGAATTTAATATAATCTATTATATTTTCCATCAATCTTCTCTGTTTGAAGTCCTTTCTCATATTTGAAATGTTCCATCCAAGGCAACCTTCTGGATATATCTGTGCAATTATATCCTTCCCCTAATAGAAAGGATGGAACTTTGCACAGTACTCCAGTGGTGGCCAAATTATAGAGTTGTGGCACAACCTCGATGCTTTTATGCTGTCCCAACTAATAGAAGCAACTATCCAATATGCCTTCTTAACCAGCCTTTTCTACCAATACAAATATCTTCTGAGGTCCTTGGATTCCTGACAGGCACCAAGGTAAAGGTACTTTTAGGGTCATACCATTAAGTGTGTATATTCTAACCTTACTATACTTCCCACAATGCATTATTTCACATTTTTCAAGATTTTACAACTCTACAAATCTTTAGTAAGACCACTCTTAAAGTATTGTGTTCAGTTCTGGACATCTCATTATAGGAATGATGTGAAAGCTATGGAAAGAGGGCAGAGGAGATCTACCAGGATGAGATCTGGGTTGGGAAATCAATCTTATGTGCCAAGGTTAGAAGAGCTGGGGGCCTTTCACTTTGGAGCATAGAAGGATGAGAGGAGACTTGATAGAGGATCTACAAGATTATGCAGTGCATAGATAGGGTGGACAGCTAGCACCTGCTTCTTAGGGCAGGATCAGCAAACATCAGAGGACATAAGTACAAAGTTAAGGGATTGAAGTTTAGGGAAGAATCAGAAGTAAATGTTTTTACACTGAGAGTTGTGGGTTCCTGGAATGCCTTGCTGGGGTTGGTGGAAGCTGAAATATTGGGGGCATTTAAGAGACTCTTAGATGGACATATGGGTGAGAGGAAAAATAGAAGGTTATGGGGTAGGGAGTGTTTAGTACTTTTTTTATATAGGAAGGGATATACTGGTTGGCACAACATCGAGGGCCAAAGGGCCTGCACTGTGCTGTATTGTTCTATTCTATTTAATTCTATTTGTCATTTCTCTGCCTATCTCACCAACTATAGTAAAATCCTCATTATCTGGAATTCAAGCAACCAGCAACCCCAAGGAATGGCAAAAAAAACCTCAGGGTAATAAATAAATAATGATTAAAAATAAATAATTTATTTTTAATGTTTGAAACTGTAAAAGTAAATGTTTTCTGAAGCAATACACAACACTTGGTGCAGATGGAAGCAAACATTCAGCCAGTGGAGCGCCCGGTTGTACCCTGGCCGCAGCAGCTGTTTGAATAAAGTTTTGTTTGAATAAAATGGTGTTGCCCAGGATGAAGAATTTGTTCGCTGCTGGGGTGATTTTCCCGAAGTGTCTTCCTAACCCTGTCACTAACATCCCTCTGTGATTTATTCCCCAGATCAAGGCTACTGCCACAAACAAATTCTTAGCCTTTAAATAGAGATTCAGATTTCTTTCATTTTCAGTAGATTAAACAGAAATCATTTTAGAACCAAGATTATAGTTGGAATTTTCTTTCATGATTAATACTATATTCTCTATTGAAAAGGAATGTTTATTATATGCAAACTTCAGCTTCAGCTTCAGCTGGAGATGGAATGATGGTGAAATTGAGGACAGTTCCCACTCCTTTGAAGGTAACAATAGATATTTAACAATTAAATAAATTAAAAAATAAGATTGCATAAACACAGGTTGGATTATAAGTGTGATTATGTAAACATAACCATATTTTTTCATCATGCAATTTGTATTTATTTATTGTTCCTGAGAAATCATTCTACGCTTTAACTGTTCTGCTAATTATCTCTCAAAAATAATGGACCTGACATTGTAGGAAACCTTTGGTGAATCTGTGGCCTACAAATAATATTAGTCTGAAAAATGCTTTGTTCATACATTACAGACTTGATGTATTCTGCAATAGGTCAGAGGATGAATAATTGATTATTTTCCCTTGACTAGATTGGCTGAGAAAACTTCAAATGGACCTTTAGGGGAATAAAATTATATTTTATTTTATTTCAAGTTCTTATTGTGGAAAAAATATTAGATTAAGTTTAAGTTATCGTTGAACTATTAATTCAGATTTTAGTTCATAATGATAATATAAAAGCGTGTAAATATATTTTATAATTTTTTCTTATATTTGGTTTTTAAATCTTATTTCAGTTTTAATGTTTTTGTTTAAAGGATTAGATTTCTCTGAATGTTTCAGAAACATATCAAATATTCAGATGATATCCTTTGAAAATCTTTGACAATTTTTGTTGGCAGGTTCATTTAGGTTGCCTTGCTTGATTTAAATACATGAAAGATCTTTTTGTCGCACAGCACATTGCAACTAAGGAATCTTCCCAGCAGTTTCTGGAAATATCTGTTGCAAAGATTTCTGGAACTAAGTGAATAATTTGTATTGCGAGTGTTAGAGAGGAGAGAACACTCATTTCTACTCACTAACTGCACATTCTAAGCCAATATTTTGCTTGTTTTATTCTTGTATTTTTCCCAATATGCAATCTGGGTTTAAATATCCAGACCCAACATTTGCCATTTCCCTAAATATAGATCATAACAGAGTTTATTCATACTTTATTACAAAACTCAGTATCATTTGGAAAATCAAAAGAACTGTATGGCTATGTTAGACTTTTTTGCACATCTATGTACTGGTATATTACAGAAGCAAAAACTTGGGTGAAAAGAGATTGGTAAGATAAAGAGGAGCAAATATTGGGAACTAAAACCGTAACTGAATAATGAGTGAGCTTTAATGAAGACTTGGGATATAGGATAAGTACATTCCCATAAAGGAGACAGATGGAAGAATCAAATCCAGATCTATTTGGATAAAAAGAGAAATAGTAAAAATGACAAATGAGAATGGGAAGGTGAGTGATTCATATCAGAGGAACGCGCCCAGCATGAACTAAGCTGAATATTGTTAGCTGAGGGATAAAATGAAAAAGACACTATACGAGAATGTAGACAGTATGAGCAGTCAATGAAAGATAAAATAAAAGGAAATCAATAATCTTCTTTAAGCTTGTAAATAGTAAGACCCTGCAGTGCATAGAAGTAACAATGATATAGGTAACAAAAAATGCGATTTTAAGGAGTCAGGAAAATAATTGAGAATCAGGACTTGAAAGATAATAGTGACTAGATTATTCCCTGTACCACATGCCAATACACAGAAAAATAGATGCTTTGCACAGGTAAGTGAAGGGCTGGAGAGATGGGGTAAAAGAGACGGCTTCAGACTTCTGGGGTATTTGGACCCATCCTGGGCATTAGTCTGTCAGGCTAGATGGTTTACATGTCGATAAAATTGGGACAAATTTGGCAACAGAAGAAAAAAATGTGCAGAAAGGATTGAAAAGTACTGATGGAAGAAAATATTGCAGTGCCAGGGAGAGGGAGTACCCTGTAATGATTTAGGATAGAATATATCTGTGTAGAATTAAGAAATTTCAACATAATATTGGAACAATCAACTGGGAGTTGTGCTGTGGGGTAAACTTGGAAGGAAATGGCAGAGTTGGTGAAAACCATAGAGCTATAATGGGAGACTTCAAATGTCAATGAATGGGATAGCAATTCAATAAAGGGCAAAGGTGAAGGGGATGTGTGTTCAGGAAAATTGATCAGTGTTTCTAGTCCATCAAGGAAGATACATTGCTCAGCTTGGTTTTGGGAAACAAGCCATGCCAAAACTGGAGCAAATATCAATAGAGAAATATCTCAGAAACAGTAATCATAATATTGTAAGATTCAGAAAAGCTATGAAAAAAATTGTAGTCAAAATAATCAGATAAAGAAGGGTCAATTTCAATAGGATTAAAACAGAGGGAGAAGATTAATGATCACTTTGAAAGGTAGGGATTAATCAGAGACAGCCCATGTCACTTTATCGAGGGCAGATCTTGTCTGATGAATTTGATTGAATTCTTTAAAGTGGTAACAATAGAACAATGAGGGCAGAGTAACAGTAGAGCAGTAATAAGATCCTATGTGGAAAACTTGTTCAAAAAGTTAGTCAATGGGATTCACTGCAAGTTGGCAAACTGGCTTAGCAATTGAAAAGAGAGAACAATGGTAGAGCATTGGTTTTGTGATTGGATAAATTGGTGCTGCAATACTTTCTAATATATGTGAATGACTTAGGTGGATGTGGGAGGCAAGGTCAATAAGTTCACAGATGACATGAGGATTGGAGGTGTCATTGATACTGTAGAAATCAGACTACAGAGAGCTATTGAAGTCTTTGAAATGATCTGAAAAATGGCAGATGGAATTTAATCCAGACAAACATGAGATGATGTATTTTGGGAGTTCTAATGAGGCTATGTCATGCATCATAAATGGTAGGGTCTTCGTGGAATTGAGGAAAAGAAGGATCTTGAGGTGCATAGATATTTGAAGTTGGTAGTACAGATGGATAACATGGTTAGGAAGGCATATAGGATGCTTGCTGTCGTTAGTTGGAGCACTGAAGACAAATGTAGGGAAGTTATGCTTCAAGTTTTTAAAACCTTAGGCAGACTTTAGCTGGAGAACTGTGCGAACATTTGATCACCATGTTACAGGAATGATGTAAGAGCACTGGAGAGAATGCAGAGAAGATTCAATAGGATGTTGTCTGAGATAGGGTAGATGATAAGAAACTTCCTCCTATTTCAAAACTGGATAAAACTAGAGGACATTGGCATAGGGTAAAGGGGGAGTGATTTGGATGGGATGTAGAGCAAAACAGTACAGCACAGGAACAGGTCCTTTGGCCCATGATGACTGCGCCAACCACGATGCTAAATTAAACTAAACTCTGCTGCTTGCATGTGAAACATGTCCCCCTGTTCCCTGCACATTCATCTGTCCATCATATCTACTTCCACCGCTGCAACTGGGAATTTGTTCCATCATCTATCACTCGATGTAAAAGCTCTTGTCCCACACATCTGCTTTAAACTCCCAACCCCTTCTCACCTTAAATGCATGTCCTCTAATATCTGACATTTTCACCCTCAGACACGGTCTTAAAAAAAAATTACACAAATGGCGAGGTCCTGTATTGCCTGCCAAAAAGCAAAGGTTCAGCAGCATACTAAGGCATCACTGCAGTCCTTCCCAAAGTTACTCAGCGCTTTGCTCATATTTACATGGACATAATTTGTCCACTTTGTGTTTCAAGAGGATACCATTATCTTTTTACTGTAATAGACAGGTTTACGTGGTGGCCTGAGGCCATGCCTATGGTAGATGCTACTGCAGACACTTGTGCTCGAGAATTCCTCAGTTCTTGGGTGTCTTCTTTTGGTTTACCTGCGCATGTTACTTCGGATAGAGGACCACAATTTACTTACTCGCTGTGGACGACCTTGTCTCACTTGCTCAGTACAACAATTCGTCATATGAATACCTATCATCCTCAGGCCAATGGAATGGTGGAAAAATTTCATCTCAAGTTGGCCTTGATGGCTCGGTTAGAGGGCCTGAACTGGGCTGATGAGCTGCCCTGGGTATTACTGGGCATTAGAACCGCTCCAAAGGAGGATCTCCAAGCTTCATCTGCGGAGCTCATGTGCGGCATACCGTTGATGGTCCCAGGGGAGTTCGTCCCCTGCCATTCAAACTCCAGTGATGATTCTAAGGAACTATTGAGCAGGATAAGGAAGACTATAGGAAAATTGACCCCTATATCACCATCATCACATGGAGAATACTCTTCTTTTGTGTCCGAAGACCTCAAAAACTGCAAATACGTCTTCATCTGAAGGGGAATGCTTGGTCAACTTTTACAGATGCCCTACTAAGGGCCTTATTGGATACTCAGACAAACTAGATTAACTAGTATTTTGGATGTTGGAGGGAAGCCAAAGTCTTTCACTATTGACAGGCTTAAACCAGCTCATGTGGACAAGTGTTCCCCACTGCAGCAGCCAACAGTCTGTCACAGAGGTCGACAATCTAAAAGACAGACAAACCTTTCCAGGGGGTGGGGCATATAGTGGCACTATGATGGTACTACAACTCCCAGGAGGCATTGAACCAGCCTTGTGATGACAGTGCTTGATGATGTCAGTGCGTGTCAAGCGCGTGATTTGGACTTTTAAAAGGTTGCGTGGGTGATGAAGAGTAAATCCGTTTGATTCACTCTAGAAATGCTTTGTGTGGTTACTTTGTCATGTTCACTGCGATTCCACTGGCGACAGTCACCAGCGACAGTCATACAACTATCTGGATGCGTTGGTTGGGTTTCACAGGTGCTGCCATAATGTTCTTTCATGGCTTCCCACTCAATTGCAGAAGGTGGAACATAAACTGCTGTGATCAGTTTGGCTGTGAATTTCCTGGGTAGATTGAAAGACCTGTGCCTCACCATTAAGAACTTTATCTGTGGTGAGCAGTGAGCCCTTACTATTGAGATGCTAATAAACCAGTAAAACCTCTGTCATATCTCCCCTCAGTCTCTGACCCACCAGAGAAAACAATCTAAGTTTGTCTTGTCTCTCCTTATAGCTCATACCTTCTTATCCAAGCAGCCTCCTGGCAAATCTCTTCTGTATCTTTTCCAAAACCTACACATCCTTCCTGTAATGGAATGATCAGAATTAGATGCAATACTCTTAATACATCCTCCAATCTTTTATGTAACTGCAATATGTATTATTTTGGAGTGAGATTTTCTTCACTCAGAGAGTTGCAAGTACCTGGAGTTTACTGTCTGTGAGAATTGTTGAAGCAGCGTTGTTGCAATAATCTAAGAGTGTATAAATGTGCATTTGAATTGCTTGGGCACAGGTAGCTTTTGTCCAAGTGCTGGATGATGTGATTAATACAAAGGGATGAATGAATTTGACAGAAAAGCCTGTTTCCATATTATATGGTTCTAATCTGGATAGATTAGAAATGGCAACATGGATTTGTTTAATGAAAATTATGTCGAACTGACATTTTTTGATGAAGTAAAAGAGTTGATAAAGGAAATTAAGTTGATGTTACATATGTGGACTTTTGATTGGAAGAAGGACAGGAGACAATATAAAGTAAAGCAGACATTTCCAAAAAGTGGGTACAAAAGTAGAGCGATCTCAGGGTATTCTTCATAGTTCTTTGAAAATGGCAAGGCAGGTTTAGAAAGTAGTTAAAATCATGTAGGTTCTAGGCTTTAGAAAAGGAGACATAGAATATCAGAGCAAGGAATCATGGAGAACTTGAACACTGGTTCAGCCATAATTGGAGCATTCCATCTAGTTTTAGACATGACTTTATAAAACATTTTTAAAAACACAGCATGAAAATTATGGAAAGAATGCAGAATAGATTGAACAAAATGATTCAAGGAATGAATGACTTTCATTTAATGAAATTACTGGAGAAGCTGCGGTTCTTGGAAAAGAAAGATTGTGAGAAGATCTAAAAGATATAATTCAGAATAAGAATCAGGATTTGTTGTCATGAACAAGTCATGAAATTTGGTGTTTTGTGGCAGCATCGTAGTGGAAACATACATATTATAACCATTTTATGACATTACTATAAGAAATAGCAGATCTTTAGTCTATTAATTATTCAGGAATCTGATGGCAGTGGAGAAGAAGCTGTCCTTGTGCTATTAAGTGCTTGTCTTTGGGCTCTTGTACCTTTTTTCCCTGATGGTAGCAGAGTGAAGAGGACATGACCTGGGTGGTGGGGATCTTTGAGGATAGATGCTGCCTTTTTAAGACACTGGCTCGAGAGACTATCCTCAACAATGAAAGATCAGTGACTGTGGAACTTAAAGAGAAGATGATTGCCAAAGAGCAAATAGTGAATTGTAGGAAATAGAATTTACACAGCAGGTGATTTGAGATTGGAATGCAATGTTAGGAGTAATAGTGGAAGCAGATTCAATTGAGGTATTCAAAATGGAGTTGGATAAATTAATGAAATTAAATAATTTGTAGAGCTATATGGGTTACTCTTACATTCATCCAGAAGAGACATGTCAAGCTGAAAGAGCACTTTCCATTCTGTTGCCAATCTGTGATCTGTGAGGGCAGCATGCCTTTACAGAGTAAGTGATTGGGACTGGGATTCTAATCCCACACTGTCTGTAAGGAGTTTGTACATTCTCCCTGTGTCTGCCTTGGTTTTCCCACGGGGTTCTGGTTTCTTCTCACTGTTGAAAACATACTGGGAGTGTATGTCAATTGGGTGGTGTGGTGAACTGCTGAACTTCTGATTACCTGGATCTGCCCTGTTCCGTGACTTTACCTGTGGCCCCCTCCCTCTTTGACCTTTTATAAAGTCTCTAACACCTTGATCCTTCTCCAGAAAGCTCGGGTCATGGCACAGGACAAGGTCCCTGTCCATTGTGAATAAAAACCTATAAATCAGTGAGCCAGTCTCAGCCTCTCGGGTTATTTACTGCGCGACAATTTTATTCATAATATTTTTGTTTGCGTCACCAATAATGGACCAACTCCTGAAACTTGACAAGCTGGACATCGACCCTCAGTCGCCTAATGCCTCAGATGGCTTTGAACTTTCGCTATGCTGTTTCAAGGTCTTCCATCAAAATTCAGCCGGCATCATGGCCACTGACTCAGTCTGCATCTTTTCTTCTCCTGGGTCAGACCTTGAATGTTCCCAATGATTAGGAAAGCCATGGATAGACTCAAGGCACAATACAGGGAGAAAATTGACAAGGTAAATGGCAGGCACATGCTGGCCACTGAAAGAGAGTGACCGGGCAAAATTGGACAATGACTTCCTTCAACTCTACGGGGACTTGCATGGGCGTGCAACTTCCAGGTAGTATCAGCTGCCCAAAGCATGGAAGACATGATCTAGGATGCCTATGTTGCAGGCATCAGGTCCAACTACGTGCACCAGAGGTTACTCGAATAAGTTAGACTTAAAAGGGGCAATTGATCTTGCGAAGTCGCTGGAGATCGCCCTCCGCAATGCGGAAGCATACTCTGCGAACGGGTCCACATGAGGATCGCTATCTGGGACGTAGGATTACAGGCCACTGGTCTGCTACTGCGCCCGATTAACGAGCCAACCACAGCCACCGTCTCCCAGGAACACCTGAAGTGCTACTTCTGCAGCCAGGCAAAACACCCCCAAAAACGCTGCCCAGCGAGAGGCACGACATGCTCCAAGTGCAGGAAGAAGGGTCACTACACAAGGATATGCCAATCAGAGCCCTCCAGCCTACCGTGTGTGCAGCATGGCAGCCGCTATCTTGAATGTCAGCATCTTCCGGGAACAACCATGCTGCGACATGGGGGCCGCCATCTTGGACACTGCCGGCTTCAGGGAGACCCACACCACCACGTGGGTGCTGCCATCATGCCTCCAGATGGCGAGTCAGTGCGGGTCAGACCACAAACCAACCCTGGCCTCAGTGGTGCTTACAAAGAACAGCCCTCACCAACTCGCCTACTCCATGATGGGCATCTCCATCAACGATGAGGTGACTAAATGCTTTTTTGATAACAGGAGCACCAAGAGCTTTATTCATCCTGACAATGTCTAATGTTACTCCCTTGAGGCAAAACTGGTCGCCTACAAAGTTGCCTGAGCCTCTAAGTCTCACTCTGCAGAAACCTGCAGCTACACTATGGTGACACTGACTGTGCAGGGCACAACGTATAGAGTCTTTAAGCTCCTCATTATGCCGCAGCTCTGTGCGCCAGTACTATTGAGGCTAGACTTCCAGTGCCACTTAAAGAGTGTCACTATGTAATATGACGGCCCTCTCCCACCCCTCACAGTTGGCAACCCGCAGTTCCTTAACCAGCCATTCTCCCCCCCCTTTCCCCCCACTGGCCCAACCAACCCTGCAGTCTCTCCACCCTTTGCATCAACCCCCTCTGCTGTTCGCCAACCTCACCCCCAACTGTAAGCCAGTCACCTCAAAAAGCAGGCAACTCAATGAGGAGGATGGGACGGCATTTATAAAGGTGGAGGTACAATAATTGAGGGGATTATTGAGGTCAGCACCAACCCCTGGACAGCTTAGGTAGTGGCGGTCAAGTGTGGGGGTAAACGCAGAATGGTAATTGACTCTAGTCAAATTATTAACACGCAGCTCCCCTCTCTCGCATCACGGATATGGTCAACCAAATTGCCCAGTATGGGGTGTTCTCCACAACAGACCTGAAATCTGCCTACCACCAACTCACCATCTGCCCTGAGGATCACCAGTACATAGTTTTTGAGGTGGACGATCGACTCTACTACTTCTTAGGGTACCCTTTGGTGTCACCAATGGTGTTTCCATCTTCCAACTGGAGATGGACCGGATGTTAGACCAAACAACCTACATACCACCTTCCCATATCTGGATAGCATCATGATCTGCAGCCTCAAACTTCAAAACCATGACGCGAACTTCGAAATTCCTCTCTACTGCCAAACAACTGAGCCTGACCTACAATAAGTGTGTTTTCCTCATTATCCGACTAGCAATCCTTGGCTGAGTCATGGAGAATGGGGTCATTGGCTCCAACCCCGAACTAATGCGGCCTCTGCTAGACCTCCCCCTTCCCCACAACCTCAAGGCCCTGAAAAGGTGCTGCGGTTCTTTTCTTATTACGCCCAGTGGGTTCCAAATTATGCGGATAAAGCCTGCCCCCTTATCAGGTCCATTTCCTACTGCCTTACAAATGAAGCACGGGCAGCCTTCTGCTGCATAAAGGAGGACATTGCAAAAGCCACAACATATGCAGAGAATGAATCTGTCCCTTCCAGGTGGAGAGTGATGCATCCAATTTCCCACCGGCTGCCAGCCTTAATCAGGCAGGCCGCTCCCTTGCCTTTTTCTCCTGCACCCTCCAGGGTGCTGAAGTCCGACACCCCCCTATAGAGAAGGAGGCTCAGGCAATAGTTGATGCAGTACAGCACTGAAGGCACTACCTGGCCAGCAGATGTTTTACACTGTTCACAAAGCAACAGGCCATGGCATTCATGTTCAACAATAAACAGCGGGTAAGATAAAGAACTATAAAATTTTGAGCTGGACGATCAAGCTCTCCACCTACAATTATGACATCCTGTACCAGCCAGGGATGCTCAACAAGCTCTCAGACGCCCTGTCATGAGGGACATGTGCCAGCGTACAGGTGGATCACCTCAAAGCCTTCCACAATATGACCTCTGCCACCCCAGTATCACGAGATTTCATCCGCTTTATCAAATCTCAGAAACTGCCATACTCCATTGGGGATGTCAGAGACATGACCAGGGACTGCAAGGTCTGTGAAGAGTGCAAGCTGCACTTCTACCAACTAGACAGGGTGCATCTGAAAAAAGCCATGCACCCCTTCGAATGCCGAAGCATGGATTCAAGGGGTCCCTTCCCTCCACCAACTGCAATAAATACTTCCTCACAGTTATCGACAAATATTTGCGGTTCTCCTTTGCCATCCCCTGCCCTGGCATGGCCACCATCACTGTCATTGGGGCCCTGTGCAACCTGTTCACCCTGTTTGGGTACCTGTTGTACATCCACAGCGACTGGGGGTCCTCGTTTATGAGCGACGAGCAGCACCAGTTCTGCTGGCCAGGGGTATTGCTACCAGCAGGACCATGAGTTATAAACCCCAGGGGAATGGACAGGTAGAAAGAGAGAATAGTATTGTGTGGAAGGCCATCCTCCTTGCCTAAAGTCAAGGGAACTGCCTGTCTTTTACTGGCAGGAGGTCCTTCCAGAGGCACTCCACGCCACTCAATCTTTGCTATGTACTGCCACTAATGCTATCCCTCAAGAATGAATTTTCTCCTTCCCCAGGAAATCTTTGTCGGGGACTACTCTATCCTCCTGGCTGATGTATCCAGGCCCAGTCCTGTTACAAAAACACGTGAGGGGTCATAAAACTGACCCCCTGATAGAAAGGCTTCAGCTCCTCCACACAAACCCCCAATGCCTATATGTGGCCTACCCAGATGGGTGCAAGGAAACTTTCTCCATGTGGTACCTCATGCACTCACGGGCTCTCAATCAGCACCCCCTCCCTCCATGGACATGCAATATGTATCATTGCACCCTCCCCCCCACCCCAGTCACTCTTACCAAGCCATCATGCCCCCAGCAGATCGACCCAGCACTGGGGTATGGAATTGTATAAGTTAGGATGACCACAATTGATACTTTAGATTGCTTCAATAGTTTGATCTTCCCATAAACTGCTGGTGCAAATGGCATACAAACTGGTTTAAAAAAAAACATTACTGGGTCCAACAAACCCAGACACAAGGCATCAGAAGAGTTGCTTACCGTATATGTCTAAGACGGTATTTGAACCTTAAAAAATGTCACCACAAAACCAGGGGTTGTCTTATACACCAAGTATAAAATCTTAACCTTAATATCCTGCAGTATAGAATGCCCCATGGCGATGGAGAACAACATAAGACACTCACATAACTCCTATGGTTATTCCACTAATTTAATTTTAATGAAGTTTGCATTTGGGAAGCTGTGTTAATAATAATGTAACATTAAAACAATATAAATGTATTATAAACCCATCTAACATACTTTAAAGTAATAGAACAGCAAATGAAGCCAACAGTCGCCATTTGCAACAGTTGATGAACAGTAAACCTTAAGCCAGGCTCTCAGGGTGTGTTCTGTTTATACTGCCTCATCGGGCCAATCACAATAAATCTCGCAGTGACCAGTTACCAGTACTTTAAAACTTTTAAAGACAGAGTTTCTTGAAAAGGCTCAAGTTTTCACTAATGTACAATGAGAGGTGACATTGCACACTAGCTGATTCATGTGCTCATGGACCACTACTCACAGTCTGTGAGCAGTATCAAAATGGATATGTTGTATCAAGAAATAAAATATGCATTTTTACACGTAAGTGGACTGAAGACAACTAAGAGCACAGCAAAGACTTCAAAGCTACTGCTTCATGATGTTATTGTTTCCTGAAAAGAAATTATCTAGTACTGAGGCATAAAACTAAAAGAGTGCAGAAATTACCAGCAGATCTTGATGTTAAAATTATTAATTTCTATTGCTACAAAATAAACACAATTATTGATTAACCAACATCTGAAACATGGATGAAATGCTGATGGATTTGGTTGGTAAAGGGCTATTGGGGCAGCAAGTTCTTAGTGGTAAGTGCCAGATGAGGTCATCTTATACACTGAGTTTAGCTCAAAACCTACATTTTCAGTGGAAATTCTGGGGATCATCTTATACAACCAGTTGCCTTTTATACCGACATATATGGCAAACTGACTGAACAGCTGGAATCCCCTGCCACCCAGCCCAATGGTGCAAAGCACCAGAATCTAACTGAAGAAATTGCAGATTTTGTGGATGGATTTCTAGCATTGCAAATTTACTTAAGTTATTCAAATGATTTGTTTATTATCATATGTGTGTGCTCTCTGGGCAAGTTAACTCCTACAGCAGATGGTAGAATTAGAATAAAATAAACAAATAAATAAAACTACAGTACAAGGAGTAGTTTTACAGTAAGTCAAATAGTGAAGACTATAAAACAAAGTACAAGAATACAGCGCAAGGTACACAATATAGTAAAGTACAGTTAAAAAGTAGTGGAAGGGCATCATCTTTTGCCAAAGTGAAATCCACTTACGAGTCTAATAATAGAAGAGATCTGGAATTAGAGATGTTGTGGATATGCAGAGAATGTGAATATGAATGGATACTAAGAAGTGGGAAGAATAAAGGAACCTTGGAATACATGACCTCAGGTCCTTAAAAGTAGCAGACCACATCAATAAGATGATCAAATAATTTAAAAGCCTCATTAATTTCCTGTAGTTCATAAGAGATCCTATTAGTTTCTGTTTCAATTGTATTGATCGTACAGGAAACCTGTTCTGTTTTCAATTGCCAAGATAGGACTTTATGAGCTCTTTTCCCCAGCTCATAATACTTTTGTCTTGTTCTCATTATTGCTTTTTCTATCTTATATGTTTGTAAGGAATTGTAAAATTCAAGCATTTTACTAATTAGTACCCTTTGTTTTTGTTCTGAGCTTCTTAACTGTAAGTCCTTCTCCAAATGATATTTCTTTTTCTAATTTATCTACCTCCCTTGTGTATTTTTTTTAAATTTTTGAAGTATAACTAAAAATTTGACCTCTTAGATAAGCTTTTAAAATATCCCATGCACTGGCAGCCGAGGGGTGGGCCTTCACTTTCAAATCATCCCTTAATGTCGGCCGACTATGAGTCCCGGAGGCCCACGTTGAGATGGCGTTGGATGCTCTCTACCTTGGGGATGAAGCCTGTGGGCTGAGAAATGCATCAGGAATGTCATGATGTCACTTCTGGTTTCAGAATGACTAAACCCAAAGTAGCTTAAAAGTGGTCTAAAAAAGAGATTAAAACAGTTGTTTTCTGATTACAACATGAGTCAGTGTTTTCTTTTTCAGTTCTGCCTTAAAAGGTGCCACATGGTGACCCTGACACAATGGCCCATTGGCACTGAGCACAGTTGCCATTTAGCTGCCAGTGTTCTGGCCACACAGACCATTTGCGTGATTCATTCAGGTGGATGCACAGTTCAACCTCTGCAATATCACCTGTGAGGCTACAAAATTTTGGCATGTCCTTGCATTGCTAGATGAGGAGACGACCACTAAAGTTGAACTTTTCCTAAGCAATTATCCAGCAGGAGGTCAGTACGAGGCTTTCAAGGCCCACATCCCATCAACTTTCACCATGACTGAGCTGGAGAGAGGCATGCGTCTCCTACGTCTAGATGAACTTGGGGACAGGTTCCCCTCTGAGCTAGTGACTGAAATGCTCATGCTAGCCAACAGACACTCCAAGTGCCTAATGTTCAAGGCCGCATTCTTAGAACGCCTCCCTTGCGATATCACCTTGTTCCTGTCCAACACAGACTTTTCTGACCCTCAGGCTGTGGCAAACGAAGTGGACAGATAAAAATTATGTCACAACAGTCCAATAGGCAGCCTCATCCGACAGCCCAACTACCTCATCCATTTTGACAACCACCACAACCCCAAGAGAGGCAGGAGGGTCAAAAGGCAAGTAGTGGGACAGGTGGTGTTTCTATCACAGGAGGTGGGGTCAGAACACCCACTGTTGCATCCCACCATGCACCTAATCATTTGACACCAGGGAAACAGCATCGCCTGCCGCCAGTAATGGCTGGGGTGGTTGGCAAACACACAGGCCTCTTCTGCACTGTTGACCGAATCTCCGGATGGAGGTTTGCCACCAGTAATGGCTGGGGTGGTTGGCAAACACACAGGCCTCTTCTGCGCTGTTGACCGAATCTCTGGACGGAGGTTTTTAGTTGAATGGGAGCCGAACGCAGCATCCTGCCACTGAACGTCTTTGATCGAGAAGCCCTGACTAGTAGCTACTGCACCAGATCAGATAGTTTCTGAGAAGAGCCAACACTGTCCTCAATTTCTTTAACAATCTCAAGAAGAATGGCCTCAAAATCCAGAAGGAGGTGTGTGCAAAAGAATGATTAGATCAATTAAGAAAATTCTTAATTCCATTTTGAATAGTCCCATACTCAATGATGACAATCTACACAGTATTGTGTGAAATCGAAGCTATTGTAAATAGTCACCCAAAAACTAAAATTGAGACACTTACACCAAATCATCTCTTATTTCTTAAATCTAAACTTTTACTGCCTCCAGGTCAATTTCAGAAAGAAGATATTTCTGTGAGTCACAAATGGAAACAAGTGAAGTTTATTGCTGATTTATTTTGGAAAAGATGAATTAAAAAATAGCTTTCATTATTACAAGAACAACAAAAATGGTCTAAAGTTAAACTTGATTTTGTATGCGGAGACATTGTAATTATCATGGATGATTCTGCACCAAGAAATTCTTGGTTGCTGGGGAAAATCATGGATACAGTTCCAAGACAAGACGTCACTTCTGGTTTCAGAATGGCCAAACCAGAAGTGACTTAAAAGTGATATAAAAATTAGATTAAAACAGTTCTTTGCTGATTACAATGAGTCAGTGTTTTCTTTTGCAGCTCTGCCTTAAAAGATCCCACATCCCATATTAAACATATATTGGGATAAAATGACAGTTAGTTTCACACAAGATTCCAATATGCCTCCAAGCAAAATCACAAAATTCAGATCTTCTCAACAGCATTAAATTGAAGCACCACCTATATACCATATCCTGTTTATCAGATATAGCAATTGATAACAATAGAGGAGAATGGTCTGACAGGATCCTCGTCTTATACTCAATTTCCATGGTTCTATCCCATAAATGTGCAGATAGTAACAATAAATCTATCCTGAAGAATGAATCATGTCTATTAGAGTAAAATGAATAGTCTCTTTTGTCTTGGATGTAATTTCCTCCAGACATCCACTAAATTCAGTTCTCTCATTGAAACTAGGGTAGCTTCAGCCATCCTTGTCCTGGCCACAGCTCTTGTTGACTTATCCAAAACTGGATCCAAACAAGAATTGAAGTCCCCTGCTACTATTATATTTTGATATGCATCTGCCAATTGAAAAAAAAGTGTCTTCCATAAACCTTTCATCATCTAAATTTGAAGTGCACAAATTTAGCAAAGTCCAAGGTTCAGAAAATATCTGACAGTGTACCTTAACATATCTAGCTGCTGGATCAGTTGTCACTTCTATATTAAGGTTGCCATTCCCACTCCCCTTGCTTTAGAATTAAAGGATGATGCTATGACCTGGCCCACCCAATCTCTTTTCAATTTCTGATGTTTGTTATCAGTGAAATGTATTTCCTATAGGAAGCCCAGGTCTACCCCCCAGTTTCTTTATATGAGAAAGTATTTTTTCCTTTTAAGAGATGTTAATAAAATAGATGATTACTTGTTATGATTGGCTTTGCCTAATTTAGATTTGACTGAACTGAAGGAATTGAATGCACCCTTTACTCAAATTGAAATAGAGGAGGCATTGAATTGACTTCATATTAATAAATCCCCCGGTGAAGATGGCTTTCAACTTGAATTTTACAAAGAATTTAAGGACTTATTAATGCCTCTTTTTATTAAGGTATTAAATCAGGCAGTCAAAATGCACATTTTGCCAGAATCCTTCTCAACAGCAATAATAACCGTGATTCCTAAGAAAGATAGGGATCCATTGAAACCGTCATCATATAGGCCAATTTCTTTGTTAAGTACAGATTATAAAATACTAGCCAAAGCCTTGGCAAATAGATTGGCAAAATATTTGTCTAAATTTAAAAATATGGATCAACCTGGATTTTTGAAGAAAATGCAGTCAGCAGATAAAAATAATGATGTGAATTTTGTGTGGCAGTTGCTTTGGATGCAGAAAAGCCCTTTGATAGATTGGAGTGGGACTTTTTATTTAAACTATTGGAGAAATTTTGGTTGGGTCAAAATTTTATATATTAAATTCGAGCTCTATATAATGAACCAAAGGCTAGAGTTGTGACCATGGTCAAATATCTTCGACATTCCCATTATCTAGGTTTAGTAGGTAAAGATGTCCACTATATCCAGCCCTCTTCATATTGGCCATAGAACCTTTAGCGGAAACTATTTAGCAGGATCCAAACAGTAAAGGGTGTAGAGTGAACCAAGATCAGCCTCTTTGCAGATGGTGTATTACTATATCTGACAGAGCCTGTGACTTCTCTACAAAGACTGCATTTGCAATGGGAAGATTATGGGAATGTTTCTGAGTATAAAAATAAATTGGAGTAAGAATAAGATTATACCTTTTATGGACAGGGACAGAATGTAAAAGAAACACAAAATTCAGATGGCCAATAAATGGCATTAAATATTGGGGATCAAAGTAGATAATGATTTTTTTAAAAACTTGTATAAATTGAACTATCTCCCCTCACTTAAGAAAGATGAAGAAGATTTAAGCAAATGGGTAATTCTCCAAATAACATTGATTGGAAAGGTAAACTGTATTGAAGTGAAGGTATTCCCACATCTACACTTTTCCAGACTCTTCCAATACCATTAGTGCAGAATTTTTCTCAAAACTTAAATAAATTAATTCAGAAATTTATTTGGAAAGGTAGGTTAGCTAGAATCTCCATAGAAAAATTAATTTGGAAATATCATATGGGAGGTTATCAAATCTCAACTTTCAAATATTGGGTGGCCCAGATGAAATTTGTCTCTACCCTTTTTGATGGAAGAGACAAGCCTTCATGGATGGAAATTGAACTGCACAAAGTCAGACAGAGAGTGGCAGAAGTCTTTATATACAAATGGGATACTAAATTTATTTCTGTTTGAAAAATAGGCACCGTTAATAAAGCATATTTTGAATATATGGCACAAATTGAATAATATAATTAATTTAAGGAAAAAGATAACTCCAAAATTGCCCTCAATTCAAAATAGAATAATTCTTTTAACTTTGAACAATTTAATTCTACATGCCTAGTGCTGAAAAGGGATCAGATATGCAGAAAATTGCTATGTAAAAGGGTAATTAATGTCATTTAAATAGTTAAAAAATAAATACAATATCCATTATAATACAATCTTCTGCTACTTTCGATTGAGAGCTTTTTTTAAAGATGTGTTAGGATTGACTATTATCTTTACCAGAATGCAGTGAAATGGAGATACTAATTTGAAAGGGGATCATAAAGAAATTGACAAGAGCAATGTACTTTATACTTCATTCAGTCACTCCTAAGCAGGACTTGTATGAATCCAAACAAAGATGGGAATCAGACTTGAAGACCTGGTCTGATTATGTCATGATTGCATGACTAATACTATTAATGTAAGATATAGACTGATGCATCAGCTATATCTTACCCTGCAGAAATTGCATAAATGAAATTCTAATGTATATGATAAATGTTTTAGATGTGGGGAAGAATCAGGTACATTCTATCTGACCATGCTCTAAACTGAAACCCTTTTGGGAAAATTTAAGAATTTTATTAAACCAGATTATTGGGAAGTAATTGCCACCAAGTCCGGAATTGTTTCTTCTAGGAAATATTATGGACGTAAAACCTAAAATGAAGTTGTCCAGGTACCAATTAGAATTGTTTAAGATTTCATTGGCAGTGGTCAGGAAATGTATAGCACTTACCTGGAAGTCTGATTCCCTTCTGGACATAGACTGATGGAATGCAGAAATGCATAGTTGTGTTCCCCTGGAGAAAATTACAATTTAAGGAAAAAATACAATATGTTTTTGCAGGCATGGCAGTCATACAAACAAATACAGGTTGAATGCTTTGAGCACTCATACTATGATTTTTTTAAAAATCCTTTTCCCATATTTGAGATCTAGATAGAAAAAAAACTGGACTTTCTGAGCTGGATTTTGGATCCGAACAGTTCCTTTTTCTTTCTTTTTTTTCCTTCTTCTTTTTCTTCATTCTATTCCTTTATTATTTCTCTTTCTGTTCTTTTCCTTTTCTTTCCAAGGGCTTTTTGTTTGTAGGGAGGAGGAATCAGGTCCTTTCTTTTATGGAAATTTGAACAATCTATATCAATGATTCCTTTTCATTATTTTATATATTTGTGATAGTTAATTTTTGATACTTGTTTGATTATAAAACTAATATAAAAATTCCAAAAAAAATAATTAAAAAGGAAAACAGGTGCTTTCCTTTTTAGCCAGGACATAGAATTCAGAATAGGAAGGTAGGAACATAGTAACACTATGTAAAAAAATTTTGACTGTAGCTGAGTGATGCATGCAGCTCTGTTTACCACAATGCAGAAAAATGTGATTCCACTGGAAAGGATGGAGGAGATTGTGGCCCTTGTTTTCCTGAATGCTTCAAAAGAGTACTTTCCTCAGGTGTTTCATATTTTTCAGTCAAAGAAAATGTCATAAGTCAGAGTTAAACAAGAAAGTATGCAGATGCTGTGATTGTAGTTTAATACACAAAAGTGCTGGAGAAAATCAGCAGGTCAGGCTATGTATCTTCATGGTGAAGATACATAGCTAACCTTTTAGGCCTGAGCCCTTCATCAAGATATGAGCATAAAGCAGGTTGAATAAAAACATGAGGGAGAGGGGCAAGCGAGGATGAGCACAGGCCCACAGGCAAGAGCCCATAGATATGGGGGGTGGGGGTGCGCAGAAGAGCAAAAAGCTAGGAAGTAATAGTGGGAGGAGATAGCTCTCTGAACAGAAAGGGAAGGGGGTAAGGAGCTGGAGGAGAGCAGAGGGAGAGAGAGTGTGAGCGAGTGCACCTAATGGGATCAATGTTAATGCTGGAGATTGCTCAAGCGGATTATTAAGTGTTCTTCTTCCAATTCCTATTCAGTATGCCTCTCTATTGTTTCTCCTCAGTTTTGCAGTGCATGAGGCCATAAAAAGACATTGTGGGAGTGTGGTTTGGAATGAGAATGGTTGGCTGCTGAGAGTTTCCCTCTATTGCAGAGAGCAAAGCAAAGGTGCTCAATAAAATTATCTTCCAATGTGCATCTACAATGGGAGCACTGGATACAGTAGATTTACAAGTTAATTCTGCAGATTCTGCAGAATTCTACAGATTCACGTTAAATTTTACTTCACTTGGAAGGACTGTATGGGGTCCTAAATGGAGGTAAGGAAGGAGCTGTGGCTGGTCACAGGGATAGGTATCAAGCAGGAAATTAGTGGGAAGGGAGGAATGGAAGAGGGAGTCACAGAGGAAGCAGTCCCTGTGGAAGGTGGAAGGTGGAGAAGGAAAGATGTGTCTGGTAGCAGGATCATGTTTTCGGAGGCGGAAATTGCAGAACATGAAATGTTGGATGCGGAGGCCAGTGAGGTGTTAGGGTTAGGTGAGGACAAGGGGAATCCTATCCTTGTTGCATTTAGGCTTGGAGGTAGGGTGTGAAAAGTTGTAGGTGAGTTTGTAGAAAGTGTCTGTAGAGAGTTTGTCTCCTGAGATGGAGATAGAAAGATCAAGAAAGGGGAAAGTGTTGCCAGAGATGGACTAAGTGAATTTGAGGTCAGGGTCAAAGTTAGCAGGCAAGTAGATAAAGTTGACGAGCTCATCAAGGAGGCATGAGGCAGCTCCAATATAGATACATGTCCAATCTTGGTTCACAGACACCCACACTCTCCTCCCACACATAACCCTCCACCCCCACACGCACACACCCACACACACATCTACCTTTGCTGGAGTCTCACAATCTAGGGTTCTCTGCTCTCTATAGTTTTACTCCCCTGCCATGGGTCATGTTGGCTCTTTTTCATGGTTGGAGCACACAAAGATGGCTATTGCTGACTGTGGTCTTCATTGGATTTGGATATGCTGCTTGCTAACCAACAGTTGTTGCTACTCTGGCCTACTTATTGGGTTGGGGGAGAGTGGCACATTGATAATGACCCTGCTGACAGCTTCCAGCAATTTCTCTTGGCTTAACCAATTGGATGGCCAGATGGGAGGATCACTAATAGTCACTTCAAAAGATAATGAGTTTGGGGGAAGCTTTGAATGCAATGCTCAAAATGATGTAGGGATGGGAAACAGACATTCCATTTAGTCTGCCTCTGTTGTTTCTTCTTGGACCTATGCATAAATTAAATGTTCAATCAATAATTGATGAGCCTGCAGCATGAAAATGCTTGAAATACTCAAGGTTGAGCAGTATCTGCAGGAAAGGAAAAGTCAATGTTTGAGGCTAATTTTCATCAGAACAAAGATATCAGAACTGGTCAATCTTAGTCGAAGGAAAAGATTCGATAAGCTGATACTGTAAGAACAATGGAAGTTGAGGGCGGGGCAGAGAAAAAAACAGAGGTCCATTAAATTATAAACATAATTATGAGCAGAAAATATAGAAAGGACCTAAAACATCTCATGTCAAATTGAAGCCATCCGTTCCAGGCCATGAAATGTAGCACTTTTTCAGGACATTTGATGTCCATTGTCCTGTAGCTGATGGAGCACTATACATCATAAACAACTGTAGGAAAGACTACTTCTGAGTTACTGATGAGCAGATGGGCCAGAATCCATTCCTGTTTGATGATTTGATTAACACAGAGCATAACACTATTATATTTTCCAAACAAAGAAGCATAAGGAATAACTTGGGCCAAAGTTTGTGCTGGTCATTTTGAATGAGGTGATCCTGTACTTGCATGCAATGTTAATACAGTGAATCTGGTAGACTGCAGAGGACCAGTTTCTTCATCTTTGACCATAAGACATGGGCGTAGAATTAAATAATTTGGCCCTTCAAGTCTGCTCCACCAGTTGAATCATGACTGATGTATTGTTTTCCTCTCAAACCCAATTCCTTGTCTTCTTCCCATTACCTTTGACACCCTTACATAAAGAATCTATCAACCTCCGCTTTAAAAATACCCAATGTCTTGGCTTCCATTGCCATTTATAGCAACAAATTCCACAGATTCATCACCTTCTTGGCTAAAGAAGTTTTGCCTGGATGGTAGTCGCATGATAAAGCATCGATAAAGCCACATGAGACATTGTATGGGAGCATTCAACAAACATCTGCTATTCACATTGTATGGCACCTTACCACATACTCATTTCATTGCCGTACAATTTGAGCTGAATAAATCAGAATAGCAAGGAAACGAGAGTACAACTCCAATTATCCAAAATCAGATTCCCCAAAATCCTGTTATCCAAAATTTTTTTTTAAATTTCAGAAATAAGGATATACAAAATTTTTCTGGAACTGAACTGACCAGGGACATCGGGCTCCCAGCACTAGGAGCAGTGGACCTCGGACTCCTGTCGGCAGCAGCAGTGGACCTCAGACTCCTAGCACCAGTGGCAGCAGACCTCGGGGGTCCCAGGGAGGAGTGGGACCTTGGTTGGGAGGCGTGAGTGATTGGTGGTGGTCAGCATTTTTTTTGGTGAGAATTAAACATTATTTTAATGCTTAAAAAGCCTTCCCTTGTTGCTTGTTGTTGTTAAAACATTGATACTGTTGCTATTGGGCTGTTTTTAAAAAATGACCAGTTCTCTGAAAAAAAACCATTTATCCAAAATGGGCCCAGTCCCATCCATTTCAGACAATCAAAGTTGTATTGTACTAAATATTTTGAATATAAGATAAGAATATCAGTTTTACAGGTATTTTGTTGCACGGTACTTGTTTATTTATCATTTATGTGTGTTATCATCCACAATTTAAATGAAAGATGTTACCACTGTATTATAAACTCCCTCTGGTGGTTGGATGATGACACGGAAATAAAAAATGACTTCACAGAGAAAGAACATGGTGAAATACTGCTGAACTGTGAGTGGTCTTTTACTCAATGTTTGGATGCACTGAAAGGTACCATTCTGATTGTACGGGCTTTAGTAAGGCAAAGAATGTTGCCAAATCACTATAGAAGGCGAATTAGTTGAGACATTGGGTTGACTGATGAGGAGGTACAAGGAAGGCTGGCTATATATAAACAATGCACCAGTTTCAGATGCCATGCATTCTAGGTTGTTGGCAAAAGGGTTTGTCATGATCCAGATACTCCCTAACAACTCCCCCCACCCCACCCTCCTCTTGACAGGCAACCACTCACCAGCCAGTTTTAACAGTTTAACCTTAGGAAATGTTCGAAACACTGTCAGGGAAAATATTTAATAGGCACTTGAAGAAGCTTGGACATTTGACTTACTTGACTGAATTTATTGATGAGGTATGGGCAAGGTTGACTATGGGAATGTAGCAAATGTCACCAACATGTATTTTTAGAAGGCATTGGATGTTCACTGAAAAGGGTGATTAGTCATTCTGTGAAGATAGGGTCACTAGCAGTATGGATCAAAAATAATGGCAGAAAGTAACAAAAGTGGAACTATGGTTTTAAAATAGATATTAATGACTCAGACTCCTCATCAGGGGTGCAGAAGAAAATCTCCAAATTTACAAATGGGAGAAAGTTTAGAACTGTGATCGATGTTGAGGAAGATTGTGCAAAATTGCAAGATGACATCAATAAGCTGGCAAAACAGGCAGAATGCAATAGTAACATAAAAAGGCAGTCCCAAAATCATTTTAAATATGTAATAAGAAAACATGTTGTCCACTATTATTGGAAAAGAGAAATGAAAGATGAGATGAACAATCTCAGATCTCATAACATCAGTGGGTCAGTTGCCAATCAGTAAAGGAATGAACAGCTCTGGGAGAAGAATCATTGTTTCCATCTTTCAAACATGAACTAAGACACATTGGTTTGAAAAGTGTGATCATATTTAGAAAATCATAGAAATATAGGGATGTGGAGTTTGAAGACACAAAGCCACTGTTGCACCATTGTCTTTTCCATTTCAATACTTCACATATCCTACATTGTGAGAATGAATGAAAATCTATTTTGTAAAATTGATGAGCAACAAGGCAAATAATTAGCCTGATCGAGATCTCTGACAGAGATAGTTAATAAAGGCATATTTTAGCTACATTACATCTGTAAATCATACAGTTTTTAATTACACTGCAGGAGTTGGAAGAAAGTAATCCTCAGGTTATTGGATTTAAACAGCATGTTATTTCCAATTTACATGTAGGAACAAGGACTTTAGATAGTAACTAAAGGCAAAGATAATGCTAGCAACATGTTTGAAAATAACATGCCATAAAGGTTGTCTTTCATTAATATTGCTGAGTGGAAATGTTCTTACATAATGTAATGTAATTTATTTTTAGGAACTGATTTTTAATCTGCTGAAGATGTGAAAAAATGGGCTGAATCATAAGAAAATGTTATAGTGCACGTCGAAAGAATCAAAGGCTTGTTGATCCAAACCAAGGGTTTTATTAACTAGAAGAATGGAGCGTATCACATGTAAGTCGACCAGTCCAGAATGATCTGGGTCTGGCTAGGAGCAACCCTTTAAGACCTGCCAGTAGGCATGGCTACACTCTCAGCCAATCACAACCATCCTATACCACAATATATACATATACACATTGGTGATAGAATTCATACTATCACATTCACCCCTTCTTTGAGAACTGACCCCAGGGTGAATGGACGGCTGTACAAAAAAGGGGGGGGACTAGTGGGAGGTTAGGGGCTGTAACGGTCGGGGGGCCTGATTGTCCGGCATGACCACCATGGTGCTGGGATTGGGGTCGCTGGAGTCGTGTCACTGGTGGGCTCATTGGGTGCTCAATTCCCCAACGGCATTGTCGAAAGGCTGGCCTACTTTGGTGGGGTGGTGCTGATCCCTCTGTTCAAGCATGTGACCTAGGGGAGAAAGAGTTGGAGGAGGTTGGGTTGGGAGCACTGCTGGGTCCGATCTGGTTTGGGCTAGGTCCTTCACTGAGACTGTGTCCTCCCGCCCATCTGGGTACTCAGTGTATGCATAATGCGGGTTCGCATGGAGCAGCATCACTCGGTCAACCAAAGGGTTGTTCTTTGAGTACTCGTCGTGGAGTCACAGGAGGACAGGCCCGGGAACCATGAGCCATGCCAGCGTGGTTATTCCCGATTCGGATTTCCTCAGGAAAGAGGACATCCTTTCATGGGGGGTGGCATTGGTCGTGGTGCATAGGAGGGAATGGATGGAGTGTAGGGTGCTAGTGAGCTCATCCTGCCAGTGAGCGGTGGGGAGGCCTTTGGACCGGAGGGCAAGCGTAACCGCTTTCTAGACAGTGGCATTTTTCTTTCGACCTGCCCATTACCGCGTGGGTTATAGCTGCTGGTCCTGCTCAAAGCAATACCACACTCTAGAAGGTACTGTTGCAGCTCGGCGCTCATAAATGAGGACACCTGGTCACTGTGGATGTAAATGGGGTACCCGAAGATGGCGAAGATGCTGTGTAGGGCCTCTATGACTGAAGAGGTGGTCATGTCCGAGCAGGGCACAGCGAACAGGAAGTGAAAATACTCGTCGATCACCGTAAGAATGTAGGTGTTACGGTTGGTCGACGCTAGGGGCCCCTTGAAGTCCATACTTAGACATTCAAAGGGTCGGGTGGCTTTGATAACGTGGGTGTTCTCCAGACAGAAGAATTGGGGCTTGCACTCAGTGCAAACCAGGCAGGCTCGGGTCATGGAGCGAATCTCCTTGACCGTGTAAGGCAGGTTGCGAGCCTTAATAAAGTGCGCGAACCTAGTGATCCCTGGATGACAGAGCTCCTTGTGAAGTCTTGCAGCCTGTCCGGTTGTATGTTGGCACAAGTCCACCTGGAGAGCGCATCTGGTGGGTCGCTAAGTTTACCAGGCCGGTACAGTATGTCATAATTGAAGGTGGAGAGTTCGATTCTCCAACTAGCGATCTTGTCATTCTTGATCTTACCTCGCTGGGTATTGCTAAACATGAACAATACCGCACATTGGTCGGTCAGCAGTGTAAAGAGCCTGCCAGTGAGGTAATGTCTCCAATAACATACTGCTTCGACTATGGCCTGGGCCTCCTTCTCGACAGAGGAGTGTCGGCTCTCAGGACCCTGGAGGGTCCTGGAGAAGAAGGCTACCGGCTGGCCGACCTGATTCAAAGTGGCTGCCAGTGCAAAATCGAATGCATCGCTTTCTACCTGGAATGGAATGGACACGTCAATGGCGTGCAGCATTGCAGCAGCGATGTCCGATTTGATGCGGTCAAAGGCCGTTCTGGCTTTGGTTGACAGGGAGAAGGAGGTGGTCTTGATAAGTGGCCATGCCTTGTTGGCAGAGTGTGGAACCCATTGGGTATAGTACAAAAAGAAACCTAGACAGCGTCTGAGTGCCTTTTGGGTGTGGGGGGTGGGGGCGGGCAAGTCCATGAGGGGACACATGTGGTCAGAGTCTGGCATTACCACCCCGTTCTCCACCACACAACCTAGAATTGCGAGCCGAGTGGTCTGGAAGACACACTTGTTGAAATTGTTGGTTAAGTTCAGCCGAATCGCAGTCTGAAAAAATTTCTTGAGGTTGGATTCATGGTCCTGCGTGTCATGGCTGCAGATGGTGACGTTGTCCAGATATGCGAAAGTAGCTGTCAGTCCATTCTGGTCTACCATCCGGTCCATTTCACGTTGGAAAACCGCGACACCATTTGTGACCCCAAAGGGTACCCTGAGGAATTGATACCATCGCCCATTTTCTTCGAAGGCCATGAAAAGTCAGTCTTCTCAGCGGATTGGGAGCTGGTGATAGGCTGAAAGTAAGTCAATGGTGGAGAACACATGGTATTGGGCGATCTGATTCATCACATCCGGATTCCGTGGGAGGGGGTACGCATCCAGAAGGGTGAAGCGGTTGACTGTCTGGCTGTAGTCAACCACCATCTGCAGCTTCTCCCTGTTTTTAACCACCACCACCTGGGCCTTCCAGGGACTTGAACTGGGTTCGATAATGCCCTCGACCAGCAGTCTGTGCACCTCACTTCTGATGAATTTCCTGTCTTCATAACTATATTTCCGGCTTTTGGTGGCCACTGGTTTCCAGCCAGGGGTGAGCTTTGCGAAGAGTGCTGGAGGAGCGACCTAGAGGATGGAGAGGCTACAAGTGGGGCGCCAGGGCACAGGGCTTGGGCTGTCACTGGCAGGAGACCTCCGGGGTGGAGTGGTTACAGACAGAAAGTGGAGCTTGGGCCCCTGGGGAAACAGTTTGGAACTGGCACTGAAAATCCAGTCCCAGCAATACGGGAGTGCACAATTGGGGGAGGACAAATAGTTTAAAATCGGTAAATGTGATGCCCTGGACTTTCAGGGTAACCATGCAATACCCCTTTACCCCAGTTGAGTGCGACATGGTCACCAATGAAATCCTCTGGTCAGTGGGGAGAATAACCAGTCCGCAACAGTGGGCCAGGTCTGGACGGATAAAACTCTCGGTTAACCCCGAGTCAAATAAGCAATTGGTATGGTGTCCATGCACTTTAATCAGTTCCATTGCCTTTGTAAGGGGATGGGGGCAGTCCTGGTCCAGGGTCATTGATGCAGAGACCTGTGCTGGGAACAGTGGAGTCTTACGTGATGACATCACGCAGCATCGGGCCTGAAGTGCACTACGTGTGCGAGGTGACGTCACAGAAGCAGTCGGGCTGGAGCTGTCAGCATCGAGGAGCTGGGGCTGCTGCCTGCAGCCTGCTGGGGGTGTCGGCCAGCTAACGGTAAGTGCTGGGGATCGCTGCTTGCAGTTGGCGGTGGTGGGGCGGTCAGGTGGGCAGTCGTTGATGGTAGCAGCAGTGGGTACCGGGCCAGAAGCGTCGGTAGTGGCAGCGGGTACTGGGCCGGTAGCGTCGGTAGTGGCGGCGGGTACCAGGATGGCAGCGTCGGTGGCGGCGGCAGGTACCAGGTTGGCAGCATCGGTGGCAGCGGCTACCTGGTCATCAGCGTCAGCTGCCACAGTGGGTACCTGGTCAGCAGCGTCGGTGGTGGCAGATCCCTGGTTGGCAGTATCGGTAGCGGCGATGATGGAGCCAGCGGTCGTTGAAGTCGGGGCTTGGGCCCGTGCAGTCGTTGCTCCATGTGGGAGGTCCAAGCAGGCCAACGTCATTGCGGCAAGGGTGGGCTGTATCTTCTGCGCTCAGTGCCTGCCTCATGACATCAGGCACTGCTGTGCGGTGGAGCCCTCGCTCTCATTGAAGAAGAAATGTTTGAATGGGAGGGTGACGGTTGGGCCTCACACGAGGCCTGTGTTTGATGTTGGCCATTTTGGAGTGACAGACTACAGCAAGGTGGCCATTTTTAAAGCACTTCTGGCACCTGGCTTTTCTTGCCGGACACTGGGACCTGCTGTGCTTATCCCTCCCACAAAAGTAGCACTTTTGGGTTGCATCAGGCAGTGTAGCAGCGGCCGATAGGCCATCGGTGGGCCGTAGGGTTGAAGGAGGGCATCCTACTCACTTCATAGCTTGGGGTCCAGCCCTGAGAGTAAGCGTCCATACTTAAGACCACATCCTCCATTGTCTCTGAGATCTGAATCACGTCCTCTAGGTTTTCTCCCCGTGCTCTAGCAGGCGCTGCCTCACCTCATTCGATCAGACCCCGGCCACATAAGAATCCCGAATGAGATCATCGGTGGTCTCAGCAGCAGTTCTGTCTGAGTAGGCACAGGTCTGCCCAGTGCCCTTAGTACTTGGCTATAAGCTCTTCAGGACTCACCAGGCAGTTGCCTCCTGGTTGATAGTTTGTACTGGGTGTAGACCCTGTTTACTGGTCGCTTGTAGAGTCCTTTCATCACCTTCATGGCTGCAGTGTAAGTGGCTGCATCCTGGATGCTCTCATAGACTCTCGGGGACACCATAGATATCTAGTAGTCGATGGCCGTCCTCCTCCACAGCAGGGTCAGAGAGTTGTAGGTAAGCTTCGAAACACCTCACCCAGTGCTTAAAGTCATTCGAAGTTGTAGCTGCCTGCAGGTCGATGTTGAGGCATTCCGGTCGCAGCATACACTCCATCCCTTGAAAACTTTCTAGTTAATAAAATTGTAGTGCATGTCGAAAAAATCCAAACCAAGGCTTTTATTAACTAGAAGACTGGAGCGTATCACATGTAGGTCGACCAGTCCAGAATGATCTGGGTCTGGCTAGGAGCAACCCTTTAAGACCTGCCAGTAGGCGTGGCTACAATCTCAGCCAATCACAACCATCCTATACAACAATATATACATATACACATTGGTGATAGAATCCGTATTATCACAAATGTCTATAGTCTTTTCCATGTTCTAGTATGCTTTAGAGAGTTAAGTATGCAATTGGAAGTGCCCAAACTGCTGTTGTAAGTCAGATACTAGCTCATGGCATAGATGCCCATGGTCCTCATTGTGCTTAAGGCATATAGCATACCAAAATGCTTGAAAGGCTGAAGCACTCGAGATTGCACATAAACAGTTCACAAGGCTCATTACAGCCTACCATTTTAAGTTAATGAGAGGTACACCCTTATAAAGCAAACAGCAGGCTTTAACAGGATCCAATAGGCTTAGTGCCTACGTAAAACTGAGGCTTGTTCCTTTTAGTGAGGTCATTGTTAAAGGTACATTATTGTTATTAATGTTATCTCTTAGCAACTGATTATGTGTGCACTGTTTTTACTCTTGTTGGACAAAGGAAGTTACTGAATCTTGTAGGGGCATTCCTGATAGCTTTTTAAAGCTGTACTGCATCTTTTGTCAGAGATTGTTTATACAGCTGTTTGAGATCTCTTTAACATAAAACCATGGAAATTCCTATGAACAAATCTTACTATTGGCTACCAAATTAAGTTGGATCTACTCCTGGAGATTGATTCACATGACAATTCGTCGCATCACATTTGGCCAGTTTACAATCGGAAATACTTATAAGATATGAGGATAACAGTAATTACCAATAAGGGGTATCATCTAAAAACTGACTTGAATAGGACTGAGAAGAAAATGAAGCTTAAAGATAGAATTGTACATTCAGTCGGATTAGTAAACTAGGAAACTAATAATATTAATTGTTTTTGGATATGCTTAGAGATGTTGTTTGCTCTCCTCATCATGTATCCAGCACCAAATAGATACCATTTTTTTCTTGTTTGCTCATGGCAGTGAAGTAAAGCAGACTCCAGCAGCCACAAAAGACTTCCTCCCCTCCCCATATCTTCACAGCAATTCTAATAACCTTACTCTATCGTGAACTTTAGAGTAACATTCGTAGGTCACACTAACAATAATAGAAGAGGCATGCCAGTCTATCATAAAGCCATAGAAACATAAAGCATCAAAATAAGTGGTCCTGTCAGCTCACCTCACCCATGACAACCATAATGCTTATTGACACTGATCTCATCTGCCAGCATTAGGCTGGTATCCCTCTTCATCAGATACATGTCCAAGTGCTTTTTACAAGTCGAAACATATCTGTCTCCATCCCCTCTTCTGGCAGCTTCCTCTAGATATTGCCCACCCTTTGTGTGAAAAACTTACTCCTCACATCTCCTTTCAATTTCTCCACCTACTTTCAACCTGTGCCCTCTTATTTCTAGAATCCTCTGTCCTTGAAAAAAGATTCTGAATATCTATTCTATTCATACCCCTCATAATTTTCTAAATAGTCATCCTTCTGTCTCCTATTTTCCAGTGAGAACAAACCCAGCCTATCCAAGGTCTCCTTCCAACTTTCCAGGAAATGTCTGGCTGAATTGTTATAGAACATATAGAACACAGAACTCGTATTCCAAGTAAAACTCTACAGCTTGCATATGATACATATCTCACTATTCCCTGCATATCCATGTTACCATTTGTAAGCTTCTTAAATTTTACTATCTGCTTCACCATTACTTCTGACAAGAAATTCCAGGCACCCACCAATCTCTGTGTTTACAAAATAAATAAATAGTGATATATTCGCACATCTCCTTTAAACCTCCCACTCCCCACCCCAGCCTTTATGAAATTGTGATCGTGATCAAAATATTAAAGGAGGAGAGATAAAGGGGTTTAGGGAGAAAAGTTGCCATCAATGGTAAAATGATTAAAACTAGAGATGTGCAACAAATCAGAATTGATGTTTAAATTTTTTGGAGGATTGTGGGACAAGTAGATGTGTCAGAGAACAGAAGGTAAGGTCATGTGATTTTTTAAAAACTAGGTTGAAAGCCAGGAGAGCCATAGATGAATGGGACAGAGTGCATTTGGATCTTATGGAAGTTTATGAAAAGTAGTAGAGGACTTGGAGTACAATGGAGTGGGATAATGTTGCATACTTCCCTGAAAGTGGCATCTCAGGTTGACAAAATGATGAAAAAGGTATTTGCACATTTGCTTTCATTGGGCAGGGTATAAAGTACAAAAGATTCACACTTAGAGTGCAATTCTGGTCACCAACTAGAGGGAAGGAATTCAAATAAAATGGAAGGAGTGCAAAGGAGATTTCCCAGGATATTGCTGGGACTGAAGAACTTGAGTTATAAAGAGAGGTTAGATAGGCTGAGTCTCCATTCCCTAGATGGAAGAAGGTGATCTGATAGATGTTTATCCAATCATGAGGGAATATAGTGAATGCTCAGTTTTTTTGTAAGGAAGGTGATTCTAGAACTAGAAGGCATAGGTTTAAGGTCCAAGGAGAAGATATAAGGGGGACTTAAGAGAATCAGAATCAATTGTCACAAATATGTTACAAAATTCATTGCTTTGTGGCAGCAAATATTGTTATAAAATTAAATTTAAAAATAAATTAATGCAAAAATAAGAGAAGGTGGTTCACTGTGTTAGGTCTGCTTTGTTCATGAATGAGTGAGACAAACACCAGGCTGAGTCGAAATCAGGGTTCTTTGTTCTTTATTACCGGATTGTAACACTTGCGACTAACAAAGTTAGTCGGAGAATGCATTCTGCCGTTATCAGCAAAATGGTGATTTTTTATACCCTTGGATACATGCTTAGAACATCATCATATCATTACTTGTCCAATGACTAAAACTGTTGCTATCCTTTCCCTGCTAGCTTCCTGCCTCTCAATCCATCAATGTCTCTCTTATCTTGTAAGTACAAGGATGCATTCAGTTACTCCTTAGTACTGGGTGACTCCTTCTCCGGTCCCATCTCATGATGTTTTACCTAACAGGAGTACAAGGACACCTCCCCTTCTTGTTACTGCCCTGTACAGGGTAACTCCCTACACATTCCCATCTCATGATGTTTTACCTTACAATCCCTCCTTTGTCCTCTTTAGAGGACAATCTCGCCCTGACTATGCTACCACCGCGTTACATTATTTCGCCTATTATTGCCAAGCTCTATACGGGTTCTGTTCACAGGGTAGTTCGGCTGGTGGGCGAGGGTTCCCCCAACCCTCCTTTGCGTACACCCCCCATCCGTCACCCCGATCCCATTGCCCGTTTACAAGTTTCATCCCATTTGCCCCCAAGCAAAAAACTAGCTAACCCCCCGTACATTAGTAAATTCCCAAGTTAACATATGGTCTACAATCTAATTCATAATACTTGTTCTACAATCTGATTAATAATGTTTGTGTTACAATCAATGTTATAATATTTGGGTTACAAGCAAGGTTAAAATTATATGTGTAACAATCTAATTCACAATCCCTCCTTTCCATCACATTCCCCTTCAGACTCCAGATCGATCTCAGCAACTTTCTCCGCCTCCTGTAATGTGAGATAGTCTTGCTCCACAGCCTGCACAGCTTGATATTTCGGAGGCAGTTCATCACGGTCAGCAAAGGCTTTCTCTATGGTCCTCGTGACCAGCGTTCGAATGCATGGAATACAACAACAGCCACAAGTGATAAAAATTGATACAGAAATGAACAAACCCAGCAAAAGTTGTCCTAACAATGTGCTCCATCTCCCAAACACTCCCTGTAACCAGGATAAAACAGGATTGGAGACTCCAGACTGGGCTTTTAATTCTTTCGCCAATGCCCTAAGTTTCGTTAACCCCTTAGTGAGTGATCCATCTGGCCCTGTGTTATTAGAGATAGAAGTGCAGCATAGATCTCCAAACATAGCACACGCTCCACCTTTCTCTGCCAGGACCATATCAATCGCTATCCTATTCTGAAGTGTCATAAGGGAAGTTTCTGACAGTTGTTGATGTATTGCCTCAACAATGTCCCTGGTCAAATTTGCAAGGCGCTGGACATTATAGTGAATAAGGTTGATCCTATTAACATTTTTATTTACAGTGATGGGAAAAATTGCACTAAAAACAGGAAAGCTTTCAAACCCAGCTGCAATCTCATCGGCTAATTTAAATTCGTCCGGAATATTCCGGGCTTGGCCAATGGCATCAATCCATACCCCATCAGGGTTCCTTCCTCCCGGCCCCAAGAGTCCAACACTCCTCCTTTTTCTCCACAGCCAACTCTCTGTGTGGCGCAATTCTAGGGAATCCTCGTCTCCCTCCTGCATTTTGACAATCAGCACTGGCGCATTAAGGGTTACTAGAGCACACCGACCATCCCAGTTAGCGGGGAGCCAGTTGTACAGCACTCTTCCTCCACAAAACTCATCTGTGTAGTCATTCAATCTGCTACAAGTCTCCTTAGTTTCAGATTCATTTTTTTTGTTATGGGACCTCAAAATCATCCCCTGTATATGTTCATGATAACCAGTAACCTGTTTGGCTGCCCTGTCAGGCACCCATGTGGCGTTTTCCCTGCTAATAGTAGGTCGTCTACATACTGAATCAGTGTAACATCTTCCGGGAGCTTTAATTTCATTAGGATTTCGCTAAGGGCCTGATTGAACAGTCCTGGACTGTCCTTATAACCCTGAGGTAATCTAGTGTATGTGTACCGATGTGCTTGGTAAGTGAAAGTTAACCAGTCTTGCCATTCCTCAGCTAAATTCAAGCAGAAGAATGCGTTTGCCAGATCAATGACAGTATAGTATTCGTGCTCCGGACTCAGAGCCCTAAGTGCTACATATGGGTCTGGGACTGGTCTCCCGATGGTCTTGGTAGCCAAGTTAATCTCCCGGAGGTCGTGTACCATCCTCCAGTCTTTTCTACCCGGTTTGGGAACAGGCATGATGGGCGTGTACCACATACTGTCAGGTGCCGCCCTTAAAACCCCTGACTCCATTAACCCTTCTATCGTTCCTTTAATACCCTCCTCCTGACTGGGCGACAAGCGGTATTGTTTTCTCCATATTGGTTTCTGCCCGGGGTTGGCCAATTCTAGAAATACCTCTCCTTTTATTACTCCCACATCATAGGGCCCCGTTGTCCATATATGTGGACTCAGATTAGAAAGATATTTGTCTGAGTCTCTGTGATCAATATTTTCTCCTTCTATGGCTCGGTCTCTTTCTACTTTCTCATTCACAACCTGGTCCCATGCTTCAATATTCAGTCTGACAAATTTTCCTCCCTCCGAGGTGGAATATCCCGGGATTTCTGTCTGCCTGTATTCACACCCTATCGCTTCCTTTACCATCGGACCCAGCTGTCGAGCGTGATGATCTTTGTCAATACCCAAGGTCACATGAGGCACACTTTCTACTCCTAAGCAGAACCACTCCATTTGTTCTTCTGTCATGACAACCATAGCAGCTATTCCCTCCTTACCTACAAAGATAAATGGACAATGTATCGTTTCTGTCTTCCCTTCTTTTAGAGAGTCCCACCTCTCCTCATATTCCTGGTCCGGGTGGATGGTGTAGTTTAATGTAACATGCATAGGATCTAGTGGATAATGGTAATCCCCATACCGAGGAATACTGGCCCTCCACTCAAAAAACTGTTTAATCAGCCCTGGGCCTGGTTCATCATACAGTAGCCGACTCCAGAAAATACTAACCTCCACAGAGTCTTCTGAAGCGTTAGATGGGGTTATTACTATAAACTGTCCTTCCCTTCTTATTGTATCCCCTGGGTATGTTAACCGAAGGCCCTTCTCAGAACATTGTATGGTTATTCCTAGTTTGGTAAGAATGTCCCTTGCTAATAAATTAATGGGGCAACTTGGCACAACCAGGACAGGTGTCTTAACCCTTTGTCGTCCAAATGTCATGTCGATGTTATCTGTATAGGGCTGTGTTTCCCTTATCCCGGAGAATCCTATTGTAGATAATGTTTTGCCCGAAAATGTGCTCCCTGGGGGTTTTTAATCACTGTCGTAACTGCTGCCCCTGTGTCAACCATAAATTCAATTTTTTCTCCATTTACCATCCCCCAAATTTTTGGTGGCTCCCAGGGAGGCGTGATTTTTGATTCTCCAGGGCACCTTCAATAATCAACTTCAGCACCTTCCTCAATATAGTCATTACACTGAGGTGCCTGGACTTGTTGATCACTCTGCCACCCCCCGATTCTCTGGGGCCCATCAATGTGTCCACCCCTACCCCTTGCTTGTCCTCTTAAGTTTCCTCCTCTTCCCCGATAGCCTCTAATAGAGGGTAATCTTTTTCCCCTTGCTCTCCCAGCCTCCGGACAGTTCCGCTGGGTAGTGTCCAGGATTTTGGCAGTACCAGCATACTGCATGTTCCCCTCTATACATTGTACCTAGCTGTCTTTCCCAACCATTTCTTACTTGGGGTCCCGGATTTATCACTGGCCCCATGACCTGTGGGACTATCTGTTGGGCCGCTAATTTAACCCCTATATGTTCTATGGCTCTCACCAATTTATCGGTTGTTTTGTCCACCTCCTTCTGGGACGCACTTTCTGACTTAGCATGCTCTGATTGACGATGTCGTTTGATTGCATGTGTCAGGTGTCTTTTCCACAAATCCTCTGACATTGTCTCTACTCCCACAATGTCCCTTAATTTTGCTTGAACCGTAGCAGGTAGTCCGTTTATTATCCCATTACGAAAGTGAGCCCTTCCTAAGGGGCTGTGGTCGGGTCTTTCTCCAGTCCCTGTTTCCCATAAGTCCCATGCTCGAGTGAAATACTCGTGTGCAGTCTCTCCTTCCTTTAGTTGAAGGGTTACCAAGGCATCCAAACTATAGGGTGTAGGAAATGTTTCTCTAAGTGCTTCCCAAAATTTATTCCGAAGTGGGTTAAATTCTATTTCATCCCCCAATTTACTGCTTCTTACAATTCTCTCTATTTGCTTCAGGGCCCCTTCTGCCTTTAATTTTATCATGATAGTTCTGACATCTGCGAGTGCTAATTGTTCTTGGCAGGTTTCTCGCTCAAAACAAGAAATCCATGGACTAGCCCCATTACTCAACGGAGGTAGTTTTTTCATTAAACTCTCTAAGTCCATTCGTGACCAGGGTACATATTTTTGAGTTCCCCGTCCCGTGATCAGTAATGGGCATTGATATCTCAATTTTGGGGATTTCTGCTCCTTCTTTACTCTTGGCATGCATTTATTTATCCCACCTTGTTCTGACTCTTCTTCGTCACTGTCACTGTCCCTATCAGCTTCCAATGTCTCAGGGTCAAAGGTATATTGGTCACGTTCATCTCTAAGATAATCTTTTCGGCCATAGTTTAGTTGTTTCACATCTTTCTCTTTTGTTCTAACTATGTCCAGGTAGGCATGTCTATTTTTCTCCCTCCCGAGTCTTTTCCTTTTACTTTCCTCCCATGGTGGATCATATCTCGTTTCCTCATCTGTACTACACTTTTCGTCCTTTACTCCTATTACCATACCTTCAGCTTTAATTTCTCCTGACAGTGTTGTAGTTATCTTTTCCACTTCCTTAAATACACCTACCATTAATTCTTTTTGATCCTCACTGATCTGCCCCAGCACATTAATATCTCTGTTTAAGTTTTTAATGTTATCCTGAACCTTTTTCATGTTCCATTTCTGTATCTCTAACTCCTTTTCTATTTTCTTGGACTCCAGAGGGGTCTCCACATCTATTACTCCCCCTTCTATTTTTATTAAAGGGGCCTGTACCTCGTCTGATGTGTCCCTATTCCCGTGGTTCTTGTCACACCCCAGTGTCTCAATATCTGAATATAAGGGACGTGACTCCTGTGTCCCATCTGGGGTGCCAGAGAGAGAGAGAGAGAGAGAGAGAGAGAGCATAGCGAGAGAAAGAGATAGAGAGGCAGATACACAGAGCACAAGAGATAGAGAGAGAAAATGCCTTGCACTGGCCCCACTGGGAGAAAAGTCTTCAGATTAACACTTTCGTTTCAAAGGTTTTAAAAGGTTCTCATCCTGTGATCACTGGTCTGGATCAGATTGGGTCTCCCACCACTGGGAACTATCACTCCTTCCTTCCCTCCCACCTCGAGTGAGCTACACGTCAGCCCACAATGTCTGCCCTGATCCCGCAATGGTGGGGGTGCGGGAAAAAGGGAGGGAGAGAGGATAAAACAGGATCCCATTTGATGCGGAGCTGGAATTGTGGGCACAAAATTAAAACCAAATTGTATTTCTCTGCCCTGCCCAACCTGGGGATTTCAGGGCAGCACCACCACAGATTGGGATTGGGAGGGGGAGTGGGTGAGAGAGGAGGGGGGGGGAGAAGAGAGAGAGGGGGAGAGAAGAGAGAGGGGGGAGGGTGAAAGGAGGGAGGGAGAGAGCAAACCCGGACACTTCGTGGCTGGAAACTGGAAACAGGCACTTTTCCTTTCCCTTCTGTGTTTTGTTTCTTCCAGCTTATCTAAGCCTCTACGTTTTAAAATTTTTTTTTTCTCTCACCTGTCAGGAACATCTCAGTGCCCCCGGGTAACCAACCCCTCTTCCTCCAGCGGTCTACACATTTTCGGAGCATTTTTTGTTTTTCCAATGCCGCATTACTGGTATTTCGCTCCTCTAATTCCTGATTAATTTCCTTAATAACTTGGTCAAAAGTCTTAGCAGGCAACTGTACAGCCATAGCTGCGGGACCGCTTTCTAATGCCTGTTTTAATTTAGGTTTTTGTCCGTTTAGGGGATCTATGTCAACGAAAATTACTTTTAAAAATGTCTCCTTGCAAGCTGGATGACTAATATCTTTTAAAAGAACAGTCTCTAAGTCTTGTCCTCCAATTGACTTCAGACTGTCCTGTATACTCTGATTGCTCGTTTTCCACTCTCTGTTTTCCCAAAGGGGTCTGAAAGTTAAATTACAACTAGAAAACCAAATATTTGGGCTATACTTTTGTCCTGTTTCCCTGTACCAATCTATGAATTTACGTAACTTTATCTCCTTGGTGATGTTGGGAATACCCTCATTTAACTTATCAAAAGTATTTCGAATAAACCGGGTGTCTCTTAGGAGTTTGTCAACTTTTTCATTAATATCTCCTACCTGATCCGGACACAGCTGTCGCAGCCTTCTGTCGTCGTTCTTGTTCACCAGGCAGGCGTCCCTGAGTACTTTTTTTGTTGTCTCAAGGTCTCTAGTGTCTGCTGTGGTATTCCACCACGGCGAATTGGGGAAATAAATTCTTAACTTCTCAAGTGTACAGACATTATCATACCTACCGGACATTTATAAGTCAGTCTCTCAGATACAATTGAGGCCAATAAGCCTGAACCTTTGTTTTCTTTCAAAGCCCAACCTTCACGTGGGAGATTTCTCCTCTTAATAACCAGTTTAGGGCAGAAAACTCAGGTCCTCAATTGTTTATAGACCACCTTCTCACTCTATTGGACTTTGCAACGACACAATAAAGACTTTTAAACTCTAGTAGTTTCTTGCGAAGCACTTAATAAATGTCATTCAAACACCTTAAGGACTTTTATCTTGTCTGTAATCACTTACGTGTTACAATCCTGGCATGCGACCTTCAATTGTGGTCGTCTAATTTGTCCGATCTCCAGTTCTTACTGACAATCATAAAGATTTTTTTAAAAAAAAGAGAATTTTGTTAAAACAGGCTTCTCTGGACCTTTTTATCAGCCGGCTGAGATGATTGTCAGAAAAAACAGAAACCGTCGTCCAGTGTTCACTCACCCATCACGTCGGGGTCACCAAATTGTTAGGTCTGCTTTGTTCATGAATGAGTGAGACAAACACCAGGCTGAGTCGAAATCAGGGTTCTTTGTTCTTTATTACCGGATTGTAACACTTGCGACTAACAAAGTTAGTCGGAGAATGCATTCTGCCGTTATCAGCAAAATGGTGATTTTTTATACCCTTGGATACATGCTTAGAACATCATCATATCATTACTTGTCCAATGACTAAAACTGTTGCTATCCTTTCCCTGCTAGCTTCCTGCCTCTCAATCCATCAATGTCTCTCTTATCTTGTAAGTACAAGGATGCATTCTGTTACTCCTTAGTACTGGGTGACTCCTTCTCCGGTCCCATCTCATGATGTTTTACCTAACAGGAGTACAAGGACACCTCCCCTTCTTGTTACTGCCCTGTACAGGGTAACTCCCTACACATTCCCATCTCATGATGTTTTACCTTACAACTGTCCATTCAGAAACCTGATGGTAGAGCAGAAGACACTGTCATTGTGCCACTGGGTGTTCGTCCTCAGGCGTTCATCCTCAGAGGACATGGCTGGCTGGTGAAGGTCCTTGAGGATAGAGGCTGCTTTTTTGAGACACCATCTCTTGTCGATGTCCTCGATTGAATAGAAACTGATACCCATGATGATGCTGTCCCAATTCACAACTCTGTAGTTTTTTTTCTTGTCCTGTACATTGGCACATCCATGCCAGACAGTGATGCAATCAGTCAGAATGCTATACACAGTACATTTGTAAAAATTTGAAATTCTTTGGTGACATACCAAACCTCAAACTCCTCACAAAGTATAGCAGCTGTTACAAGCCAAGAGGACCCCAAAACCCAACAGCAATAGAAATTCACCAAGACAAATGGTTACTTAAACAAAAGTTGCTTTTAATTATGCTTAAACATGAAAATAGAATCAAATTTTAACTTATCTCTATTGACTTACTTAACCTAACTTTACCCCCTTCTAATTCTAAGCTCACGTGTATGTAATGTGTGAATTTAACATTTATAAAGTTCACCAGGCTTTGGTGCTTGAAAGGCAAATGGTTACCAATCAGGAAGGTTCTTGTCAGTTTTCAGAGAGAGATTTGTTGTTCCTTTTTAATCAGCCACTGGCTGTAACACTATATAAGTGATCTCTATCTCTCTCTCTGATAGAAAGCCTGTTTGACTCTCTCTGTTTGCAAAACCACATTACCCTCTTAGAACAGCAAGCTCTCTTCCAGACAGCAATGGCCCCAACATGCTCTTTCATCTGTTGCCTTTTGTAAACAGCAATCCATGAGTGAAGTCTCTTGAGCATTCTTCAAAGCTCTTGCAAAAGCTCTGAGGCCCTGATATGTCTAGCATAGGGCAGAGCTTCAGTAATTTACATAAGATCTGTTTTAAAGTGTTTGCATGTGACCTACTCTATCAAACCTTTCCAAATGTATCTCCCAAAAACATATCTATATTCTCTATATACTCTGCCACCCAGCTGATGAGCCTCCTTTGTGATTGCATCAACATGAGGCTCCAGGACAGATCCTCAGAGATGTTGATACTCAAGAACTTGATGCTCTCAACCCTTTGCACTGCTGATCCTTGATGAGGACAGATTCATGTTCTGCTCCTTGGTTTTGCTCATGTTGAGTGTAAGGTTGTTGTTGTAGCACCATTTAACTAGCTGATCTCTCTCCCTCCTATACGCTCCCTCATTGCTGTCTGTGATTCTGCTGATGACTGTGGTGTCATTGGCAGATTTGAAGAAAGCATTTAAATTGTGTCTATCCACACAGTTATGGGTGTATTGAGAGTGAGAAGAGCATTGGGCTTAGCATGCATCCTTGAGGTGCACCTGTGTGATTGTGAGGAGGAGACATTATTTCTGATTGGTATTGGCTGTGGTATAGAAATTGATTCATTTTGTTTGTCTGACCTATGACAAAACAGCATGAGCAATACAATTAATGAAAGGTATAGGATGGTGCAATATAATTTTTTGCATCAGCTGTATCTTACTGAAATCTGAATTATCCAAATTATGTTTTTGATGCAGTCAAGATATAGGGACCTTTATGCATTCGACCTGGGCATGCCCTAAGGAGAGATCCTTCTGGGAAGATTTGGGGAAACCCCCTGGAACAAATTACCAGAATGCAATACCAGGTGCCAAAATTGTTTTTATTGGGGAAATGAGCAGATATAAAAGACCTAAAATGAGGCTGTTGAAATAGCAATTGAAATTTGTTAAACTCGCTTTACCAATGGCCAGGAAATGCATAGCCATTACTTGGAAGTCTGATTCTCTACTGAGTCTGACCCACTGGAAGCCAGAAATTCATTGTTGTGTTCCCCTGGAGAAGATTACTTACAACTTCCGAAATTGTTCTGCCATGCTGTTAAGAATATGGAACCCATATTTAATGATTCCCCCCTCCGGTCTCCAATACCACTTTCTCCAGTATCCCTTGTGATGTTATGAAAGACTTTTATCCCTTAAGGGAGGAAGTAGGCTCTTGATGAATCACATAATGTTTCGTCTGTATGTATCATAATTAATGCTTTTGGAAAACAGATGATTTTGTCACATCATATGGGAGAATTACCCCTTTTTCTTTTTTCATTTTCCTTGGGGGAGGGGGTGTTCTTTCTCTTTTTCTTTATTCTTTTTTTTCTTTTCTTTTTTTCTATATGACGGTGTGTCATTTTGTATTTATAAAGAATAGTGCAGAATTTAATAATTGTGACAATGTGTTGATTCTTCTTTCTTCGTATATCAACAAGTAGTTTGGTTTTGGTATTTTATTCTATATATCTGCGATGTTTCTTTGATTTTGTTTGTAACTCCATGTTGATTGAAAATCCTTAATTAAAAAAAAGACTGGTAAGGCCAAATTTGGAATATTGTGTGTAGTTCTGGTCTCCTAACTACAGGAAGGATGTCAATAAAATTGAAAGAGTGCAGAGAAGATTTACTAAGATGTTGCTGGGTCTTCAGGTGTTGAGTTACATGGAAAGATTACATGGAAGGACTTTATTCCTTGGAACAAAGAAGAACGAGGGGAGATTTGATAGAGGATTACAAGATTATGAGATGTATAGACAGTATAGAGGTGAGTAGGCTTTTTTCCACTTGGACAGGGGGAGATAAGTACAAGAGGACATGGCTTTAAAGGGTGAAAGGGGAAAATTTTAGGGGGAACATTAGGGAGAACCTTCACTAAGAGAGTGGTGGGAGTGTGGAACGAGCTACCATCTGATGTGGTGAATGCGGCCTCGATCTTCAGTTTTAAGAATAAAATGGATAAGTACATGAAAGGGAGAGGTCTGGAGGGTTATGGAATTGGAGCAGGTCATTGCGACTAGCGGAATGATTTTTCAGCACAGACTAGAAGGGATGAATGGCCTGTTTTCTGTGCTGTAGCATTCTATGGTTCTATTACAAGTACATGTAGTTTTTAAAATATAAATTAATTAGTACAAAAGAAGAGAAAAAACTGAGGTATTGTCAGTGGTTCATTCTCCTTTCAGTAATCTGTTGGTAGAGGGAAATAAGCTGTTTTTGTACCATTGGTTGTTTGTCTTCAGGCTGTTGTGCCTCCATTTTTGTGGCAGTGGGAATTAGCTGTCTTTGTAATGCCCTGAATTTGACATTTCTAGGCTTAGCATTGTCTTTGATAATGTTTCTAGTTGATGTAAAATTAAGATATGTTTCTGTTTTTCAATATTTAGTTGGAGGAATTTTCCACTCTTGCCTGGATGTTGGCAAGGATTCTCTTTATAGTCAGTACAATGACCAAGCATTAGGCCTTTGCATTCACTTGTTTCATTTTCCCAAACTAACAATTTTTGATGGAGATAGCCAGAACCATCACAAATAAAAATTATCTGTTTTATTTCCAGTGCTAAAGGTTTGTGCCAATAATACAAAAAAAAAATCGAATTCAAGACTAGTTAATAATTGTGCAATAATGTATATGTGGTTAAACCTGAGCTAATATAGGATAAATAGGAATACCTGCAAAATAGCATCAAGACAGAGTGCAAATGTTCCTCAGTTTATGAAGATTCTATGACTCCGTTGACTCCTTTTTAATGTACCACTCTCTACCCTCAGCAATTCACTGTACCAAAGTACCCATAGTACAATTCACCCAGCCTTTATGTTTCAGAAAACTTTGCATAATGAAATGTTTTCCAGGAATGAAGCAGTTATATATATTGAGAAATATTTGTATGATTTTATTATGATTTAAATTGGTTACTAATGGTAACCTAATCATGTATTTTGGGATGCTGACTGCCAGCGGGCTGAAGAAGTTCCTGGGCTAACTGCAGGTCTAATTAAGGGATTCATCTTAATGATTAGATCTAGAAGATTGAGCATTATATGCATCAGGTTTTGCATCAACACTTATTTTAGTTCCAAAAAAATATTAAATCTTGACCCATTTTATGCATCGTCTGCAGCCACTTGTAGTACATGGAACTTGGGTTGTGATTTATATTGTATCATAAGTATCCCATCTTGGCTGCCTAAGTGAAGTTCTCAGTCTTTCAGTAGAGAATTAAACAAAGGCAGAAGAACCATAGTAAATTCTGCTCTAATGACACACGAATGTGTTATTTCAGATTGAAGTCAGAGGAGAAAATAGAGCATACTATAAAGCAGTTAGGTAATATACACTACAACTTGTTTACACTACCACCCAAGACTTCACTTATTGTATGTTTATATATTGATATCATAGTTTTTTCACTTTTCTATTAAATTAGCTGTTTCCATGGAATTAGATTACATTAACATTTATTATATAATTGTAGAAATATCATTACAAGACATGTTACTTTATAAATAACTATGTAAAATGATATTTTATTATTATTTTCAATACTATGGTTAACCCACCAAAATTTTAATTATTTATAACTATCGACTCCATTTACATCTGTAAGTTCACTCAAAGAATATCTACAATAATGTTTAGCTCCAATTTTATTTCTACTATTATGTTGTGTTAGTATATATAGTTTATTTTAGGAAGAATTTGTTGGCAACTGACAAAGGTAAAGGGCATCTAACCTACCTTAAACATTTATTTTTAAATTAGGGTTTCCAAACATCCATTCTATGATTAAGCAACATTTCATTTAATTCATTAATTCTTTACATAGGTTCTTGTTATTCTAACATTTGTTTTCAGAGAGAACTCAATTATATCAATATATGCTCGTTAAGATGATATAATAAAGGCACAATATACACTTCCTACTAAAGTAATTAATGGTTCTCTGATCAGATAATTGCATGAAAATAGCATTGAATTCACAATAGTTTCCCTAATTGGATCTTAAATCTGCTAACATAGTGAGGCAAACATTCTCTTTCTGCCCTTCAAAGATTTCCTGCTGTGCACAGCCTGTTCCATTAACAAATTCTCATAGCAGCAGATGACCTTCACTTCAACTGAGAAAATCAATTTACATCAGTGTTGCCATTACCAAGATCAGTGGAAAACAGTACCTGTGATGACAAAAATGCATTGCAATTATCTATTCATTGAATAAAATCAGATTTATTTGATTTGCAAAGTAACTTTAATGTTGACAATCTATTACTTTTTGTCTCAGGTTGATTCCAGACTCCCATTATACCAATGGAAAGAGCATTCTCAAGGAAAAACTCATGAACAAACATAGGCGCAGAGCCATGGTTTCCTTCTTGCTAATACTTTCTTTCATGGGCTCTGTGAAGCAACTATGTGACACCCACCATACTCCATTCACCCTCCCTCAAGTTTTTATTTGCTATACCAAGGAGATTTAGAAAGTAACATGACTAGATCTATATATTGACCAAAATTTAGCTTCTTCTGAACAATTATCTATTAAATTTAAAGACCTAAACATGTTTTTCATTATTTACAGATTAGGAGCTTCTTAAATTCTTTAAGAATTGAAGTTTGAACAGAACTATAGTGCCGAGGCCGGGACCGCCGCCTCCCCCTCACTTTTGCCCGGATTGGGGCCGCCGCCGCCTACCTTCTGCTCAGACTGGGGCCGGGGCCGCCGCCGCCTACCCTTTGCCCAGACCGGGGCCGCCGCTGCCTTCCCTGTGCCCGGACCGGGGCCACCACCTCTTTCTTTCTGCCCGGACCAGGGCCTCCGCCTGCTTCACTCTGCCGAGGCTGGGGCCACCGCCTCCCCCTCGCTTCTGCCCGGACCGGGGCCTCTGCCTGCTTCACTCTACCGAGGCCGGGGCTGCCGCCTCCCCTTCGCTTATTACATTTTACACCCCAGTTACAGTTACAGAAAGGGTGTGACTCGGTCAACCCCATCAGAATCCAACCGGGTCCCTGACCTACCTCAGAGGTAGTTAGAGAACCCAATTAAACTTACCTAGGCCATGACCACAGGTGATTTGCGGCCAGGTATGGTCCGACCTAGGAGGGGAGGCAGGCCCCTCCAGCCCGGGTAAGAAACCTGCATAGGAGAAGGCCACTCCGATATAAAACCTACGACCCAAGGACCTCGCTGCCATGTCCCAGCTTGCTTGGCCACGGCACACGAACCATGGGTTTAAAGGGTGGGGCCAGTACTGCGCACACTGCACTCCACCTAAAAGCTGCTTTCCGCAGGTCCGAGGACATGTCCACGTCCTCCCCCTCCACGTCCTCTCCCTCAAAAGATGCTCACAAACTCAAGCTAGCATGCTGGAACATCAGAACCATGCTAGACAAGGCTGACAGCCACCGACCTGAACATCGGTCTGCCCTCATTACACATGAACTCCTCAGACTTGACATCGACATAGCCGCTCTCAGTGAAGTCCGCCTTGCAGATGTAGGCAGCCTCCAAGAAAGCGGCGCGGGCTACACACTCTACTGGTCTGGCAAGTCTATGGATGAACGACGCCTATCTGGTGTAGGCTTCATGGTCAAGAACTCCATTGCCTACAAACTCGAAAACCTCCCGACAGGCCACTCGGACCGAATCATGTCCATACGACTCCCCCTTCAAAACAAGCATCGCATCACCCTCATCAGTGTCTATGCTCCAACCCTCCAGACGAAACCAGCAGAAAAGGACAAGTTCGACACTGATCTGCGCAACCTCATTCAACGCACCCCTACAGCCGACAAGGTTGTCATCCTTGGCGACTTCAACGCTTGCGTCGGCAAAGACTCAGAAACCTGGCCAGGAATCCTGGGCAAGCATGGTGTCGGCAAGTGCAACGACAACGGCGCCTCCTGTTGGAGCTCTGCACAGAACAGCGGCTTGTCATTACAAACACCCTTTTTCAGCAGAGGGACAACCTGAAGACTACCTGGATGCATCCCCAATCCAAACACTGGCACCTCCTGGACTACGTCCTGGTGCGAGAAAGAGACAAACGAGATGTGCTCCACACCAGGGTCATGCCCAGCGCGGAATGCCACACTGACCACCGGCTGGTTCGCTGCAAGCTCAACCTTCACTTCAAGTCAAAGTCCAGGAACAGTAAAGCCCCCAGAAAGAAGTTCATGTTGGAAACTTGCAGTCAGACGAAGTGAGAGGAAACTTCCAGGCAAACCTCAAAGCAAAGCTCGAGGATGCAATCCGCCTCACGGACTCATCCCCTGAAACCCTCTGGGATCAGCTGAAGACTGCAATACTGCAATCCACTGAAGAGGTACTGGACTTCTCCTCCAGGAAAAACAAGGACTGGTTCGATGAAAACAACCAGGAAATCCAGGAGCTGCTGGCAAAGAAGCGAGCTGCTCACCTTGCAAAGCCGTCCTGGCCAGAGAAGAAACGAGCCTTCCGTCGCGCATGCAGCCATCTTCAGCGCAAACTCCGGGAGATCCAAAATGAGTGGTGGACTAGCCTCGCCAAATGAACCCACCTTAGCACCGACAAGGCAACTTCAGGGGTTTTTATGAGACACTAAAGGCTGTGTACGGACCCTCACCCCAAGTCCAAAGCCCGCTGCGCAGCTCAGACGGCAAAGTCCTCCTCAGCAACAAGATCTCCATTCTCAACTGATGGTCAGAACACTTCCAATCTCTTTTCAGTGCCAATCGCTCAGTCCAAGAATCCGCCCTGCTCCAGCTCCCTCAACAGCCCTTAAGGCTAGAGCTGGATGAGGTCCTCACCCGGGAAGAGACATATAAGGCAATTGAACAACTAAAAAGTGGCAAAGCAGCAGGTATGGATGAAATTCCCCCCAGAGGTCAGGAAGGCTGGCGGCAAAACTCTGCATGCCAAACTGCATGAGTTTTTCAAGCTCTGCTGGGACCAAGGAAAGCCGCCTCAGGACCTTCGTGATGCCATCATCATCACCCTGTACAAAAACAAAGGCGAGAAATCAGACTGCTCAAACTACAGGGGAATCACGCTGCTCTCCATTGCAGGCAAAATCTTCGCTAGGATTCTCCTAAATAGAATAATACCTAGTGTCGTCGAAAATGTTCTCCCAGAATCACAGTGTGGCTTTCGCGCAAACAGAGGAACTACTGACATGGTCTTTGCCCTCAGACAGCTCCAAGAAAAGTGCAGAGAACAAAACAAAGGACTCTACATCACCTTTGTTGACCTCACCAAAGCCTTTGACACCGTGAGTAGGAAAGGGCTTTGGCAAATACTAGAGCACCTCGGATGCCCCCCAAAGTTCCTCAACATGGTTATCCAACTGCACGAAAACCAACAAGGTCGGGTCAGATACAGCAATGAGCTCTCTGAACCCTTCTCCATTAACAATGGTGAGAAGCAAGGCTGCGTTCTCGCACCAACCCTCTTTTCAATCTTCTTCAGCATGATGCTGAAACAAGCCATGAAAGACCTCAACAATGAAGACGCTGTTTACATCCGGTACCGCACGGATGGCAGTCTCTTCAATCTGAGGTGCCTGCAAGCTCACACCAAGACACAAGAGCAATTTGTCCATGAACTACTCTTTGCAGACGATGCCGCTTTAGTTGCCCATTCAGAGCCAGCTCTTCAGCACTTGACGTCCTGTTTTGCGGAAACTGCCAAAATGTTTGGCCTGGCAGTCAGCCTGAAGAAAACTGAGGTCCTCCATCAGCCAGCTCCCCACCATGATTACCAGCCCCCCCACATCTCCATCGGGCACACAAAACTCAAAACGGTCAACCAGTTTACCCATCTCGGCTGCACCATTTCATCAGATGCAAGGATTGACAACGAGATAGACAACAGACTCGCCAAGGCAAATAGCGCCTTTGGAAGACTACACAAAAGAGTCTGGAAAAACAACCAACTGAAAAACCTCACAAAGATTAGCATATATAGAGCCATTGTCATACCCACACTCCTGTTCGGCTCCGAATCATGGGTCCTCTACCGGCATCACCTACGGCTCCTAGAACGCTTCCACCAGCGTTGTCTCCGCTCCATCCTCAATATTAATTGGAGCGACTTCATCTCCAACATCGAATTACTTGAGATGGCAGAGGCCAACAGCATCGAATCCATGCTGCTGAAGATCCAACTGCGCTGGGTAGGTCACGTCTCCAGAATGGAGGACCATCGCCTTCCCAAGATCGTGTTATATGGTGAGCTCTCCACTGGCCACCGAGACAGAGGTGCACCAAAGAAGAGGTACAAGGACTGCTTAAAGAAATCTCTTGGTGCCTGCCACATTGACCACAGCCAGTGGGCTGATATCACCTCAAACCGTGCATCTTGGTGCCTCACAGTTTGGCGGGCAGCAACCTCCTTTGAAGAAGACCACAGAGCCCACCTCACTGACAAAAGACAAAGGAGGAAAAACCCAACACCCAACCCCAACCAACCAATTTTCCCTTGCAACCGCTGCAACCGTGTCTGCCTGTCCTGCATCGGACTTCTCAGCCACAAACGAGCCTGCAGCAGACATGGACATAACCCCTCCATAAATCTTCGTCCGCGAAGCCAAGCCAAAGAAATTCTTTAATGTTGAAACTTCCCCAGGATTTAGATCTTAACCTTATTTGGGAAGAATATAATTTTAAACCTAATCATAAAGGATTGCTTTCTGTCTTTTATGAATTACTTTTAAGATCTAGGGATAGTTCCCTGGGAGGTATTAAAAACTTATGGAAACAAAGCTTTCAACATCCATTTGCCAAAACTACATGGGATTATTTTGAAACAAGTTTACTCATCTCCTCTTTGTGGGCACTCATTTAATTCAATTTAAAGTAGTCCATCGAGCACACTTTGCTAAGGTTCAATTAGCTAAATTTTATTCTAATATTTCCCCTAAATGTGATCAATGCATAACTGAGGAAGGTACATTGTATCATATGGCTATGTCCTTCTCTCTTTAACTTCTGGCAAGGGGTATTTTGCACCTTATCATTAGTTCTTCATATTAACTGGACTCCTAGCCCTTTCATTACTATTTTTGGAGTAAATCAGCCAATGGATTTAATATTCACTTTTTCACAATCCCATGTAGTGGCTTTTGCTTCCCTCATTGCTTGAAAGGCCATTTTGCTGAGATGGAAAGATGCTGCCCCTCCCGCTATTACTCAATGGTTATCGGATGTGATGACATGTCTGTCTCCAGAAACAATTAGGTGTTCTACTACTGCAATGGATCTTAACTTTCTTTGCTTTGGGGTCCTTTTCTCAATTATTTTCATAATTTGTAGATTAATTATTTGGTTTTTTTTAATAACTCCATTGTTATTATTATTAGTAGTGGACTCCTTAACTTGTCCAGCAACCTTCATAGGGAACGGTTTGATTCTTAGTTTAGGAATATGTTTTTTTCCTTTTACTTTTTCCATTTAATAACATAGGTTTCTATGTACCTTGTTCATTGTTATTTGATGCTTGTAACTTGATATTAATTTATTTTATTATTATTATTACCATTTGTACCTTTATATTTTGCATATGTTAAAACCATAAAAAGATTGAAAAAGAAGAAAGTGACAAGATTCGGGCTTCTGCTAATTATGTTATTTTTTCTGTGGATAAAGGTTGTGATTTACTATCATAATATTTTTCATCCCTCATCATGGTAAGGATGTCTCCAGTCTCTGAATAATCTATAATAAAACTGCATTGTGCTATCTTACAGATTCAGTATTTAATTGAGATACAGTACAAAAAAAAAACACACATGGTACTTCAATAAGATTAAAAGTAAAAATCACAAGTGCCATAAAGAGAGCAAATATTGAGGTAAAGAACATTTTTAAATGGGGTGAAAAAAGATGGGAAATAGTATGGGGAGAAATATTGAAAGATGAGGACCCAAAGAAACAATGTGATTTTTTGTTTTAAACAAATTTATTTCACTATACGCTGATATCAAGCTTATTGTATTACACTATGGAAAATAAATGAAGGACAATTGAATGTAATAAAAATGATGTAAATAAAATGAGATGGCCAAAAGGGAATGCAATAATTTAAAAATAAAATGGGAAGCAAGATGAAGAAAAATTATGGAATCATGTTACAAAAATATAGTAATGAACTTTCTCGATATACAAAGAAGAATGAAAGTATAGGGTGACCTCCTCCCAATCTCCACATGGGTCAGCCTTACCAGGTGAGTACCTTTTTTTTGGTGGTCCATGACTCCTCTCCTGTTGCCACTGCCATTACCATCTCTCTGGGCCAGGTTGTTTCAGCTAAAGTAAGTGAATGGATGAGAGAAGGGGGCATAAAATGTAAGTGAATCTATTGAGAGATAAAAATTTTAAGGATACCTGAAGGGAGCCAAATAAGTGCAGAAATAGCAAAGAGACAGCAGAGGGTAGGGAAACCTTGATGTTGTTCAACTTAGCATGTGACCAAAGTCACATTCTAACCAATGTAAATGTGGGAAAATTAAGAAAAATAAGTATGGTTGATAGACTAGGAGAAGAATGAGTTCCATTTCATCTCACCAGTAGTAACATTCACACAAGAAAGGGATGTATCACTGAAACACTCTCAATCTGAACTATAATGGGAAAGATACTTTAGCTGAAAGGATAAATACTCAAGGAAATTAAGATCACAAGGGACATTTGCCTAATAGGTAGCCCATCCACACCATTACCTGCCAACTTGTGGGCTTCCCCCCTTGAATTCCTCTTTTATTTTGGCTTCTGCCCTCTTTTTTTCATAGTCCTGATGAAGGGTTTTGGCCCTGTGAAATTAAACATTGTCTTCCATGGAACCCAATGAGTTCCCTCAGCATTGTATATGTTGCTCTGGGTATTCTTCTGCACATTACAAAGCTTTGTTCGCCATTTAAATGAATTTTATTATGATACATTTGTTGCACATATTTAGAAATTCAATCCGAAAGCATTTGTTCCTGGGCTGCCAGACAATGGAGTGACATCACACAGAGCATACAAGTCAGGAGTAGGGGTAGACTACGACCCCTCAAGCCAGCCTGCCATTCAATACAATCATAGTTGATCTATGCTCACTTCTGTGAGCAGTTTCCCATAACCCTTAATTCATTGACTTTCAAACATTTATCTATCTTGGCCATAAATAAATCTTAATTATTTGTTCTCCACCATCTTCAGGGGCAGACAATCACTGAGATTCACCACCCTCTACAAAAAAGAGTTGCTTTGCACCTCAGTTTTAAATGACTGTCCTTATTTTGGAATTATCACCCCTTGTTTATGACTCTCCCACGTGGAAAAATCTCAACAACTACCCTGTCAAGCCTCTTTATTATCTTATAGGTTTGAATCCAGTCACTCATCATTCTTCTAAACTCAATGAGATACACTGTCAAATGCTATTAAATTAATTTTTAGGTTTGGAGACCAAAGCTGGATTCAGTTTTCCACATGTGGTTTCCCCAACAACTTGTGCAATGTTTACAACATTCCTCTTTTACTAAACTCTAATCCCTTTACAATAAAGATAATATGCTGCTTGCCTTCTTAATTATTTGACCTGCCTTTTAACTTATTGTGATTCATACATAAAAACACACAAAACTTTCTGAACTTTACTTATTTGTACTTCCCCACATTAAACTCTTTTGCTAGATTTTCCCTCAGGATAGATAAGTCTTTGGGACCAAAGAGGATATACCTAGATTACTACAGAAAGTAAGGGAAGAGATGGCTGGGGCATTAATGATAATCTTTGCATCCTCCCTGGCCACAGAAGTGGTATCAGAGGATCGTAGGATGTAAAATGTAGTTCCCTTTTTCAAGGAAGGTAATTGGGAGAATCTTGGGAATTATATGTCAATAGTGCCCAAACTTGTATTATTGGAGATAGCATGGCATTGTGAGGGGAAGTTCATGCCTCAAAAGCCTAATCAAGTTTTTTGAGGAGGAGACAGAATACATTGATGAAGGTAGGGTGATGGGTGTGGTGTAGATGGATTTTGGTAAAGCATTGAAAAGATTTCCATGATAGGCTCACCAAGAAAGTTAGGAGGCATGGGATCCATGGAAACTTGGCTACTTGGATTCAGAATTGGCTTGCCCTCAGAAGGCAGAGGGTAATAGTGGATGGAGCCTATTCTGGCTGGAGATCAGTGACCACTGGTGTTTTGCAGGATGTGTTCTGCGACCTTTGCTCTTTGAGATTTTCCAAAATGACATGGACAAGTAAGTGGCAAGGTGGAGTAGTAAGTCTGTAGGAATCACAAATGTTGGAGGTGTTGAGGATGTTGTAGAAGGTTGTTGTGGATTACAACAGGATATAGACAGGATTCAGAGTTGGGTGGAGAAGTGGCAGATGAAGATCAATCTGGAAAAGCGTGAAGATGGATAAATGACAGGATTCTTAACAGTGCAAAGAAAAACAGGGATCTTGAGGTCTAATTTCAGAGATACGCTAAGGATGCCACACAAATTAGTAGGGTGCTTAAGAAGGCGTATGATATTCTGACCTTCATCAGTTGGAGGATTGTGTTCAAGAGCTGCGAGGTAATGTTGCAGCTCTATAAAACTCTGGTTGGACCACACTTGGAGTATTGTGTTCAATTCTCATTGTCTCATTATAGGAAAGATCAGGAAGCTTTAGAAGGGATGCTTAAGAGATTTATCATGATGTTTCCCGGATTGGAGTACGTGACTTATGAAATTAGGTTGACCGAGCTAGGACTTCTCTCTTTGGAATGATGAAGGATGAGAGGGCACTTCATAGAGATGTATACGATTATGATGAGCATAGATAGGAGGACCTGTTTCCCAGGGTGACAATAAAAAATACAAGAAGACAACCATACAAGGTGAGTGGAGGGAAATTTAGGGGCATGTCAAAGATAAGTTTGTTCTTTTGGTTTTTTTTTTGCACAGAGAGTGCCAGGGTAATGGAAGTTGACACAGTAGGGACATTTAAAAGATACTTGGAGATCTAAGAAAATGGGGTGGTTATTTGCTGCAAGGGAAGGAAGGGTTGATCAAGGAGTAGTATATATAAGACAGCATAACATCATGGCCCAAAGGGCCCCTACTCTGTGTAAGGTAAAACATCATGAGATGGGAATGTGTAGGGAGTTACCCTGTACAGGGCAGTAACAAGAAGGGGAGGTGTCCTTGTACTCCTGTTAGGTAAAACATCATGAGATGGGACCGGAGAAGGAGTCACCCAGTACTAAGGAGTAACAGAATGCATCCTTGTACTTACAAGATAAGAGAGACATTGATGGATTGAGAGGCAGGAAGCTAGCAGGGAAAGGATAGCAACAGTTTTAGTCATTGGACAAGTAATGATATGATGATGTTCTAAGCATGTATCCAAGGGTATAAAAAATCACCATTTTGCTGATAACGGCAGAATGCATTCTCCGACTAACTTTGTTAGTCGCAAGTGTTACAATCCGGTAATAAAGAACAAAGAACCCTGATTTCGACTCAGCCTGGTGTTTGTCTCACTCATTCATGAACAAAGCAGACCTAACAATTTGGTGACCCCGACGTGATGGGTGAGTGAACACTGGACGACGGTTTCTGTTTTTTCTGACAATCATCTCAGCCGGCTGATAAAAAGGTCCAGAGAAGCCTGTTTTAACAAAATTCTCTTTTTTTAAAAATCTTTATGATTGTCAGTAAGAACTGGAGATCGGACAAATTAGACGACCACAATTGAAGGTCGCATGCCAGGATTGTAACACGTAAGTGATTACAGACAAGATAAAAGTCCTTAAGGTGTTTGAATGACATTTATTAAGTGCTTCGCAAGAAACTACTAGAGTTTAAAAGTCTTTATTGTGTCGTTGCAAAGTCCAATAGAGTGAGAAGGTGGTCTATAAACAATTGAGGACCTGAGTTTTCTGCCCTAAACTGGTTATTAAGAGGAGAAATCTCCCACGTGAAGGTTGGGCTTTGAAAGAAAACAAAGGTTCAGGCTTATTGGCCTCAATTGTATCTGAGAGACTGACTTATAAATGTCCGGTAGGTATGATAATGTCTGTACACTTGAGAAGTTAAGAATTTATTTCCCCAATTCGCCGTGGTGGAATACCACAGCAGACACTAGAGACCTTGAGACAACAAAAAAAGTACTCAGGGACGCCTGCCTGGTGAACAAGAACGACGACAGAAGGCTGCGACAGCTGTGTCCGGATCAGGTAGGAGATATTAATGAAAAAGTTGACAAACTCCTAAGAGACACCCAGTTTATTCGAAATACTTTTGATAAGTTAAATGAGGGTATTCCCAACATCACCAAGGAGATAAAGTTACGTAAATTCATAGATTGGTACAGGGAAACAGGACAAAAGTATAGCCCAAATATTTGGTTTTCTAGTTGTAATTTAACTTTCAGACCCCTTTGGGAAAACAGAGAGTGGAAAACGAGCAATCAGAGTATACAGGACAGTCTGAAGTCAATTGGAGGACAAGACTTCGAGACTGTTCTTTTAAAAGATATTAGTCATCCAGCTTGCAAGGGGACATTTTTAAAAGCAATTTTCGTTGACATAGATCCCCTAAACAGACAAAAACCTAAATTAAAACAGGCATTAGAAAGCGGTCCCGCAGCTATGGCTGTACAGTTGCCTGCTAAGACTTTTGACCAAGTTATTAAGGAAATTAATCAGGAATTAGAGGAGCGAAATACCAGTAATGCGGCATTGGAAAAACAAAAAATGCTCCGAAAATGTGTAGACCGCTGGAGGAAGAGGGGTTGGTTACCCGGGGGCACTAAGATGTTCCTGACAGGTGAGGAAAAAAAAATTTTAAAACGTAGAGGCTTAGATAAGCTGGAAGAAACAAAACACAGAAGGGAAAGGAAAAGTGCCTGTTTCCAGTTTCCAGCCACGAAGTGTCCGGGTTTGCTCTCTCCCTCCCTCCTTTCACCCTCCCCCCTCTCTCTTCTCTCCCCCCCTCTCTCTTCTCTCCCCCTCTCTCTCTTCTCCCCCCCCTCCTCTCTCACCCACTCCCCCTCCCAATCCCAATCTGTGGTGGTGCTGCCCTGAAATCCCCAGGTTGGGCAGGGCAGAGAAATACAATTTGGTTTTAATTTTGTGTCCACAATTCCAGCTCCGCATCAAATGGGATCCTGTTTTATCCTCTCTCCCTCCCTCTTTCCCGCACCCCCACCATTGCGGGATCAGGGCAGACATTGTGGGCTGACGTGTAGCTCACTCGAGGTGGGAGGGAAGGAAGGAGTGATAGTTCCCAGTGGTGGGAGACCCAATCTGATCCAGACCAGTGATCACAGGATGAGAACCTTTTAAAACCTTTGAAACGAAAGTGTTAATCTGAAGACTTTTCTCCTAGTGGGGCCAGTGCAAGGCATTTTCTCTCTCTATCTCTTGTGCTCTGTGTATCTGCCTCTCTATCTCTTTCTCTCGCTATGCTCTCTCTCTCTCTCTCTCTCTCTCTCTCTCTCTGGCACCCCAGATGGGACACTGGAGTCACGTCCCTTATATTCAGATATTGAGACACTGGGGTGTGACAAGAACCACGGGAATAGGGATACATCAGACGAGGTACAGGCCCCTTTAATAAAAATAGAAGGGGGAGTAATAGATGTAGAGACCCCTCTGGAGTCCAAGAAAATAGAAAAGGAGTTAGAGATACAGAAATGGAACATGAAAAAGGTTCAGGATAACATTAAAAACTTAAACAGAGATATTAATGTGCTGGGGCAGATCAGTGAGGATCAAAAAGATTTAATGGTAGGTGTATTGAAGGAAGTGGAAAAGATAACTACAACACTGTCAGGAGAAATTAAAGCTGAAGGAATGGTAATAGGAGTAAAGGACGAAAAGTGTAGTACAGAAGAGGAAACGAGATACGATCCACCATGGGAGGAAAGTAAAAGGAAAAGACTCGGGAGGGAGAAAAATAGACATGCCTACCTGGACATAGTTAGGACAAAAGAGAAAGATGTGAAACAACTAAACTATGGCCGAAAAGATTATCTTAGAGATGAACGTGACCAATATACCTTTGACCCTGAGACATTGGAAGCTGATAGGGACAGTGACAGTGACGAAGAAGAGTCAGAACAAGGTGGGATAAATAAATGCATTACAAGAGTAAAGAAGGAGCAGAAATCCCCAAAATTGAGATATCAATGCCCATTACTGATCACGGGACGGGGAACTCAAAAATATGTACCCTGGTCACGAATGGACTTAGAGAGTTTAATGAAAAAACTACCTCCGTTGAGTAATGGGGCTAGTCCATGGATTTCTTGTTTTGAGCGAGAAACCTGCCAAGAACAATTAGCACTCGCAGATGTCAGAACTATCATGATAAAATTAAAGGCAGAAGGGGCCCTGAAGCAAATAGAGAGAATTGTAAGAAGCAGTAAATTGGGGGATGAAATAGAATTTAACCCACTTCGGAATAAATTTTGGGAAGCACTTAGAGAAACATTTCCTACACCCTATAGTTTGGATGCCTTGGTAACCCTTCAACTAAAGGAAGGAGAGACTGCACACGAGTATTTCACTCGAGCATGGGACTTATGGGAAACAGGGACTGGAGAAAGACCCGACCACAGCCCCTTAGGAAGGGCTCACTTTCGTAATGGGATAATAAACGGACTACCTGCTACGGTTCAAGCAAAATTAAGGGACATTGTGGGAGTAGAGACAATGTCAGAGGATTTGTGGAAAAGACACCTGACACATGCAATCAAACGACATCGTCAATCAGAGCATGCTAAGTCAGAAAATGCGTCCCAGAAGGAGGTGGACAAGACAACCGATAAATTGGTGAGAGCCATAGAACATATAGGGGTTAAATTAGCGGCCCAACAGATAGTCCCACAGGTCATGGGGCCAGTGATAAATCCGGGACCCCAAGTAAGAAATGGTTGGGAAAGACAGCTAGGTACAATGTATAGAGGGGAACATGCAGTATGCTGGTACTGCCAAAATCCTGGACACTACCAGCGGAACTGTCCGGAGGCTGGGAGAGCAAGGGGAAAAAGATTACCCTCTATGAGAGGCTATCGGGGAAGAGGAGGAAACTTAAGAGGACAAGCAAGGGGTAGGGGTGGACACATTGATGGGCCCCAGAGAATCGGGGGGTGGCAGAGTGATCAACAAGTCCAGGCACCTCAGTGTAATGACTATATTGAGGAAAGTGCTGAATTTGATTATTGAAGGTGCCCTGGAGAATCAAAAATCACGCCTCCCTGGGAGCCACCAAAAATTTGGGGGACGGTAAATGGAGAAAAAATTGAATTTATGGTTGACACAGGGGCAGCAGTTACGACAGTGATTAAAAAACCCCCAGGGAGCACATTTTCGGGCAAAACATTATCTACAATAGGATTCTCCGGGATAAGGGAAACACAGCCCTATACAGATAACATCGACATGACATTTGGACGACAAAGGGTTAAAACGCCTGTCCTGGTTGTGCCAAGTTGCCCCATTAATTTATTAGCAAGGGACATTCTTACCAAACTAGGAATAACCATACAATGTTCTGAGAAGGGCCTTCGGTTAACATACCCAGGGGATACAATAAGAAGGGGAGGACAGTTTATAGTAATGACCCCATCTAACGCTTCAGAAGTATTTTCTGGAGTCGGCTACTGTATGATGAACCAGGCCCAGGGCTGATTAAACAGTTTTTTGAGTGGAGGGCCAGTATTCCTCGGTATGGGGATTACCATTATCCACTAGATCCTATGCATGTTACATTAAACTACACCATCCACCCGGACCAGGAATATGAGGAGAGGTGGGACTCTCTAAAAGAAGGGAAGACAGAAACGATACATTGTCCATTTATCTTTGTAGGTAAGGAGGGAATAGCTGCTATGGTTGTCATGACAGAAGAACAAATGTTGTGGTTCTGCTTAGGAGTAGAAAGTGTGCCTCATGTGACCTTGGGTATTGACAAAGATCATCACGCTCGACAGCTGGGTCCGATGGTAAAGGAAGCGATAGGGTGTGAATACAGGCAGACAGAAATCCCGGGATATTCCACCTCGGAGGGAGGAAAATTTGTCAGACTGAATATTGAAGCATGGGACCAGGTTGTGAATGAGAAAGTAGAAAGAGACCGAGCCATAGAAGGAGAAAATATTGATCACAGAGACTCAGACAAATATCTTTCTAATCTGAGTCCACATATATGGACAACGGGGCCCTATGATGTGGGAGTAATAAAAGGAGAGGTATTTCTAGAATTCGCCAACCCCGGGCAGAAACCAATATGGAGAAAACAATACCGCTTGTCGCCCAGTCAGGAGGAGGGTATTAAAGGAACGATAGAAGGGTTAATGGAGTCAGGGGTTTTAATGGCGGCACCTGACAGTATGTGGTACACGCCCATCATGCCTGTTCCCAAACCGGGTAGAAAAGACTGGAGGATGGTACACGACCTCCGGGAGATTAACTTGGCTACCAAGACCATCGGGAGACCAGTCCCAGACCCATATGTAGCACTTAGGGCTCTGAGTCCGGAGCACGAATACTATACTGTCATTGATCTGGCAAACGCATTCTTCTGCTTGAATTTAGCTGAGGAATGGCAAGACTGGTTAACTTTCACTTACCAAGCACATCGGTACACATACACTAGATTACCTCAGGGTTATAAGGACAGTCCAGGACTGTTCAATCAGGCCCTTAGCGAAATCCTAATGAAATTAAAGCTCCCGGAAGATGTTACACTGATTCAGTATGTAGACGACCTACTATTAGCAGGGAAAACGCCACATGGGTGCCTGACAGGGCAGCCAAACAGGTTACTGGTTATCATGAACATATACAGGGGATGATTTTGAGGTCCCATAACAAAAAAAATGAATCTGAAACTAAGGAGACTTGTAGCAGATTGAATGACTACACAGATGAGTTTTGTGGAGGAAGAGTGCTGTACAACTGGCTCCCCGCTAACTGGGATGGTCGGTGTGCTCTAGTAACCCTTAATGCGCCAGTGCTGATTGTCAAAATGCAGGAGGGAGACGAGGATTCCCTAGAATTGCGCCACACAGAGAGTTGGCTGTGGAGAAAAAGGAGGAGTGTTGGACTCTTGGGGCCGGGAGGAAGGAACCCTGATGGGGTATGGATTGATGCCATTGGCCAAGCCCGGAATATTCCGGACGAATTTAAATTAGCCGATGAGATTGCAGCTGGGTTTGAAAGCTTTCCTGTTTTTAGTGCAATTTTTCCCATCACTGTAAATAAAAATGTTAATAGGATCAACCTTATTCACTATAATGTCCAGCGCCTTGCAAATTTGACCAGGGACGTTGTTGAGGCAATACATCAACAACTGTCAGAAACTTCCCTTATGACACTTCAGAATAGGATAGCGATTGATATGGTCCTGGCAGAGAAAGGTGGAGTGTGTGCTATGTTTGGAGATCTATGCTGCACTTCTATCTCTAATAACACAGGGCCAGATGGATCACTCACTAAGGGGTTAACGAAACTTAGGGCATTGGCGAAAGAATTAAAAGCCCAGTCTGGAGTCTCCAATCCTGTTTTATCCTGGTTACAGGGAGTGTTTGGGAGATGGAGCACATTGTTAGGACAACTTTTGCTGGGTTTGTTCATTTCTGTATCAATTTTTATCACTTGTGGCTGTTGTTGTATTCCATGCATTCGAACGCTGGTCACGAGGACCATAGAGAAAGCCTTTGCTGACCGTGATGAACTGCCTCCGAAATATCAAGCTGTGCAGGCTGTGGAGCAAGACTATCTCACATTACAGGAGACGGAGAAAGTTGCTGAGATCGATCTGGAGTCTGAAGGGGAATGTGATGGGAAGGAGGGATTGTGAATTAGATTGTTACACATATAATTTTAACCTTGCTTGTAACCCAAATATTATAACATTGATTGTAACACAAACATTATTAATCAGATTGTAGACCATATGTTAACTTGGGTATTTACTAATGTACGGGGGGTTAGCTAGTTTTTTGCTTGGGGGCAAATGGGATGAAACTTGTAAACGGGCAATGGGATCGGGGTGACGGATGGGGGGTGTACGCAAAGGAGGGTTGGGGGAACCCTCGCCCACCAGCCGAACTACCCTGTGAACAGAACCCGTATAGAGCTTGGCAATAATAGGCGAAATAATGTAACGCGGTGGTAGCATAGTCAGGGCGAGATTGTCCTCTAAAGAGGACAAAGGAGGGATTGTAAGGTAAAACATCATGAGATGGGAATGTGTAGGGAGTTACCCTGTACAGGGCAGTAACAAGAAGGGGAGGTGTCCTTGTACTCCTGTTAGGTAAAACATCATGAGATGGGACCGGAGAAGGAGTCACCCAGTACTAAGGAGTAACAGAATGCATCCTTGTACTTACAAGATAAGAGAGACATTGATGGATTGAGAGGCAGGAAGCTAGCAGGGAAAGGATAGCAACAGTTTTAGTCATTGGACAAGTAATGATATGATGATGTTCTAAGCATGTATCCAAGGGTATAAAAAATCACCATTTTGCTGATAACGGCAGAATGCATTCTCCGACTAACTTTGTTAGTCGCAAGTGTTACAATCCGGTAATAAAGAACAAAGAACCCTGATTTCGACTCAGCCTGGTGTTTGTCTCACTCATTCATGAACAAAGCAGACCTAACATCTGTTGTACACTTCTCTGTTCTATGTTATCTTTGGGATATTTGCAGAGCCCTTCAAAGTGAAGACTACTGCAAAAACTTCAGCTATCTGCCATTTCTGTTTTGTGTTATTAATTCACCAGCCTAGAGGACCTGCACCAATCATAGCTGCCTTCTTTCCACAGAAACACTTATTGTTTGAATTGATAATACTCAAAATCAATTTTCTCTCTTCTTGAGCTTTTGAGTCTTTTGCTGTCTGATCCTAAAAATTTCCCTGACCTCCATCTTACCTTGAACACTTTCCACTTTGTATGTCCTACTATTTAATTTGACATTGTCCTTGACTTCTTTTACTAATCACAGATCATTCCCCTTTTTCACTGCATCTTTCTCTAATTAGGATAAATTCCTGAATTCCTGCTGAGTGCTATGGACCAGCTGTTTGAATATTTTCCACTGTTCATGCACTGACCTGTGTCCTAGTTTATTTTCCCTCTCTACCTTAGATAACTTTACCTTAATATTATTGTAATTGCTCTTGTTTAAGTTGAAGTTGATGCTACTTCTAAAAAGCCTTTTTATATACTATATTGTGGCTTGTGAACAGCACAATCCATTTACACTTTGGCAAGCTTTCATTAGAAACTTGGGACTTGCTTTATTGTTCGTTAATGGGAACCAAACTTTTACTGTTTGTTACAAAAGAGTTCAAACACCTGTTGACTGACACATACATCCTCCTTCATGTTTACCTGCCTAATTTCCTTTGCTGCTATTCTATCTCGAAACCTCATTCATGTTTCTTATTCACAAGGACCCCAGATCCTTATATCTTCCCCCATCCCCTACCCCATCACATTGTCCAAATTTGTCTGAACTACATTTTCCACTAATTGATCTAGTATTTCACCCCACTACCAACTGACTGCATGTCCAACCCATAATTCCTTATTTAGCTTTGTATCCTCACCAAACTTGGATATTTTACATCTATTAGTAATATAAATAATAAGTAGCTGATGTGCCAAACTAATCATTGTGGCCTGAGACACAAGACACTGAAAATGCTGGAATCTGCAGCAAAGAGCAAACTGCTGGAAGAACTCAACATGGAAAGCAGCATCTGTGGGGAGTGGAGGAGTTATTGATAATTCAGATCAAGATCCTGCATCAGGACTAGAGAGAAAAAATAGCTGGTGTAAAGAGGAAGGGGAGAGGGTGAGACAGTGAACCAAGGAAGAGCGAGGGATGATAAGCAGATGAAAAAATCAGAGGAAGGAAGGAGAAGTAAGGGATCAAGAACACCTCATATTCCACCTGGTAGTCTACAATCCAATGGTATGAACTATGAATTTCCTGATTTCAACTCTCTCTCACTTAACAACACTTGCAAGAAGAACTAAAAGTAAAGAATCTATTCTGACTGGCATACTGGTATTTAATAGTAGTACCTTTGGCAAGTCCTCCATTATCAATATTCAAAGAATTATGGTGATCAGAACTTAATGTGATCAAGCATATAAATTCCGCCTTTATAGGAGCAGGTCAGAGATTGGGTATTATGGAGTGAGTGACTCAACTCCCATCACTCCAAAGCTATCCACTATCCATAGGGTACAGGTCAGGTCCATGATGAATTATTGTGTGAATTACGAAAGTCTGTCGACACTGTGATTGTAGTAAAAACACAAAAGTGCTGGAGGACCTCAACAACACATAAGAATATCAACTATGCTCATACCTGATTGTTATCTAAATAGCCAGAGTGCTGCAACTTTTAAGTGCATTAGGTTCTTAATTTACAACCCAAATAATTAATGTCTGCTATCAGAGGAAACGATCATATGGAACCACCTTCCACTTGAAAAAAATCTCACCCTTGCTTTATAATAGAGGTCCTGAGCCAGCAATACTGCCCCCAGCAGAGGGACTGCAGCAATTCAAGAAATTAGTACTTTACCTCAAGGGCAATTAAGGATGTGAAATAGATGTTGGATTGGCTAGTAATTTTCCGCATTCACAAAAATAAATAAGAAGATTTAAATGATGAATTTATCACAGCTTAAACTGTGAGATGCAGGTGTGATGCCTGAAATAATGGTAAATTGGTCGGATTGTTGGAGACTTTAATTGAGGAATAATGAAACTGTGGTCCAGTGAGCAATGGAAGTAAGTTGTGCAGCTGTTGGAAAGAGTTTTAAAACAGCTTTTACTGACTTTTGTCCACATATGTGATCACTGATTTTTTTTTTAAAGTTCTCTCTCCAGGCCCTCGGAGTTTGATTCCAGCCATTCATCTTCAGAGCTCTCTCAGCTCACATTCAATTCAATGATTATATTGAGGACCTCTGGGCCATCTATAGGGAGGGAACTTCTCTCTTCTTCTTCATCTTCTCCATTAAAAGCACCCACAGTGTGTTTTGTCTGAATTGTATCAAATTCTAATCACCTCCAAAATGACAACCTCTTGTAGGTGCAGTTACAGTTCCTCTGTAAGAGCCACAGGTTGGTATTCAGTAGCGGTGCTTGCTGTTAATGAATACATTTGTCACTATAGTATTCAATAGTTGTTATTATTTAGAGTGGCATGGTTGGAAAGGTGGTTAGCGCAACACTATTACAGTGCCAAGGACCTGGGTTCAAATTTGGAGCAGTCTGTAGGAGTTTGTACATTCTCCCATGTCTGCCTGGACTTCCTCTCATGTTCCAAAGACATACAAGATTGGTCACATTGGTGTATTTGGGCGGCACGACCTTGTGAGCTGGAAGGGCCTGTTACAGTGATGTATCTTTTACAAATTATGCAACATAAATTGTTCTGAATTAATATTTTCTAAATCCTTCTGCTGGTTATGTCATTCTCCAGGATTTTTGGTTTAAACAAGTCCCTTTCCAATAGATTTCATTGGTCCTTGAATTAAAACCTCTGTCCAATAAATCATTCTAAAGGTCATATATTTGAAGTTCTAATTTGATTGCTCAGGGAACAATCTAAAGAAAAAACATGTTTGATTTCAACCCTAGCTCCTCAAACATTCTCACCTGTACATTATTCCTATTCTGCCTATGTCAGAGATTCTTAAACAGATCAAAACTGAATCATCCCCTCCCACTTCAAGTTCCCTCCATTGGGACAGAACAGAACCAGCAGAACTCTTGATGACTGCTGCAGAGAAGAGCTTTCTTGACTAACTGCTTCTTTCTACTACTACATTCCTTTTTATTCCCCAGCTTTGATTGCTTTCTTGTATTTGTGCAACACAGATAGCTGACAAACTTTTCTATCATCCACATTGTCTGCAAGAACTTGTAGGGTTGGGGCAAAGGTTTACTAAAAGGAGAATGCTCCTCCCAAGGACTCCTTATCTGCTAATGTGTAGATTAAATTAATAATTACCCCCACCACATTTTCTTTTGCTTTGAGATCAAATTGTGATATTTCTCCCATGCTGCTTATATATTTACAGACTGCTCTTTTGTTCCAATCTACATTCAGCCTCATCATTTTCTTATCCTTGAAGAAGGGCTCAGGTCCAGAAGGTTGGTTATTTATCTTTACTTCCTATGGATGCTACAAGACGTGTTGAGTTCCTCCAGTATTTCTGTGTTTTTACTGCAATCACATCTGCACACTTTCATGATTCACTTTAGATTTGCAGCAACTACATAATTAAAAGGACAAAAATTGGAGGTGAGAATTGCTGTCCCAGTATATTATTTCAAAAATTCTTTAACATTATATCAGGTAGGATTTGCTTGTCCCTTTGTAAAAAAAAATGACATTCCTTTTTATCGTTTTGACCACAAGATTGTCTCATTCTTGCCATAGTCATGTTGCAATGTTGTTTAGTCATGAACCATGACAAACAATTGCTTAAGAGTTCAAGGAACTTCAATACTCTTCAGTTAATAGTTGTTAGAATAGTATGTTAGAATAACTATCCTTTGTCATGGCATGGAACATAGTAACCATACTTTGGGGGAGGGTTTTTTTTACAATTAGCCATCACAATTATAAATAGCCATGATTGTATTTTTTTCTACTTTGAGCTCCATGAATTTTTTTTTCTATTTAATGCCCTAATAAGGTACCTTAACCATTCATTAGGACTTATGTGAGAATAATTTATTCACTGTTTTATTTTCTCTCTATTCATTTTTTTCTTTTTAATAAATTAGTACAGCTCCTTGAGTAAAATGAGATGATGAGTTTATTGTCATTATACAATGTTCATTATGGGCCAAAATTCTTAGTTGCTGCAACTGAACAGAAACTTGTAAAGAAAAACTAATACAAAACAAATTGAATTAAATTAGATGGAGACATAAATATTCACAGTGATCCAAGTGCTAAAAAGTGACTTTAATTTATGCAAACAATCCTTTTGTGATGTCTGATTAATGTACAAAGAGAGGTTCAAGAGTCTGATAGCTGTTGGAAATAATGTGTTCTTCAATGCAATTTTCAAGCTTCTTTACCTTTGCCTGAAGGTAGCAATACGAAGAAGTTGTGGATGTTCTTTATGATGTTGGCTGCCTTTTTGAGGCTGATGGATCTGGCTATGTTTACAAATCTTCTGCAGCCTTCAAATTCCTGGGCTCTTATATTGCCAAACCAAGCAGTGATGCAACTAGTCAGTATACTTCCAGCAGTGCACCTGCAGAAGTTTGACAGAGTATCCGACCACATGCCACATCTCCTCGGATTCCTAAGGAAATAGAAACTTTGTTGTTGCCTTGATGTGCTAGTTCCAGGAAAGGTCTTCTGAAATATGGATTCCCAAGAAGGTTCTGACTCTATCCACCTCCTTCACATCAATACGGATAGGTGTGTAGTCCTTCAGCCTCTCCTTCTTAAAATTAACAATCAACTTCTTGGTCTTGACATTGCACTGGCACCACAGATTCTTGGTCTGCATCCTATATTCTGACTCATCATTTCCAGTTATTTGGCCAACAATGGTAGTGTCATCAGCAAATGTGTATATTAAGTTGGATCTGAATGTGTCCACAAAAGTATACTTAATTAATCAAACACAACAGTTTAAGGTTTGTATCCAATGTACCTATTCCATAAAAATATGTTCATGATCCTCCTGAGCACTAGAGGGAGTTGGAGACTAGTTTATTGCAGCTTGGTTTGGATTTGAGATGGATGTCTCACATGGTCTTGAGTCTATAGCTAATAAAGTATAGTTGATTTAAAAGAACCCAAGTTTCTTTATTACAATAAAAAGAAACATCACATGGCCCCAAGAGTGTGCATGCTACCAGGAGTGGAAGAAACACTAGGAGTGTGCAGAATGTGTGTCAGTCCATATCAGGAGAGAAATTATGCTGTAAATTGCACTGGAAATATCGACCATGAGTGGAGGTTATTCAAACAAAGATTCATGCTGACCTACAAGCCATTGGACTTGATAGCAAACCTGATGCACATAAGATTGCACTGCTACTTACTGTGGCAGGACCTCAATAAGGTTTTTAATACATTCGTTTTTGCTGAGGCAAAAGATTTGGACAAGTTCAACAAGGTTAATGAGATGTTTGATGAAGACTGTTCACCAAAGAAAAATGAAGCGTTTGAGAACTACATGCTTCACTTATGCACGCAGCTGTAGGGAGAGAGCTTTGATACTTTTTTTTAAATGATCTTGAAATTAAAAGCAAGAACATGCAATTTTGGATCGCTGCAAGATTCAATGATCCATGATCAAATTGTATTCAGGATTATTGATAAGAAAGTGAGGGAGAGGTTGCTGCAAGAGACAGAGCGTACCTTAGCTGGAGCTGTGAAGATATGCCATGCCAGTGAATTAGCTCTGCAGCACATGAAAAAGTTCAGAGAGCGTGCAAAAGCCAGTGAAAAGAAAGGAAAAGCATACCCACAATGTGTGTCCACACACATAAACAAAAAACGAGATATAGGAAACAACAAAAATATGGAGAGTCATTCAAATGCAAACAATGTGGCACTCAACATGCATCAAAATGGAGCCCAGCCTATGGAAAAGTCTGTAATAAGTGCAAAGGGCAGAATCATTATGCAAAGCAATGTTTTTCAAAAGGGAAACAAAACAGAAGTGAAGCTGTACACATTAAAGAAGAAATTGATGCACTCTTTGTGGGAATAGTGGTGCAGAAAGACAAAAAGCCATCAGACACTGAACAGCCAAGCATGAACAGAGATGAGCAGGATAATTGGACTGTATCATTGCATTCAAATGGAGTAAATATTCCTTTCAAGCTGGACATAGGGGGAAAGGTCAATTTGATCTGTGATCAAAACATCAAGGCAATGAAGATAAAGCCATACATTCATGCAAATGGTGCACTGCTCAAAGCCTACAATGGACAGAGCATTGACACGAAAGGTACATGTAAACTCAAGGTGAAAGTTAAAGATAACAAGCACAACCTCAGATTCGCAGTAGTGCCAGATGGATAAGAATTACTGTTGAGTGACAAAGCATGTGAAAACTTAAGCCTAGTCAAGAGGGTGTACACACCAGGGAAACCTATTGTGTTAGCTGATGCATTTTCTAGGGCAATGATGCAGAGTGAAGTACACAATGAGAGTTCCACAAAGAACAGATGTGAATCTCCACGTGAATCTGATCACTGAATCTCTTCCCATATCTGACATGAAATCCAAACAGATTGCAACTGAAACAGAAAAGGACACAGTTTTATAGAAGGTCATCATAAATCTGAATGAGGATGGCCGTACTACAAAATCAGAGCTGAGCTGAGTGTTGTCAATGGTCTTCTACTCAGACAGAGCAGAATTATCATTCCTCAATCATTGTAATGAAATGCCCTAAAGGGTGCATGAGGAGCACCTAGGAATTGAAAAGTGCAAGAGGAGGGCCAGAACTGCTGTTATTGGCAAGGGATAAATTCTGAAATTGACAGGATTCCAGCTGTAAGGCCTATTTGAAACATCATGCAAAGCAGACAAAGGAACCCATGATAATACCAGGAGAACCTTGGCAGAAAATTGGGAATGATCTCTTCCACGTGGATAGAAAGAATTACTTGCTGGTTAAGGACTATCTATCAAACTATCCAGAGATTGTGCTGCTTCTTAATATGTCTGCTGCTCATGTGATTAAATATATAATCTTTGCGAGACATGGAATTCCTCAAATTGTCTACAGTGAAAATGGACCATGCTACAGCTATAGAGAATTACAGAACTTTGCAGAAGAGTATGATTTTCGACATATGACTTTAAGTCCTCTGCATCCACAGTCAAATGGTACAGCAGAGAAAGGAGTTCACATAGTTAAACAGTTGCTCAAAAAAGCACAAGGCTGTGGCTCAGATCCGTATCTAGCTCCATTGAGTTACAGAGCTTCGCCACTTGAACATGGCATGTTACCCGCTGAGCTTCTGATGGGATGCAGACTACATGCCACACTTTCTTATTCTGCAGACCCAAATGAGAACAGAGCTGTTCAAGAAGTCAAATGGAAACAAAAGCATCTGCAATGAGAAAAAAGGCAAATGATGACATCAGCAAGAAGCTTAGGGCCACTGGCACAACATGACATAGTGAGACTCAGAGATTCCAACACTTGGGACAAAAAGGCCACTGGTCTGGAGGAAGCAAATCCAAGATCCTATACTGTTAGAACAGAGGAGGGTCAAATACTGAGGAGGAATCGAAGGAGGTTGCTAAAAATGCAGAGACACTGCAGGCACAGTCAAATGCAGAAGATCCAGCCTGCTCAGCAACAGAGAAAACACCACCAGTGCTAGACAGTAGTGGGCCAACAGAGCCAACACAAGCACTGGTGTTCAGAAGATCCACACGTTATCAAAACATTGACAGACTGATTCTCTAAAAGAAAAAGAACTGCACACTTAAAAAGTTAGTGCTGCTGATATTTGTATTTATGTTTGTGTCGAACTCTAAATTGAAATGAATACAGTACTGTATTAGTGTTTTATGTTGAACATCTCAAGGAAGGGGGATGTAGTGATAGAGTGCTAGTGATCCTCCTGACCACTAGAGGGAGTCAGACTAGTTTGTTGCATTTTGAGTTGTATTCAAGAGGGATGCCTCCATGTAGTCTTAAGTCTATAGCTAATAAAATAGAGTTGTTTTAAAAGAACCCAAATTTCTTTATTGAAGAAAAAATACATTTCCCCAAGGATCAGAAAAATCATGTAAATTATGACCATGCAGCTTGAGAATAGCTTTTTTCTATGACACAAATAGCTAACTGAAAGTACAGTAAAACCTCTGGTATCTGGCATCTATGGGGATTGGTAGATGCTGGATAAGTGTATTTTCTAGTTACTTGAGACTTACTCTTACAATGCCTAACTAATACACCTGCATTAAGAATAAACAGTTTAAAAGACAAAAGACAAAAATACTATACTGTACTTACACTGAACAAACTTCACTTAAACCTTAAAGCATTTTACTTTATTTTCAGTCACACTCTTTGAAAATATATAACCGTCAATGCATCTGCAGCTTTCTACCCTGTCACGGAGACACCTGAAAAATGAACAATAGCATTATAGATAATTAACCCTCCTTCCCCAAGTTTACAGCTCAAGCCTTTGACTGGGGTGACTCTTACTAAGCAGGGATGAGGAAACACTTTAAGAGTGTCACCCTAACAGTGAACGATATCAACCAGCTCTTCATCCTGGGCGATGCCATTGCTGTTTCACACAACTTTATTCAAACAGCTGCCGTGAGCAAAGAACAACTAAGGCACTCCATTGACTGAATATTTGCTCCCATCTTCACCAAAGGTTTATGTTGTAGTCGGGTATAGTTCTGCTTTATTGGGAGCTCAAGCCTGACTTTTATACAGTTCGCGTCCCCACTGTTTCCCCCTTTACTGACACAACGGCCCACGTAATAAAAGCAGATATCCTGCACACGGGGAACATTCCTACATAATAATCCCTTCTTCCTGCACGCTGTCCCTGTGTGTTGGCTGTGCAGCAGGGCCAGCACCATTTTTGGGTCGCTGGCCCTTATACCACCCTAGCCATTCATTCGCCATTTCGCTTGTTGGGGCCAGTGCCGCTGCACAGTTTACTGTCTTTTGGTTGCGCTTGCCACCTGGAGGGCCAGCCCGATTGCCACGGTGGCAGGCCACTACATGACTCCCTCCAGAACCAGTGGAACTATCCTTGATACCCGAAGGCAGTGTCTCTGCAGGTTTTAATGACCTGCCTCTCTGGCATGGTGCTGGTGTCTTGACCAGACGTGCTGGGTCCAGATTTGCTGGCTTTAACCTGCATCTTCCCTCTGACCTCCAGCTCGAACATTGCTCCATTATTTCAGACAACCCGGAATGGACCCTCATTCAGCTTCTGCAACAGTGGACGGTGTGGACCCGAACGAATGAAAACATACTCGTTGTCCTGCAGGTCTTTGGGTATGTTGGTTCTCATGTGTCTGTGCCTGGTAGGTGGAGTTGTTTCTGACTCTTTCCTGTAGGTTATGGAGGAGAGCTGCTGCGTCGTCCTGCTGTTTGCCTACAGACAGTACGAATTCCCCAAGGGAATTCCCTCCGTAGATGAGTTCAACTGAAGAGGTGTTGAGGTCCTCCTCGGGTGCCATGCAGATCCCCAGTATGGTAGGTTGTCTACCCAGTTAGGTCCTCGAGGCCTGGACAAGAGCGCAGCCTTGAAGCGCTCCACTAGCCCATTTGACTGTGGGTGATACTGTCTAACGTGGGACAGTAACCCGAACCATGCCACCCAGGAGGAGATGAGGACACTGGCGCACGAGGTTGTAGATGTGTCTGCCAGCGGGACTGCATCCTGCCAAATGGTGAACTGGTCGACCATCATGGACAGATAGTGGAAACCCTGAGATACTGGTAGGGGTCCCACTATGTCCACGTGGACTCTTCAAACCTTCACTCTGCAGGCTTGAAGTGCTGCAGTGGGTTCTTGGTATGCCACTGCACCTTGGCTGTTTAGCACTGCATGCACACCTTTGCCCGTCCATTGACCTGTTTTCGTAGTCCATGTCACACGTATTTGCTGGCCACCAGTTGAACCCTGGTCCTAATGGATGGGTGAGTCAGCCCCTGGATGGAATCATAAACCTTCCAAGCTGCCGGGATGATAGGTCTGACCTGGCCGGTGGCCACGTCACACAGTAGGGTGGTGTTACATGTGTCAACTGGGATGTCCTAGAGCTGCAGTCCCAATATGGCTGTCCTGCACTGAGGCATCTCCACATCATCTTACTGCACCTTTGTCAGTGCTATGAAATCCACGCCCTTCATTAGCACGTGGATCCTCTGTCTGGACAGTGCGTCGGCCACCACGTTGTCCTTGTCGGAGACATGTCTTACATCTGTGGTGTATTCCAAGATATAAGACAGGTGACGCTGCTGGTGGGCTGACCAGGGGTACAAGATCTTGGCCAGGGACTTGTGGTCTGTGAAGGCCATAAAAGTCCAGCCCCCAAGAAAGTGGCGGATGGCCAAATACAGAACGAGTAGCTCTCTGTCAAAAATGCTGTACTTCAGTTCTGGAGGTCGCAGATGTTTGCTGAAGAAAGCTAGCAGTCGCCAACTCCCTTCAATCTGCTGCTCCAGAACTCCGCTGATCACCATACCTGAGGCGTCGACTGTCAGGGCCGTTCCCTGAGATGTGCGAAAAGACCAGTGCCTGTCAAGGCTTCCTTGGCCTTCATGAAGGCTTCTGCTGACTCCTCATCCCATGACATGTCCTTTGCCTTGCCCACCATCTGGATGAACAAGGGCCGCATGATCCAGGCGGCCAAGGGAATGAACCTGTGGTGGAAGTTGATCGTCCCCACAAATTCCAGTTGTCCCCTAGTCTTGTTGGGCCTAGGAAACTTCCAGATGTCCTCCACCTTGCGGGGTAGTGGTGTGGTCCTTTCCTTGGTTATCCCATGGCCCAAGAAGTCAATAGTCTCCAACCTGAACTGGCATTTGGCTGGATTGATCTCAGACTGAATTTGCTTAGCCGGGTGTAGAGGTTGTGGAGGTGCACCAAGTGTCCTTGTCAGCTCCTGTTTGCCACAAGAATGTCGTCCAAGTAGACGAAGGTGCCAGCCAGGTCTCGGCCCACTGCGTTCATTAGCTGCTGGAATGTCTGTGCAGTGTTCTTCAACCCGATCGGCATGCACAGGAATTCGAACAAGCCAAATGGGGTGATGCTGGTGGTCTTGGGGATATCATCTGGGTGGACCAGGATCTGATGACATCCCCACACGAGGTCCACTTTGGAGAAAATTTTTGCCTCATCCTGGATGTGCAGCATGAGGTATCGATCTGACATTGTGGCCTCATTGAGACGATGGTAGTCGCCGCCTGGTCTCAAACCCTCAGTGGCTTTAGGCACCATGTGCAGGGGAGAGGCCCATGGGCTGTCTGACTGCTGTACTATTCCAAGCTCTTCCAGTTTCTTGAATCCTCCTTTGCCAGCTGGAGCTTCTCTGGAGGAAGACGTCTTGCTTGTGCCTTGGATAAGGATATGATGTTGTACCCCATGCTGGGGTATCACTGTGGTGAATTGGAAGGGTGAGCACTGCCAGGAACTCGCCCAGGACCTTGGCGTACTCATCCGTGAATCACTGCACAGGGTCCAGGTATGGTGCTGGAAGCTTGGCATCCTTGAGGGGGAATGTCTGGAATATCTTTACGTGGACCAGTCTCTGGCCCTTGAGGTCAACAAGCAGACTCTGGGCACATAGGAAGTCTACCTTGAGGAGTGACTGTTCCACTGCGGCCAACGTGAATAACCATGAGAAGAGGCTGGCTCCCAAATGCAGTTGGACCTTGCGTGTCCCATAGGTCCTGATCGTGCTGTTGTGGACAGCCCTCAGTGTGGAGCCCGCGGGTCTGGGCGGGTCTGACTGCCGGGTTTGGCAAAGAACCCCACGGATGCTGCACACTCCCTTTTCTATTTCCACAGAATCTCTGCTCATGCTGTGACTTTCCAGGGTTCGTTGAAGTCGGCGTCTGCCAGGAGCAGTTGGACATCCTCAGGCAGTTGCTCTAGGAATGCCTGTTTAAATATGATGCAGTCCTCATGCTTTCCATGGGGGGCCAGCATCTCATTCATCAGAGCCAACGGTGGTCTGTCCCCAGCCCGTCCAAGTGGAGTAGACATTCCCCTCTCTCGCGCTGTGAGAGCCGAAGGTCTCGACTATTAAGTCCTTGAAGGCGGTGTAGGCGCCTTCTGACAGAGGCTCTTGGATGAAGTTGCCCACCCGGCTGGCCATGGCCTGATCAAGGGCGCTCACCATGTGGTAGCACCAAGTGGACTCTGCTGTGATCTGAAACTGTGCTTCAGCCTGGTCAAACCACATGCATGGTTGATTCGTCCAGAAGGTCGGTAGCAACTGCGTGGACTGCTGCCTACTCACTCATCATTGGATCTAGATGCTGTCTAAACCATCGGGGTCACCAATTGTATCTGTGCACCACACGAAGAAAGTCATGAACATGGGTGCAGTTGGGTCTTATTGGGGGATCAATCCCAACTTTTATATGGTTCGCATCCGCGCCGTTTCCCCCTTTACTGATGCAATGCCCCACATAACAAAAGCAGGTTTCCCACGCATAGGTACATTTCTACATAATAATCCCTTCTTCCCCGTGCACTGTCCCAGTGTGTTGGCTGTGCAGTGGGACCAGCCCCATTTTGGGATCATTGGCCCTTACGCTGCCCTAGCTGTTTGTCTGCCAGTTTGTTTGCTGGGGCCAATGCTGGCGTGGTCTGCTGGGTTTTGGATGTGCTTGCCGCCCAGAATGCCGTCCTGATTGCCCCTGAGACAGGCCACTATATTGTATTACTTAAGGAGAGCATTTACTTTTACAATTTTAAATGCACATATTTTTACCAATTGTTTTATTCTTATTTAATTTTTAAAATTTATTTTCCTTGACTTTTTTTGCCGGTTGCGTGAGGCTGTTGGTTGTTTGAATTTCGGATACTTGGTGTTTTACTCTACTAGGAATTGTGTGTAAAAATATTAAGAAATATGACACTTATTACTATGACAATAAAATGAATCTTAATCGAATCTTGAAAGACATTGACAATTATTGCATAGCAGTGGGTGAATATCCTGGTAAATACCATAGATTTCTACATCTTCCTATATATATGCAAAACAAAATATAAAATATTTCCTACATGCACATCATACTGTAAAATTAACCTCACAGCATGTATGTACTCAGATTAATGAAGATGAAATCTGATTGTGGCAGAGTCCCCAAAGGGAATCAGGAGTATTCAGAGACCTGCAGGCAAGCACACACTAGATTCAGTCTATATGGAGTCCAATGAACCCTGATTGTGTTACAATTCCACCACACTATACTAGGGGAATCAGCCTCTTCCATTCTATGCCAACAAACTGTAGCCTAGAATCAGAAACCAAAAATAAATGTATTTCACCACAAAACTATGTACAAAGTAAAGTTGTGCAAATTCCTTTGCAACCCCAGTGTCATTAACTGTCTAATTTGCTAACTTGTCATCACTATGGACCATTGTAATTGTTCCCCCTCTGTTAATTGAAAAGTGTTCCCTTTGGTTTCAGTTCCTTAATGTCTATCTCCACAAACAACACTTCATCTATGAATTTGTTGGAGTCATTTACTGAATTTGGTGCTCTCAATGCATCCTCTATATCAGGGAGTCTGGATGCAGACTGGGAGATCACTTAATTGAGCACATTCACTCTCTCTGCAGCAACTGCAAGAACCTCATGATGGCCAACCATTTCATTCCACACCCCATTGCCAATGACGTGTGTCCATGACTTCATGTACTGCCAAGTTAAGGCCATCTGCACATTAGAGGAACACACTTTGTATTTCATCTCAGCAGTTTCGAACCAGATGGCATCGATACCAACCTCCAATTTCCCTCTACCCCCTCCACTGATCTTCCTCCTTCATTCATCCCTCTGTCTCCAGCTCCCCACACCATTCCTTCCTGATCCTATTAAGAACTATTTTACTCAGCCCTCTTCTCATCACTTCTCGGCTTCTTTCTTTTCTCCCCTTCCACCTGCATCCATCTATCATCTCTTTTAGCTTGCACTCCTCCCCTTCCCCTCCATCCACATCTTTTTATTTGGACATATGCATGATTTTTTTTTTAATTTCTGAAGAAGGGCTCAAGCCTGAAACATTAAACTTTTATGGAAGCTGCATGACTTGCTGTGATTCTCCAGCACTTTTGTTTACTGCACCAATGAATTGGCAACCACTTTTACCAGGATATTGCATTGATAGTCCTAAAATTATTGCAAGATCCTGAATTGGATTTGGCAGGACAACTGTTCATTCATTAATATACTCTCTTGAATATGAGATCAGGTGATATTTGGACAATAGTGGAGTATCTCTATTTTCCACTATTGTCTTGCCATTTTTCAGGTGCACATTGAGCAGTTTATGTTCAATTTCTTCCCCAGCACTGTTTAACAAATTGAATTTTTAAAATGTGCACGTTGCAATATTGGGTACAAAAAAAATCACTTCTATTGCTTTAACTATCCTGTCAAATTCTATTGCAGCTTTATAAAACAGGTCTTATGCAATTGTGTTAAATTAGACCAGCATGCTGGCTTGATTATAATTATCAGTACACGTCTTTGCTAATGGTAGTTTTTTTTAATTGTACTCACCGTTCAGCTTTAACCAATGTAAGCAACTAAAATTGCTTGAATAGCCAAAAGAAAGTTTCCCACAGTCACTGGCCACAGAAAACAGCATTGTCTTTCCTCAGCTTGATGGACAACATTTTTATAAATGGTAACCCCGTCTGTCAATGGCACCCCTTACTGAAAAGGCAAAAAAGAGAACAGAATGGACTCTGCCAATATCTGACAAAGCATGTTAGCACATAATCAGCCATTCATTAGTTGAGCAGCTGCCTATGGGACCTGCAATCAATACAGGTGCCTTCAGCCATTACTATTCACACATAAAAGCCAAAAAAACACAGGATACCTGAAAAAGAAACAGTTTATTACAACCTGTCAAACTTCCATATTCTAGACCCAACATTTACATGGGATTTAGAAGGGGGCAGTGGGAAAGACAACGAACAGTGTTTCATGCAAAAAAAAGAACAAGTATTCCCTATAATTGGCTAGAAGACATTGGCTGGACAACAAAGAGAAAAGAAAGCAGCTTCTCAATTATAATGTTGTTAACTCTTTAATGAACAGAGGAGCATTGGTAGCCAAATTCACAAATGTTAAAGGGCACATTAATATATTTCCTGAATGATGTTGGCAATGCATTTTTGTTTGTTTTGTGTTTTAATCCATTAAGAAATGTGTTAAAAATTATTATTGGCAGATAAATATGTGGAAAAAGTTAATGCTTTTCATACACATTGAGGATAATAAGAAATTTTAGACAAGATATTTGTGTTCAATGAAATGATCTCTGACCATTTAGTTTGCCATTTTAAGTGATGAATTTTAATAAATAGAACTCCACTAGCTCTATAACATAGTATTCATTTTACCAAAAAATATATGACCTAAAATACATGATGATAAGAGGAATAATTTTACATGCTAAACATATTCAAATTTCATCACCTGAATGGCTACCTGTAATTTCAGTGGAATTAATATCAGACTAGTTATACAATGATAGGCAACCAATTCTGCCAGGTTACAACAGATGACTAAATTTCATGTGACTTTCAATATGTATTTTGTTGCAGTCAATAAGTTGAGGGAAAGGGCAGGTTTCTGAGAGTGGCTATAGTCTGTGCAATATGGCATACTGGAAAGATAATTTCACTGATGTGCAAAATGGAATTTTATAATGCACACTAACTTTTAATTTCAAAACATGAGCCAGTATATTAAATTATGGATACAGAAATTTTAAAAATCGTCACTTGGGTTTTATGGTGGGATTCTACAGCAATAATTAAACCCATAGCAGCAAGCAAGTTGGACAAAATTTGGTGCTGAACTAGAGGATTTAGATGAGCATTTCAAAGCTTGATTAGAGGTGGAATTTCAAAAGGGTTTCAAATGACATAAGTGCAGAGATGTAATGTAAAGAAAGTTGATTCCATGGCCACAATTATTGTTTCTGTTTCACCTGAAGAAAACAGTGCAATCTCAGTTACAAAAAAATTATTTCCATCTTAGCAAATTATCCACTGGCATTTATGATAAACTCACTAACTCCCAATGCTACCTTAACAACACCTCGTCCAATTGCAGTCTCTTAAAAGGATGCCTTCCTCTTCTCAAAGTATTCTGTATCCAAATCATCTGGCCTCAAGATAAGGCCTTCCATTCCAGATCATCCAAAATGTTCTCCTTTCTCAGAAAACATGGTTTCCCTTCCACTGTGGTCAATGGTGCTCTCTTTCACATTTGCTCCATTTCCCAGACTTCTGCTCTCATTCGTCACTTCCAAACCAAACAGACATCCCCAGTACCACCTTCCACTCTACTATTCTCTGCATCCAGCACATCATCCGATGTCATTTCCACAAACTTCAATGTGATCCAAACCCTAGCCACAAATTCCCCTCCCAATGGCTTTTTATCTCAGAATCAGAATTTATTGTCATAAACATGTCACAAAATTCATTGTTTTGAGGCAGCATCACAGTGCAAACATTTATATACACCACCTTACAAAATAAATTTGAAAAAGTGCAAGAAAAAGTCAAAATAAGGCACTGAGGAATCTGATGGCAGCAGGGCCAGTGCCAGACTACTTTGCACCCTAGGCAAGGCCAACTACTTGCACCCAAAATAAATTGCCAACTTCAATTTTCAAAAACAGATGTTTTGTAGAAAAAAAATGAAAAACACAAAACTTGAAACTGCTGAATTTATTTTAAATTGCAAGAATAAGTAACACACCAACCTTTGATTATCTCCATCAGGGTGCCGCTATACTGTTGCCCTCCCCGAGGCCCTCACTCACTGCTGCTTGGGCCGAGGAGAGGAGCACGCACGTGCCCCAGTCTGAGAGGTAATTTCAAACCAGAGTTGGTCTCCAGCAGTGAAACTGCATTGACATTAAAACCATATAAACTAGAGCATGGAGAGGGAGGGAATCGCCTAGCTCTAACAACATTCAACTGCTACACTTGTGTCCATTGTGGAAACAAACGGACACTGGGACACCTCAAAGTTAAAAGCTGGACTGCCTGGCCTAAAACTGGATGTCTGCCCACCCTGACTGTGCCTCCCTCCTCCCCCCTCCCCCCCCACCGAGGTCTGCACTCTAGGTGGCTGCCTAGTTCACCAGCCCTGGATGGCAGAGGAAAAAAAGCTGTCCTTGTGCCGCTAAGTGCTCATATTCAGGCTCCTGTACATTTTTCCTGATGGAAGTAGAGTTAAGAGCGCATAGCCTGGGTGGTGGGGATCCTTGAGGATAGAAGCTGCTTTCTTAAGACATCATCTCCTGTAGATGTCCTCAATAGAGTGAAGACTGCTGCCCGTGATGGCGCAGGCCAAGTTAACAAACCTCTGGAGTTTTTCCTATCCTTAGTGTTGGCGCCTCCACTCCAGACAATGATGTATCCAGCCAAATGCTCTCCATGGTACACCTATAGAAGTTTTTGAGAGTCTTCGATGGCATACTGAATCTCCTCAAACTCCTCAGAAAGTAGAGCCACTGGCGAGCCTTCGTCATGATTTCATCATTATGAAAGGACGAGAACAGATCCTCGGAGATGTTGACACACAGGCATTTGAAGTTCTTGACCCTCTCCACTGCTAATCCCTCAATGAGGACTGCTTCGTGTTCTCCTAATTTCCTCCTAAAGTCCGCAATCGCCTTCTTGGTTTTGTTAGTGTTGAATGCAAGGTTGTTGGTCTGATTCCACTCAACTAACTGATCCATTTCCCTCCTGTATGCTTCCTCATTGCCATTTATGATTCTGCCGACAACTGTAGTGTAATTGGCAAATTTGTAGATAGCATTGGAATTTTGCCTAGCTTCACAATTATTGGTATATAGTGAATTAGGCAGTGAGCTACCTCTTGCACAGGAACCACTCTCTTCATGGTTTCCAAGTCTGCTCATTTCTCACCACCAACCTTTCCCAGACACGTGGTAATTTCCTCTGCAATTGCAGGAGTTACAACACTTGTGCTTACACCTCCTCACCACTATCCAGGGGCTTAGATAACATGTCAGTGAAGCACCTCCTCCAATCTCATCTATTGATGGTCCCAATATGGCCTCTTCTACATCGATGAAGCCAAGGGTAGACTTGCCAACCATTTTGCAGAGCACCTGCACCCTGTCTGTAATGGCTATCCCAAACTCAGTGGTATGCAATTTCAACCTCCTTTTCCATTCCTAAGCTGGCCTATCTGTCCTCAGCCTTCTCCACTGCCAAGATGAGGCTTAATACAAGAAGAAACCAGCTCATATTCTGTCTGCATGGCCTGCAGCTCAAGATATGAACAAAGAATTTTCCATTTTCAGATCACCTACTCTTTCTTTTTCATTCTGGTCCTCCCATTTGTGTGCCCATTCCTATATCCACCTCCAGCACCCTCATTAACCATTTTCATCCCTCTTCCATCTGCATAGTTCAGCTACTAGATTCCCCTTCCCAACACCCCCCCCCCCCCACAAAATGGTTCCTTCTGCTCTTCATCTCTCCCATGATGGTCTGAATATCACCTTCCTTGCTTATTAGATTTGAGCTCTTGAAGCCTTTGTGACCCCACATCACCTTCCAGAAGCTGTCTCCAGCTTCATCCTCCCCTCTCTCCACTTTGCTCCATATGTTAATTATCCCTCACCCATTCTTGGTCCACCTATTAGCCACTGTCTCAACCCTCCCCCCTCTCATCTTTCTATGAGCTATCTTTGCTCTCTAGTCAGACCTCCATCAGCCAGCTCCCCACCATGACTACCAGCCCCCCCACATCTCCATCGGGCACACAAAACTCAAAACGGTCAACCAGTTTACCTATCTCGGCTGCACCATTTCATCAGATGCAAGGAATGACAATGAAATAGACAACAGACTCGCCAAGGCAAATAGCGCCTTTGGAAGACTACACAAAAGAGTCTGGAAAAACAACCAACTGAAAAACCTCACAAAGATAAGCGTATACAGAGCCGTTGTCATACCCACACTCCTGTTCGGCTCCGAATCATGGGTCCTCTACCGGCATCACCTACGGCTCCTAGAACGCTTCCACCAGCGTTGTCTCCGCTCCATCCTCAACATCCATTGGAGCGCTTTCATCCCTAACGTCGAAGTACTCGAGATGGCAGAGGTCGACAGCATCGAGTCCACGCTGCTGAAGATCCAGCTGCGCTGGGTGGGTCACGTCTCCAGAATGGAGGACCATCGCCTTCCCAAGACCGTGTTATATGGCGAGCTCTCCACTGGCAGAGGTGCACCAAAGAAAAGGTACAAGGACTGCCTAAAGAAATCTCTTGGTGCCTGCCACATTGACCACTGCCAGTGGGCTGATATCGCCTCAAACCGTGCATCTTGGCGCCTCACAGTTTGGCGGGAAGCAACCTCCTTTGAAGAAGACCGCAGAGCCCACCTCACTGACAAAAGGCAAAGGAGGAAAAACCCAACACCTAACCCCAACAAACCAATTTTCCCCTGCAGCCGCTGCAACCGTGTCTGCCTGTCCCGCATTGGACTTGTCAGCCACAAACGAGCCTGCAGCTGACGTGGACTTTTACCCCCTCCATAAATCTTCGTCCGCGAAGCCAAGCCAAAGAAAAAAGAAAAGAAAAAAAGTCTTAGACCTGAGGCTGGTATCATTCAAAAATGTTGACAATTCCTTTTCCCCCACAGAAAATGTCTGACCCACTGAGTTCCTCCAGCAGATTGTTTTATTGCATACATAATAAATAATCCTTTGTGAAAATTATACCACAAATAACTTTATTAGCGTGCTTACTAAACAATTATTGAAATGGGCAAGTTTAAAAAGGAAAGAAAATTTTTTAAAGAAAAACTTTCATAGCCTGATCATGGCAAATTTCAGAACTGTGCATGAAAAAAGATGTCAATCTATGGTAGCTACAGGTGTATTTCAAAATGATTACACAGATAGGATTCAATCCAGGGCCCATCTCTAAAATCGATACATAACAATGATAAATATATGTTCTACACAAGATGAAACCGAAAGATGAGATATACAGTAAAATCCGGCATCTATGGAGACTGATAGATGCTGGATAAGTATATTTTCCATTTGTTTGTGATTTACTCATACAATGCCTAACTAATACACCTGCATTAAGACCTAAAATGACAGAATGAGAAGAAGACGAAATGAACTGACCAAGTGTGTTAAAGTAGATGACACAATTTTCTTGTTTATTTTCATTGTGTGATGACATTGTTTAATGGGTTTAATGTATCGTATATGTTGAACGTTTAGTGGGTGAGGAGGGTGGGAAGGAGGGAGGGAAGTGGGGTGGGGGGAAAGGGGAGAAAATGACACTGTATATTCAAGAGGGAAATGTTTATGTGTATTTTGGTCAATATGGTTCATAGTGTGAAAAATAAAAATAAAAATTAAAAAAGAATAAACAGTTTAAAGGACAAAAATACTATACTGTACATAGGTTGAACAGACTTCACTTGCATGAATATATAAACCTTAAATCATTTTACTTCATTTTCAGTCCTATTCTTTGAAATCATTTCACCATTGCTGCATCTGTTAAGTTCCTCCTTCTTTCATTCTTTTGAAGAAAAGATTGCAAACTTAAAATAGAGCAGATGGTTGAAAGAGTTGGCTGGATTTCAGGATGAGTATACAGCAAGTTATATTGTGAATGGAATCGGGCTTAAGTGTTGTGAAAATTCAAAGTAACCAAATTCAAAGGATATTAAAGGCAGTAGGATAGAAATGTATGCTTATATCAAACTAGCAATATGGAAAATTACTGGGCTCTGCATCTGAAGTCCAATTGGAAATGGAATACCAAATAGATCTTTGCTGCAAGCTCAACCCATGCAACTGAATTTTTATGACACTAAATTAATGAAATTTCAGGTTTTATTTCATGAGTAGAATATAACTAAGTGAGAAAAACATGAAATAATTCTAATAATTTGACAAGTTTGGGGCAAACACTATAAAAAGTATTGAAGAGAGAGGGAACAACATATGTATCAGATTGGAGTAGAACATTAAGTCTGCAGATGCTGTGTTGGTAGTAAAAACACAAAAATGCTGGACAAACACAGCAGGGCACACAGCATCCATAAGAGGTAAAAATATAGAACCAACATTTTGGGCCTGAGCTCTTCTTCAAGATATAAGGGCTCAGGCCCAAAACTTTGGTGTAAAGAAAAACAAAAGATTTGGTAAGTGGCATAAATTGAAGTTATAAAACAAAAGACTATAAAATAATTAAAGGATATTATGTAGTAAATAGGAAAATGGTTTCAGAAGTAAAGAAATCTGTAGTGACAGGCTGTAAATGAAGAATTAATCAACCCAAGCAAATCAGCCACAAGACAAATGGCAATGCATCAAAAAAATGTTGGTCTGCTTTTTTGTCAAGTATAACCATATAACCATTTACGGAGCGTTTTCTTAGGCAGAAGCACACACTTTCAGAGTGATGTACTCTTTGGTGAATTGCATTTCTATTAGAAACAGTTTCTAGTAATAGTTTTTGTTGATGCAGGGCAGCACATTTGGCATAACGGTTAGTGAAATACTTTACAGCGCCAGTGATCGGGACTGGGGTAAAGAATTTGTATGTTCTCCCAGTGTCTGAGTGAGTTTTCCCCATGGGCTCCAGTTTCTACCCACCATTCAAAGCATTCCGGGGGTGTAGGTTAATTGGCTGTAATTAGGTGGCACGGCTCATGCACCAAAATGGTCTGTTACCGTGCTGTTAGTCTAAATCTTTTTAAAAATTAAATTTAAACATGATAGCAAGTGCTTGATCCAACTGCTCAGCACATAGAACTTCACTAGAAGAGGAGAAACATGACAGAACATGCTCAAAATTTTTAATTATGTCAAGTTTACTGTTAACTGATTGCACAAGTACAACCCGATGAAACAGTGTTGTTCTTTCCTCAATGCCAAACATGCAGTCACACAACCAAACGCAACACACATACAGACAAACAATATATATGCAGTACAATTAAATAAATAAATATTGTTTTTTGTGAATCTCAGCCTCTCGGAGTGTGATCAGTTCCTTTGGATGTTCAGCATTCTCCTGTATCTCTTTCCTGACAGGAGCAACTAAAAGAGTGCAATGTGTGCAATGGAAGAGGTCCTCACTGATTTTGCACTCTATCTTCACACAACAATCCCCATAGATCACATTGATGGGGCAGTAAGACTCCAGTGATCCTCTCTGCCACACTTGTGGTCCTGTGGATTAACCTCTGATCTATTTCTCTGCAGCAACTATATCACGCTGTGATGCAGCCAGCCAGGATACTCTCAATAGATCTCCTGTAAAAGGCTGACATAATGGTGACTAGTTGCCTTGCCCGCTTCAGTCTTCTCAGGAAGTGAGTCACTGTAGTGGCATCCTGATAAGTGAGGAGATGTATATCCACGATAGGTCACATATGTACAAAGAATTGAGAGTTAAAATGTGACACATTTATGCAGAGCTGCAGGCTCCAATATTTTTGAGCTGGGAAACTTAAAAGAGCAGCTTTTTCAGTGATATCATCAAACTTAATTTGTTTATTAATTCTGTTTCCCAGTTATACACAACAAAATTGAGACGTTAACTGCCTGTCAAGTGAACTGGCCTCTCGATTCAGCTGTAATGGGTGAGCCTATTGGGGAGAGAGGTCAAAAGACAATCAGTTAAAAATTTTGGAGAGATCATGGAGCTAAGTTCAAATATCAAAGAGACAAATAATCTGTGGAGGATGAGGCAATCAGAAGAAAGTAATGGAGGATACTACCTTCCATGGAACACCAGATTTGATGAGGAAAGGTGGACCAATGAGTGGAAAAGTTAATACTTGTTTATTTGCCTAAGGAGAAATCCTACTATTTTCTGTTTACAAGCATTGCTGGAAAAGCAATTAGCTGACCCATTCTGCTGTCCTTGCCTTCCTTTGGCCATCAGGATTCACAAGGCCTGGAAAAGCAGACAAAAATTTGAGTCACAAATAATAAAATGAGGGGCTTACTTCTGGGGATTAGGTTCATAATTACCTATTGCACTCTGAGCAGTAGGGTTACGGTTAGGTATGAAATGTTTATCACTTCTTATATCCTATCAAAATAAATCCAGTTCCCTTTACTTCCATTATAAATGAAAATGTAAGAATTTATAAATTCAAATAAACATTTATTAACCACACACATTTTGTAAAAATCATATTGTAATTAAAGAAGCTTCTGATACTTAATGCAATATCATAGATCTGATGTTTATAATCATTTTTTATTCTATTTATCACAATATTGATTTTTCATTCATAGGACAGGAAAATTTTAAAACAACCAGCAAAAAAAGTCATCCACTTCTGTCCAGTTTCAGTTCCACTTCTCCTGCATACTAACCTGCAACCATTCTGAGTGAGGATGCCAATTAGTGCTGAATTAGTTTCGTAGTTTAAGCCCATACCCATTAGTTAATGTATTGACACTGCGTAAATGCATTTCTTGTGTTCAGCACACACACATGGAGACAAAAGCTCTGGGTAACATATCCTTTTCATAAAATTTTCTTTCACTCCCAGGCTTTTTATATAGACTGAAATCTTGAAGTAAAAACTTAAAGGACCCACTCTTAAAATAGAAAACTGATTTTCAGTCAATTAATTTAATTTTGTGAATACATATGTTATAAGGGGCCACATTATGAACATTACAAATTCCTGATATTTTTCATTTACACAACAATAGTAGGTTCTTCAACGGTATTTGGACAATAGAAATTTGAAATTCTGATCATGTGTTAGATGTTTAAGTGGCTTCAGTGCTTAATGTTGATAAACAAGCAGAAGAAAAATCACAGATAAGGTTTGTGTATAGAAGGCAAGCACATTTTAAATTCATTTTTAATTTGGAAGACTTGGAGAGTGGCACAGGGATCAATATAGAGCTCTCAGTTATTCATAATTTATATTAATATCTTTGAATAAAAAGGCTGGTGCAACAAGTTCAAATTTGCTGATATTACAAAACTAGATTTTAAGGTTGTTAAGAGAAGATTATAAACATCCTGCAAAGCAACAAAGACTGATGAAAAGGTGAATGGACAGGTGAATGATGACAATCTTTTTTCACATGTCAAAAGAGAATAAAACTCGAGGGCAAGGATTTAGTTGAGAGGAGAGGTTTAAAAGGGACCTGAGGAGCAACTTTTCACAGAGGGTGATAGGTACATGGAATGAGCTGTCAGAGGAAGCAATGCAATTATGATGTTTAAAAATAATTTAGACAGGTACAAGGATAGGAATATGGGCCAAATGCAGGCAAATAGGACTAGGTCAGGTAGACAGTTTGGTCAGTATGGATGGGTTCGGTCAGAGCGAAATGGATGCCTTATTGTCAGTATTTTCAAGACTGGGACAAATGGATTTCATAATGATAAAGAAATTTGATCTGCAAAACAAGCCATGATCTGTTGTCATTTTATTGAATGACTCAAGGGGCCACTCCGTTTCTGTTCTTTGCATATATATAAATGTTAAATGACAGAAATAAATTTCTCCATGAAAGTTATGGGAATAAATGATTGGTGGTAGAATTGTCAAATGAGTATTTTAATTATTTTTAAAATGACACACTGGAGAAAGATCATTTATGTTCTCTATCTAGCTAAAAAGCATATAAATCGTACATTTAAGTGAACTTCTATAAATGTTTCCAACTTAAATTCTTGTCCATATGTATAATGAAAATTTTTCTTAATAAGCATTTTAAGATAATGATAATGTTCATACTCAAAAAATAATTGGATAATATTTAACATGAATTAAAATTCATAGAATTGAAGGCAAAATACTGGACGTAAGATTGCTGAAGCAGTAGAAGATAAAGAGTAGATAGACATCCGACAACACCATCACCTTTGTCCCCCTCCTTCACTGCATAATTAACAGCTCAGGCTTTAGCTCAAAAGATGTCAAATTTAAGAATTCCCTTCCTCATTCGCTCCAGGTTGCTACTCATATCCTAATGAACCCAAGTTCTTTGACCAAGTCTGTTGCAAATTGCACCAATACGTTTTTTCTGTCTAGTGATACACTTGTGAAGGGTCACCAGATTCTTTTTCCACTCTAAAGGTGCTATCTAAATATAAACTCTTATATAGGTAGGAAACTTAAAAAAATTATGAATATAAAAACAGGAAATGTTTTCAATACTGGGCATATCAAGCAAGATCTTTGGAGCTACGATCTGTTATTGTCATAAATATACAAGCTTTTATCAGTCCACAAAATGCTGTGCTGTTTGCATATGTTTGTTATAGATTTTTCTGTTTTGAAACTGCTCAGTGTGATATCCATGGGTTTCCCGTGTTACTGGTTAACTGAAAGAAAAATGCAGATTTCCTGAAAATTGTGCCTTTTAATTAAACGGAAGTGTCAGGTACAACAGAACATCAAAGGCATATCATGTGACAGTCGTTGCTTAACGTATTAATATATATTTAATTCTATATTATATTTTATGTACATATGTGATTACATGTTTTGTGTGTGTGTGTTTTCTGGTTGTATATGTACAGTCAGATGATAATAAACTTGAATTTTAACATAAGAACATTAGAAATAGGAGCAGGAGTAGATCGTCCTATTTTTCAGTCTTCTTCAACAAGATCATAGCTGATATCTCATTCAACAACATTTTGCTGCCCTACCTCCATATTCCTTAATTGCATTCAAACAGATATACAATTTGATTTCTGCATCTTCTTGGCTTGGCTTCGCGGACGAAGATTTATGGAGGGGTAATGTCCACGTCAGCTGCAGGCTCGTTTGTGGCTGACAAGTCCGATGCGGGACAGGCAGACACAAAGTAATGACTAAACCTCCACATGCTTCTAGAGTAAAGAATTCCACTATTCACCAGCCTCTGGATCAAGAAATTTCTCTCATTTATAGTTCTAAACAGTTTACCTCTTCTTTTGAGACTCCTCATTGAGTTAAAATAACCTCCTCATCACACCCGTAAGGATCCCCCTAAGAATTTTGTATATTACATTGTAGTCATCTCTCATTACCCTGAACTCTAAACAATAGAGCCTAAGCCTATTCAACCTCCTCTCATACAGCAGACTGCCATCCAAGGAACAAAAGTCTTTGCTGCTCTCCATCTTGAGCAAGTGCATCTGTTTTTTAGGTAAGAAGACCAAAATTGCACACAATATTGCAGGTGTGGTCTCACCAAGGCCTGAATATAATTGTAGTAAGACATCTTTATTTTTATATTCAAATCCTTTATTACCCTGAAGCCTCTTTGCATCCTCATCACTATTCACATTCCACTTAGTTTCACATCATCTGAAATAATAAACTGACCAATTTTACATTTGTTCGCTCAACCAAATTGCCAATATGGTTTGTGAAGAGTTGGGGCCTAATCGCTATCTCCATGGCAATGCACTGGACACAATACCCAAAATTAACTTTCTACCTTAAATTAATTAACAAATTGTGCTAGTAAATTATTACTAATTTCATATTCACTAATCTTGTTCATCAACCTGTGTAGGTTCTTATGGAAATGCTTTCAAAAATCCAAATACATGACATCCACTGGTTCCTCTCATCTACTCTATTAGATGCATCTGGAAATCCAATAGATTAGTCAAACATGATTTCCCTTTCATAAATCTTCACTTTACTCAGGCATATTATTGTCTTCTATGTGTCATAATTTTTGTTATGGAGTATGGAGTTCCCAAATACTGATAATAAGGTTACAGATCAGAGGATCTTCCTCTCTTCCTTTTTCCTTGAACAGTAGTCATATAAGCCACCCGCCAATAAGCAGAAACCATCCAAAATCTTTTGAACTTTAAAAGTAGAAAATAAGAGGGTTTCTTCATATAAACACCCCACTGCTTCCACTGAAAATAAATTTTAAAACTCTGAAAAACATCAACCATTTAAATCTGAAACTCAAGTTTCCTTTTAGTGTCACACAACAATACATAAAAATGTAATATACATGATATACTTCAACTTTTGTATGTCATAATGCAACCAAGTAGTTGCCATGAGCATTGTCCGGCGACATGAACAATCAGAGAAACAGAAGCAAATGAAAGTCCCTTCAGAGACTCTGAGTGTCCATGAATTTGCCTCTGTAGTCGCACCATTAGCAGGCGGAGCTCAAATTAGATATTCTGCAAACTATTATTATCAATATACAGTTTTAAAATCAGTCAACAATGAATCTTGGCCTGTTTGTTCAGTGTAAACTGCATTTGATAATTCTGAAGAGTCTGCTTCATGCACCAGTAAGTTCAGTGGAGTACTTCCCCTGATAGGCCTCATATCAGATCTTATATCTTGATTTTTAACTGTTGCATCATAGCATGCAATGAGCTGCTGGAGGAACTCAGCAAGCCAGACAGTTTCCAAGGGTAAAAATGGTTAATTAATGTTTCAGAAATGGCCTTGATAAAAGATCCTGACCTGAAACATTGACTGACCATTTCTACCCAAGGATGCTAACTGAACCACTGAGTTCCTCCAACACCTCATTATTTGCTCATGATTTCAGCATTAGTAGTATTTGTGTTTCTCTGTTGCTTCAACATAATTGTCTTTGTAACTGTTTCATTTATTCTGGACCACAATCTTCTTGGTGTTATCTATTTACACTTAGCATAGAGGGTAAAAACTCTTAAAACTACGGTAGTTACAATTTACATGATATTTCAGAATCAGAATTTGTCATGAACATGCCACAAAATTTGTTTTTTTTTGCAGCAGGATTATAAGTGCAAATATTGCTATAAATTACATTTGAAAATAAATTAGTGCAAAAGAAGTGAAAGTGAGGTAGTGTCTGTGGTTCATTGTCCATTCAGAAATCTGATGAGAGAGGGGAAGAAGATATTTTCGTAACGTTGGGTGTTCATCTTCAGGCTCCTGTACCTCCTTCCTGATGGTAGCAGTGTGAAAAGGGCATGACCTCTGTGGCGAGGGCCCTTGAGGATTGAGGCTGCTTTTTTGAGACACTACCTCTTGTAGATGTCCTTAATGAGTAAAGACTGCCCATGGAGTGCCCATGATGGCACTGGCTGAGTTCACAACTCACTTTTCCTGTCCTGTGTACTGGCACATCCATACCAGAAGGTGATGCAACAAGTCAGAATGTTCTTCACAGTACACCTGTAGAAATTTGCAAGAGTCTTTGGTGACATACCAAATCTCCTCAAACTCCTCATGAAGTATGGCTGCTGGTGAGCCTTCTTCATAATTGCATTAATATGGAGGCCCCAGAACAGATCTTCAGAGATGTTGACACCCAGGAATTTGAAGTTCTTAATCCTTTCCACTGCTGACCCCTCAATGAGGACTGGTTTGTGTTCTCCTGATTTTCATAACATAACATAACATAACAATTACAGCACGGAAACAGGCAATTAGGCCCTTCTAGTCCGCACCAAACCAAACACTCCTCTCTAGTCTCACCTACCTGCACAATGACCATAATCCTCCACCTTCTTCTCATCCATATACCTGTCCAGCTTTTCCTTAAATAATAAAATTGATTCTGCCACCACTATTTCTCCCGGAAGCTCGTTCCACACCGCTACCAGTCTCTGAGTAAAGAAGTTCCCCCTCATGTTACCTCTAAACCTCTGCCCCTTAACTCTTAACTTATGTCCTCTTGTTTCAATCTCTCCTACTCTTAACGGAAATAGTCTATCCACATCCACTCTGTCTATCCCTTTCATAATCTTAAATACCTCTATCAAATCCCCTCTCAACCTTCTACGCTCCAAAGAATAAAGACCTAACCTGCCCAATCTCTCCCTGTACTCTAGATGCTTAAACCCAGGTAACATTCTGATAAATCTTCTCTGCACTCTCTCCACTCTGTTTATATCCTTCCTATAATTAGGTGACCAGAACTACACACAGAACTCTAAATTAGGCCACACCAACACCTTATACAATCTCAACATCACTTCCCAACTCCTATATTCCATGCAATGATTGATAAAGGCCAGCATACTAAAAGCCTTCTTCACCACCCTATTCACATGAGTTTCTACCTTCAGGGAACAATGTACCGTTACTCCTAAATCATTCTGCTCTCCCATTTACTACGTATGTCCTGTTCTGATTCTTCTTACCAAAATGAAGCACCTCACACTTATCAGCATTAAATTCCATCTGCCATTTTTCAGCCCACTTTTCTAAGCAGCCCAAATCCCTCTGCAATCCTTGAAAACCTTCTTCATTATTCACTATTCCACCTATCTTAGTATCGTCTGCATATTTACAATCCAATTCACCACCCCATCATCTAGATCATTAATGTATATAACGAACAACAATGGGCCCAATACAGATCCCTGAGGCACACCACTGGTCACCGGCCTCCAACCTGACAGACAATTTTTCCCTCCTGAAATCCACAATCAGTTCCTTAGTTTTGCTAATATTAAGTGCAAGGTTGTTGATGTGACACCACTTAACCAGATGATCTATTTCACTCCTGTACGCTTCCTCATTCTATCTGTGATTCTGCCAACAACTATGGTGTCATTGGAAAATCTGTAGTCAGCATTTGAATTCTGCCTAATCACACAATCATGGGTAAAGAGCAAGTAGAGCAATGGACTGAGCAGGCATCTTTGAGATGCGCCTATGTTGATTGTCAATGAGCAAGTGACATTGTTTCTGATCCAGTTACAGACAGAGGTGCAGAGGCTCATTTACTATAGTATTTACTATTGTTACAAGCCCAGACGACCCCAAGACCCAGCAGCAATAGATATTCACCAAGACAAATGGTTACTTAAACAAAGGTTGCTTTTAAAGTGTGATGCTGTTTTCACGTTTAAACTTAATCACTATTGACTCAACTAACTTAACCCCCTTCTAATTCTAAGCGCACATGTATGTAATGTGTGTAGAAGTTCAAAAAGGTTCTTTGGTTCACAGTCCAATCTCACTTCTCATTCCTCCAAGTTCACTGGTTGCAGGCAATTCTTATACAGAATTTAACATTTATAAAGTTCACAAGGCTTTGGTGCTTGAAAGGTAAATGGTTACCACTCAGGAAGGTTCTTGTCGGTTTTCAGAGAGATATTTGTTGTTCGCTGGACACCCACAACTGATTCCTTTTTAATCAGCCACTTCAGTGTCTTGACAAAGACACTTGCCCCCCTCAGGGTTCTCCAGATGATAATCTCTTTCTTTCAGGTCACCACAGTGTTCCTTTCAGTTTCTTTTATTTCAAGTGAAACATTAGACAGCCAGTCCTCTCCTCTTGCATGAACCACAAGGGCTTTGGCCAGGTGGAACAAAGCACTCACAACCCATCTTCCAAATGGAGTTTTCCATAAGTTTGCCAGCTTGTCCTGTTCCAGTCCCAGCTGCTGCTGCTGACTGTATAACTGCAGAACTGATCTTTGTCTCTCTCTCTCTCTCTCTGAGAGAAAACCTGTTTTACTTTCTCTGCTTGCAAAACCACATGACCCTCCTAGACCAGCAAGTTCCACTCCAGAATGTCTGCAGCTCTGACAAGTTTTTCATCTGTTGCATTTTTGTAAGCAGCAATCCATTAGTGAGGTCTCTTGGGCACTCTCCAAAGCTTTTGCAAAGGCTCTGGGGCCGACATGTCTTGCATGAGCAGAGCTCCAGTATTTTAAATAAGATCTGATTTAAAGTGTTTGTATGTGACCTAAACTAAAAAACCTTCCCCAATTTATCTCCCAAAAATATATCTATGTACACTACAAACACAACATAATCTGTCACATTATATTACAGGATTCCATGTACTCAGTTGCAATTATTGCCCACTTTGATTGCTTTTTAAGATTCTTGCATCTCGCTGTCACTGCTTTTACATTGCCTTGTATCTTTGTAGCTTATTACAGACAATGAATGTTTCTTCTATCCTATCTTTATTTTTAAGTAAAAACTCAGCTTTTCTAATGTTTTTATCTGCTTGCTTTTGAGGTTTGTGATCAGTAAAGATGTAAGACAGGCAATAAGAAGGAAAAGTCTTTAAGAAGCAATCCAAGTGGACATTTTTGCTACTAAATATATGGTATTCTTCTGAAATTATGTCTTCCACTGGGGATACCTATATGGATCTATTCTACTTTACCTCTAAAAATCTCTGTTCTACTGGACTGCTTCACTGTGGCCTACCTCCTAAACCAACTTATTGCTCTGCTCTGTATAATCAGCCTTATGTGCTTCAAAAATCAATAACCTGTGCTGGTATTTCACTGCTATCATGAAACGATAGCTGCCTCAACAATAAACCCACAAAATATATGCCCATTCTCTAGTTTTACATTTAGGCAGTCAGCACTGCAAATCCATATCTCTAAAGAATACTTGATGAAGCTCTTTATGTAACAGAAAGTATTGCCTTTGTTACAATTATTCACACTTGTAATTATTCATTCTTGTTTTTCAGGATTTGGACCTTGCTGACAGAGAAAATATTTATTGTCCATTCCTAATCTCTATGGTGAGCTTCTTTTTGTACCTTTAACGTCCTTCTGGTGAATGCACTCCTCCAATCATAGTCATTCCATGATTTAGATCCAGCAATGATGAAGCAATGATAATTGCAAACTGGAATGGTGTGGAAGTTGGAGGGGAACATGCAGATGCAGGTATTTCCATGTCTCTGAGGCCCTTATCCTTTTTGATGCGAGAAGGCACAGATCTCAGAGGTACAGCTAGAGTAGCCAAGTTAAGTAATTGCAGAGCTTTTATAAATAATACCCACTGTAACTAATGTCCCATGGTGGTGAAAGGCAGATTGTTTTGTCCCTCTTGAGAGTCTTCACTTTAAATTGCTCCCATAACTAGTTATGTGGCAAATCCAGATGAATATTTGGTTCATGGTTATCTTCCAGAATATTAATAGTGGAATACAGGTATGTGCCGCTTAACGACCACGATTGGTTCTGTGAAACTGGATGTTATGAGATGTGGATGTTGTGCAAACTCCATATTCCTGTATATACTTAGCAAAACAATATGGTATACTGAACTTATGATAAATTAAACAATTTTTTTTCACTTTTTAAACTTCTATATAAACACTTTATTACACAATCCAACAAAGAGGATCAGGATAATCCACATCACTGTTCTCAACTTCCTCATTGTGCTCCACTGGAAGAATTTCAAGACTAATAATCTCCATTGATTATGTCATCATGTAATGCCTGAAGGACCTGGCTGAGGCTCTTCTTGGGGAGGTGTTGGCTTCTTCAGGAATATGACCAGTGTTGTTTGCCTAGTTTGCTTTTTCTTTTCTTCGTAAATTTCTTTATATGCACCAAACACTGAATGAGCATTCCTCTCTGTCAGTGAAAAACGTTCAGTGTTTCGGTCCATCTCTCAGCACTCTTCAGTAAGCTGTTAAGGTCTGCAAAGAATTTGGCTAACCCCTTAACAGTGAACCTCTTCTGCACCTGTTCTTCTCCTCCTTCTGCAGTTTCATTTTCCCTTGCCTCATCTTCAGTCCCATTCTCCATTTGGGATTTCTGACTGAACTCCATTATAACCCTATTGGACCACGGACGTATATGCAGTCAGACATTGCCTGATCGGAGGTTAAATGGTGCACAGCTGTATTACTGAATATTAAATATATTACGTACAACTCATCAGAATCAGAATTTGTTGTCATGAACAAATCACAAATTTCGTTGTTTTGCACCAGTACAAACATTTATATAAACTATTTTACAAAAATAATGTAAATAGTTCACAAAAAGTCATTGATCATACAGGAATCTGATGGCAGCGGGGAAGAAGCTGTCCTTGTGCCAGTGAGTGCTCATCTTCAAGCTCCTGTACCTTTTTCCCAATAGTAGCAGAGTGAAGAGGGCATGGCCTGGGTGGTGGGGTCTTTGAGGATGAGGCTGCTATCTTAAGACACCTCCTCTTGTAGATATACTTGGAGTGAAGATTGGTACCCACAAAGTCGCAGGCTGCCATCGGAGAGACCGGTCGCAGATTGGCAGATTGCTTCGCTGAGCACCTCTGTTCCCTCTGCCACATCAAAGACCTCCTTGTAGCTAATCATTTCAAATAAGTCACACACTCATGCTCACATTTGTCCATGGCCTTATGTACTATCCCACCCTGGCCACCCACAGATTGGAGGAGCAAGACCTTATTTTCCGTCTGGGCACTCTCCAGCCAGATGACATTAACATTGATATCTCTGCTTTCTGCTAACTAGCTCGCCTTTTCTTTCCCCTCCGTTTTCCAGTTCTCCCCCTGATCACTGTTGTTCCCTCCCTCCCTTCTGCACCTATCATCTCCTGCTGTTGCCATTCCCCCCTTCCCCCTTTTGTTCAGATGCCCACCAACACCCTTTTCATACCTTAATGAAGGGCTCAAACCCAAACGTTGGTTATGTACTTTTACCTTTGCTAACATAAAGTATACTATTTGACCAGCTGAATTTATCCAGCATTTTGGTTTTTTCACTGTGCCTGAATGTTGTCCAATTCATGATACATACTGCTATGAATGGACTCACCTGCTGAAATGAAGCAAATTCATCTGAAGAGTGTGCACTCATTTCAGTGAACTCCACTTTTTAAAGCTGGTTCTTGATGGAAAATCGTTAATGTAGCAGCAAGAGATAGCTGGGCCTGGGGCACTACCTTAGGCAATTCCTGCAAATATGAGTTGGATTCAGAATGATTGATGTTATTATCATTTGTTCTCACAGAGAGTTGTCTTTATTCCACTTTAAGTTCACTCAGGTTTCGAGCTTCCAAATGTATACAATTCATTCTCTGTGGCCATCACCGACAATCAAACTTTTCCTTGTAGAACAAGTTCACAGGACTGCTACTCCCTCAGGTTTTGCTGTTGCTCATGTAAACAAAAAATAACTATAAACTATCTTTTACACATCTTCATTCACCACCATTTGATGCCCCAAACAGTCCTTCCAAGTGAAGCAACATTTCTCTAGTGAATCTGCAGGAGTAATCTACTGCATCTGGACCTCTTGCTGTGGTCTCCTCTACATCTAAGAGATTGGACACAGACTGGGAGATTGCTTCATTGTGCACCTCAGCTCTGCCTGCTACAATAATGTGGATCTCCTAGTGGCCACCCATTTCAATTTCCTGTTCTCTTGCTGACATCTCTGTCCATGGTCTCGTGCACTGCCAGACTGAGACCATCCACAAATTAGAGGATCAACTCATCTTCTGTCTTGGTACCCTTCAACCAGATGGCCTTTGCATCAACTTCTCCAGTTTCTGTTAAACCAACCCCTCCCCCCTTCTCCCTGTCACCTTTCCCTCAGCTCTGTCTGTCTCTTCCCTTTTCCCTCTGTCTCCTTTTCAACAGAGCCAAAAATCAATTGTCACCTCTTCTCTTATTATATCCAATTAACACATTTTGTTACTCTGGACTCCTTCACCAGCCAGTATTCATCTTTATTCTTACACTTTCCTGTTTTTTACTTATTTCTTGAAGAAGGGCTTGTAAAGGTTAAAACCTTGTGTTTTTGATTCTTAGTTAATTTTGGGCTTGTCTCTTTAAGAAAGACTATTGTTTGTAGAGTTACCATAGTGACTATGATGTAATATGTCATAATATCCATGCAGACTAGGAGCTTGCATCTCATTCTTTGACGAACTATGAAGGGGATATGAGCACAAGATAATTTTCTTTGAATTCGTCTTATTTCTTCTTGTATCTCTTCTAAGTTAAATATTATTTTATCTTTAAATATAGCCAAATGCTTTGTTTATTCATCATTATGAATATCTTAATGCGACGTTATGCAAAATATTTATCTGTTTTATCAATGGATTAAAGCTTCATAAAGCTACATTTACAAAGTTTGGTTTATTGGATTAAAAAGATAGTAATTCAGAATATCATAGCCCACGTTGTCTTGAAGATGTCACTTTTAAAAATTAGGATATAGTAGAACCTGGAAAGTGTCATCTATAGAGCTTAGGCCCAAAAGGTCTGTAATATATCTTCACCTCCTATGGATCTGCTAGACTGGCTGAGTTCTTCCACCATATCTTTATTGTAGGAAACAGTAGTGCTGTTTTACGGGTTATATTATTATGGTTATGGATAAATATGTCTTTAAAAGAGATAGATTGTGGGGGCTTCGTGTAGGTCACCACAAACAAAGTAACACAAAATTCATCTCATTTAAGAGCTTTGCTGAAGTAGACATTGAGGCTCTTGTAGATTTTGCAGAGACAATCAAACTGCTTTGGAAAGAACTTCAAAAGGAGATGCAAATTGGAACAGAGTCCAGGCTCAAGAACTGATAAGATATTTCAAAGATTGGGCTTGGAGCCTTGGGAGAGGCATTTGATTTTTACAAGCAGAGAGAGAGGAAAAAAAACAAACAGGATTCTTCTTTGAGAGAGAGAAAAAAACAAACAGGATTCTTCTCTGAGAGAGAGAGGTGAGCCTACAGTAGCAGTTGAGGCTGCAAAATGGAAAGCTGGCAGGCTTGTTGAAAAACCCCATTTTGAAGACTGTTGTGCATTCTACATTAAGCCTGTTCAAAACCCTTGTAGTCCTTACAAGAGGAAATGGCTGGCTGCAGTGTTTCTCCTGATATAAGGGGAACAAGCGGAACTCCGTGGTGACAAAGAAGAAGAGGTTATCATATGGAAAACCCACGATGGGGCAAGTTTCTTGGCAAGTCACTGAAGTGTCCGACAAGCAACAAATCGCTCTCTGAAACCAACTAGGTCCCTTTAACTTTAAATACCAGAGCCAGGTGAAGATTCTGTGCACAGTATAAGAATTGCCTGAACTTGGAGAAGTGTTAAGTGAATGATTGGACTGTGAAACAACAAACTTTCCTGAACATATACACGTGGGAAAGTCGGAAAAAACAAAGGAAAACACAAAGGCACAGAAATAAAAGTTAAAGAAAAGTGAGTATAAAGGTGGAAAGAAGATGGCGACAAAAAAAGAAAAATCGAAATCAACGGTAAGAAGAGAGGAAGAGAAGACAACGGAGGAAGAAGGAGAAGGCCTTACCTGTTCGAAGAGGCCCGCGGTGGAGAGAGAAACCCGCTCCCTCAGGTCGGTAGAAAGTGAACTACAAAAATGGCTCCTTGAGCCGAGTAAAAGTGCGCAACCGCGCATGAAAAAAAACACACCGACGGGAGGGGTGACCAGCTGGGGAGTCGATCTCCACAGCCGGCAACGACAGCTGCAGAACACCGGCAGCAAGAAGAGAACACAGAAGACAATGAAAACAAGAAAGAAGAGAAGGAAAGGGCAACAAAGAAACAACAGATGGCCAACCCAGAGGAAGAAGAAGAGGAAGAGTACAGTGAAATAGAAGAAGAAGGGAAAGGCAAGATAAAGGATATACTTTCTCTTATTAAAGAATACATGGAGTCATTTAAAGAATGGCAAACACAGGAATTTAATGATTTAAGAAGAAGAATAAACAACACAGAAGAGAAAATGAATAAAATAGATATGACCTTAACAGAAATGGGAAAGAAAATGGACAAGATGGAAGAGCGGGAAGCAGCAATAGAAATGGAGGTAGAGGACTTAAAAAATAAATTAGAGGAATCTAATAAAAAAGTTATAGAGACACAAGAACTGTTAGCTCAGAAAATAGATATAATGGAAAATTATAACAGAAGAAATAACATAAAGATAGTGGGCCTTAAGGAAGATGAAGAAGGCAAGAATATGAGAGAGTTTATAAAAGATTGAATCCCTAGGATCCTAGGATGTCCAGAACTACAGCAAGAAATGGAAATAGAAAGGGCACATAGAGCATTGGCCTTTAAACCACAACAAAAACCAAGATCTATTTTAGTAAAATTCCTAAGATATACTACAAGAGAAAAGGTACTGGAGAAGACAATGGAAAAAGTAAGAGAGGGCAACAAGCCACTGGAGTACAAAGGGCAAAAAATCTTCATTTATCCAGATATAAGTTTTGAACTCCTAAAGAAGAGAAAGGAGTTCAATACAGCAAAGGCGATTTTATGGAAGAAAGGGTATAAATTTATACTAAAGCATCCAGCGGTATTGAAAATATTTATTCCAGGACAACAAAACAGACTATTCTCGGATCCAGAAGAAGCACGAAAATTTGCAGAACAATTACAAAATAGACTGAGGGATGAAGACGTGTAATGAGAGTAAAAATGACCACGATTTATATGTATGTGGGTAAAGAGGTATAAGTGTGTATATGTATAATGTGCATATGTGAATGTATCCGTATTTAGAGGAAAATATAGATAGTATAGACAAGAATTAATAAGGGAAGGAAATGGAATAGAGGGAATAAGGAGGGAACTAAAAGAGTGACCTTTGTTACATATGAAAAGTGAAATCTTTTCTGGGGGGGGCTGGGTGAGGAGGAGTGGCGGTCACTGCAAAATCAGCTGACGCTTGCGAGTGAATTCGCAAACCCAAATGGAGAGGGGAGATGTGGTTGTCCGACAAGGGATAAAGGACAACTCGGGAGGGGAAGGGGAGATTGGGGCTAAAGAAGTCTTAAATAGGAGAATAAGGAAAATGTTTGATGTTTTAGGAATGTTGTCTTATAAAGGGTTTAAAATAAGAAAACAGAAATGGAAAAGGAGGAAAGGTAATGATGGAAAAACGGAAAGGGAAGATAAACAAAGTATAAAATGGCTACGTTGAACTATATGACTTTAAATATTAATGGAATACATAACCAAATTAAAAGGAAGAAACTGCTAAATTTACTGAAAAAAGAAAAAATTGATATAGCATTTGTGCAAGAAACACACTTAACTGAATTGGAGCACAAGAAATTAAAGAGAGATTGGGTAGGACATGTAACAGCAGCATCGTATAATTCAAAAGCAAGAGGAGTGGCTATATTAATTAGTAAAAATATGCCATTTAAAATAGAAGAGGAAATAATAGATCCAGCAGGGAGATATGTAATGATAAAATGTCAGATATATTCGGAGTTTTGGAATCTACTCAATGTATATTCACCTAACGAAGAAGATTAAAAGTTTATGCAAGATATCTTTTTGAAGGTAGCAAATACCCAAGGGAACATATTAATAGGAGGGGATTTCAACCTGAATTTGGATTCAAATATGGATAAAACTGGGAAGAAAATTAACAGAAAGAACAAAGTAACCAAATTTATAATTAAATCAATGGAAGAAATGCAACTTTTGGATATATGGAGGAAACAACACCCAAAAGAAAAGGAATATTCATATTACTCGGCTAGACATAAAACATACTCAAGAATAGACCTATTTTTGTTATCAGCTAGTATGCAAGATAGAGTAAGAAAAACAGAATATAAAGCTGGAATACTATCGGACCATTCACCCTTAATATTGACAGTAAAGCTAGAGGACATCCCTCCAAGAATGTATAGATGGAGATTAAACCCCATGTTACTTAAAAGGCAGGATTTTAGAGAATTTATTGAAAAACAAATAAAAATGTATTTTGAAATAAATACGGAATCAGTGGAAGATAAGTTTATACTATGGGATGCAATGAAAGCATTCATTAGAGGGCAAATAATAAGTTATGTAACCAAGATGAAGAAGGACTATAATCAGGAAACAGAGCAGTTGGAAAGGGAAATAGCAAATATAGAAAAAAAATTAGCAATGAAGGAAGATACAACTAAAAGAAGAGAATTGGCGGATAAAAAAAATAAAATATGAAACACTACAAACATATAAGGTGGAGAAGAATATAATGAAGACAAAACAGAAATATTATGAACTGGGTGAAAAAACGCACAAAATCCTAGCATGGCAGCTTAAGACAGAACAAGCTAAGAAAATGGTATTGGCATCAAGGAAAATAGACAAACAAATTACATATAATCCAAAAGAAATTAAGGAAAACTTTAGAGAATTCTATGAACAATTATACCGAACTGAAAACGAAGGGAAAGAAGGGAAAATAGATGAATTTCTGACTAAAATTGAACTACCAAAAACTACAAATAGAGGAACAAAATAAATTAACAGAACCATTTGGAATAGTAGAAATACAAGAGATAATAAAAAAAATTACCAAATAATAAGACACCAGGAGAGGATGGATTTCCAATAGAATTCTACAAAACATTTAAAGACTTATTAATTCCGCCCCTCCTGGATGTAATCAACCAGATTGATGAAACACAAAGCTTACCAGATTCATGTAAAACAGCAATAATTACAGTAATACTAAAGCAAGGGAAAGATCCACTCTCACCAGCGTCATATAGACCAATATCTTTACTAAACACAGATTATAAGATAATAGCTAAACTATTAGCAAACAGATTAGCAGAACATGTACCGAAAATGGTAAATTTAGACCAAACTGGATTTATCAAAAAAAGACGCACAACAGACAATATTTGTAAATTTATTAACTTAATTCATGCAGTAGAAGGAAATAAAGCACCTACAGTAGCAGTTGCTTTAGACGCAGAGAAGGCCTTTGACAGAGTAGAATGGAATTATTTGTTCAAAGTATTGCAAAAATTCAGTTTACCAGAGAAGTATATTAATTGGATTAAAACATTATATAAGGGACCGTTAGCGAAAGTGACAGTAAATGGACATGTATCAAAGCAATTTAACTTAAGCAGGTCAACGCGGCAGGGATGCCCACTATCACCTTTATTGTTTGCGTTAGCTATAGAACCACTAGCAGAATTGATAAGAATAGATAATAATATAAAAGGAATAAAAATAAAAGACAAGGAATATAAAATCAGTCTATTTGCGGATGATGTTATAGTGTGCTTAACAGAACCAGAACTATCAATAAAAGAATTATATAAGAAATTGAAGGAATATGGAGAAGTGTCGGGTTACAAGATAAACGTAAATAAAAGTGAAGCAATGCCTATGAATAATGCGGATTTCTCAAAATTTAAGAAGGAATCTCCATTTAGATGGCAAATGCAGGCAATAAGATACCTAGGTGTACAAATAAACAAAAATCTCGGCCAACTATATAAACTCAATTATTATCCACTAATGAAAAATTTACAGGACGATTTAGAGCATTGGAAAGATTTACCACTAACACTAATAGGAAGGATAAACTGTATTAAAATGAACATTTTTCCAAGGATATTATACTTGTTTCAGGCATTGCCAATACAACTGACAGAAAAATTCTTCAAGGAGTTAAAGAAAATAATAAAGGAAATTTTTATGGAGAGGGGGGAAAGCGAGGATAGCACTAGATAAATTAACAGAATGCTATAAACAAGGAGGCTTACAACTGCCAAACTTTAAAAATTATTATAGAGCTGCACAATTAAGATACCTATCAGATTTTTATCAAACAAGGGAAAAACCAGACTGGATGAGATTAGAATTAGATAAAATAGGGGAAAAGATACCTGAACACATATTATATAAATGGGATGAAAAATTGGTACAACATAGAAGTTCTCCAGTATTACATCATCTCCTCAATATTTGGAAGAAGATTCATGTAGAAAGAAATAAAACAAATTATCAATTACCAAAACTAATATTGACGCAAAACAAGTTACTCCCTTTTACAATAGATAACCTTTCCTTTAGAGAATGGGAAAAAAAAGGGATTAAAAGAATAGAAAATTGTTTTTCAGGAAATAGATTCTTATCCTTTGAACAAATGAAAGATAAGTACAATATAACTCAAGATACAGTGCTGGCATATTACCAATTGAGATCCTACTTGAAGGATAAATTAGGAAGCAGTTTGAGTTTGCCAGAGGCAAATAACCTTGAATATGTGATTACAGATACAATGATAATCAAAAGATTTATAACAAATATGTATATTAAACTGCAAGAAAAGGAGAATGAGGAAACAAATGGTAAAACTAAACAAAAATGGGAACAAGATTTAAATATAAAGATAAAAAAGGAAACATGGGAGAAATTATGTTCTGGAACGATGAGAAATACAATAAATACGAGGCTACGTATGATACAATATAACTGGTTACACAGACTATAGATTACACCTCAAAAGTTAAATAAATGGGACCCAACAGTATCTGATAGATGTTTTCGATGTAAAAAAGAAATGGGAACAACAATTCATGCAATCTGGACATGTGAGAAAGTAGAAAAATTTTGGGAAGATCTCAATCAGATATTAAATAAAATAACAGAAAACAATATACCAAAGAATCCAGAGATCTTTCTCCTAAGTAACATAAAAAACAAAGAATTTGGAATTGATTTGGAGGATGCACAAAAAAGATTTGTTAAGATAGCTCTAGCCGTAGCAAAAAAATGTATTATGTCAACCAGGAAATTGGAAGATAATTTGAAAATACAATGGTATATAGAAATGAATAAATGTATTCCATTAGAAAAAATAACATATAGTTTAAGAAATAATATTGAAATATTTGAACAAATATGGGAGCCTTACATTAAATACAATAGCGAAAACCTACCAGGGACAATCATTACCTAAGTTGATGGAAGGAGAAGGAAAGAAAAGAATGGACTCAGTAGAATTTCTGGTGTATTTTTGTTGAGTGACAACATTGTCTGACTGGTTTAATGTATCCTAGATTGTATACCTTAAATGGATGGGAGGGGTGGGTTGGGAGGAGGGAGGGGGGGGGGGAGAAAGTGTCACTGTATATGTGTGAAAAGGAAAAAGTGTGTATCATGGCTAATGTGATTTATGGTGTGAAAAATAAAAAAATTAATAAAAACATATACACGTGGGCTTGGAATTTAGAAGGGGGCTAAGTTAAGATAGGTTGAGTTAATAGTAATAAAGTTTGATCCTGTTTTTATGTTTAAATAAAATTAAAAGTAACCATTGTCTTGGTGAATTTCTGATGCTGCTGGGTATTGGAGTCCTCTGGGCTCCTAACACCTATACAACAATATATCAAAGCACCTCTCGAACTTGTCCACAAATAACCTTTGGAGACCAGATCATGTTTGGCAGGAGTTCCAGGGTTTTGGCACCGTGACCATGAGAATTGTTTGTCCGAGCACTGAATTTAGGGGTGGAAAGGTACAGGAGCAGATGATTTTTCGCCCCACCTGACGTAAGAGGATCCCTGCGGCCTCTGCCTCAGCGTCGGCCCGAGCGGATGCCGCGGGAACGGGGAATTGTGGGGCTGTTCGCCCGGTGTCATGGCGACAGCGGCGGGGCAGGACACGCTTCCTCGGGCGGACGGGGCACTGGGCGAGAGTGTGAGCGCCGCGCTCAGTTCGCTCGTCCGATTTCACGAGCAGGTCTGTCGGTTGTATCTCGTCTTTTTCTCTCTCGGACATTCAGCTGAAGTTTCGGTCACGTGGGCCAGGGCCGAAGCGGGAGACTGGACGAGCGGCACCTTCCAGGAATGGAAGTGGATGAATGGCGCGGTTTGAAACCAGGCCAAGCAGCCGTTCCTCGAAATTAATAAGGCGCGAGCTGAATGCGAGGTTTTCATGATCTGTGCCCCGCCCTGCCGGCTCAAGGGAAATGATTTCGGCAATGTCCAAAGACAGTGGCTTTTATGGGTCTGCATGGTGAGCAGATCAGTCCCTCAGGATGTTAGACCTTCAGCAATAAATAAACTGCTGGAGGGATTCGGGGCACCATCTGTGGACTCTGAGCCTGGTACAGGACGAGAAGCGTCAACCATCCTTTCACCTCCACAGATGCAACCTGACCCACTGATCTCCTCCAGCGGGTTATTGGCCCTAAATCAAGAGCAACTGTCTGGATTAGAATGACCAAAACAAGTGTGGAATGGGGAGATGAAAATAAAGTGGGTCAGGCACTCTTTGTTTTTAACCTTTTTTTAAAATCTTTTGATTTTATGCAATAATAACTCTAAAGGGTTAGCCTGCAACATCACGGAGGTACCAGATTTCACTCCATCAAGGATGTTGCCATGAGGCAGTGTTTTTAAAAAGGCTCTGTCCTGAAAGGCCCCCACCACTCTGCTACCATTGGGGGGGGGAAAAGGTACAGGAGCCTAAAGATGGCACAAGGACAGCTCCTTTCTGCTGCCATTGGATTCCTGAATAATCAATGAACCAAAGACCCTTTTTGTGCACTATCATTTAAATTTTATTATAAATGTTATAAGAGTCGTTAAAATATGGGCATTTGCACTTTGATGCTGCTGCAAAACAGCAAATTTCATGATTTGTTCATGACAAAAAAATTCTGAAGTTTTTTGAATATTTTATTTATGATTTTCATAGACTCAAAACTCAACAAACCATTCAATCTTTCTAACATTCCTGTTTATGTATAGTCTGTATTTATCCCCTCCCCACTCCCAACATAAAATTTAACGTGCAGTCAAGTAATTAATGTTAATACAGGCATCAATGGGGCCATTGACCCCCTACAAAAACCCAAACAGGAAAAAAAAACTAGGAATTATAATGGCTAAGAAACAAAGATTAAGGAAGATATTGGCACTCAGATTATTTCTTCTTCTTCGCCCCCCCCCACTCAGATTAGTTCTTTTGCCACCCCCCCCTCCCCTCCCCCAAATAGAGATACTGTAACAGCCTATCCCCAGTAGTAAAAGCAGTGTGACTAGTGAAATAGGATATGGTGCAGATGACATTTTTTTTTCTTTTCAGTTCTGGATTCTGAAGTATCTTGAGTATGGCTGCACCTCTCGAGGGAGAATGAGGGTGCCCATTTTGGATCAATGAGCTTTCAATGCATATTTTAATCAAAGCAAGTTTGCAACATGTGTTTTAACATTACTTTTTCAATAAGTGTATCTTTCTTCATGCTCTATTTGGGTTTTAGAAAATAATGTTAAGTAAAGTTGGTAGTCCAAAATTATCTACTTTTATACATTTCTTGAAATTTGATGAAAATACTGTTAGCAATATTGTAAATTCAATTTTCTTGAGAGAATAGATTGCCAAATAATACCATTTTGTGGATGCAAAGCTAAACTGAGGAGACGTGTGTCTGATCTAGTGCATGTGAAAGAATTGGTGACACGACTTGACAGATTTCCAGTGACCTGGCTAGTATTTGTTTGGCTATCCTTGCCAAAATATTTATTGGAAATTGTTCCTAATCAATGATGAGTCAGCTTTTCATTGCAGTAATTTTCAGCTTGGGTAGTTAATTCTTAGTTTGGAACCTTATTGCATACAACTCAATTGCTTTAGTAACCACTTGAAGTCATTGCAGGTGCTAGAATATAGAAAATGCTGGAAACACTCAGCAGAATGGATAGTTTCTGCAGAAAGAGAAACAGTTAATGTTTTAAGTCAATGAAGAGAGAAAAAGAATAAAAAGATAAAAGGTCATGGGCCTGAAACTAACTTGTGTGATGAGTTAGCATACAGAAGAGAAATTGAAAACTTGGCTGAATAGTATACCATCAAGAACCATGCACTCAATATCACCAAGACTAAGGAGTTGATTGTTGACCTCAGGAAGGGAAAGCCAGCAGTATACAATCCAGTGATCATTGGGGAATCAGAATTTGAAAAGGTGTGTAAATTTAAGTTCTTGGAAGTCACTATCTCGGAGGATCTTTCCTGGACCTAACACACTACAGGTGCTCCCCTACTTACAATGGTCCAATTTACAATTTTTCAAAGGTACAATAGCATGACTGTCATTATTTACTTCCATTTAATACATTAAGGTAAGGTAATCACAAACATTGTTGATTTTTCCAATAAAAGTTGATAATTCCTCTAAGGTAAATTCTTCGTAACCTCCTTGGTCAATCACTTCTTTTGGTTCAGTCAAAAGCTTGCAGGGACTGATACAGTGCTGTCGGGAGAGCGGGGCTGTGGGATCAGTGTGGGGAATGATACAGCACTGTCGGGAGAGAGCGGGGCAGCAGGATCAGTGTGGGGAATGATACAACGTTGTATACCTGTATTATTTTTTGATAAGATTTTTTTGACTTATGATGGGTTTGCTGGAACGTAACCCCATCGTAAGTTGAGGAGCACTTATAATGGCATAGTGAAGGAAGCAATTGCGAAGGTTTGATATGACACCAGAAATCCTGGTAAATTTGGTCAAATTTAGTAAAATCCTGGTAAAGATGTGTGCTGACTGGCTGCATCATGGTCTGGTATGGAGACATCAATACCCCTTTATTTGTTTACATGTATACACTGTGTACAGTCTTTTTGTTCTAACAATAAGTGGTAATTCTGCCTTACCTGCAGGGAAAAGAATCTCAGGTTGTATGTGATGTCATGTATGTACTCTGACAATAAATCTGAATCTAGTGTCTCAATGTCTTCAGGTATTTCAAGCCATTGTAATCAGAGGAAAACCAGTAGAACTAAAGGAGAAAATGGGTGTCGAGACGCTTGTCTAAGATACAGATTTTAAAGTAGACTTTAAGTCAGGAAATTACAGGGTTAGGATTTATAAAGCTAGTGGGGAATGACAAGACATTACTAGGAAAGTGCAGAGTAAATGAGTAGTTTACAGAAAATGTGAGGTATTTGGAGATTTGAACATTGGTGTGCACACTATTTTTGAAATGGCTGCTCAGACTGGAAGCCAATGTAGCACAGATGATGAATAAACAGGTTTTGGAGGAGTTTGGGATGAAAGCAGCAAAGATTTGAATGAGCTTGTGTTTCTCAAAGATGTTGGTATAGAATACCAGAAGAGTTCATTAGTAGTTTGCTGTTTGTGGTATGCAGTGGATATAAATGTCACCATTTGATTAAAAATTCTTTTATTCTCTGCCATTATATTCTTGAGCATCACTTGATGAAACCTTTTGTAATTAAAGTATGATTTGCATAATTAATGCTAATATTTTTTTTAAACAGGAACAGACAGAAGAGAATTACTGAGAAATTTCTGAAAGCAATTTGGTGACAGGGTGGGTGGTCGTAATTGACTCTTATCTGGAGAAAAATAGTACATACAAATAAATATGCAGATGTCATTATTTTGCCAATATTGAATACAGTATCTTTGATTTCAGTATGCAAGAATTATTGTAAAAGCTATTTTCTTGTAGCTCAGTTTGCATTAAGTTAGTTGCATAATATTTGTTATGATTCTTTTGAGAATTCAAGAATTGAAAGTCTGATTTGGTGACTTGTGTCTTAAAGCTTAAAATTGGAGATGATGTTCTAAAAATTACCGTTGATTTATGCAAGCTTCAGTGTCCGCGTGTACTTAAGCTGGAACATTTCAGCAACTTGCTCCAACAATACATTATTGAATTACAGGTGAGTTTTATTTTTAAAAAACTGTGGTAATTGAATGATTAGTCTGCAACAATAGAGTTAGAAAATGCATTACTTCGATGAATGAACTTTAATAAATTGTATATTTTCCATCCATGATGTAGCAATGTGGTTGGTGGAATGGGATGTAGGATCCTTCTTATGGAGAGATGGTGTGACATTTAATTTTGTTTTGCTAAATCTATAGTCAATAAGGGCAGAATAATTTCTGGTTGATCCTGGAAATATATGTGAAAACAGAAACAGTTCCATGTCTTCTGTGTATGTTTTCACCATGCTGAGCAACATCAATATCCATTGATTGAGATTTGGAATAAAATTTGGCTTTTGATTAACCATGAAGAGACCTGGGATATGTGCCTGGTCACAATTGGATTATGGACGTGGCTGGTTTATTCCTATAAATCCATGAAGAATAGCAGTTTCACATTTTGTGTTGAGTTGAACTGTTTGCCAGCTATCCCTCAGGCCACTTTTTAAAACTTACTGTCATTATAATTTGTGGTAAAGTGGATAACCTATTGGGTGAGCAATCTAGAGGCCTTGTGTGTATTTTTTTAAATGGAGACCTGGATTCATGTTCCATCATGATAGCTGAGATGTTGAAATTTTGATTATTACATTTAAAATAATCTGCAATAAAAGAGATGATCATGAAAACCCATGTGGTCCTCCAGGAAAAGAAATCTAACTATATATAAAGGGTTTCAACTTGAAACATCAATCATTCTTTTTCTCGCACTGCTGCTTCTTGATCCATAGAGTTCTTCATTGTGTTAGGTCCCTAGCAATGAGGCCATAATACTATTCAGTCAGCATCATAGGGAGGAGTAAAACATGAAAGTCTACAGACCCTGTGATTGAAGTAAAAGCACAAAGGTGGGGAAACTCAGCAGGAAAAGCAATGTCCTTTATATAGCAAAGATAAAGATACATAACCAACGTTTCGGGCTTAAGCCCTTCTTTGTGCAGGCCTAGTCAATAGCATGTCAGAGTACAGAGTCTCAAAACAAACTTTTCTGAGGATCTTAGGAAGAGATTATCAGTAGAAAGAGGTAAAGATTCAAGGATGTAATCGGTTATCTTTGAAAAATATGCAACAACAGGAATCCCTGGCCCATTATTGCTTAAAGTGAAAAAGGAACATTTGGGATAGTTTTGAGGACCTTGACTCTTGATTTTGTGAACTCACAAAGCCCCTGCATAAATGGCAGAAGGAGGCATGCCATCTTCCAAAAAGTCATCTGCCTATTTTGTCAGGTGCTCCTATTCTATCTGTGGAAGAGACTGTTTCCCAGATTGGCTTCAACAGTCACTTCAAAACCGGATTGAATGAGAATCATCCTCAATCATTCAGGACAATATAAGGTGATGATGAAAGGCAGCAGAAAGTAATTTAAAGGATTAAAGCTTGGAAGTGGTTTTGTTTCTGCTGATAATGTTATAACCGTGTACTCAGATTTGAGGTTTGGTACAATCATAACTGAATAAAGGCAAAAATTGAGGGAATAGTATGTGCATGTGCAGCCAAAGAATACTGTATATTGTTAATATTGACCCATGGGAACTTGATTTTTTTTGGTAGCTAGGTATAGAGACGTGTATGTGGTGATTGAGTTTCCACGTGTTGAGATATTTGTCTGAGTAAAAATGCTGATGTCATAACTGTATGTTAAAGTTGAAACTACGTCACATGAAAAATTTCCATATGCTCCATTTGGTATTTAAATCATTTAATGTGCTTGGTAGTGTGTTTCAGATAAACTGAAAGTGGTAAGAAATGACATATCTGGGACAAGAAATTTAGAAGAAAATGTGTTCGACATTAATCCTGAGGGTGATCAAAACTCAACAGTAACTGACCATGAGCAAATTTTGAATAAATCAATTGATATAAGAACAAAAGCATTGCAAAATGAAGCACAAAATAAATCAGAAGGACTAGATGAAACAAATATACAAACAGGAACAGATTTGGTTCAGATCAAGGCAAGCAAAGATGAAGTAAGATTTCATTCAAATTTTCACTTTTTCAATTTGTATAATTGCATGAGAATTGTTTAATTTTAACCTGAGTGTGTTAAGCTGTTTCCAATGTTGTCTTGTTTGTCATTCAGATTGAAAGAAGAATTTCAGCATTCATTGAGAGAAAACAGGCAGAGATCAATGAAAACAACATCCGTGAATTCTGTAATGTTATTAATTGTAATTTAGGTTAGTTTTCAATTGGGAAAGAAATGTATTTGTGTAACTGTTTCAGAACTGTAAATGGAAAGAGCACTGGGAATTTAATGCTAAATTATTTGACTATAGTGGGGGGGAAAGACCACTTTCACATTTAATTTTGCATTATCACACTAAAATTCCAAGTTGGGAATAGAATATTTTATATTTGTTACATAAACCTTTCTAACCATTTCATATATTTTTCAAATTATTTTTACCATTTTAACTTTCCAGTTAGCCTTACTTATTCAATTTTATTTTAAACTAGAAAACAGCTGTGCTAGAACAGATGCCATTTTTACACCACATCCTGGCTTTAAAAGCCATATAAAAGGTATGTTCTTATTTTTAGCTAATTTTCTAAAGCTGAAAATGCCAGTTTATTCATTCAACAATGTTAGTAAGAGCAGTAGTTTTGTATGACATAGCTTTATACTAACTTAAAAATTATCTTAAATATGTTAAATCCCATGGAAAATATTTGTAGCTTCAGTGTATTTGCTGGAATGATTTCAAAAGTGGTTATCTTGTATTGAAATTATCACAGTATTTGAGTTCCAGTTTTCTTTCCAAATTCACTTACATTAATTAGAATATGGGAAGTCACTTGCCCTTTATAATCCATAGGTTCTAATGTAATCCATAATCCATAGGTTCTAGAGTAATCCATAGGTTCTAGAGTAATCCATAGGTTCTAATGTAATCCATAGGTTCTAGTGTTTATACTTTAGCCAAATTCCATCATTTAACCCATTTTAGCACAGTCTTCAATTTATTTCTCCTTTGTTATTTTTCTAGTTTCATCTTTGTAATTCACTTCAATTGCTCTTGCTAGCTGCTCTAGGATAATTTAATTTTGAAACATTTAAAAAATACAGCAAGGTCCAACTGGTCCTTGGCACCACACCATAATTAAAATGGAATGATTTAATCCTGTGATCTCAATCTATAACAAAATTTGAAATAAAACCAAAATGGTTACTATCATCTTCACAATTATAGCCTGATCTGTTTAATATTTAGAAAGCTTCTCATTAATTTTAATAATAATATAAAAAAATATTTGATCTTTTAATAATATAAAAAAATATTTGATCTTTACATGGAATTTGAAAAATTTGCACCCTGACACAACAGACTTTCCAAGAGTCGACATGAAAAATTACGCTGGTGTGGTAATGGGAAATGAACTGAATAGTTATTTTGGATGTGTCTTCACAAGACATCAGAGACATTTCTCAGAGTTTGTGATGCTGTCTTCAGGGCAGGAGACAAGATGGGACTAAGATCAGCCAGGGGTGAACTTTGAGGTGCAATCCGAATGGCAAAGCGTTGGTCTGCACTGAGGACCTATGGACATCTGTGCGTCACCAGCACACAAGGCGCATGTGGCAAAGGAATCAATACTAACGGATCACAAAGCAACCTTGCAAGTTGAAGACAATGTCGTGTTGCTTCTGGACAGACTGCATATCTTCTATGTATGGTTCGATGAGAGAACAGGTTGTTGACGAAGAAAGCTCCGAGTCCCCCTAATGAATGGGCCCCCTGCATGGCCATGTTCGAGAGATGAGGAGTACCTTATCTACGGTGAATCCACACAAGGCAGTGGGACCAGACATCAAAATGCAGCTCCCAGAGACACTGGATCCATTTCAGTTCATCTGTAGACCAAATTGTTCCACTGATGATTCTATAACCTTGTCCCTCCACTCTGTCTTGATTTACTTGTAGAACCTCACCTTGTTCGCCAGGCTGCTGTTCTTCAACTTCAGCTCGGTGTTTAATGCAATCATTCCACATAAGCTGGTGGAGAAGCTGCCTAGCTGGTACTCAACACCCATCTCTGTAACAGGATTCTGGAATTCCTAACGACAGTAGAATGACAAGCACAGTCACACTGAGCACTGGTGCACCTCAGACTTGAGTGCTCAGCCTGCTCCTTTTCACACTATTGACCCACGACTGCAATGCCAGATCCAGCTCACAGTCATCAAGCAGATGATAAATCGGACTATAGAGAAAGAGGTAGAAAATCTCATGATATGGTGTGAGAATAACAACCTGAGTCTCAATGTGCACAAGACAAAGGAGATGATCGTAGACTTCAGGAGGGCCAGGAAAGACCACCTGGTCAGTAGTGGAGAGCATCAAGTTCCTTGGAGTCCACTTAACAAGTGACCTATCCTGGACTCAAACATCTCCTCACTTGTCAGGAAGGCTCAACAGCGACTGCACTTCCTGAGAAGACTGAGGTGGGCAAGGCTACCAGTCAACATTATGTCAACTTTCTACAGGAGCTCCATCAAGAGTGTCCCAGCTAGCTGCAATACATTGTGGTACAGTGGTTGTGGAGCATTGGATCAGACATGATCTACCGGGATCATTGAAGAGAGCGCACAAAATCACTGGGGCCACTACCACCCCTCTAGAGACTTCTTTCAGCTACTCCCATTGGGAAAGAGATACAGGAGTATCAGAGCAGAACCACTAGGCTGGCTGAGAAACAGTTTCTTCCCACAGACTGCTGAATGATTGAATGCTCAAACTATCGCCCCCCCAAGATTCTACTATTTATTAAACAATATTTATTTTTATGTGTACATATGTACTGCATGTGTATCTCTTGTCTGTGTTATGTCTGGTTGTGTATTTGCATGTTTTTGCACTGAGGATCGGCGGACATGGTTTAGTTAGGTTGTACTTGTACAATCAAATTATAAAAAATTACCTGGAGACATGCAAGAAATTTGAGAGAGTCCAGGCAGAAGTGGGAGTAGCTTGGGAAGCTGAAAGTGGATAAGTCAACTGGATCAGGTGGACTATGCTCCAGGATGTGAAAGAGGTAGCTAAAGAGGTTGTGAAAGCATTAGTAGTGATTTTTCAGAAATCACTAGAGTCGAAAATGGTTCCAAAGGAATTGAAAATTACATGTGTCTTTCCACTATTTAAGAGGAGAGTGAAACTAATGTGGCTGTTTGGTGAGATTTTAGTCCGTTATTAAAAATGAGGTTTTGAGGTACTTGAAAGCACATGATGAAATGGGCCAAATTCAGCATGATTTTCTTTAGAGGAGAGAGCCAGTGGATGTTGTTTACTTGGATTTTCAGATGGCTTTTCAGAAGGTGCCACCTATGAGGGGGATAAACAAGATAGGAGCATTTGTTAATACAGGGAAAGTACCAACAGGGATAGAAAATTGCCTGAGTATCAGAGGGCAAAGTGAAAATAAATGGACCCTTTTTTGTTTGGCTTCTGTATTCTGCAGGAGTTGATGTTGAGTCTGCTACTTTTCAAATTTTATGTAAATGATTTATGATGACAGAATTAATTGAAGACTTTGTAGCATCAAATTCATCATCCAAGTTTGTAGATGAAATTAAGCTAAACACATTGTTTGAAGGAATTAGGGAGTGTGCAGAATGGGCAAAGAAGTGGCAGATAGAATGCTGCAGAGGAAAGTGTATGTTCATGTGCTTTGGTAGCAGGAATAAAGTAGATTATTTTCCAAATGGAGAGAGAATTTGGAAGGCAGAGGTCTGAAGGGACTTGGGGGACCTAGTCCAGGATTCCTTCAAGGTTTACTTGCAGACTAAGTGAGTAGTAAAGAAGGCAAATACAATGTTAGCATTCATTTAAAGGGTATTAGAATAGAAAAGGAAGGATGTAATGCTGATACAGTACAAGTCCAATTATCCAAAATGGTCAAGATGTCCATTTGTTTCAGATATCCTCATTTATCTAAAAAAAAATTAAAATTCAGATAAATGAGGATTTTGGAGAATTCGATTTTGGATAATCAGAGTTGTACTGCATTGTATAAGATGTTAGTTAGACTACATTGGGAGTACTGTGAGCAGTTTTGAGCCCCATATCTAAGGAAGGATAAGCTGGCATTGGAGAGGGGCCAGTGGAACTTTACAAGAATGAACTCCAAGGATGTGAGGCTTAATGTATTAAGAAGCCTTTGATTATGGGTTTGCACTTCGTGAGTTTATAAAGATGACAAGGGCTGGATAGAGTGGATGTGGAGAAGGTGCTCCCAGTAGTAGGAGTGTTTAGGACCTAAGGGGACAGCCTCAGAAAAAGGGGACATTTCTTCTACCAGAGGATGGTGAATCTGTGGAATTTGTTAGTACTGTGGAGGCCAAGTCATTGGGTAGGTTTAAAGCAGAGGTTAATAGGTTGATTTGTAAGGATGTCAAAGTTTACAGAGAGATGGCAGGAGAATGGAGTTGAGAGGAAAAATACATCTAATGTATAAAAATAAATGGCAGAGCTGACTCAATGCGTCGAATGGCGTAAATTTGCACTTTTTTCTTGTAGTGAATCTATTTATGCCAAGTTGCCAATTGGCATTATTTACAAAATAATTTACAGAAAATGGGGCACATAGTGTGCTGTACTGTTCTTTGACCCTACATAAACCTACTCCACGTAAACCTGATGCTTTATGGCAGCTTATAACTCAATTTTTCTTGCATCCATGTGCCTATCCAAGAATCTTTGAAATGTCCCTCTTTTATGAGCCTTTATCAACACCTCGACAATGCATTCCCACTGCTCAATCTGTTTAATAAGAAAGAGTCCTTGCCTGACCTCACCTTAGCTTCTGCTAACCTTAGCCTCCCAAAACTGTCTATTGCCTTCCATGGATACTGACTGACCCACTGTATTCCTCCAAGATTTTGTTTATTGCTTCAGGTTTTGAGCATATGCAGTCAGTCTTATTTGCCATGATAATAAAAAGTCTTGAAATGAATTTCAGATTAATTATCTGTTTGTAAAATTCATTATTCTTGTAGACCAAAAGCTAAACCTGTTTATTTGGTATTTTTCAAAAACTTCTTTATTCAAGTCTCAAGAGTGGTAAATGTATATGGGCCTCAAACAAGAACAGAAAGCGAAGGGAAATCTGCCCAAAAACCTAATATTGTAACACAAAACTGTGGTAACACAGCTGTCGAAGAGAGGCTTCAAAATATAGAAACTCATTTGAAGCTTCCGGCAGGTACGTACTGGTAGTTCATTTTGTAATCTTTCAGAATCAGGATTTACTGTCATGAACAGGTCATGAACAGCAGCATCAAAGTGTAAACATACATATTATAACCATCTTACGACATTACTATATATATAAAAAAAATAATAGTAATATTGCACGAAAAGTGAGGCAGTGTCCAGTTCATTGATTATTCAGGAATCTGATGGCATTGGGGAAGAAGCTGTCCTTGTGCCACTGAGTGCTCGTCTTTGAGCTCCTGTACCTTTTTCCTGGAGATAGCAGAGCAAAGAGGGCATGGCCTGGGAGGTGGGGATCTTTGAGGAAAGAGGTTGCTTTTTTTTTTAAGGCACCACCTCATGTAGATATCCTCAATGGTGCCTGAAATGTCACAGGCCGAGTTAACAATCCTCTGTAGCTTATTCTTGTCATATGAGTTGGAACCTCCACACCAGGCAGTGATGCAACCAGCATACAAGGTACACCTGTAGAAGTTTACATACCGAACCTCCTTAGACACAGGTGTTAATCAAATTTTAGAATTGAATAATAGCAAAATAATGATGTTCATGAGGTCACATAAACTGATGCAGGAAGCTTGGTCTCTTCAACACTAGTCTCTAGAATTGATCTCTTTTTTTAAATATATCCTATAATCCACAGAATAGTTTTGCACTAAAGGAAAATGTTTGCCTGATTGAGTCTCTACTGAAAGTAAGATTCAAGCTACTCACCTTCTCCCGATAGCCTGCAAATTTTTTTCTTTATGTACTAATCCAACTCCTTTTGCTACTCCTAACAGTGCACTTCAGGTCCTAACATTGGTGGTATTCAAAAGGTTTTGGATTTCAAAACATCTTCACTTTCTTCCCCAGCGATAGTATTAAATGTGAGGATTGAACCTCATTAAAGTAAATTTTTATCAACAACACAAAACATCTTTATACAACCCTGGTATATCAATTATACATGGCAAATTTGCTTACAAGAATTTCTTGGAGATGTATGTCCTGTGGCTCACAATGATTTGTTAACATGCTCCCTTGAAGCTTAGTTTCATTAACTTCATTTGAGGAGATCCAGTACATTGTTGGAGTTGCAAACTTCCAACTGAGCCATATCAGGATTTAATTTTAATTGTATCTTTATGGGGAGTTAAAGATGACATGTTTAACTTGGTGCAGTGCAGACTTGTAGACCATTTTGGTGTTCATTTGAAACTTGTGACTCCAAGTTGATAGAGGCCAAAGATAGGAGAACATTTTTTAAAAATTGCAGTTACATTATTATGCTTGTGTTTATATGTATCCCAATTTAAAATTACAAAATAAATGTGATTTTAATGATGGTCCCATGAATAAGAAGCACTCCAATATAACCATCAGCCTTGCTTGTTGAAGTCTGTTTCCAGGAGTGGGTTCTATAGAAACAGAACAAAGGAGCTTCAGGTCTGTGGACTAGACATTTCCTTGGGAATTTTATGTGTCTACTGTCTGGGTGTTTTATGATTCAGTTGCACAAAAAGTGTCCATTTTCTAAATGTACCTCAGTGCAGTTGCTGATGGCATTTTCTAAGACTGTCAACAGGATGAGAGTTTGTATGACAAACAGAAAACCTTGAAAATGCGCAGCCAGCTTGAGTGGAAAAGATAGAAATAAAAATATGTATTGCATAGCTTCCTTTTTTTTAATCTTTCTGTAACCTTCCTCCCTCTCTGCATCTTAAATTTTGTTCATGTTTCAAAGTTAATTTGAAAGGTCATCAACCTGAAGTATTAATTGTATTTCTCCAGCTGACCTTGCTTTTGTTACATTTTCTTTTCTGTTACAGATTTGAAGCATCTACCATATTTTAGTTATGAGAGTCTATATAATTGGTGAAGAATTAAAATATTCTATTACAAATAGAATATTTTTTCTGGTAAAATTATTTTGTAATACATTGTATATTCTATGTCTGATCTGAGGTCCAAATATATTGAATAGTTTTTCAACAGTAAGTATGACTAATTTAGTAAATTATACCTGCAGAAGAATCCAGCAAGTTAAATGTTTGCAAAATTGTATGCTTTTGTGGTAAATCTCATGAGGATTGTTGCTATACCATGAGTTAATCTTTGAACATCATTGGTTGAAGTTTAAAGCTTTTATATTTTTATACTGTATTTTGTCTTGTGTAAAATACTAATAGACTAATGAAACATCATATTTATAGGTGGCCCAGTTCCAATTGGTGTTTACCAAAGGATCAAAAAACTTGAAGATAGAATTCTTCATTTGGAAGGTCTTTCTCCAGAATATTTTCAACATGTGGTATGTTTTTTTAATGAAACCAATGTGTTCTTAAGTCTAACAATTTTTGAATAAAATATTACATATATTTACAGAGTTCAACAGCAAAGGGAAATAAATTACCTGTGTGATTTTAGAATTGAGTTATTCACTTTTATTCCATTTTGCAAGTTCTCTTTCCCCACTCTCCACCCAGTGATTTTTGTATTGTCTACTTCCCAGTAAAAATCTTTTATGGATTCTGGATTCAATATCTCAGTCATCATCTTTATAAATAAAAACTATATAACTTTCTGCCAATCTTTCAAAGTTAGTCTGTGTCCACGAATTTAAAGTTTGTTTTGCCTCCCATTCTTCAATGATTGTACTATCAGTGAGTGAGCAGCATGGTGAAAATTGAATTTTTTTATATAAGCTTGCTCAATAACCAGATAGTTTAAAGCTTATGTCCAAAATATATTCATTAATATGTGAAAATATATGAAAACTTGATTTTTAATTAAACTTTTAAAGAAAAATTGTTGCTTAAATCTTCCTGATTGTTATGCAACTGTGTAAAGTTATTTTGGAGGAAAGGTATGAAATGTTGCTCTGTTTATTTGTGCATTTACTGCAGCAGAAGTTAGAATTCCTTGGTGCATTTGTGAAAGGGTTAGGAACATGAGGACTGAGGACCTTGTGCAAGGACCCAGTGTCATAGAATATTTGTAGATGTATTTGGGAGATAAATTGATAAAATTCGAGTAGATTACAAACATACACTCACTTTAAAACAGATCTTATTTGAAATACTGAAGAATTCATATTCAGTAACTTTGCAGAAACTATGGAGAATGCTGTGCTTATTTCACAAGTAGGTGCTAATTGAAATGACATCATTAAAGCCACAAGCAGGAGTCGCAAGGATTTTGACAGAATTTACAGAAAGGTCACTCCTGGGTTTTGTTTACCTAAAACAACAGATGGGAGCAGAGGACTAACTCCTATTGTTTACTGGAGAAGGTCAGGGGTTTTGCAAGTGAGAGAGTCACGTGGGGTTTCTGGCAGTTGGTATCTCAGATGAGCGAGAGAGAGACAGCTGAACAGTGGAAGCCAGGAAGCTTGTTGGAACTGAAACAGAAAACTCCAGAGAAGCGGATGGCTGGAAGTGCTATCTGTCTAATGTTTCACATGGAATAAGAGGAACAGAAAGGAACTCTGATAACCTGAAAGAAAGAAGTTATCATCTGGAGAACCCTGATGGGGCAAGTTTCATCAGCAAGACATTGAGGTGACTAATGGTGGAACCTCAATTGTGGAAATCCTGGAACAACAAATCTCTCTCTGCAAATCTTCAAAGAACCTTCCTGAGCGGTAAACATTTACCTTTCGAGCACCAAAGCCTGGTGAACTTTATACATGTTAAATTCTGTGCACACTATAAGAATTGCCTGCAACCAAAGAACTTGGAAGAATGAGAAGTGAGATTGAACTGTGGACCAAAGAACTTGTCTTCAATTTACACACACACATCACATACACGTGCGCTTAGAATTAGAAGAGGGTAAGTTGGGTTAGTTAAGTTAAAGTTTGATTCTGTTTTCATGTTTAAAGATAATTAATAACAACTTCTGTTTAAATAACTAGTCTTGGTGAATGTCTATTGCTGCTGGGTTTTGGAGTCCTTGGGCTCGTAACACCCAGCCTTCTCAATTCTGTCTGGGCACTCTTAACTGGATGGCATTAACAAATTTCTTCATTTCCTGTTAAGCCATTCCCTTTTCTTTGTTTCTTCCCCATCCCCCTTCTCTCCTCTCCTCCAGCAGTATTCACCGTTCTTCTCTATTCCGAGAGCTATCCCCTCCACTTATCTCCTCAGTTTTTTTTTCTCTTATGTGCTCCCACCCATCTCCACCTGTTGCCTGTGCTCCTCCCTCCCCCCCCCCCCCATCATTTTATTTGGATGCCTGCCTGCCTTTTTCTCATATCTTGGTGAAAAGTCCAGCCCCAAAACATTGGTTATTTATCTTTGCTACATAAAGAATGCTGTGTGATTTCTCCAACATTTTTGTGTGAACTACAATTCTCAACATCATGTTTCCCTTTAATGATTTTTGAGTTTATATTTCCTTTGGGTGTTAGTCGGAACACTATTTATTTCTTCATCTCATCCTTCTGTTCATTAACCAATTGACAACCTCCAGCAAAACATTGTCAATAATGCACTATGCTCTAACTTTGCTGATTAATATTTGGGTGATACCTTTCTAAAAGTTCGTAAACACTTGTCTAATTAATTTTTTTAAATTTAGCCATACAGCACAGTAACAGGCCATTTGGGTCCACGAGTCCATGCCGCCCAATTTGCATCCAATTACTAACCCCCCCCCCCCCCCCCACCCTGGTATGTTTCGAATGGTGAGAGGAAACCAGAGCGCCACACAGACATGGGGAGAACATACAAACTCCTTACAGACAGCGTGGGATTAGAATCTTGATCACTAGTGCTGTAAAGAGGGTGTGAAAACCATGCCACCCTATTATTGGTTTTCTTTTTTTATTGATGTTTATATTATGCAAAATTGAACAGTAGTTATGTATTGTAATGTACAATTCAAAATATAAGATTTTATTTTTTAAACTTTATAATTCAGAACCCCCTACCACAAAGCAAGGTTAAAAGCTAACATGTCAGAATAAAATGACAACAACCTGGAGAGGAGGGGACAGCACAGCACCAAAGCTTCAGAAGAACCCTAATTCTTTTGTAGATTTAAAAAAAATTTTGTCAAACAAGATTTCTCCCTTACAAATTGCATTGTCTTTGCCTAATGCAATTAATTTCTAAGTGCCCTTTTATCATTTCCTCGATAATGATCTCTATAGCATTTTATCTGTAATTGAAACCATTATCTTTTTCATTATTGTTTTATATTTAATGAGGCTATGATACTGTTCTCCAAATGGATTCTTTCTAAAAGGTGCTTTAAAGCCTCATTTTATTTCTCAAATCCAGTATTCCATCCTTTCTTATTGATCAAGAGGACTCTTGGATACATTTTATCTGTTCTAGTATTTGTAAAGAAATAACATGATAATTCAAGACTAAAGTTACTTGAGCACTTAATTCAGGCAGCTGCATTATACTTCCTCCTTTGTGAATTTGGCTTTGAGAAAAGTGTAAAATGTAAGTTGTTTTTATGATAGTTACTGGATATTGCATTTTTCCTGACTGTCAAGTGAACAGGTTTTTAATTGTTTCAGATATTCCACTGATTAATCATTTAAGCCAGTAACAAAAAAAATATATACAGCATTTACACTTTTAAAATGTCAAGTTACTGTGGCACAATGTACAGGATCTTTTACTAGTATTTCACAAAGTTCTTATGAAACACTATCATCAAATTAATTTTAATTTACATTGTGCAAATGAAACCTCTTTAACAGGAAGTTTTGTAACTGGAATTGCTAAATGTTTGTTTCATATTTCAGCTTTTTGGTTAATTACAAATCTGTATAACTCCGATTTTTGTTTCCGTAATGGAACAGAATTTAAACAAGCTTTCTCTTCTTCAGAATTTTCCAAGGAAAAGACGTAAAGTTCAAGAAACAGTGCAGGTATTGTTTTCTGTATATTCATTAATTTGTGGAGTACATATTTGATAGATCAATGCTACATTTTCAGCATCCTCAATTTTTTCGTCCATTCTTCTCACTCTGCCCTTCTGAACCTTCAGCACTCAAAGGAAGAGCAACTTTGATTTTATTGGGCACTTTTGCATGTTTCTTTTGTGAGGTCAAATCTAAAAAAAATTATAAACCATGAAAACCCATACCTTGGGGATGACATGACGATGCTAAATTTTCTTTTTTCATGTGGGTGCCTTATGCAATTACTGTTGCTGTTAATTTTTAAAAAAATCAAATATGATATGCTAAATGGTTTACTGAATTTAGTAAAGCCTAAGGGGCACAGATTATATGGGAAATGTGTACACTTCACATTATTTAAAACCTTGTCAGGCATTGATGTGCTGTTTTTCCATTGAAATGTTTGTGTCATGCTGCTTCCAAATGAAAAGACTAGTTATCATTGGGTGTCTGAACTTTTAGCTTTGTTTTTCTGTGTGCAATAAACCACCTAGCACATTGTATTTCAGTGTGTTGGACATTTAAATACTTTTTTTTTGTTTCAGGGCTACAGTCTAATAGAAATTGATGAGAAGATTAATGCATTGAAGGAAGTGCTATTGAAGAAAGCAGGTGATCAAGCCCAATTAATAGAGGAAAACAAAATGTCTATTTAAGGTCATATTTCTTTACTTTTAGAACTAGCCAAATGACTCAGTTGTGGGATTTTTTTAAATTATTGTTTCCTTCAGAAAATAATTTGCTTTGAGTTCTGTCAGCAAAAAGTTATTTGGTATATTTATGAACCAGATGTTTTTCTGATGTGCATAATCTAGATTTGAAAACATCTGGCTAGTATGTTATAGGTCTAGTTGCCAAATATATGGGAAGAACTCAAATTAAACAACCCATTTTGAGAAAATTGTCAGAGAATCACATGAAGTCTTTGATTCTTGAATTCCAAAGAATAAACTGTCTACATAGGTAATGGCAACTGTATTAATTATTTTGTAGAAACATTTCTGTTACTAAGTGGTTTAAACATTGAACTAATTAATTTGTAACCAAACACATGATGAGTAGAGTACATTTCAGATGTTCAGTAGATATTTGCATTAATTTTGTGGAATATTAATAAAATAAAACTTTGTACTGTACTGGTTTTTAAAATGTCATTGAATATTGTTTGTTCCCCTTATCAATTTCTGAATGTAGAATAATATTGATAACTTTGGAAAATGTGATCTAAATATATTCACAAAGATCTCTATGTTTCATTTGATTGGTGTATTTCAGAGTAGGTAATGGTGACCTGCATTCATGACCCTACTTCAAATGCTAAGTAGCCTGGCAATGAATAAACCATTTTTTTTAAAGTTTTAAAAAAAATTTCTGTGCAGCACCTCTCCAGGCTCCCTATGGATAAGTGTCAGGCCTTTATTTGAAATCACCACAAATATATCCTTGGTGCTAGCTAGATGCAATGTTTGAAATAAGGTGGGAAAAGGAAGATGTACATCAGCATCACCATGAACTTTCTTCATGTATTTACTTTGCTTTCTTATTGATTCCATCGAACACACATTTGCATCATCAGGACCTAGCAAACAAAGACTGTATGTCCCATCCTTTCTTCCGTTATTGAAACCTGGAGGAATATTTGGTGTCGTGAAAAGTAGTATTTATTTAACTAAATTATTAAAACAAAGATAAATGAACACTCATCCAGTATCTTGATCACTGTTTACTATTCGGAAATATTAATCAATTAATTTGAACCAATTTTACTGAGTAACTTTTTATTTAGTGTTTAACCATTAAGTGATTTCTACCCAGTTCAAGAAATTATAGGAAGTCAAATGAGTCTGGTACATTCTATTTTTCATTTATTATGGGTCTGTGGGCTTTGTTTGATGTCATTGAAACCAAGACATTTTTGCCCAGTGGGATACATCTTTGGCATGAAATGGAGAAGATAAATATACAATCATATTGGGTTTTTTTTTTAAAGTATTTGAGAACTTGTACTCACTTTCAAATATCTAAAATTATTACTAATTATGCAGAAAAATGAGGGATTTGGATCAATTTGTACAAATCCATTCACTGTCATGAAGTGCTGCAGCCTGCTCACTACATTCAAATGAAGTCTGAATCTGAACTCCGCTTGGTGCCAAGCTCCAATAATTTTTTTTCTCTTGCCTCAATGGGAGTAATGTGAACATGCCCTTTTTTTTGGCTGGTGTAAGTAATAAAGAACAAAATCATTGTCATTAATTAGTGCTGCCCCCATGTACCTTTTATAACAGTAACAGTGTTTTTTGTCTGATTCCAATTCAGAAATATGTTGACGAGATGTGCTAATTATTATCCCTAGTTTAAGATCATTTTTTTGAGAAGTATAAGTAAGTGAAATAACCTGTTTAACCAAAGAAATAAAAATATTACTCCTGTAATCCAGGCAAAACATGATTTTTTTTTGCTTATGGTTAACATTTGAAGCTTTGTCGTATTTCTTTCACTTGAAAGTAGAAACTCTTAAACATACTTAAATATATTCCCATGGGCCAAGACCTTACGCATGAAAAACTAATTTTAGGAGGGCAATGCAGATAAAAGATGACCATTGGAAGATAGAGGCAGTTAGAATGGTTAGTTATAATTCAGATGGCTGTACTGTTGTTTCTGAAAGGTGTGGGACCAAGGTTCATTTTGAATATTAAGCTGAGGCTGCTATGCAGTGGAGTTGTGACTTCCTTTTAACCATATATTCTGAAGAAAACCAAAGTCTTACCATTTATAGAAAACCAGCGATTTCTTATTCATGCCCTGAAAAAGCAAACAAAAATGATAAGCAGATGATTTGTTGATGATCATGTTGTATTTTGCAGTAGGGGGATTTCAAATTTATTCAGTTAACAGTATTTTGGAAGATTTTGAAGCTGTAACATGCATACTTCTTCCCTTAAAGATAACTTTTTCTTTTATTACAACCTCAAATGTAGAGCTGCAACTACTAAATTAAATACTGCTTGATTAGGTTTGTGGTCTGTAAAACATGATTTTTTAAAATAACTTTATTCATCAGGATTGTCAGTATGGGGGGGGGGGGGCGGGGGAAAGCAATCTGGAATATGAAAGAACAAGTTTATGAACGAAAACATTTTCACCATATCTGCTTCATGCATATAGAATAAAATATATGTAGAGCTAGAAAAGTAATCAACAGTGACTGTGGAAGAAGTTCTTTTAAAACTAGCTTTAAATATTATTTTTTAAACAGGACCTACCTCTCAACATTATGGACCAGTCATCTCTGGCTGCAGTCATGGAGGTTGTCAGCAACAGCTGTCTCTGTAGTATTAAAAGGATGGAGGTGAACATTATCATGGGGGAATCTCAAACTAAATGAGAAATAAAACCAGATAGGAATATATTTTGAGTTCTGAAAAAAAAAATAAGGTTAAGCTGTGAGTTAAAATCTGAAGCATTTCAAAGTTGCATGAAATGAAAAAAAAATGATACAAAGTATTAAAGTCTCACCAACTTTACTTGCTTTCACATTTAGAATACTGCAATGGATAATCAGTAATTATATTCCTACAACTTGTGTTAATTTGGACACTATTAAATAACTCCCACATGAACTGATTCATTTAATGAATTGTACACCATGGGTAAGCAAAGGAAATGGTAAGCAATATATATTGTGATGACAGAGTTAAGGCAGTTAAGTGTGCGGATCACAAACAAAATGATTACAGTGCATATCTATAGTGTGTGCTCGTAAAGCAAGCCACGGTCTCCAAGAACACAGTGAAACTTAGGGTAAGAGCGAGGAAAAAAGCCAACCCAACCATTTGAAGCAAGTTCCCCTTCTCACAGAACTGCCTAATTGGTTAAAGTGTTCAGACAAGATTCAATAGACAAACCTAGGGTAAGAGCGAGGAAAAAAGCCAACCCAACCATTTGAAGCAAGTTCCCCTTCTCACAGAACTGCCTAATTGGTTAAAGTGTTCCAACAAGATTCAATAGACAATCGTAAAATACACCTTCATTTCCATGAGAGTAAACCAGAAGATATTCCACTATAATTCAACTTAGTTTTGTGATTTTTTTTTGTTGCAGTGAAAATATTAGTGTTTCCCCAGTACATGTACTTTGTGAAATATATTAGGGGTGCACCTTTTTAACTGTCCTTTTAAGTGTGGGAGAATTGATCTAATTCTACCATCAGCAAATAGCAATCGAGTACATTGGTTAGAGATGGCCAAAGAAAATCGGTGACTGCATGAAAAGTGTCAGTATCACAAGGATTTGTCTACTTCCACGAACTCTCATTTTGCTAACCAACACCCATGCAAAATGAGAGTCCGTGGAATTGGACAAATCCTTATGATATGGGAGAGGAATTGTTCATTTGATAAATTGATTGAAAACAGTTTCCAGGGATTCAAATAGGCACTTAGGCTCTGTAAGATGCATATGAGGAGGAAATTATGAAGGAATGTGAATAGATTAAGCAAGGGGAGGGGAAACAGCTGAATGTGTTTGAGGATTACCATCTTTAATGGAACCTTGCAGCATCTGTATTTATGTATTGAATCCGGAAATAGGCAGCTGTGGAAGGTGTTCAAAAATGTCCCATGGGTTAAAAATTAATGTGAATTGCAAAAAATTGCACAATTATAACAATTGTTTTAAGCTCCACCGTATCAGTCTTCAAATTAATTTTTATCAGAGTAACCTTGTTTTACAGTAATATTAAAAAATGGTACCAAATTCCATTCTGAATAACAATCACAAAATGTATACTGAGGTACAGGCTATTAGAACAATTATGTGCAAGCTTGAAAAATGATCAATTTAATAGTGAAACTGACAAACATAGCATTTTGGTCTAAATTCATGTTGAAGTATATAGGCAAAATAAAGATTTGTCTTGTCAAAGAGTTTGCCTTACCGTTGATCTTGTTTACAAACCAACATCAGTTTCAAAGTAATTAAAAAATGGACAAAGGGAGCATGGATTTAGCACCAACTATTACCTTAAACTTTAGATTTTCTGTTATCAGAATAATGGTTAGTTTCACAGGTTTATGTAATGAAATTACCTCACCATTTTTTTGAGCAGATTTAGAAAGGAGTTACAAGTAGACTTGTTTCTACAAAAGTTTTAATTCAGTAAATGAAGGCATGAGGTGCAGCCTCAGACCCTTGGGAAAATGGGGTTTAATGTATTTTGAATCACATCTGAGAACAAGCTGTGAGTGAGAAGCAAAGCAAGCAAGTTCCAAGCAGATAAATAGGCAGCGGGAGCAGAAAGAGTTCTTTTGAATCTCCATTGGCCAATTAGCTCTGACAAATAAAAAGAGAAGCCCAAGGAGAGCAGCCAGTGTAAGTGGCCCAGAGTAGGACAGGGACTTGAGGCTTTGGCTCAAGAGGCTTCAGTGAGCTTCTTTCCAGTAAGGTCAGGCAAGATCTTTGCATATAAACAAGATTAGGGAATGGAGATGGCAGCCAGGACAGTGGAATTCTCTGAATGCAGGATGTAGGAAATCTGAGATAGCACATTTGTCCCTGATGACTACACCTGCAAAAGATGGATCCAGCTGCAGCTCCTTACAGACCAAGTTAGAGATCCAGAGCTGGATGAACTCTGGATCATTTGGGAGGCAGAGATGTTGAGGGATAAAGTCCCCCTCAAAAGTCAGGAGGCAGGTAGCTGGGTGACTGTTAGGAGAGGGAACGGGGAATAGGCAGACAGTAGACTGTGACCGTTCCCCTCAACAATAAGTATACTGTTCTGGATACTGTGGAGGGGGGAAACGGACATTCATCAAGAACAAGTTGGGGTGGTCATGTCTCCAGCACAGAATCTGGCATCAGGTCAGAAGGGAAGTGGGGGGAAAAGAGGAGAATGACAGTGATTGGGGATTCATTAGATATGCGCACAGATAGGAAGTTTTGTGAATGAGATCAAGGCTCTGGATGGCATGTTGCTTCCAAAGTGCCAGGGTCAGGGACATCTCTGATCAAGTCCATAACATTCTGTAGTGGGAAGGTGAGCAGCAAGATGCCATGGACCATGTTGGTACCAATGACATAGGAGTAGCGATGAGGTCCTGAAAAGGGAATATAGGGAAGCTGAAAAGCAGGACCTCAAAGGTAGTAATCTCAGAATTGCTGCCTGTGCCTCATGCTAGTGAGGTAAGGAATAGGAAGTTATGGTATATGAATGCATGGGTGGAGAGTAGGTGCAATAGGTTCAGATTTGGGTTCTCTTCTGGGGAAGATCTGATCTGTACAAAACAGACAGGCTGCACCCGAACTGGACAGGGACCAATGTATTGGCAAGCTGGTTTGCTGGACCTGTTGAGGAGAGTTTAAACCAGATTGACAGGGGGGTGGAAACCAGAATATGAGTGCAGAGAAAAGGGCAAAAAGTGAAAAGCTTGATGTAGTGTTGAGTTTGTGAGGATGGACAAGCCGGGGATGAAACAAATGCAGTCAGTTGGAGGGTTTGAAAAGTCTCTATTTCAATGCAAGAAATAAAGGAGATGAATTTAGAGCATAGATCAGAATGTGGAATTATGATGTGGCTGTTACACAGATTTGGCTGGTAGAAGAACCGGATTGGCTGATGCAAGTACCGGGCTTAGATGTTTTAAAAAGAGTTGGTGGGGGGCTGGTTGAGGAATAGCATTACTGGTCAGGGTGTATTCTGGCTGTAGAAAGAGAGGACACAGGGGGAGTGTCTACTGAGTCGGCATAGGTGCAAGTCAGAAATAGGAAGGGAGCAATTACTGTACTGGGAGCAGTCTGTTGGCCCCTAAATAACCCTCGGCACACCAAGAAACAGATAAGTAAGCAGATTTTGGAACAGTGCAGAAATTACAGTGTTGGTGTTATGAGAGACCAAATTCTCTAATATTGACTGGCACCTCCCGATTTCAAGAGGGGCCGAATTTGTAAGGTGTGTCCAAGAAGGATTCATGACACAGTGTGTGGACTAGCTGACTAGAGTGGCCATACTGGATCTAGTACTGGGCATGGAACCTGCTCAGGTGGCAGACCTCTCGAGGGGAAGCACTTAAATGAAATTGACACAACTCCCTGAGCTTTATGAACACACTGTGGTGTAGTTTGCTGTGGACAGAACAAGGATTTTTTTTTAAATGGGCAAGTGTTCAGTTGGGGAAAAGCACATTAAGATGGGATGAGGAAGGAACTAGGGAGAGTAAATTGAGAACAGATGTTCAAGGGAGAAAGCACAGAGGTAATGTGCAGAATGTTTAGGGATCACTTGCGCTGGGTTCAGGATAGGTTTGTCCCACTGAGACGGAAAAGATGCTAAGAAAAGTGACAGGTGAGGCAGCTAGTTAAGAGGAAGAAGGAAACATACATTAGATGTAAGAAGCAGGAAACAGGAAGGGTTCATGAGGTAACCAAGAAGGAACTTTGAGAGTTCAAAGGGGGGCATGAGAAGGCATTGGCAAGTAGGATTAAGGACAACCCCCAAGGCAATCCGTGTGTATGTGAAGAACAGAAGGATTTCAAGAATGGGGGGGAGGGGGTTAAGGATAAAGGAGGATACATGTGCTCGGAGGAGGTTGGGGGACCTAAATTAATATTTTGCTTCATTATTCACCAGAGAAAAGGACTTTGATCAGGGTGAGGTCAGAAGGAACAGGTTCATGTGCTGAACAATGTTGAGAGGAAGTGCTAGATCTTAAAAATATTAAGATTGATAAGTCCCAAGGGCCAGGTGCAATATACACCAGGTTGCTGTGAGAATAGCGGGAAGAGATAGCTGGGGTGTTGGGTAAGATCTTTGAGTCCTCCTTAGCCATTGGGGAGGTGCCAGAGAATTGGAGAATGACAAATAAGGTTCCCTTGTTTAAAAAAGGAGGGAGAGAATCCTGGGAATTATGGACTGATGAGTCTTCATCAGTGGTGTGCAAACTATTAGAGAGGATTCTTTAGGACAGGACTTATGAGCATTTGGAGAAGTACTGTGAACTCAGGGATAGTCAGCAAGGCCTTGTCAGGGGAAAGTTGTGCCTCATGAGTTTTTTGAAGAGGTTACAAAAGGAATTTATGAAGGTAGGGCAATATATGTGGTCTACATGGATTTTAGCAAGGCATTTGACAAGGTTTCCCATAATCATTCAGAAAGTCATGAGGCATGGGATCCACGGAATCTTGATTAAAAATTTGCTTCCATGTGGAAAGCAGAGAGAAGTCGTGGACAGAAGGTCTTCTGAGTGAAACACAAAAGTTTGCAAATGCTGTGATTGTAATAAAACACTGAAATGCTGGAGGAACTCAGCCAGTCTTTTCAGCATCCATAAAAAGCAAATATATATTGCCGATATTTCAGACCTGAGCCCTTCTTCAGAGAATAAGCAGAATGAACTAGAAACAGGAAATCTCAGAAAGTCTCAATTCAGACAATCCTGGCTGGGGGAGAAATCCAGAACAACTAAAAGTGTTAATTGCATGTGATAAGGGATTGGAGAGACAGCTGGGGGAAGGTGACAGGAGAAAGTGAGGGGTGGGGGTTAATAAAAACCAGAGGTCAATATTAATGCCATCTGGTTGGAGGTTCCCAATCGGAAGATGAGGTGTTCCTCCAATTTGCAAGTGGGCTCAATCTGGCAGTGCATGAAACTGTGGGCAGACATGACAGCAAGGGAATGTGATGGAGAATTGAAATGGGTGGCCACTGGAAGATCCAAGCTATTGCAGATGGAGCTGAGGTGCTCAACAAAGTGATCTCCCAGTCTGCATCCAGTCTCTCTGATGTAGAGGGGACCACAACAGGAGAACCGGATGCAGTAGATGACCCCTGCAGACTCAAAAGTGAAATGTCGCTTCATGTGGGAGGACTGCTTGGGGGCCTGAATGATGGCGAGGCAGGAGGTGTGGGCACAAGTGAAGGATTTCCTGTGGTCGCAGGGGTAAGACACTGTGGTGGCTCATAGTCTGTCAAGATATCTGCAAAGGAACCATCTGATTGATGCATTAATCTCAGGCTTCTCTTGCTGTCAGGAACATGCTTGCACTATCTGGCATTAGATCCATGTTGCCAAGAAGGAGGAAACAGATTTCCATGTGGTGTTCCTGGGTCTCACCCATGCCTTCAGCTCGGTCCCTCATAACCTCTTCTGGACTGCTTTTGACTTCTTCAGGGTCCCAGTGGCTCTCACAATCCTTGCTAAGGCCTACTTCCAGGACGTACAAATATGTCTGTCCACAGCAAACTACACCACAGTGTGTAAACATCTGGAGGTCAGAATCATGGCCAGTTGTACCATCTTCCCGCTAGTCTTCACCAAGGCCATGGAGGTGATTATTATAGCATCTTGATAGGTAGTTGGAGAGTAGTGCATAAGATCTGGCTTGAAACTGCCGCTTATCAGAGCATATATGGATGATATCACAATACTGATCACAACCAAGGCTTGTACTGTACGCATGTTGAAGCTTCAAGAGAACATCAAGCAGGTTTGGATGAAGATCAAGCTGAGCAAGTCCAGAAGCATCTCCATCATTAAGGGAAAGCTGGTAGATCAATGCTTCTACATGGACGATGATATGATTCCAACAGTCTTTGCGAAACCAATTAAAAGCTTAGGTTGGTGGTATAATGCATCCCTCAAAGCTGCAGATCAAGTGCATCAGCTCAGGACGGATGCCATCAGTGGCCTTGATTGCATCGACAGAACCACACTATCTGGTAAGTTGAAGCTCCGGTGTATGCAGTTTGAACTCTTTCCACGCCTCATGTGGCTACTAACCCTGTATGAAATTCCAGTCTCGAGCATGGAAAAGCTGGAAAGACTGAACAACTCATATGTAAGGAAGTGGCTTGGTCTTCCCAGATGCCTCAGCAGCAAAGGAATCCTAGGGCTACCTGTTTTCAGTCTTTTAGAGGAGTATAAGTGCGCCAAATTAAGACTGGAGGTTATGGAAACAGAGGTGAGTGATCTATTTGCAGCTCAAGCTGCTGTCATCCTGCATACTGGAGGAAATGGATTCCATCAGAGCAACTAAGCAAGAAAAGGTGGCACTCAAACATAGGGACATTGTGGGCCAAATGCAGCAAGGGAGGAACAGTGTACACCAGCCTGGAACAAGACTGCTCCGCTTGTGACAGAGGAAGTATGTCGGCAGGAGGAGGCAGAAAGGTACACAAAGACCGTCACTCAGACAAGGGCAATGGATGAGATGGGAGGGAGTGGAGAAAAGGAAGATCTGGAAAGAGCTGTGGGAGATGGAGACATTCAGAGCGAGCTTCACCATCATTGCTCATACGATGTCTTGCCATCTGCCATGAATCTCAGCTAATGGAATGGAGAGGACCTTACATGCTCCCTCTGCCCAACTTCAGCAAAACTAAAACATATTTTGGTGAGCTGTAAGACCAGCCTCATTCAAGGCCGATACACTTGGTGTCACAACCAGGTGTTGTCTTGCAGCAATGCTGGAAAATTGGCAGTTGAGTGTTAACGTTCTTCCTTCCCCTTCATCCTGCTGGCTGATAACAGCATTTGTCCAGGAAGGAGGGGGTCAAGCCGAAATCTCCACATCAAAATCAAATTCCAGGCGGCTAGGTGGGGCACATGATTGAAAGATGGCGGCAGATTTAGGCCAGAGGGTCTGCTTTCCAAATGAAATTGCAGAAACCAACCTCAGACCAGACCTTGTACTATGTTCGGCCTCACTCCATCTCATTTATATAACTGAGCTTAGAGTGCCCTGGGAGGATGCAATGGAGGAGAACCATGAGCACAAGAAACTGAGGTACGCTGAGCTTGCAGCTGATGTGCAGCAACGTGGCAGGAAGGCAAGGGTCTGACCGATTGAAGTAGGCTGCAGAGCGTTTGTAACCACATCAACATCAAGGCTACTCCAAGAGTTGGAAGTATGAGGAAAGATACACTGACAAACAGTTAAAGATCTCTCCAGAGCTGCTGAAGAGGGTAGTCAGTGGCTCTGGATGAGGAGAAAGGATTTCATCTGGATCTCCAAGTGAGTGAATGGCATCTATGGGGTGAGCCTAGGATGCCGGGATTCACTGCTGAACCCTCTAGGAATATCTTGGGTCTATCAGCGAAACACTGGGGAAAGTGGGCACCCACTTGATAACCCAGAATATCCCACCACTCACTTGGCTACCCTGCAGAGTCTTGGCAGCAAGGCTCAGGCGTGCAATAAGGGATATATTAACACCTAGTCCTACATAACATACATGTAATGGAAACTACTTATTTTCAGAATGTTTGATAAAGATTTCAGACCATAAAGCAATATATTCAGATATATAAGATAGCATAGCAATGGATCTCGTTAGATATAAGAAATAGGCAGAAATTTAAGTGGTACAAAAGTATTTGCTTTCTATTAGAAAACTCATTATTAAGCAGAGTAAAAAGGATGCTTGAACTTAACCTATATATAAACCTTCCATAAGGCATTATTCATACATATAAAATAATTTGGCATTTAATGATTCTTGATTACTCAAATTCTTTTCAGTTTTATGGCTACTAACTGTCATTCATTCAACAGGAGTTCATGGCCTTATTTTTCGCCAGTAAGATCCCCCTGGTTCTGACAAAATGTCTGACTGACTGATCATTCTCAGTCAGTATCTATTTATGGAAAAATGTCAAATAAGAATGTTCCCACATTTGTGATTTGAACAATACCTGACATTGCAGAAACTAACAATTAACAAAAGAAAGTGAATTGTCTTTGCCTGCTTTAGAACATTAGATTCTGACACATTCATGGTGGCCTGGTTTTCCTGATTGTTAAAGGTTAGGAACATAAAAGACAAGCTATTGAGCAAAAGGTTTCTATTATTTTAACTGCTGCGATTTCATGAAAAGTTCTTTTACAAAATAAAAAAATAATTATTTTCTTTGTTCAGCTCTTAATGTCCTTTGCAGCTTGCAATAAGACATCCATTCCTTCAACATTTTGGAAAATGTTTAAAGCCGATTAAAAGTCCTATACACTCAAGCTTTGCAGCTTTATGATTTGGAATTGTTGGGTTTATGATAGTAATGAGTAGACTACATCAGTTAGATCTTTCTGAAAGATCTGTGAGACAGTTCTGTTTCAAACTGTTTCTCCAAATTCTTTATATTTCTGTATTTTAGATAGCTATTTCTTTTATTTTTAAAATATTTCTATTGAGATTAATAGATAAAACCCTATGTACATAGTCTTCTAGTTAATAGCATAAAACAGGTCATATCACGCATAAATTGTAAATCAGAAGTATACCGATAATTGTTTACTTAACTTGTCGCCTTCAAAACATCAAATTTTGTAATTAGATTGAGTTAATCCATTCCTCATAATATAACAAAATTAGTCATGAATAGAAAATAGATAAGATGCAATTAAAATTCCCTTATACAAAAAAAGGTATTTTCATCAAAATAAACCACATTTAAACCCATTATCTAATTATCTCGACTGACAAAAAGAAAAAACAAAACCCTAGACAGCTATATCAAGGCTTAAACTAAATTGCATATTAATGGTTTGAGTTTAAGTATGAAATGTCAGAACCAATTTCACAGGCCAATAAAAATATATATCTGTTTTTGATATAATCATCATAAAAATATTGTTGAACAATACATCTACAACACTTCATTCTTGATCAAATAATTTTAGTTGTGCATGGAAAATGCATCGAGACCTTTTTGGGGGGATATGTTTCCTCAGAGCTCAGAGAGTTAACCTTGAACTCTTGCTGTTTTATTGCATATTGGTCTGTGCTTCTGAACAGCAGGAACAGATTCAAGCAATTACAATCAAGTCATGGCACATACCAAGGCTTAGTGGTGTGATCATGATGCGGATACTGATGAGGCACTCATCAAACCCACATTAACCCCACACATAAACCACAATGTACCAGAAAAATGATGCATTAGCTATCTAGAATGTTCATTCTTCTGTGTTTATTGTTTTCACAAGCCTATTTTTAATTTGTGCGTATGAATCATTTCAAAAAGCAGCCAGCTTGAGTAAGTCTGCCAGGGTTAAGTTGCAGGTAATGTTTGTACTGAAGTGTCCGGTTTAAAGAATACTTGCCACTGTCACAGCAATAAAGCACAAGAAGCGACTATTATGTCTGCAAGATGGGAGGAATTCATGAAAATTTACCCCTTGCTGGTCCTGAACACTGCAACTAACACCTGAGGCTTTTAGACCCCTTCTGCCATTCTACTCTCATCAATATTTGCCCCAAGAGATTTGAAGTGCAACTGTGTATTATTTTAGCAGTTTGATTACACTAAAAATGAAAGTGCCATCTGCAGATGTCTTATATATTTGCCCTAAACCTCTTCTCGCAAAAACCAACTGACAAATGTAAATTAATTGCTTGCTGGATGACTTTTTCCCTGCCCCCCCCCCCACCAAAAAGAGTGCTGAACTACTGAAATTCTCATGATGTCCCAAGTTGTCAAGCACCTTCATTGTTATTTATCATTCATGCATATGATTGGCTGTAGGTCATTGTGGAGCTTGTTTAAGATGCTTGTGTCAAGAGAACATGTATTATTCTCTAATTATATATTAAAAAGAGTATCATTCCCTAAATTGTGGAGTTTCATTAGACATTATAAAGTAGCTAGTCGTATATAAATGATCAGTGGTTACAAATTCTGTTAGCAGATTCTGTCAAATTCTGGATGAAAAACTATTGTATATAATTTTGTTGGAGATGAATGACAATAAAATTGCTGTATTCATTTGAAAATACACAACATTTTTACCTCTTTAAAATAGAATATAATTTATAACTTCCTTATACAGACAATTGATTGTGCACAGATTTAAAAAAATAAGTTTCTACAATTCATTTTCATGAGTTGGACATGGAGTTGCACAGATTAAGTGTGGCATCATTCCTCCACTTGAATAATTTCAAGGTCAGTTGCAAATAAATAAAGCAGTGGGAGTGTGGCAAATAACAAATGTAGCTAGACAAAGTCAGGAGACAACGATTTCAGTTTGGAATGTTTGGAAAGAAACAAGAAAATTGTAGTGACAGCTACAGGTTTGAAATAGATAAAGAGCAGAATAAGATGTATGGAAAGGATAAGAAAAATTAGCTGATGAGTGAAGCCATGTGGTACTTGGTTTGTGATGAAAAATAAAACCGGTATAAATATATTTTGACTGGCTCTAATTTCTCAGGAATTAGTTTACATGTCTTGATGATGTGCAGCTTGTGCGTGATTTTCTATACCAGTTTATAGCTTAGTATCTTGTTGATCATGCCTCCTACATGCTGTGAAGCTTCACTTCCTCACTGCAAGGAATGATGACTGTCTCAAAGAGCTTTTCTTGGAGGCCATAGTTTATTTTTCTTTGATTCTTGAAAAGTGGATAGTAATTTCCTTTCTCCCCATTGGTGGGTAAATAAATCCACCCTCTGCATTTTTCTCAGTTATGAAAATCAATAAGACTTTTCATGTTATGAGAAAGTGAAAGGAGGAGTCAGCTCTTTGCTTGGGGCAGCAGAACATCATTTGCTATTTTCTATTCATGGTTTTCTAGTGAGAATGCAAAAATTTTTTGTTATAGAAGTGCTGTGTCCACATCTTTTGATGTCTGAAATAGAAGAAATGGCAGCTTTACAGCGCCAGGGATAGGGACTGTGGTTCGAATCCCGCACTGCCTGTAAGGAGTTTGTACATTCTCCCCATGTCCATGTGGGTTTTCCCCGGGGGCTTTGGTTTCCTTCCACCATTTGAAACGTACTGGGGGTGTAAGTTAATTGGATGTAAATTGGGCGGCATGGAGTTGTGGGCCGAAATGGCCCATTACTGTGCTGTATGTCTACATTTAAAGTTTAAAGAAACAAAGAGTAACCTTGTAATTTGAAGGTCAGTAGAGTAGAAAGTAATTAATGAAATCATGAGGTCTTTGTGACATTGAATGTGTATGGTGAAATAAAAAGATTTAAAAAATTAAAATAAGGAAGGAAACTTTACTTGATGTTCCTCCAGCATTATGTCCACAAGTTTATGAATTTATTCCAGCCTTTGATAGACAATGCATTAACCTTGGTTTGAAGGGTGCAGTTTGCATCCTGACCAAAGTGGTGCTCAATCTTCATATGGAAGAAAGAAGGAAATATGTTAGTGACAGTTTTGTGAGCTGTTTAGAGAATGTATCTGTCATATTTAAATGACAGGTGTGGGGAGGTGAAGGATTTGCATAGTGGTGAGAAGAATAATTTATGGATGACTCGCAACCAAAAGAAGGGGTGCAAGCAGTATGCACTCTTCCCACTTCAACCCATTTCTGGTAAGGAAACATTTGGAAATTGTTCTGACATTTGAAAATAGAGTTCAGAGGCAGAATTTTACTATCCCTGGTCTCAGGTAGTATATATTTCTTCAGACATTTAATTATATAAGATTTACATTTCAGATTATTTGATAAATTCTAGCTGATGTAAATAATAAAATTATCATTTCTTGTTTGCTTATATTTGGTTAATCGATTCCAAAATTGAGATGTAAGTATCCATTCATCTAGCATCTCTTACTGCTTGTAGATAGCATAAATGGATCAATGTTGCTTTTTATAGTTGACCTTAAACTTATCTTTGCACACAAAAAACACTATTTTTCAATTATTTAAAGTTAACAAATGCAATTAATCAAACAATGATATTCAATTTAGATCTAGTGTGCTGCTTATTGTCTACACAATTAACAAATTGTGCTGCTCTCTGGGACACAGTCCACATATTTTATCACAAGTCCTGATGCTTTCTGAAATAATATTGCAGATTTTAGCCAACAAGATGTTTTAGGTAAATACAAAATGCACAAGGGTGAAGCTGAGGTTTAATCCAGTTTCCCATTCGTGTTTAGGATAGGGGTTAATTAGATATGGCATTCACATGAAGCTGGTAAGGAACATTAGACGTGAAAGTAAATGTAGCAATTAACTCCAATTAGAATGTCCTGATCTACCCAAAGAATATAATCTGAAAATTAATCATTTTCAGAGGTACAAATAATGTGATAGCAGATTCCATATTTCTGCACATGCATTATCAAAATGCCAAAGTCTGAAGCAATTTTGAGGTCAGATTTTTCTGCTGCTAGACTCACAGTAAAGGAATTATTTAGAACCATAGAACATTGCAGAACAGAAACAGGCCTCTTTAGCCTTTCTAGTCTGTGCCAAACCAATTTTCTGCCTAGTCCCACTGACCAGCACCCAGTCCATAGCTCTCCATACCTCTCCCATCCATGTATTTGTCCAAATTTTTCTTAAATGTTAAAATTGAATCTGCATTTTATTATTTATCTTTCACCCTTTATGATTTATTCAACACCTGGGGTTCTTGAATTTTGAGAAAGTTCATGGATCCTGACAGTACTAGATTGTTTGTCAAGATGTTAAAATTGATCATGTATAGAAAAATATACTCTCAACATTGGGTTACATTGTTATAACGTGTTATATATTATGTACTATTATCACTTTAGTTATTTTAAAGTGTTTAGTTATAATTGAATTTTAACTCGAGTTAAAATTTCTTTGTAGGGGGAAATTGTGACAGAATATGTTGTGGTTTACATTGTTAATAGATATGATTTTGGGAGATAAAATGTGGCAGGTTTTTTTTTAGTGTAGTCACATACAAACACTTCAAAACAGATTTCATTTAAAATACTGGAGCTCTGCTCAAGCTAGACAGAACGGCTCTGAATACCTTTGCAAAAGCTTTGGGGAGGGCCCAAGGGACTTCACTAATGGATTGTTGTTTTGAAAAGCAACAGATGAAAGAACTCGAAGGATTAGGTTCGGAGCTGCAGTCTGTCTGAGTGGATGTTGCTGTTCAAAGAGGGTCATTTGGTTTTCCAAGCAGAGAGAATCAAACAAGTTTTTCTCTGAGTGAGAGAGTTCAGTTTAGCAGCAGCAACTGGGACTAGAACAGGACAAGCTGGCAAACTTGTGGAAAAAAAAAATTTGAAGACGGGTTATGAATGCTTAGTTCAGCCTGGTCAAAGCCCTTGTGGTCCATTCAAGAGGAGAGGACTGGTTGTCTAATTTTTCACTTGAAATAAGAGAAACAAAAATGAACTCTGGTGACTTTAAAGAAAGAGGTTATCATGTGGATAACCCTGATGGGGCAAGTTTCTTTGGCAAGACACTGTTGTGGCTGATTAAAAGGGATCAGTTTGTGTCCAGGAACAACAAACCTCTCTCTGAAAACCGACAAGAATCTTCCTGAGGTTAACCATTTACCTTTCAAACACCAAAGCCTGGTGAAATTCATAAATGTTGAATTCTGTGCACAGTATAAGAATTGCCTGCAACCAGTGAACTTGGAGGAGTGAGAAGTGTGATTGGACTGTGAATCATTTTCTGAACTTGCATACAATTACCTACATGGGGTTAAGTTAGGTTAAGTAAGTTAATAGTATTGAGTTTGAGTTTGATCCTGTTTTTGTGTTTAAAGATAATTAAAAGCAACTTTTGTTTAAGTATTCATTTGTCTTTGTGAATTTGTGTATTGCATTTAACCCAACATGAGCAGATTTTCTTGTTTAACTCAAAACAGTTAAATCCCATTATGGAGTTAAAAAAGAAAGTTTGCAGGTGCTGGGGTTGAGCACAATACAGAAATATTCTAGAGAAACTCAATAGGTCATTCAGCATCCATAAGCAGTAAAGGATAATGTAATGGGCCTGGGCCCCTCGTTAGGAATGAATGTCATTATGTAGTAGTAGAATGACTGTACATCTTGAAAGGCATCTATACGAGAATTTCTGGTTTGCCCTCTCAACTGACAAAAATCAAAAGGTTTTTGTGAGGTTGTAAAAGGTCAGATACAGTGGTTGGGACTGCTTTCCAAATTTTTTCTAGATTTGTTACTTGGACTATACTTCTGTGTGTGACATGTATCGACATGCAAAATCAACATAGCAGTCTGGAAGCTGTCTTGATTTTCCTTGTGGGACACAACCTTTGTAATTGCTACAGTGGGACTTGCCTCTGTTGTGGAAGATGGTTACAATGATCATATCCCTTGGGTTTCATCGCACACTTTTCTCTTCCAGATGTGGATGTATACCAGAAGTACTTTGCCACATTTTGTCTGTACCGGGGCCTTGCTTTATTTAAACTGTTGCATAGTGCTTCAAGGACGGTCATAATTGTAGATGGGCATCGGAACAAACAAAAGAACTACAAAAATATACTCAGTAAAATTTATATTTTATGTTTATGAAACTGAAATGGCTCAGTCATTCTGACTTGCAAATTGATGATTATCCTTTGATTGAATCTAAATTGGATACCTGACTTGTGAGAACAAAAATGTCAAAAATGCAATATAATGTCATGATATTCTAATCCCAAAAATGAGCCATAATCTACCATTTTCATAATAAATTTGAAAACTCTCATTTTGCTGAATCTAATTCAGAATCTAATTTTTAATGATCATGACATGTGAATGGCAAGCAATTTGCAATTTATATAGACAACTGGTATTTAGGCATTATTATTTTTTTTTAATTGACAGAAGGTAATAAATGAAGAAGCTTTTAAGCAAATAATAAATGCATGTAATAAACAATTTAATTTCAATATGGACAAGTTTGGAGAGTAGAGTACAAGGATGTATACTCATTTGATATTAGTATAAATGGGTAGAAGAATACAATAATCTGAGGTAAGAGAAGCAAGCTATACAGAAGTTTAATTTCTAGTGAGAGAATTGAATTGAAATGAAAGGAAATTTGACTTGAAAATCATTAATTGGAATTGATTTTCTCAAGGAGTGTTCATTAGGCCTCCACTATGCAATGTCTTTAATCAGGTTTGAACTGATTTGAAATATTGCTCACCTACAGGAGATTATGTGGGGGGAAAAGTCACGAGGAAAGACCAGAATTAAAATGGTATATTTATCAAGGAAGATTATATGCCTTGGCTCACTAGTGAAAGAAGATCAACTGCAGCATTAACCAATTGGGCCAAATAGCCTATTGACTTAATTGTAGACTCCATTGGTTCTTTGCCACTAGGTGTATGTAAACCAGTTTAAAAATGGAAAATTATAATATTAGTTCCTGGATAAATTATATTTAGAGATTCAAGAAGGGGTTATTGACATGTTGGTGTAGATGAGCAATTTCCTTTTTCAGAAACTTGTGTAGTTACTTCAGTCCCTTTGCTACAGGAGGAATTCATCATACTGTTTCTGGATGCATTAAAGTCTGTAACCAAACTTTCAATGTGTCACTACTTTGGCAGCTGTACATTTTGAAGAAGGCTTCCTTCAGCAGGTCCAGGACACCATTAGAAACCCAACTTGGATAGATTCATTTGAGGTTATTTACCGACCAACTTTCCTTGCCATCCTTCACCTTTCCCACCAAAGATATTGAACCCCTAATCCCAGTTCACAAAGCTTGCCTGAATGGTTCCCCAACTAATATACACCCACCAATGTCCTCTGGTCCAACACATGATCACCAAATTAAACCCTGGTCCCAATCACCTGAAAGATCCCAATTCCCAGACTTATCACCCACCCTGACATCCTTGCCCCTTGAATCATCAGTTGACTGTCGATTACAGGCAATTAATTCACTAAACTCACCCAAGTTTGACAACTCACCCAGTTTGACAACTGCAGGCCTTGTTATAATGAGTGTCCAACCTTTTAATTTGCACCCTACTTTCTTTTGACGTTGCCCAGGAACTAAAATCAAAACATCATGCTGTGAATTTCTACACTTATGTAACTATGTCATTTCAGTGTTTATCATCTGAAAGAGAAATATATATCTGCAGATAGGGTTTCACTAATATTAGTTGAGTTCTGCTTTATCTTCTGACTTTTCAATTCATTATTATAACTTGTTCAGCTCTTCACAGTTGTTGTATCCAGATCACAATAATGGCAAGTAAATTGTAAAGCCACCAGGTCTGTTATAACTTTTAAATGTGAAAATGAACTTGTTACTCTTTAAAACAAAATCTAAGTCCTTGGCATTAGTGCCTCATTTATTCTTAACAGCAAGGTGATAATTATGGTATGTCAAAAATGTAACAATATCAATACTAAACATAACAAAAGTGTAAAACTGGAAAGGAAATAAAGTAGGGTACATAGTATTAACAATGTGCAATAATGCATTTTTCGAAAGGACATGAACTGAGAATTTTTTAAAGAAAAAGGTGAGGGAAAAAAGGTTGCAAAAATGATCAAAAAGAAGCACTTGCAGTTTTCTCGGATGAACTGAAATCAATGCTCATGAATTTGATTTGTCGATAATGACAATCTGCTCAAGCAAGGTTTCTGGCCCTGATTAAACTACTGCACGTTTTTCAAATCCTGTGTTTAAAAAAAATCATACTCCAAGAAGCATGCCTCAGCAAACAATTCTGAAATTCCAAATTAAGAGACCCATCATGTTGACAGCTTCAAAAATCAATGCCATAGATTCTGTAACAGTTAGACTTTCAGTTCCTGTTGTTCAATACCACATTTCTGTGTTGGTACTTCGGAAGAAAAGCCAAGCACAAAAAAAAATCATGCCTTAGCATTCATTGGCTATTATCCAACAGAGCGATATTTCAACTACATTTGAAAACAGAAATCAATAACATCTGTGGCATAATAGTCAAGTTGTGCTGAAGAGCTTCTTTAATTAAGATGTGAAGCTGAGCCCCAAATAAAGGCAGCTGAAGTCTGATTACTAAGATATAGATGAGAATGAATTAGAGCATGAATGGTTTCTTTGTAATGAGCAGAGAAACCAAGAGCTGAAATGTGTGCCACAGAAAATAAAAGTGAACTTTTTCCCTGTTCCATAGCAAGTTGCAATTGATTGATAGGATAATTCTATGGGTAGCACCTATCCTTTCACCATCTCAGAAACTGGACACCCATTCTCATCAAAGCAAAGATTTGCCTGCACCTTTTCCAGCCTGGTCTGAGGCACTGCTTATAATGTGGCCTTCCCTGCATTGATGAAACCAGGTGTAAACTGGGTGAATGTTTTCCCAGCAAAATCTGAGCCATTAACTATTGCACATGAAGCATTCTCTTTAATCTCAGATTCCTTGAAAAATTGTTATTTGGTTACTGACTCTTGCCATTAGAAATATTTGCACTCACCTGTGTTTAACTATCCCAACTTTCGTTCACTCTCCATGTAGTAAATCATCTCTTCTTCGAAGACTAGTGATGCATAGAGATGGATCTAAAATCAAGGAAAAGGAAAAAACACAATTTTGGAGAAGCTTAGCTGGTCAAATGGTGTAGTTTATGTAACAAAGATAAAGATACATAATGTAGCAAAGATAAGGATACATAACCAATGATTCCAGCTTGAGCCCTTCATCAAGATAAGTCTGGTAGTCAAGAAGGCAGCTAGTCAATGATTAAAATGGTTCATTCTTTAAATTCATGGATCCCAAATTATAATTGTTTGTTTCCACTTTATCCCGCCACCAGGGATTGATACAAATGGTCCTCGTGTTTTTGATTCAGGAAATATCAAGCCGTCGTCCACAAAAGATAGGAAATAATTTGCTTAGGAAAGAATGGTACTATTTCCTTTATTTGGTTGATATTAAAATTGTTGTATATTGTACTCCTAGAATAGGAATTTGTCCATTGGGAATATAAACTAGAAATTTAAAGTGTGTGCTTTATTTGAAAACCTAGAATTTTATATTCATTGGGTCAGATCATCCAACTCACCATTTATTGATCTTTCCAACAAAATGTATGAATACAATCCCTGCCATGAATCTCCCACTCACCTTCCATGCTGAACAACATATGGAGTCTGGCAATCTACCTCAAAAACAAAGCCTTTACAACAAGGCTACGTTGGCACATGTGGAAAGCTTCATGGGTAGTCCTAGTGTGGGCTGATAATGCGATTTGCACATTGATTTATCATTTCCTATTGATAGCTACACATTTATTTTGATCTTAAACTGTTTCAAAATCTTTCTTTTAAAATTATTTTTATTGAATTTGATCAGAAAAACAAACAAAAGAACAGTAAATCCATTGCAGCGAAACTTTTGCATATTTACAAATAATAACATATGATACAGTAGCAATACTTTTTAATTCTAAATCCAATAAATGATAATAATGTACATACAATATTATAAGAGATAAGAAAGAAAAAAATTCAAACCCACAGCAATCAAGGTTAAAATTCATGTGTGTAATGTTGAATCCGAAAAAGTGGCCTCAGGGGATCCAAACAAGCATGCCCAGTAGCATTCATCATTGCACCTAGTCAAATTATGGAAGTGCTCTATAAATGGGACCATTTTATCAAAAGAAATCTTTATTTTCATGACAATATGCCTAATTTTCTCCAGATTTAAAAAGGGCATAATATCTAATCACCATTGATTATGTGTAGGTGAGAATTTATCTTTCCATTTTAACAGAATTGTTCTTATTGCTAATAAAGTGGAAAATGATCTTTGATTAGAAGATAAAATAATATTTATATCTTTAGAAAAACCAAATAGGGCAATTATTGGGCATGGATCTAAAGTGATCCTAAATATGATTGAAAAAGTTCTAAAAATGTCTCTCTGCACTGTTCGTGCTATGCGACCGTGGAGAACGACACACACACCAAAGCGTTGGAATCAAGACTGGTTTATTGCTGACATCAGAGCCCTGTCTTCGGAGTGGCAGCCTAGGATTAGCTGCCATTCCCACCAGAGTTCCCCCATCTTCCCATCATGCGGGAGGTCACCTGGGACGACAGCCGTGACACCCGCAGGTCCGCGTGGTCGCCACGTTAGTCGACAATTTTGTGGACCAGTCTCTGTGTGCAGGCCACTTCATGGCCCCTCCCCACCCTAGAACCGGCAATTGGGCCATTGTCCGTTGATTTGGGTGGTCTGCTTCTGCGGGGGAATAGTGGAGACTAGCTCATTACTGTCCAGATATGCCGGTTTCAGGCGGTCGACGGTAAAACTCTTACCACTGATGTCGAGGATAAAGATGGAGCCGTTGTCCCTGATGACCCTGTAGGGCCTCTTGTAGGCTCATTGTAGGAGTGGCCAGTGTGCACCCCTTCTCACAAATGCATACTGACAAGTCTTTAAGTGTTTAGGCTGGCAAGTTGCCGTGGGATCTCCCAGGCATTTATCAGGGGCCAGGAACTCCCCCGGAATGATTAACAGTGTGCTGTAGACCATATCTGCTGCTGAGGCATTGAAGTCTTCCTTCGTGTGGTACGAATCCCCAGAAGGACCCAAGACAGTTCATCCACCCAGTTGGGACCCTTGAACTGGGCCATCAAGGCTGCCTTGAGGTGCCTGAGAAACCAGTCCACCAACCCATTGGCCTGATGGTGATACGCCATGGAGTGGTGGAGCTGTGTCCCCAGGAAGCTAGCCAGTGCTAAATTGTGTCCCCTTGTCTGAGGTTAGGTGCTCTGGGTCCCAGAATCTGGCGCAGGTTTCTGTGGTGGTATAAACCTCCGGGACTGCCTCAGGCCACCTCATGGAGCAGTCAACCATGGTCGAGAGATAACCACCCCACTATGTCAATATTTATGTGGCTGAACCTGCACCATGCTGATTGAAAGGTCTTTGTGGGCGCTCTCACGTGAAGTTGCACTTTGGAGGACTGGCAGTTCATGTAGATTTTGGCCCACTGGCTGACAAACCTGCTAGCCATCATCTTGACAGTGGTTTGGATTGCAGGATGCGCCAAGTTGTGGATGGCAGCGAAAACCTGGCACCTCCATGCAGTCGAAACAATGGGGTGAGGGCTGCCAGTAAAGACGTCACACAGCAGTATCAAGTTACCTGGGCCGATGGGAACGTCTTCTATCCTGAGGCTGGACACGGCTCTCCTATACGTGGGGATCTCAGGGTCGTGCTCTTGCACTTTAGCGAGAGCCATGTAGTCGACCCCCTGCATCAACTGTCAGGGCAGCAGGTGCCTTCAGTCTGGGGTGAACCAGGAGAGTGGTGTTGCCCAGCACGTCTTTGGCATTCTGGAACGCCCTCAATGACTCATCATCCCAGGTAACGTCTTTTGACTTGTCCGCCATCAGTGCAAAGAGGTGGTGCGTAGTGTATGAAGCTGTGGTCCTTGCGGCTGTGTCTAGCGATGAGGATATTGTCCAAACAGATGAATGCAAATGGGAGATCCTGACCCACTGTGACCATCAGCCGCTGGAAAATTTGTGCCACGTTCTTTAGACCAAAGGGCATGCTGAGAAATTCAAACAAGTCAAAGGGGGTTATATTTACAGTCTTGGGGACATCCTGGGGTGAGCTGGGATTTGGTGGTACCCCTGGATGAGGTCCGTGCCCCATTCAGGTTGGTGGTGAAGTCTTGGATGTGGGGCACAGGATATCTGTCAGGTTGGTAGCCTTGTTGAGGCAGTGGTAGTCGCCACATTACTTCCACCCACAGCTGTTTTTGCACCATGTGGATGGGGGAGGCCCAGGGACTGTCGTAGTGCCACAAAATCCCCAGCGCTCCATTTTCTTAAACTCCTCCTTTGCTGGGCTGTGTTTTTTTGGGAAGGAATTGGCATGCCCTGGCATGGAGGAGGGGGCCTCGATCAGCATGTGGTGCTTTACCCTGTGCTTTGGCTCAGCAGCACTCAACTATGGTGCCACTATTGAGGGGAAATCTGCCAGGATGCAGCCAAATTCGTTGTCCGAAAGCGTTATAGAGTCAAGGTGGGGAGTGGGTAGCTTGGCTTCCCCCGGAGACAGAGTCTGAAAGGTTCTGGTGTGCACCAAGTGCTGTCCCTTGAGGTCTACGAGCAGGCAGTGGGCACGAAGGAAGTCAGCTCCCGGGAGTGGTTGTGCCACTGCTGCAAGGGTGAAGGTCCATGAAAAGTGGCTGTTGTCGAACTGAAGGAGAATGGTGCGGGTCCCAAAGGTCTGAATGGAGGAGCTTGTTAAATGCCCTCAGTGCTGGGCCCTGCTTGCCATTGCAGGGGGTAGGATGCTTAACTTGGCACCAGTATCGACCAGGAAATGTCTGCCCGACAAGAAGTCCCACATGTAAAGTAAGTTATCATGTGGGCGAACCACTGCAGTTAGAAATGATGGTTGGCCAGGGTGTTTCATGGAATCCCATAGAGTGGGTGGCATCAACAGGCCTGTGCACCCCATCACTGATGATAATAGCAGAACTGTCCCGGGGTATTAACTTGCCTCTCTGCTGGTCTTTGTTTTGCAGGCAGCTGTTTGTGAGCCTTAATGATGTGGTCTATGGTGGTGCTGCTGTCCTTATTCTCCCTCCGGAGAATGTCCGTCCAGGCTGCAGCCTTCCAAGGGTCGCTGAAGTCCTCATCCGTGAACAAGGGTTGGATATCCTTGGGCAGCTGCTCCAGAAAGATCTGCTCAAAGAGGAGACAAGGCTTGTGGCCCTTGGTCAAAGCGAACATCCCGCTCATTAGGGCGGACAAAGCCCTGTCCCCCAATATGTCCGCATGCAGCAATCAGGTAGCGCGCTCACATCGGGAGATCCCGAAAGTGTGGGTTAACAGCTCTTTGAGGCCTGCGTATTTGCTTTGCTGCAGAGGCTGCCATAGGAGGTCTGTGACCCTTGCCATTGTGTCTTGATCAAGAGCTCTCACGTTGTAGATGAAGCGGGAGTCGGCGGCGGCTATGTGTTGAAGCTGGAACTGAGCCTCGGCCTGCCCGAATCATAGGTGTGGCTGCGACACCCAGAACGTTGGGAGCCTCAGTGAGGCTGTGTGGATGGTCGCTGGCTCCGCCTGGTCTGTCATCTTCGGGTCTAACTGCTGGTTGGTCCAGTCGGGGTCACCAATGTAGCGTTCACGAGTGTGAAAAAGAATGACACACACACCAAAGCCTTGGAATCGAGACTGGTTTATTGATCTGGCCATCATACTTATATGGGCCCCAGGTGCTGACGTCAAGGTCCCGCATCATTGGAGCATTGGCCTAAGATTGTCTGGTGTTCCCGCCATAGTTCTCCATCTTCTAGCTGTGTGGGAGGTAACCTGGGACAACGGCCATTGTCACCCAGGTCCACACAGTCGCCGCGTTCATTGGCCATTTTGTGGGCCAGTCCACGTCTCTGTGCACAGGCTGCTACAGGTCCAATATTTTTGCAAATTAGGGCAAGTCCAAAACATATGTAACAAAGGCATTGAATATTTGTCACAAGTGAACTAATATCAGAATTATTTCGAGCAAGTTTGACTTTAGAGAAATGTACACGATGTAGCACTTTTAAATTGAATAAGTCTATGTCTAGCGCTCAATGATGAATCATCAATCAGGCCCAAATTGAAGTCCATTCTTCCTCTGAGAAAGATATTCAGATCATTCTCCCATTCAGTTTTGATTCCACTAAAGAAAAAAAATTCTTTAAGTGGAATTAAATCTGAATGGGAGAACTGTTTCAAAATCTTGTCATTTAAAATTCTGGTTGTAATAAATTTAATATTAACATATTTCAGGCTGCTTAATTCTTTGAGAACTGCATTTCTTCACTAAATTAAACAAAGAGAAACAGGATAACCCTAATGCTCACATTGTTTTCCATGCTATCCAGGCAAGTCTACCTACCCTTAGACCATGCTGCTTGCCATCGAACCCCACCCTTTTATTCCAAGATCTATTTGTAGAATAGGGTGTTGAGGCCTATCTCCAGGAGTTTGGAGTTCAATTTGTTTGGAACCATGGTCCTAATTTAAGATTGTTGCAGGGCAAATTACCTAGTAACTTTCTAATAAATTGAATTATTTTTAATTATATTTACATACTCCTAGTTGGTTGGAAATATCTTTATAAGGAGAACTAATGAAGCCGATTTTCTGCAGAATTTTATCATGTAAATGTCCACAGTTAAAGAGCAAAACTGACTTGAAGTATTAACGGAGATAGTTCATTCAGGATCTTTCCACATGTTGACTAGATCAATGTAGCAGTGAATCAACTCACACTGGTGCAGCATAGATTGGCAGCAGGGATAAGGTAACACAAGAGGTACAGAGGTACTTTACTGGTAAAGTCATGAGACTCAGGTCAACCTCCAGAGGTCTGTACCAATTCAAATTAACACAATACAGTTCAAGCAATGAACTGTATCCCATGAAACTAGTGTGATTTTATACAAACCTGTCTGATTTGCTAATACTCTTTTGAGGATTTCCTTATCTGTGTAACTCCGGATGCACAAAAATGGCAAACTATTCACTCCCTCCCCAGTTGAGCAATAATTGCTGGAATTGATAGGAAAGTCCACATCCTTTAATTAAACAAATAACTAAATCAATAACATGATATAAGCAGTCCACTAGGATACTAAACACTATGGGTAACTAAGTGTTGGACTGGCATCAGCAACCAATGAAATTGGAAGGATATCTTTAACATGAAATGCCAAATAACTAGGTTGGATAAACTGATACATATCAGATGGAAAAAATATGCTGATTAACTTATCCCAGTTCCCAAAACACACTTCGAGTGCTCCATGCTTTATACTGAAAGGATAGGTGCTATAAGCCCTGCGAGCAGGCAGGTATTGTTGTGGGTCAGAAATCCACCATGAGCATACTAACATAAACTGGGTCAGGCTGTGATTGGGAAAACTATTCCAGCGGGTTTGATTTTTCGGTGTAAATATATCATCAGTCATTAATAGTGAGTTTCGTAACAAATGTGAATTTAATGCAGAGTGTTTAGGTTTCCTGAACCTCCAGAAACTTACTAACGAGTCTGTATTAAACACATAACAAGAACCGAGGGAATGACAATCCAATATGACGATAAATAAAATCACAGCTACTGTCTTAGGTGACTGTAAACAGATTCTTTCACACAAATGGATTTGGTAGTCTTCTTAGGAAACTTTAAAAAGATCTCTGAGAAGATTCATGCTAACATTTTACACTATTGCAATAACACAAATGTTCCACACATTGTTTCTTTGATATACTGAAGTTTTTGTACCTGACCAAAATATCTACAGTGCAGCCAAAATTTGTCTATATATTAAGTCCATCTCAGAAAGCATGATTGGTACATGTTTAAAAGTGTAATTAGTTAAACTGTAACTATATTGAAATAAACATAGCGGAAAAAAACTGGACTATTGGCAGTGCTACCTATTTCTACTTCATTTAAATGACCGTCTCTTCTCCACAATTACCCTCTTCCAATGGGTCTCTCATTATTATTTGTCTAGTTAAATTTAACGGTTATCCATTATTCAGACTTACTGGTAAAAGGACTTTAAGAATATCTCCTAATTATTGTCTTGCTACATACCAAATCCAGATGTTTCTTCTTGTACACAATCAGATCATCGACATTGGCATGTGCAGATTAGCTCAATCACTGTCAAGTCTTTATCATTACACTTGTATCTTACATGGCAATAATGAACTAGGTTTATCTTTTCTTCATTAAGCCTAAACCAAGATGCAAAATCTGAATAGCAGTGGAGACTACAGAATCTGGCCATGATCCAGATTGCTGTTTGATGAAAAGGAAGCATTCAAATATTGAAACAAATTTTAATCTTTCACAAAATCAGCCTCATGCAAAGATTATTTTAAGACTCATAACAAATGTTCAGAAATTGCACTGCTCCTAATCAAAGCAGGTTACCATGCTTTATTTCTGCCAGTGCAGGTTACACGCTATATTTTCTCACAATTCTTTGGCTTGGCTTTGCGGATGAAGATTTACGGAGGGGTAAAGTCCACGTCAGCTGCAGGCTCGTTTGTGGCTGACAAGTCCGATGCGGGACAGGCAGTTTGATGATATCTATACATTTTGCATGCAGTTTTTCTTTTATCTTAGAAATGCAGAATTCATAATCAGTTCTGCTTCAAATGCCATGCACCAACTGAGCTATTCTAGTATCATCGATATCAAGGCTTCAGCCCTTGAAGGACACTCACCACTAAACTGTAAGACTATTGGTCATGTATGTGCTTCTGTATGCCAGAAACACCAGAGGAAGTTCAGAGCCAATTCTGACCTGTATTTTCCCGAGAATAAGAAATGTTGGGAGTATTCCTGAAGCAGAGGCAAGGAGAGAGAGAGCAGTCATTCGGCTTCATTTATTTGCCCTGCAGTGCAGGGAGAAATTCTATGACCTAACTAACAGCTCCGATAGCTAGAACTTAAGCTTACATATGTTGTCTCCATGCACACCAACACACAGGTACACTTGAACAAATACAATTATGTTTATGTCACTAGAACACTTGCATTTTCCCGTTTGACCTGCAGGATTAAGCATGCCACAGAAGGCACCTGTTCAACAAAGCAAAAGATTCTTTCCAATCCCAAATACTCACCAAGCTGGAGAAAAAAAACCCACCAGGATTTGATCATCGAAGTCATAAACACGTCTCCCTGCTGAAGTTAGAATATAATGGATGCAGGAAGTATGCAAGTATCACTCTGTTATATTCTGCCAAATATTCTATAACTTCTGCACTGTTGCAGGGTCATTAAATATTCAAGACTCAATTTACTGTCATGTATTAAAAAGTGTCATATTACACAAATTATCTTTTGTCTGCTCTAAGTCAGACAGATCCCCCATCGGCAGAAATTGCCTGAAATTTACAGTCAGAGAAAGAGAAGCAAAAGGGAGTCCCCTCAAGTGAGTGTCCCCTGAGTGTCCGTAGATTCGCTTCCAGCGCTCCCGCAGCCACAGAGTCCAGTCTGAACCATCAGCCACCCAAGCTCCAGATCCAAAACTTCAACACGATTAAGAACCCTTCAGTGCCCTCGTCACCCTCTCACATCCTGTCTCCAATACCTAGTACTCCTTCAGGCAGTCTTGAGTCAGTCTCCAGCAGTCTGCAGCTAGGTGTGAGTCCCCTGACCACCATCCCCATAGTCCACAGTCTACATGGGTTATTTTCCTCTAGTCACCAATAGCCCACTGCTTGCTACCTCAGCCGCACAACCTCTCACTGGTCCACCACCGTGGTCACTGTCCCATGGGTCATCTCTGCTTTTCCTTCTCAGACCAGGGTGGAGGTGGGGGGTGGTGGTCTGCCTGTTTTCTGGTTCCTTGTGCCTGACTTCCGCTTCCCTGGAGTCTGCAACCCCTCATGGCTGCTACCAATCATAGGCACAATCTTGGTGCTGCCCCGCGATCATGGGATTTTAAATAAAACCATCATCGGCTCCTTTTACAGGACGTTTAGAGCCTGTACAGAGCTGACAGCAATCGGACTGGGCAGATGGACCCCGAGGGAGCACTGTGTTTCCACTCATTGCTCTCCACTGGTCCACACCAGCGACGGATTAACCATTAAGCTGAGTAGGCTGAAGTCTAAGGGCCTGGGAGCTAAGGTGGCCACAGGCTTCAGTCTACTGACGAAAGGGTAGATGCCTGGTCTCTATTTACTGAGCCTGCACAGGTGAAGCCAGTGACTGTGGGCCAGAGTCGGTGTGCCGTTGCCAGGGTGATGTGCGCGGGGGTTTCTAGGAGCCAGTGGTGGCAGGCCAGCAGCATGAAGATTTGCAGCGCGTGTGTGATCCTTCACCTTCCCACCACCAAACTATTAGATTTTTAACATCCAATTCAGTCGGAGAGGTGTTAAAAATCTAATAGTTTGATGGGACGGTGGAGGCTTGGGGGGGCGGGAGTTGAACTGTGCCTGTAATCTCCAGTGTGCTAGATAACATAGAAGAGTTTCGGAGCCCCCCATGAGTCCCAGTGAGCACAATGTGATCCGCAGCAGGCACCAAACTACCACTTGAGGAATAGATAGTTCGGTACCTGCAGCCGGGTCATGTTGTGCTCGTTGGGACTCGTGGGAGGCTCTTAAACTCTTCCTTGTTATTCTAGCATACTGGTGTGAACAGTGCTGTGTGAATAATTCTGACGCAAAGTCCACAGACTGTAAAACAGGCTTTAACTAGCTTAAACTTGTACACACCAGTCTCAGTATCTTTGCTGGCTCCACGTGTCTAACTGTTCCTGAAGGGGCCGGCTTGAGTCTTTATACGGTCTGGTGATTTGACAGCCGGCAGATGGGACCAGCCTCGCAGGTTGCATACCTGCAGGCACAGTGGTTGCCCCCTGCAGTAGGATGGTAGGAGTGTGGCCAGTGTAGTGGTTGTATCACCACAACTGGGCTCCAAAAAGTCACTTGCTTTCCATACCAAGGGAACCACAATGGAATAAAAGGTCTGTTATTGATTCATATAGCTTGTCTTTATGATATTTTATTATGCCTGTAGTACGAGTACAGCATTATACATAGTAGTGTAGGGTAGTCATGCTCTCCACATAGTCGCTCAATCAAGGTTTTGTGCCTTGTGCTTGCAGAAGTACCGCGTTCACCCAATCAGCAGCAGGGTCTCCGGCTCCGCCAGTCCTAATGCTACCTGTCAATCAATGCTCACGTGTTTGTAAAATATGCGCATGAGTGGCCTGAGGTCTGCCTCCTGCAACACGTCTGCCTTGGCTCATGCAGCACCAGCGTTGCTCAAGGAAAAGTCAGGGAAAACTGATTCAATTAACCCTGGACTCTCTGCCATGGGAGCAGAGAAAGTGATCTCTTCAATTATACATGCTGCTTAAATTATGAATGAAGGAACAGTTTCTGTAAATTGTATTGGTCGCTGAATGGTTGAAAAGCAAGGGTATTTCGAGTCAAATTGTTGTATAATGTCCACATGATGCCATGCTTTTGCTGCCCTTGTCCTTCTATCTTCATATAATGTTGTTGTGGGTTAAAAGATCCTGCCCAAGGAGTATTTCTGAAGCCTGCAGAGGATACAAATTTACAAACTCCTATTGCTGTGAGTCAGTGGTGGAGTCGGTAAAAGGTTGTGGACTGAATGCCTCCCAACCAAGCTGATGTGTCGTGTATGTTGATCTTCTTGAGTGGCGGCAAGTTATGTGGTGAGCTACACACTGCATGATTTGTAGCTTCTGGCTCTTCTGCAGAAGACTAAGACACCTCACTTTCTAATCAATGTTAAACCCTTGTGATGTAGACATTGGGAAGTCAGTGGTCGTTAAGCAATTTACATGGTGTGGGGTGAGAGCTGAATTTCTCGGGCGGCTGATCTGGCTGTGGCTTGTACAAGCCAGAGGCGGAGTGGGGTGGGGGGGTGGGTGGAGGGTGTGTGTTGCACAGCAGACAGCTGAACAGGGACAAACTGCCCCATATGCAGAACTGCGTGAGAGCCCGGTGATGGGGTCCCCACGAGCAGCCGGCACCAAGGCACTCAACGACAGGCCCAATCCCTCCCCTCCTCATACACCCATCTCCAATGGGCTATTGCCACCTAGCCCATCAATTCTATCCTGCCATCATCAAGCACAGAGTACACATGAACACCCCAAGTATATACTCAGTGGATAAATTTTGAATATGTGAAGGGAGGGCATCACCCGGGAAGTGGTGGAGGGGTTCAAGATCAGAGGGGGCCTTACTAAAACTCAGCCTAGGGGCCTGGGTGGAGATTAATCCATCACAGGTTAATCCAGCTCCACCGTGCTGCCACTTTTTTTGCTCCTTAGCCACATGACATAGAAGGGTCAATCGCTTTCAATATTATGGAGTCTTTAACTGGGCTCTAAAAAAGTAATCTGCCAATATTATATTTCAGGGTTCCTGGTACTCTAAAGTCTTCTTTAGTAATTATCTCAAAATACAATTTAAAATAATTCATTGTATTATAAAAAGTGTACATGGTTACAGAGTGATGGATACCAAGCCTCCAGATACCTTCATTAGTACAAGGTATTATTTTAGTTAGAAAATCTAGAAGTTGTAGTAAGCGCAATAAAGCACAATAAAAAAATTTTGTATGCATGCTTTCAAAAGATCATAAAACGCCATTACCTTGTCATTTTATTCTGTACTGGTACTCCATTCAATAACACAGGTCGTTTAAAATAAACTCCTGTTGAGAAATTAACAGAAAACACACAAAGCTTGAAACTAAAATAAAAGTTATAAAAGCCCTTTAACATATAGAAATAATATAAAATGGTATTTGGATTTATCTTATTGTTGAAGTTAGAAATTTTTTGTTAAACGGTGATTGTGGTCCTGTGCAGCGAACGAAAGAAAAAAATCACATGTTTGGATTTATCTTATTGTTGAAGTTAGAAGTTTTTTGTTAAAGAGTGATTGTGCAGCGAACGAAAGAAAACACCACGTTTTGATTTATCTTATTGTTGAAGTTAGAAGTTTTTTGTTAAACAGTGATTGTTGTCTTGTGCAGCGAACAAAAGAAAAAACCACATGGAAGCTGTGAGTGAGTTGAACCAACCAACTGACTTTACTGGAACTCTCCGAGAGCTTATCAGCACCAATCCCATGATCCTTTTTGGCCTCTCCCACCAGGACCATTGTGATGTCAGCCCAGTGTGAGCCTGCACTTCCGTGATCCAGTTTGCTTGTGGATCACTGCAGGTCGCTACATGATAATAATTATGTCAATTGGAATTGAATTCAATTATTGAATGACTTTAAAAGTAAATAAAGCTTTTTTCAAATTATAATGAATTACAGGAAGGTTGTATTTGCAAGTAAATGACAAAGAACAAACATAATTCAATGTGCTAACCTAAAACATTTATTTAAAAAATGAAATTTCCCCATTGTTCCTAATTTGCAGGACTGGAATTCCCAGTAAATCAGTCAATGGATCCTACACCAGCTGCGACCAAGCAGAGGATCAGAGAAGCAATTTTACAAAATAATAGATTATTCCAACAGCACAATGCAGTGACACATTTGGTCTCTCAAATGTGTGATTGAGGTTGAGTACTGGCAGTTGCATGCAGATCTAGTGCTCACAAATAAAAAGTGTGGTTTTTTTTCACATGGTCACGAGAATCACAGAAAAAAAGTAGGCTGAAAATATCCAGAAGTAATCTGGCAACCTGAAAAAGGAAGAATTTCAGAAAGTCTGGTGTCAGATAATAGAGTTTACATTTAAGAATTATAATGTTTCAACAGTTTGGCACCCTCCTATCACTAACTTCCACCCCCACCCCCCCCCCTTCACTACCACAAAAAGCATTGCCCACATTTTAGCAGCACTACCTTCCCTCGATTACTTCCCTGAGGGGTTTGGGAGGAGAAGTGTGATAGGGAGGGTTTTGCTTCATAAACACTTACTCATCTGTACAATCTATTTCAGTTTGGTCTTCTAAATGTTCTAAATAAGGTGAACAATTCTAGAATGGAAAGTATTGAATTTATGCTCTCAGTTGTTATTGACAAGTCTTAGTCCCCATTTACCCAATCAAAATCCTAACAACTTTGAACATCTATTTAATCTCTTCCTCTTTTTCATGTGGTAAATATAATCCTTTCCTTGGTGCTCCACATGACAAATATTTCATAACTTCCAAGAGCGACATGGTCTGAAAATTATGTTATTTCTAATTGTAGCTTAACTATATCACTTTTCAATCTTTGACAGTAACTTATAAAACTTGAGTTCCGTGTGCTTTTTTACAGCCTGACAACATCCTCCATTACTTATAAAGAATTTTCGGCTACCTCTGTGCTTTAAAATATGAGAATTTATGATGTACTTTATGTATTATTCTTCAGAAATGCATTATTCACAATTTTCCATTTTGAATTTCATACAAAATCTTTCTACCCCACTATATTAGACTTCTATGCATTCCTGAAACTGTCAGCCATACATCTCACCTTTATCCAAGGTAACTTTTGTGAATCTGATACCCGAGTCTACTGGAAAATACTGAGCATTGGGAAATAATGGGGATGTTGATGGTTGATGGTTCTGGGGTTAACTTGTCATTCTGTAATTTAAGTTCAGTTAATGATCTAGATATAAAACAAAATATTCATTAGTAATGATTATTACAAACTATTGGATTATTGTAAAAAAGCTAACTGGTTCACTATCACCGTTCAGGAGAAGAAATGTGTCATCCTAACTCCCAAAATGGTTCAAATGGCCTCACAAACATTCCGTTGAAGGGCAGTTAGAGATAGGCAGTCAACACTGATCATGCAGTGATGCCCAGATAGTCAAAATTAACTAAAAATATATAGATGTATTAACATCCTTCTGGGCTTTGGCAAATACTAGAGCGCATCGGATGTCCCCCAAAGTTCCTCAATATGATTATCCAACTGCACGAAAACCAACAAGGTCGGGTCAGATACAGCAATGAGCTCTCTGAACCCTTCTCCATTAACAATGGCGTGAAGCAAGGCTGTGTTCTCGCACCAACCCTCTTTTCAATCTTCTTCAGCATGATGCTGAACCAAGCCATGAAAGACCCCAACAATGAAGACGCTGTTTACATCCGGTACCGCACGGATGGCAGTCTCTTCAATCTGAGGCGCCTGCAAGCTCACACCAAGACACAAGAGAAACTTGTCCGTGAACTACTCTTTGCAGACGATGCCGCTTTAGTTGCCCATTCAGAGCCAGCTCTTCAGCGCTTGACGTCCTGCTTTGCGGAAACTGCCAAAATGTTTGGCCTGGAAGTCAGCCTGAAGAAAACTGAGGTCCTCCATCAGCCAGCTCCCCACCATGACTACCAGCCCCCCCCACATCTCCATCGGGCACACAAAACTCAAAACGGTCAACCAGTTTACCTATCTCAGCTGCACCATTTCATCAGATGCAAGGATCGACAATGAGATACACAACAGACTCATCAAGGCAAATAGTGCCTTTGGAAGACTACACAAAAGAGTCTGGAAAAACAACCAACTGAAAAACCTCACAAAGATAAGCGTATACAGAGCCGTTGTCAAACCCACACTCCTGTTCGGCTCCGAATCATGGGTCCTCTACCGGCATCACCTACGGCTCCTAGAACGCTTCCACCAGCGTTGTCTCCGCTCCATCCTCAACATCCAGTGGAGCGCTTTCATCCCTAACGTTGAAGTACTCGAGATGGCAGAGGTCGACAGCATCGAGTCCACGCTGCTGAAGATCCAGCTGCGCTGGATGGGTCACGTCTCCAGAATGGAGGACCATCGCCTTCCCAAGATCGTGTTATATGGCGAGCTCTCCACTGGCCACCGTGACAGAGGTGCACCAAAGAAAAGGTACAAGGACTGCCTAAAGAAATCTCTTGGTGCCTGCCACATTGACCACCGCCAGTGGGCTGATATCGCCTCAAACTGTGCATCTTGGCGCCTCACAGTTTGGCGGGCAGCAACCTCCTTTGAAGAAGACCGCAGAGCCCACCTCACTGACAAAAGGCAAAGGAGGAAAAACCCAACACCCAACCCCAACCAACCAATTTTCCCCTGCAGCCGCTGCAACCGTGTCTGCCTGTCCCACATCGGACTTGTCAGCCACAAATGAGCCTGCAGCTGACGTGGACTTTTACCCCCTCCATAAATCTTCGTCCGCGAAGCCAAGCCAAAGAATCTACCATGTCCCTTAAATTCAATGTACATATTGGATATAATTCACTCAATAATCTCCTCCATGTTATATCATTTTTTAGGAGAATTAAAGTACAACTACTCAATATCTTTAGTTATTGTTCCTAATAGTTTTACAAGACTCATATGAATCATTGTACTGAACTAACCCACGGCTTTTTAAATCAATATTAATTCTATCATGTATTAGGAATTCTTGTCTTTTTTCTAGTTTCTGCATTACTATGCACCACAGCTTAGGTCTTCTAAAGGATTTTAATTTAGGTTTTTGTAGATATGTAAACAATAGATTTTGCATTTTATACAGTTAAATGTGTGAGCCCAATTTCAATGATAAAAGTACATTTACTTTTGCTGAAGTTAGGAGTTGTCTGAAGAAATTAAAAATTGTAATATCAACTAATTTATCTGTTAGTTCATGGGCATTATCCTCTTCAGAAATAAGCTTATTTTTTCAAAACAAAGCTTTTCCTCTCACATTCATTATGAATCCCTGTGATTTTCAAAGCAAGCTGAATAGTGTGAGCCTCTTGTTTAAGACCAGCTGCAGAGTCTGAAGACTGAAGAACAATCTCAAATAGAAACAAATCTTTCTATGTAAAGAACAAGACAAGATACCACACAGGATTAAAGGTCCTGCAGAAATCTTTGAGGCACATAAAGCACAGGTTTTTAGCCTCTCTTTCATAAAGACAGGATTCTGAGTAAGTCAACACATGGCTTCATTGATTCTTGACAAATGGCAGAACGGAAGGATTGATTAATCACCATTTACACAGAAGAATGGATTCTTAAGGAAAGTCTATCAAAATATCAGTAGCTGGAATAAGATGAGCTTGCTACAAAGGATGACCGCAGTCGTTAATAACAGACTAGCCTCTGCACATTAGCACAGAAAAATACAAAATAAATGCTACTGCTTTCTAAGGGCAAGAAGAGACAACCCTAATAGCAATTTAAGGGTTGCCTAATCAGGAAAGTCCCTTTAAATAAAATTAATGTTATAAAATGGTTTCTCAAAATGTGAGTAAGGAATTTATAGAGTACATAATAATACATAAAGAATAAGCATGCAGCAGAATTTTTTAAAACTTTTAATTTTATTTCAGGTGTTTAATCATTTGATATAACTCAATCAAAATTATTTTCTTTCAACATTATATTAAATAATATCTCAACAGCTCGTCCAAATCCTTTTCTAATTTGTGTTTAGCAAGTGCACCATTAATTCCCATTAATTTATTGAAGTAAACAATTGGCTTACAGCAACTTTGTACATTCTAGTCATAATCTTAATTAATACAAAAGAAGTTTCTTCATTGCTCCCCTCTACTAAACCTCCTCTTCTGTGCACTCACTTTAACTATGCAATTCTTGCTAATGAAATGGTTTTGTTTCCTAAACCCACTCATGGACTGTAATTTCCTTCTTATTTTGAAGTGACCAGAACTACAAAAATGATCTTAGCAGAAAATTCTGATATTCTTCATGGGATTAAGTTGTTATAATTGTACGGCATTTTTACAACATTTAACCATTCTTAATGTTCACATCTCAATATCTCACCAGCTTTCCCGGCCTAATCCTGAAATCTGATTTAAGCAATTTTCCCTCTTTGTCACAAGTGAACCAATTGTTTAATAAATCTACAGTTTCTTAGTCCTAGCTTTACAGTTTTCTTTTATAAATTTTGAACATGTGGTGGTACACCACCGGCCTACTGAAGGGGGCAACCTCTGTACCTGCAGGAGTGTAAGGGTAAGGGGACAGGACAACACCTGGTCGGCTGTCAATCAGTTGGTCTGAATGGATCAAGCCCCACCCAGTCGGGTGTCAATCACCCTCCGGGATATAAACCTGCGCCGGCCTCCCGAGGCCTCACTCAGAGTTGCTGCAGCCACAGCCAGCCTGGCTCTGTGGAAGTCTTTGTGGGTTTCAGTCTTTACCTTGTGTGTGTCTGATTCTGTCTAACAGCGCACCACAGAACATTCTAGGATTTTCAGGTTCACTTTATGACAAACATGCAAAACCTGTTTAGGGGCAATGTTTCTTGGGTAGAACTTGTCTGCTTACTGATATCCCAACCCGTGAACATAAACAGCACTCCTCTCATATGCTTAAAATATCTCACAGCATCATGTATTACCTCCAACTGCTTCTGCTTCAAGTCACCAAATCTAGATTTGAAGATGTATACTATTAATTTATCATCACTAGTTCAATCCTGGAACTTACTATCCAATAGTATGACTTCACCATAAGAACTGGAGTGCATCAAGAAAGGACTTATCAGTCTTAAGTGCAACTGAAGGTGAGCAATAAATGTTGGCAGTAGCAGCAAACACCAGGTCCAAACTACAAACGTATGGATATTCTCATTCTGAATGGTTTATTCCTTGAAGAAGGGCTCAGGTCCAAAACGTCAGCATTATATCTTTGACTCCTATGGACACTGAAAGATCAATTGAGTTCCTCCAGCATTATGGTGTGTTTTCAACATATGGATGTGACATATAATAACAACTTTACAATTTAAAGATTTCAAAGTTCAAAATTCCTTTTATTGCCACATAATAATACATAAAAATGTAATATACGTGATCTACTTCAAATTTTGTCTTCTGTAAGGCAAACAAAGAGTTGCTATGAGCCTTGCTGGACACCCCTAACAATAAGAGAAAGAGAAGCAAAAAGGAGTCCCTTCAGAGACACTGAGTGTCCTTGGATTTGCCTCCAGTGCTCTCACAGACTCTGCAGCTCTACAGAGTCTTGTTCAAACCATTAGTAACCTGAGCTCCAGATCCGAATCTCCAATACAATCGGGAAGCCATCAGCACCTGAGAAGCTTTGGGAGCTCTTACTCTCGGCACCAGGCTGATTTTTTAGGTGCCGGAGCTCAGCAAGACCTGGCCTTGGTGGTCACCGTGTTGTATTTGGAGTTGTATAATTGAGAGTGTTATCTGATGAACTATTGCGAAAGCCATGAATATCGCTGAATATTAGCATCAAAAGTGGTAGGTTGGCAACTCTGCCTCGTACCGTTTCTCTCGCAGAAAGGGTTGGACAGTAAGTGTACCTGTGAGGGTTAATACTCACAATATTCTCACATGTCGGGTATTTCATGGTTTAGACCAATACAAATCCTGTTTAGTCTTTATATATATATAAAAAATTAAAGAAGCTTGAATCTTTACATAAATTATCAAATCTATACAAATAAAGATATATTTTGGAAGTGAAAAATATTAACAGGAGAGGAGAGCAACCATTTGGGAGGTTTTGTTTCATTCATAGGGGCCCTGGACTGTGGTGAAGGAGGAGGTGGCCCCAAACAGACCTTTCAAGTGAAGCAACACTTATTTACTGCACCTGGTGCTCCCTTTGAGGCCTTCTCTACATCAGACAGACTAGTCGCAAATTCACTTAGCACCTCCACTCCCTCCGCTACAGTAACAGAGATCTCCCAGTAGCCAACTATTTCAGTTCTGAGTCACACTCCCATACTCATATGTCTGTCCATGCCCTTATGTACTATCCCCCCAGATCACTCGCAGATAGGAGGAATAAAACCTTATTTTCCTAATAGACACTGTCCAGCCAGATGGCATTAAGGGTTTCTACTAACCTGCTCGCCTTTTCCCTCTCCCCTTTCCAGTTTTTCCAGTTCTCCTCCTTCCCTTCCCCCTTCACTCAACCAGCCATCTCTCCTCCCCCTGATTGCTGCAGTCCCCTCATTCCATTCTCCACCTACCACCTCCTGCCTTTGCCCCCCCGCCCCCCCACGACACTTTTGTTTGGACGCCTGCCGACTTTCTTCCATACCTTGATGAAGAGCTCAAGCCTGAAAAGTCGGTGATGTATCTTTGCCTTTGCTACATAAAGGACCCTGTTTGACTTGCTGAGCTTCTCCGGCATTTTGTGTTTTTATGTATAAAGTTAAATTTAAGGATGTTAACACTACAGAGAATGTAACAAGTTTAACATGTTACGAACAGCATGTAACAAGCAGCACTAGGCAATAGACGGTGTTTAATTTTAAAACACTAATTTTATTTCTAACTCTTCAACTATCCTTAATACTAAATCTATCCCCAACTATGGTGTGTGCAAAGTTCAGTCTTTTAAACTCAGTGTTGAAGCATAGGCCTTTGAAATGTGATGCCCAGAAAAAATGTTGAACTGATGGGAAGACTGGAGTTGTGGCTGGTACAGGCTCACGAATTCTCCTTGTGTTGTCTTTGAGAAATGTCCATCCATATGAGTTGTGGTCATAACACTCCTGGTCCTTTTGTAGGCAAGACTCCAACTGGGTGGCCTTCACGAAGCTTCCAAGATTCTGGCACAGACTTTCAAGTAACTTCACTGCTAGTCACACTTAAAATGAAGCAGTCTCTCTCCAAGTGACCTTCACTGTTAGTCACAATCAAAATGAAGCACTTTACTTCCCAAAAGACCCTCCTGGCACAGGTCAATCCACCGAAAAGGTCCAGTCATTCACAGAGCATGCTTTTTCTTCAATTCCACAGAATGTCTGGCCACAAGAGCTGCTTCAAAAAGCTCTTTTCTCTACAGCAGCCAGAATGGTTCTCCCTTGCAAAATCTCAGTGACTTTGCAAATATATTGAATTCTGGAACAGACTGTGACACCTTCCCTCAGTTCTTCCAATGTATCGAATTATCACTGGGCTGTGACTTGTGTTATGCTTGTGTGAAATGTTAAATGGTAACTGTGATCATTCAGTCCCTCATGTCTATACTATCCCTTACTGTGATAATCACATTTTACTAAAATGGGAGTTCGTAATAAACACTACAGATAACTTCCACTAATCACATTAACTATAGATCCTGCACTACTTAAACATACAAAATCTTTAAGTAAGCACTCCATAGTCTTTGAGATGGACTGAATAAAGATTACACTGCATGTAATCTTCTAAATGTAGGGTGTCCCCTTTCCTGGATCCTCTTGGGGATGAAGAACACCGAATCCGAGCATGACCACTCAACTTTTATGGAGGTTTCAGCCACTCTGTCATGTATAGAAAAGTTCCTGGAGAAATGTCTCCACCTTCGTGGCAATCATCAAATACTAGGCAGATCCCCCCAAGGTGTCCTCATCAGGCCAGTGGGCTGGATGATTGGATCAATTGCTCTATTCAGATTCATTTACCCATCCACCCTTCCGATAGTGCTACAATAGTCATCTTGATCTTCCCATCATATATCAATGTATTCAGAATGATTTCTATATCTTCCATTGACAGTTCCACCTTGCTGATTCCCACTTCACAAAGAACTGTTCCTTTGCACCATAGGACTTTGTTTACTCTCCTGTGTCACTATTTCTCTTACATTTTTGTTGTTTTCCTCTTGAGTTTCATCTTTTTCCCGCTGCTGAGCATGTGCTTTCATTGGCCGACGTCGTTCCTTTTGACGTTCTTTTTTCACCAAATTTTTGCCTCTGACACCCTTTGTTTTTAGAAATCCTGTGGATCCCGTCGTCTGGAGTGTGGATTTTTCATCCTCATCACCACTTTGCCCCCTTTGGAAATATCACTGCTGGTCACTCGAGACTCTGAGGAGCTGGAATTCATTTGAAGATAAACTGAAACTCCCCATAGAACATAACTCCATGTATCTGACATCACGTGCACATGGCTCGCCCATGTGCATTCCCATAACACTCCCCATCCCCCACCCCAACATTCGTTTCTGTAAAATCCCTGCTGTATTTAATATGCGGCCGCTGTTAATCTCCACCAGTGTAAATTCCCCATTTATTTATTTGGCCTTTTTTTACAGAGGTGCCGGAGCACGGCACCGCTACTCGGCACCCTCTTGATCTTCAACCCTGGTTCCGATACCTGGTTTCCATGAGCCAATCTCCAGCATCCCACAGCCTGTGTGGGTCCTTTACTGTGAATCAGCAGCAAACGAGTCTTCTAATTTATTCAAAATCCTTCTCATGGACTCTTTATCTTCAACATTTTCCTGAAGTATATAACATGGTGAAAATTGAAATTGGTGAAGCCTTAGCTACAGTTATTTTTACAATCAGTAACAATACTGAGAACATTGGAAATGAATGATTAGCAATAATCTCTTTTAAGTGATATATATCTGGAAACCACTGATATATTTATTTCTGGGTGGTCTTACAAACAATGACGAAGAACTGACAGCTGAACATTTGACAAATCATATCCTTTTTTTAAGGAACGAGAGTGCAGATTGCTGATTAGAAGAGAGTGTTTCATCTCCTGAATCCAACCTCTGCCACATCATCATAAATTTTCCACATACAAATCCTCTCTATGCTACCATTGACCATCAGTAGCTTAATTACAAGGAAATTATCTTAACACAACTCCCATTTTAACTCCATGGCATCAATTAGAGTAGACATTTCTCAACATATGTAGATTGGAGATTTATTTCATGCCCTATGTTCAGTATTACAAATACTCTTATTTAAAGATTAACCCAATAACAACCAGCTTCTCATACTTTTGGGGTTTTTCTTTAGCAGCAGAATAAATAGAACTGCAAAACAATAGGGACTTTGTGCATAAGAGAAATGTTAGGTCACAGATTCATTGTAACAGAATAATGGAAGTTTTGTATTTATTTAGGGAGGTTTGGGGATTTTTACAAGTGTTTTGGAAATCCCATATAAATGCCTTTTCCATTTATCATGTGTCATCATTTTAGAATGAATGAATATGAAAAATCTGGTTTGTATTACAAGGGATTTTTCTTGATTATTATCAGTGCTTTGGAAATCATAATTCATTATTGCTTTTTTCCTACTAAAACCACATGTTATCTTGATGTAACTCACCTTCCCATTGGAATAATTTCCATAAAATTTCTATTCACAAATGTTAGGAAAAATTGCTATATTTGCTCATTTCCAACTTCTTGGGTGGGCCATTTAAAAGTAACTTTTCAATAGGGATAATCTTTTGAGTATTAGAGAATGAAAATATTAAATTCATTTTTCTGATATGTTCTACTAGATTTATAACATTATAAATGTATCATCCATTGATTTTTTTTGCCCATAAAACAATGTATTTCATGTAATGATGAAATAATGAAATCATATACAAACATGTTGGTGAAAGATTTCTGCTGGATCATTTTCTTTAAGATCCCCTACTGATTGATGCCTTTATGATTGTGAATTATTTTGCAAGATAAGAGGCAAAATATTGGTGAAGCAGGTGGTGTCGTTGCCCCATATTTTGGATCTAATTCTGATCTCTGATGATGTCTGGGAAAGTTTGCAGGTTCTCCCTGTATTCATGTAGGTTTGAACTGGGTTCTCCAATTTCCACCCACGTGCCAAAGATGTAAGGTTATCAGTTACTGTGAATTACCCCTAATTAAGAGAGTTGTCGAAGAACCAAGTGAGTTTTATAGGGCATACGCGAGAGAATCGGTTACAGAGAAATAGTTGGCGGGATGGTCTGAGAGCTGTACCCTTCTATGTCATATGAAGTATGAAAAAAGTGATGTAAGCCCAGAAGTTCAAGAACATAGCATATCTTTTTTTTTATTCACCACAGAACTTAACAGTGAAGTATTTTTTTTTAAATTTTTATTTTTCACACTATGAACCATACTGACCAAAATACACACAAATATTTCCCTCTTGAATATACACAGTGTCATTTTCTCCCCTTTTTCCTCTCTTCTTCACCCCCCTCCCCACTCACTCAACGTTCAACATATATGATACATTAAACCCATTAAACAATGTCATCACACAATGAAAATAAACAAGAAATTTGTGTCATCTACTTTTACATACTGGGTCAGTTCATTTTGTCTTCTTCTCCTTCTGTCATTTTAGGCGGTGGAGGTCTGCTGTAGGACTTCTCTGTTGTGTTCCATGTACGGTTCCCAAATTTGTTCGAATACTGTGATGTTATTTGATAACTAAATATAATCATGACCTTAAACACACGGAGCACGTTGAAGCTTTGGACCATGAGCTTAAATATGTACATACAGTACAAGATATTTGGTGCATTGGACTGCAAATATGGTACAAAAGAAAGTGTTATGAAAATACCAAATAGAAGGATACAGCCAATCATGAGAGAATTTAACAGACACATTTTACCTTGCATAATTATTGGGAAATCCATTAGGGCAAATAACAATGAGATTATATCAAATGAATAAGTTTCCTGATCAATATTCATATGAAAATTTCTGAATATTTGGTGGGAAATGTGAATGAGTGTGGAGCCCTATCCTACAGCACCACCTTCTCCAATCCATTGCAAGTGATGTACCTGTTCTCATGGCACTTTTACACCACCTCACTCTGTCATCCCACAATTCCCAGTAGTGCTTACACTTGAGCACTGTTGTTGGATCAGCCCAAGACATGATGGCCTAGATCAGTTTAGAGTTTGCATGGGAATTTCACATGCAATTAGTAAGTGCAACCATGCAAACAATTGCAAAGCATGCCATTTGCACACATTGGCCTTGAATGGAAGTCCAGACCCCCAGAACAAACTGTCAAATGACCATTGTCATGAACCATTTTAATGTGGATTTTACAGTGAGCATAAGTTTTTTAATCCCTTTGTCCTCGAAGCAATAGTAAGTCTAAATTTAAATCAATATATCACTGATTTGAAGAAAGAGTAATTTTTTTAAATTCCTCTTGTTCTCAATAAACATCAAAAGCACTTAGCAACATATTTTAAGGTATCACAAAAATCTGTCCTATGTCATGTTTATTCAGGAATGAAAGACATCTTATTCCTACGTAACATTGTAACTGGACCAAAAAGTTTACTTGCTACTGCACTCATTACCACCCGAGTTTTTTTTTTGCTCTGGAGCTACCAAATCATTAAATTCATATAAGGCCTTGTCAATGACAATTTAATTCATAAGGCTTTCCGACAGGAACATTTCATATGATGTCGTCAGGTCAGTTGATTGAAGGGCAAACTGTTAAATTATTACAATTGATTTCAAATATCTTCTTCAAACTCCACATAACAAAGTTTTAGCATACCTTAGGACAAATGATAAATTCCTTCCATGGAACTTCATGTATTTAGGCTGACAAATCATACTGAAGGCATCATTCAATTTGATCTGCTCAAGCAAATCAGCAACTCCAGTAAATGATGATGGGGAACAAAAGCAAAGGTTGCCTTACATTAAGGAAGTAAGTGTCAATGTACTTGAAACTGCTCACCAAACCAATCAAGGCTGCCTGCTGCTACTCACAATATATCTCTTACATATTTCACTTGAAAATTTCTATTTACCTGCTCTCAGCAAAACACAATGCATCAAGCTTGCACTGTATCTGCAGCCCCTCTCATTCATCAAAGTAATTGTGATTTTATTCCATTTTTTTTATTATCTCAGGCCTCAGCTTGAAGCTCTTCCAGACAAGCATTCTTATCCTTGTTGCCATGGGGAATGAATTGGCAGAGAAGAAAAAAGCTGTGTTGTCCATCATTGTTCCCCTGTAGTTTCAGTAATGTAATGTAAGAGGCATCACATCTAAAGTGGATGGACTTTTCCCCTCGAAATCAATTCATACTATTGACAAACAAACACAAAAGGAATCAATAGGCTACAACTGGATAATTAACCCTAGAGTTAAATCATTATCAAAAGAAGTAAAACATTCGATATATATATATATATATATATATATCAAACAAATGGTACCATAGAGGAAGAACAAGTATAAAAAGTGATGAAGAATGCAAATGTTATTCAATACTTCTGCACTACTTGAACAATTATATTTAAACCAGACACATTATTATAGACCATAGATACTTCTTCATCAAAATAATATTCTAATTTTTTGGGAAGACCTAAATCAGGTATTAAATAAAATCACAAAAAGCAACATACCAAAAAATCCAGAGATCTTTCTTCTAAGTAATAGAAGAAGTAAAGAATTAGGCCTTGAATTGGATGAAGCGCAAAAAAGATTTATTATGATAACCTTACCTGTAGCAAAAAAATATATAATGTCAACCTGGAAATCAGAAGAGAGCCTGAGAGTACAGCAATGGTACATAGAAATGAATAAATGTATTCCATTGGAAAAAATAACATATAATTTAAAAATTAACGTCACAGTATTCGAACAAATTTGGGAACCGTACATGGAACACAACAGAGAGGGCCTATCATGGACCTCCTCCCCCTAAACTGACAGAATGAGAAGACGGAATGAACTGACCCAGTGTGTAAAAGTAGATGACACAATTTTCTTGTTTATTTTCATTGTTTAATGGGTTCATTGTATTGTATATGTTGAACGTTTAGTGGGTAGGGAGAGAGGGTGGGAAAGAGGAAGGGAAGGGGGAAAAAGGGGAGAAAATGACACTGTGTATATTCAAGAGGGAAATGTTTGTGTGGTATTTTGGTTAATATGGTTCATAGTGTGAAAAATTAAAAATTTTAAAAAATATATTCTAATTTTTGAAATTTCTGTAAAGTATTATTAACATATTTAAAAGCTATACTAATATAACAAGTTGATCAGATGGTCTAGCTTTTAAAATAATATATTTCATTTTATTATAAATGTATAATTTTACATAATCCCAGTATTAATGAGCTATCTGTAGACTAATGATTCTCAACCTTCTTTTTCACATAACACCTTAAATAATCCTTTACTAACCACAGACCACCTATGGTATCCTATCCAACACTCCCTCATGCCTTATAAAGTTACCTGGAACATTCAAATGTATTTACACAATTTATCACAACTAATCCATGCATCAGTACTATTATCTCAGTCTCTTCTGGGTAACAAAATATTTTCTGTATTCCTTATCTGACAGCTTGGCAATTATCTTGTAATAAAGGACCCTTTGTGCTGCAATTCCTAAAATCTGAAACTATTCAGTCTCTCAACGCTTTACTGAAGACTTCAATGACTTCATGCCTCAACTTTCTTTTGAGAAAGTTTCATATTTCCTGAAACTATGTTTGGAAATCATTTTAGCCATTCTGCAACCATTTTATTAGACAGGGGACAAAACAAAGGAGATGATTGTGGACTTTAGGAGTATGAAGGACCATTGCCCACTGCATATTAATGGCTCTGTTGTAGAGAGAGTGGGGAGCACAAAGTTCCTTGGATTCCATTGAAAGGATGACCTATCCTGGTTCCACAGCACCCCCAGTCAGGAAGGAGCAGCAGCACCTGCACTTCCTATTGGCCACTTTCCTAAAAACATTCTACAGGAGCACAATAGAGAGTATCCTAGCTGGCTGCATTATAGTGTGGTATGGGAGCTGCAAAGCATCAGATCGCAGGTCAGAATGGAGGGTGATTAAAACTGCTGAGAAGATCACTGGGGTGTTCCATCCCTCTATCAATGATACCTACAGGGAGTGGTGCTTAAAGAATCATTGAGGATCCTTACCATCCAGCCTGCAGTATCTTTGAGACACTATCTTCATGGAAGAGGTACAGGAGAATAAAAACCAGGACTGCCAGGCTGGGAAACAGTTTCTTCAAGTAGGCGATGAGACTGTTGGACAATTCTAAATACCCGGAAATTATTTTTATATATTTATTTTGGATGGCTAATTATGTATGTTGTGTGTGTGTGTGTGTGTGTGTGTGTGTGTGTGTGTGAACTTAAAACTGTTTCATTGGAATATAAGCCATTAATCCAGCTCCCCCATTCAATATGAATATAACTGATATTGCAACATCATTTTACTGTACAAAACGCAATCACTCGATCCTTGACTTTCTGAAAATTATTAGTCTCTGTCTTGAATGCTTTGAGCATCTGAGCCTGCAGATCCCTATTAGATTGAAAATCCCAACATTCTCTCTTAGTGAAGATATTCTGCTCATCACTGTTCAAAATAGCTGACTAAAATTAGAACAGTACCTCAGCAATGCTAATACAAAATTAAGATGAAAGTCTAATGTGATTCACTTTTAGAACTAGAGAGATTATTTCGACTATTTATTTGTCTCATTCTTTTTATTCCTACACACGATGTGTACATCGGACAATGTCTGAGAATATGGTGGTCAGCTGTTTTTATGAATTGCTGTATCCAGGTAGCAGAAGTAGTCCCAAGGTCCTGTTAATGTATTTCAAAACTGTGTAACCATCAATAATCATTCCTGCGAAGATGAGACCTCGTCTACACAGAGACAATGATGTAGTTTTTCCTACCGATCCCGTCATGGATAGACCTACAATGGTAGGTATACTGGGGAGGAAAATGTCAATTGTATTTGTCATTATATAGGATCTTTCACCAACTGCTGGAGGTACAGTTTGTTTCTTTTTTATCTGGTTAAGAATAGGAGAGGAATTGATGTGGTACTCAGGATTTTCACAGATAATAAGAGAGTTTAGATCCAAGTGTATTCTTCATCAGATAAGGACACAGTTCAAATTGAACTTACAAAAGACAATAGAAAATTGAAGTGACTTTAGTCAGTAAGATGGCAATAGAATTGTGAGTTGATTGGCAGTAGAGAATAATGCAATGTCATGTTGAATTTAAAACTAAACTGGATGAGTTCAATTTAAAAAAAGGAATAGAGGAAGAAATAAATGGCTTTCAAAAGTTGACTTGGTGACTTCCGGTTAGGGTATGATATGGAGTAGACGCTTCCATCATAGCTCCATACCTTCAGTCTACCTTTCCCCCTGTTTACTTTTTTTAAAATGTCGAAGTGGTGTCGAATTGTATATTCTCTTTGAAATGCATACAAAAGCTGGAAAGATTGTTAAAAGTGGAAAAAATGAAAAGAAACAAGAAACTCTGGCTAATCCACAGGCAAATCTGATTATTGAGGGCTCCTCCAAAGCACTTTAACAAATCAAAGAGTTTATCGATACAGGATTTAAACATCTGGATGAACATAGTGAGCATTTGCCCACGGAGCAATCTACTTTAAAGGATATGAACGACCAACGAGAGACTGTTGATTTGGAAAGTCGAAGTAGGTGACAAAACCTGTGTATTATAGGCTTGGCTGAAGATCCTGAAACTAATAACGCTTCCTAAATTTTTCTCTAATTTGTTGGTAACAGTGTTTGTGGACGAGATGTTTCCAACACCACCAGAGCTTGACAGAGCACATTGTGCATTATTACCTAAGCTTAAATTGGGGAAAAAATGCCTACATTGTTATCAAACAAAAAAAACTGCTGATCCATGAAGCCCATTGTAAAGGTACACTGCAATACCGTAGCAAACACTTGAGAATTGTGGAAGATTACCCTTCCAAAATCATGAAGCAGCATCCACAGGGAAATTATATCAGAGTTATACGAGTGTGGGCATAAGTTTTCACTGTTGCTTCCAGCATGTCTTCGTATCTCTTGAGGCTTTGGTTCAAGAAGCTTTGGCTTGAGAGGCTTTGGTGAGCAGAGGTTGAGGAAGTGCTCCCAGTGAGGTAAGAAGGGTAAGTTTAATTTAATTCAAGAGTAGGTTATGGACGCTGTTGGGGTAGTCCTGTGCTCCAATTTCAGGATGTGAGAGGTCAGGGACAGCATAAATATTCCTGATGACTACACCTGCAAAAGATGCATCCAGATGCAACTCCTGGGAGATTGTGTTAGGGAAATGGAGTTGTGGCTGGATGAGCTTTGGATCAAAAGGGAGGGAGAGGCAATGTTAGGAGTTACAGGGAGACAGTCACTCCAAACAGACAGGAGTCAGCTAACTGGGTGACTGTAAGGAAAAGGAAGGGAGAGACAGACAATGTAGAATACTCTTGTGGCCATTCCCCTCACCCATCAGAGGATATTGCCTGGACTGGGAAACAAGACTTATGAGGCAAGGTTAGTTGAACTGGGATTTTTCTCTTTGGAGCATAGAAGGATGAGAGGAGACTTAATGGAGGGTCTACAAGATTATGAGAGCCACAGACTGGGTGGACAGCCAGCATCTGTTTCCCAGGGCAGGAATAGCAACACCAGAGGACATATGTACAAAGTGAAGGGAGAGATATATTTACAAAGTGAAAGGAGGGAAGTTTAGGGGAGACATCAGGGGTAAGCTTTTTACAGAAGAGAGAGTTGTGGGTACCTGAAATGCCTTGCCAGGGATGGTGATGGAAGCTGAAACATCAGGGGCATTTAAGATACTCTTAGACACATGGATGAAAGAAAAAGAGAGGGTGTTATATCGTCAGGATAATGTGAACTATTTTGTAACTGCATAAGAATGCACCCTTCGCATGGTAGTAACTGTAGGAACTGTTGATAACTTCCTCACTAGACTAAAAACTGTTGCTGCAAAATGCAGATTTAAGGATATAGAGGAAAGATTAGTTGATCAACTAATATGGGGGAGTGTTCGTCCCGAACTGAAAAAATCTCTTTTAGAGAAAGATAGCTTGAAGCAGGCCAAAGCTATAGACTCAGCCAAAGTCATCGAAGCCATGAGGATGTAAATGAAATCCCTATCTATGCAGAGCCATCCACAGCAAAGAGAAGGAAAGGTTGATGCTATAAAGGACATAATCAAAAAAGTGCAGACCCCCAGGTCCTGCAGGAAGTGCAGTGGACAATATCTCTTTAATGACCGAAACAAATGCCCCGCATACAGTTTTGAATGTAGAGCCTGTGGTAAAGTAAACCACTGGCAAAGATGTGCAAGTCTGGTATGAAAAATACAGTAATACCAGTGAAGGAAAAAGACAAGAAGATCCACCACATAAAAGGAAACAACATTGAGGACTCTGACACCCAGATACTGGACATAGAATCCATACACCTGCATGAGATGTTGGGTGAGATGAAAGAAGGAAGCGAGTTGCACACAAGGATCCAAATACAGAGGACAATCCAGAACAAGCCTACGATATTTAACCTAAAGGTGAAGCTGGATCACAAAGCAACCTCCTTCCACTCAAATTCTACAAGCAGATGTTCCCAGAGAACATAATAAAAGGGTATCTAAAAGACAGGGCATTGGAAACAGCAAATGTCACTTTAACGGCCTAAGGTGGACCCATGATCAAGCAGCTAGGGAGAGCTAAGATCAATGGCTGAAATAAGGGAAAGAACATCCTCTGTTCTGTACATTCTATGTGGTAGAAGGAGACAGGCCAGCAATTCTAGGTCTGGATAGCTGCCGGGAGTTGGAGTTGAACTCTGTCAATTATGAGATCCAGATGAAGAAGCATCAACAGAAACACACAACAAAAAGAGGAAATGATTTCCACAGAAGTACCTGCCAGGCCATGGCACACAGTGGGAGCAGACTTGTTCACTGAGAATCTAGAGTGGTATTTAATAGTAGCCTGTTACTACTCTAAGTTTCCATTCATCAAAAGGGTGAAAGACCTGAGAGCATCAACTATCACCTTAGAAATGAGAGCGTTCCTTGCTGAACAAGGAATACCCAAGCAAGTAATATGTGATAATGGAACACAGTTCATGTTACAAGAATTCAGAAAGCTGGCTGCAGAGTTGGGTTTGTTATCACCACATCATCCCCATACTACCCCAAAGGACACAGGTTCATTAAAAGACAAGTGCAAATTGTGAAATGCATACTAGTTAAATGTCGCAAAACTAAAGACCAACACCTAACCCTTCTATCATTACAAGCAATACTTTAAAGGGCTGACATGAAGTCCCCATCAGAATTTCTAAATGGCAGTAAACATAAAACAACTCTGTCAAGCAAAATACACCCTCCAGAAGACCAGGAGGAAACCAGAAGAAGATTGGCTAACACGCAAGACGAAGGATGCCAGCATTATAACAAAAAATGCACAAAAAACTGTCAGAACTCTTCAGAGGGTAGCATGTGCATATTCAAGAGCTGATGTTGAAAACATGGATCCCAGTAAAGATCATCAGAGAAGCTGAGACACCAAGATCATACATTGTCGAGACAGACTCCGGCAATCAGCTGAGTAACAGAATTCACATCTGGCCGACACAAGATGCGATGAAGCAGAAAGTTTTAATACCAGCAAAGCCTGCAACACCAATATCAAGTGAAGAGACCACAACCACTAATATCGAAACATCAACACAGCAGTTGTCAGGTGAAGCTCAACAAGCTACATTACCTACACATGTACCAGCAACACAGAGCCCAACGGTCAAAGCCAAATCCACAAGATGGCAAAGCAACATACTGCCACCAATGCAATATCGATAAGAGCTATTTAAAGATAGTTGTGTAAATAAACTAGTGTACAATTTCAATTACTTAAATTACACTGGAAAGGAAGTGATAAAGTACACTAAATTTTTCTTTATCTTGAGAAGGAGGGATATTATAAAGTCAGGGTGGGTATAGTACTTTTTTTTAAGGAATATAGGTTGGCACAACATTGAGACCCAAAGGGTATGTTCACGTCATACCTGCCCTTTCCATTTCACCTCAGTTCCAAGTTGAGCCAAAGCAGTTGGTTCCTGCAGCAAAGATTATCAGTGCAGGGAGTTCAAGATGGCAGCAAAGGGATTGTGAGGAGATCTGAGAGCTCTCCAAAGGAAAGATAATAAAGAACAGATAAAAGAAGATCCCCCAGAAAAAAAAACCCAAAAAGATAGATAACCAAAAATAAGAAAATAAGAGAAATTGAGAAAGAAATGAAAGAAAAAAGATGGGAAAGAAAAGGCTCACCGTATGGAGGAGAGGCCAAACCTAGGACTGCAAGCATGTCGATGACAGTGGTGGTGACTTGACCACCCCACAGAAGGAAGACTCATCCAGAAGGGTGAGAGAGGATGGCCCTGAAGGGATTGGATTCTGAAGGGGCTGTGGGAAGGCTGCGACCGAGGTGGTGAGAGTGCCGACAGGCACGTGGAGTGAGGTTGCGGAGGCATGGATGATGGGAATGGCTAGGACCTGTGGAAGTGGCAGTGATAGTTGTGGAGGCAGTGGCAGAGGAGAACCTGTGGACCACCGGAGGGAATAGACACTTACTAGGTAAGGAGGTTCCATGAGAGGGCTGGGAAGAGACCGCAGTCGAAGTGGCGTCGGACGGGCGAGACATCGGGCCTGGCAGGTGGCGGGAGCAGTACGACCGGGAGGCATCAGGATCCGGTGGAGAGAGGAGAGGTCGGGAGGCATGGGCACCACTAGCCCGACAACTTCTGACAATGAGGAAGAAGAAACAGATGAAGGAAAGGAACGGAGAAGAAGGACTGTGAGAAAAGAAAGGAGGCAGAGGGATTGGTGCCCACCACCAGAAATATCATGGGAACTATTCAACATATTACAAAAACATTAAAAACATTGGTGGTGGGCCAGAATGTAATTAAGGAAAAGCTGGATAACTTAACCGAAAGGGTGACTGTGACAGAGGAGAGAATGGACAGACTGGAAAGGAGGGAGAGTGAGATGGATATGTGGGTGAGAGAAACAAAATAATATGGGGGAAAAAATGGACATCAGAAAATTATAGCAGGAGAAACAATATAAAGATAGTGGGATGAAGGAGGATGCAGAGGAGAGAAATCCAGTGGGATTCTTTTAAAAATGGATCCCAGAAGTGTTGGGAAGGGACCAAATTGGGGGTAATCTGGAAACAGAAAGAGCCCACCAGTCTCTTTTAAAATTCTGCTCCATCCTAGTTAAGCTCCTTCGCTACCAGGACAGGGAGAGAATTTTACGGGTGGCAGCAAGGGAAGCGAAGGGGTGGGGAAGGGCGCAGCAGAATATGAGAGTAAAAAGGTCCTCTTTTTTTCCAGGTATTAGTGCGGCGCTATTAAGGCGCAGGAAGGAATTTGACTCAGTCAAAAAAAAATTTAAACAAAGGGGGATCGAGTTCATCCTCCTTCACCCTGCAATTTAAAAAATAACAAGGCCAGGAGGGAATTTTTTTTTGTTGTTGTTCCTAAAGAGGCAATGAATTATGTTTAAAAACTTGCCACCCTCTCAGGATTAAATGTAAATACAAATAGGGAAGAAATTAATGGAATGATGGGTTGTATATACTGTAAGTAAATACAAATAGGGAAGAAATTAATGGAATGATGGGTTGTATATACTGTAAGTGACAAGAATATAAAGGGGAATGTTTTGTTGTTGTATTGTTAAAAACATGAATATTAAAGAAAAAAAAACAAAATGAGGAGCTCTGAAAGGGGAGGAAGAAATAGAGTAAGAGGTAGATGGGTGCATAATAATGGGGGAATTAGCACCAGTTTTGTGGGAATTAGTGCTGGGAAGGGAAGGGGAAGGCAAGGAGGAAGAAGAGAGGGGGATGGGTACCTAGGGGTATTTCTTCTTTTTTCTTTGTCTGATTTGTTGAGTTTAGTTTTTTTAGTTTGCTTAAGTTTTATTTGGAGTGTGGTCATCTGCCTCAGAGACCCATGGACGATAGACAGAAGATAAGTATTGGGAAGAAGAATAAAGGGAAGAAAAAGAATGGAGAGGCACTAAGGTAATGGATAGGACAAATAAATTTGTAAGTTTCATTGTAAATGGGATAACCAGAGAAATAAAGAGAAAAATACAGGTGGATATAACATTTCTACAGGAGATTTGCCTCACAAATAAAGAAAAAGTTAAAAAAAGAGAGTGGGTGAGCCAGGTAGCGAAGTCTTCCTTTGGTATCTGAGCCAGGGGAGCAGCTAACCTCATAGGAAAAAATGTTCCAGTGGTGGTCTGGGATGTGGTCACTGATCTGGCTGGGAGATTTGTGATGATCCATTGCCAAATACATGCTGAATCATGGACACTTATGAATATATATGCACCAAATTTTGATGATGAACAATTCATACAAGATACCTGAAGGTAACAGAGGGGTGTGAAATGTTTTGATTGGAGGGGATATTAACTTTTTTCTAGATCTGGCCATGGACAAGTCAGAGAGGAAAGTTCAAAGATCTCTTAATGCCCCTTCTTATGAAGGTGGTGAATCAGGCGGCAGAGCAACAAACCCTCCTGGAGCCTTTCTCAACAGCAATTATTACAGTGATCCCAAAAAAGGATAGGGATCTGTTGAATCCCACCTCCTATAGGCCCATTTCATTAATGAATGTGGATTTTTAAATTATAGCAAAACATTGGCCAATAGATTGGTGCAATATTTGCCGAAGTTGACAAATCCAGACCAAATTGGATATGTACAAAAGAGTCAATCAGCAGAAAACATGTGTACAGGTACACGATCCTTTATCCAGACATCTAAAATCCAGAAAGCTCCAAAATCCGGCAAGTGGGGAGAATGGCGGCAGCGTGAGTCGGGCGGGCAAGGGGGGAGATCGGCAGCGCGAGTCGGGTGGGAGAGAGACCGACAGCGTGAGTCGGGCAGCTGAGAGACCGAGTCGGGTGGCTGGGAGACTGGCAGTATAAGTCGGGTGGGCAAGGGGGGAGACTGGCAGCACGAGCCAGGCAGGCGAAGGTGGGGAGACCGGCAGTGTGAGTCCAGTGGCCAAGAGACTAAGTCAGGTGGCCGGGAGACCGGCAGCGTGAGTCGGGCGGGCGAGAGACCGGCAGCGTGAGTCGGCAGTTGGGAGACTGGCAGCGTGAGTCAGGTGGGTGAGGGGGGATGGGGGGAGACAGCAGGGTGACTGGAAAGGGCTGGGGTGAATACGGCAGCACAATTCAGGTGGGCTTTCCAAAATCCGGAAAAATCTGAAATTCAGAACACACTGTCCCCGAAGGGTTCTGGATAAAGGATCGTGTACCTGTAGATTACTCAATATAGTGCATCTGGCACAGTTGGGGGTGGACCCAGGCATGACTGCGGCTTTGGACGCAGAGAAGGCCTTTGACAAACTGGAGTGGGACTTTCTGTTCAAAGTACTGGAGAAATTTGGATTGGGACAACCATTTATTAATTGAGTAAAAACACTCTACCATAAATCCCAAGCCAAAATCATAACAAATGGGCAGATGTCTACAGTGTTCCCGCTGGGTAGATCCAGCAGGCAGGGTTGCTCCCTGTCCCCAGCATTGTTTATATAAGCTATTGAATCACTGGCAGAAGTCATCCAACTTCAGGGCCAGGAAAACTAGAAAATCAATTTATTTGTGGATGATGTGCTAGTATATTTGACTGACCAAGGGGATCGTTGGCCAGGCTGAAGACCATGCTCGAAGATTATGGCAAGATCTCTGGGTACAAGATAAATTTGGATTAAAGTGAAATTATGCTCTTGACAAAGGTGGATTACAGAAAGTGTCAACAAGGGAACCAGTTTACATGGCCACAAGAGGGCATTAAATATTTGGAGATAAAAATAGAACAGGATTTGAGTAATTTATATGAATTCAATTATCTTCATTTGCTCTGGAAGATTGAGAAGGATTTGGATAGATGGAAACCCCTGCCTGTAATTTTGGTGGGTAGAGTAAATTGTGTTAAAATGAAAGTGATGCCAAGACTGCAATATCTCTTTCAGTCCTTGCCCATCCCATTGTCCCAGAGCTTCTTTAAGACACTCGATGGATGTGTCAGGAAGTTCTTGTGGAAAGTTAAGGTGGCTAGGGTCTCCATGTGAAAATTGACGGGGTTACGAACTGGGAAGTCTGAAATTACAAAACTTCAAAAATACTATTGGATGGCCCAGTTGAGGTTGATTCTCTCTATGAAGGACATGGTACCACTTCCTGGGCACAAATTGGACTGCACACGGTATGACAAAAGATAGCAGGAGAGTTAATATATAAGTGGGACACTAAATTGATATCAAGGGAAATAGATAACCCCATATTAAAATGTATAATTCAGACATGGCAAAAAAAAATCAATGTGTTGGGCTAAAAGTGGGGTTATCTCTTAAAATGTCCTGTCCCAGAACAAATTAATACCTATGACTCTGGATAAGATCTTGGACACCTGGTGCCAGAAGGGAATCAGGTATTTTGAGGATTGTTATGAACAAAGGCAACTGGTGTCATTTGAACAGCTGAGGAATACATATGATTTGTCGAAAAAAAACTTTCTTCTGCTATCTTCAGTTAAGATCTTTCTTAAAGGTTAATTTGTGGCCACCTATGTTTGTAGTGACATGGAGACTAATTCAATGGGGCAATACGTGGAAGTTTATTTCTATGATGTACCTCCTATTCCAAAGTGAGGGCTCTAAGCCAGGCTTACATAAGGCAAGGAAAAGGTGGGAGTTGGATTTGCAAAATCTATTGTTTACATGTCCTCAAAGACCTAAACTAAAAATCCTTTTGAAGAGTTAAGCTGTGGCGCACAATAATGCAGAAACTAGAAAAACGTCCCATTAATTTAACATCAGTGAGGGCAAAGATTCAAGAAATCCTAATTCAGTTAAAAAAAACCTATATTCCAGAATTCAAGAATCTGACAGCCTCAAGCATCTGGAAAAAAAAAATTGTGAAAGATAAATAGGTAAAAAAATATGCAAGTTTAAAATTGGCGCACCTCACCACTAGCTTGGCCATTGCACACCACGCAATGGCAAGCAACTGGAAAATTCACTTATCTGGCATCTATCAATCCCCACTGGTGCTGGATACCATGGGTTTTACTGAACAACCCAACAAAACAGCAAATCGCTGGACCACAGTGCATGCACAAAAAAGATCACATCATAATTAAAATAAACATATCTAATTATTTGGGATGATTGTCGTGGTTACAGGATACTGTTCATTGATCTCACAACCTGTGGGGAAAAGCTATTACCCAGCCTGGCATTCTGGATTTTGATGCTCCTGTACATTATTTTTGGTGGTACCTGTAGTAGGTTGAAGATACTGTGTGCTGGATGTAAAGGGACTTCTATAATTTCTTGATTCATTTTTTGACAGTGCTCCCAGTAAATATCATCTAAAGAGGAAATGGAGACACTAGTGTTCCTCTCAACTGTTTTAATGATCCTCTGTACAGACTTCCAGTCTGATGCTTTGCAACTACCATTCCAAGCAATGATGCAGCTAGACAGGACACTCCCAATTGTGCTCCTGTGAAAGATTGTCATGATGGGGCCCGGTAGTCTTGCCCTCCTCAGCCTCCTAAGGAAGTGTTGTGAGTACAGGATAAGTAAACTCCTATATGCACACCAAGGAACTTTTGTGCTCTCCACTCTTTCCATGATGTTGGTGTGTAATGGAGATGGTCAACCTTCATCCTCCTGAAATCCACAATCATCTTCTTTGACTTGTCAATGTGAGGATAAGGCTTTCGACCTGCTCTCTTTAATGCGACTCATCATTGTTGCTGATGAGTCCAACTATTGTTAGATCACCTGCAATCCTGATGATTCCATTGGAGCTATATCTGGAAAAGTAATGGGCTGAGTAGACAGCCCTGAGATGTACCAGTACTCAGCGTGATGGGGCTTGAGGTATTGCTGACAACCCAGATAGACTGTAATCTTCCTGTCAAGATGTCTAGAATCCAGTTGCAGAGAGGGGGGCTGAGTCCCAGTGAGGACAGTTTATCCACCAGCTTATGAGCTATGATCACATTAAATGCTAAGCTGGTCAATGTACATCAGCCTGGTGTATCATTCTCCAGGTGGGTCAGGAGGGAGTGGAGGCTCAAGATGTTTTTACGACCTCCGTCAGCTGGGCTGCACAGACCTTCATCCACGTATGTTATCTGGACCAGCTGTTTTGTGCAGGTTTACCCTGGATAATACTAACATCCACTTGGATCCAAGGGGAAAAATTGCATGAGGCATGATCCAAAATGCAAAGAAAATTGTATGCTTTGTATACAAAAAAACATGCACAAGTGATCAATAATTTGACACATTTGTGCAATACCACTTACCAAATTTCTAAATGTCCAATTTATTATTGTTGACAAATAGCAAAATTTCAACAGTATATTATTTCTAAAACTATTTTAATATAACTAATATTCAGGAAACAGTCATGAATGCTTGTGTTACATAACAGAACTGTTGCACCACCCAAATGGAAAACAATGATCAATTCCAACCAATGTCAATCTAAACATCGACCTTTGCTCATCAATAGCATTGCTATCACCAAGTCTCCCAACAACATCCTGCAGGCCATTGATAACAAAAAGCACAACTGGCTTACCCATATAAATACTGCAGGAACCAGGGCAGATCAGATACGTGGGATTCTGCAGTTAATGACCTGCTTCTTGACATGTTTAGGCCTTTTCCATTATCTATAAGTCAAGTCAATGCATAAATACAATGCTTTCCTTGTGCCTGGGTGAATGAAAATTGGAAAACATTAACAAAAAATCAGTGCCATCAAGGACAAAATAGCCCACATGTTTCTTATCCATCCTCTTTAAGCCTTCATTCGTTCTACCACTCTCACTCAGTGGCTACAGGCCATTTACAAAATTGCTGTTCTTCACTGGGGCTGATCTGACTTCCAAAACCTATGACAGCTACCGACAAGATGGACGATGGTATTTGACAAATGGGGAGTGTCATCTACAAAGTTCCCTTACAAGTCTCACAAAATTCTTTGCCAGTTCTGCATCACATTGTTCTAAATCCTGCAGCTGTGTCCAACAGCCCTTTGAGAGTACCTCAAGGGCAGCAGAGGTTCACAAAGGTGGCTCATCACCAGCTCTTCTTGGGGGCAATTAAGGATGGTAATGAGTGCCAACCTTGTCAGCTATCCCCAAAAATAAATACAAAGCTTCAGTGAATAATATTATAAACTAATATCATCAGACAAACACTGAATTAATTATTTTACAGGTTCACATCTATATTGTTAACAGAACATGTTGCTGAAGAAAGCATTAGCAGTTTCTTCATGAAAGTACGTGAATCCATGCAACTTAGGCCATATTATTAAGTAGATATCTGAAAATAAATGACAAGGGCTTGCTTGCTTCGGGAATGTTTTCATTCCATCTGATGACACTTAATTTGAATCTTTCTCGTGCTATTCCATGGGAAAACAAGTGCATTTTCACCTGTAATACACTAACAATCTGATATGACCATTCACCTCTGCACCATGCTGCCTATTAATCATCCATTAGTAAGACAGCTAATGGAACTAAATCATACATTTGGATGGTTAGCACTATTGCATGGTAAGAGCCTGCATTCCTGAAAAAGTACAAAGATCGAAAATAATACAGGGCCATTATCCATTACATATATGTACACAATCACCTTTTAAGAATTAATTTGCAAACTATCCCAATTAATGATGTGACTTGTCCTACCAATACTATATATGGGAGCCAGCAATGGTGTAATTGACAGGATTTTGATGGATTTATATCTCTTTTCTCTTTAAACAGTTTATTATTCTAAATATTGAATATTAACAAGCTGTTGTTAATATGGTGATATGAATACAGTGGTTCCCCCCTTATCCGCAGTTTTGCTCTCTGTGGTTTCAGTTACCCGTGGACAACTATGGTCTGAAATTGATCTGACTGCCCCACTCTCTCCCCACAGCGCTGTATTAGTTCCAACTGATCCCACCGCCCTGTGTTCTCCCCACAGCCCTGTATCGGTCCCCACACTGCTCTTGCAATGGGTAACAAGAATAAAAAGTTAACAAGCAAACAGCAAAGAAAAACATTGATAGCATGATGGGTGATCATCCTCTAGTTCATTGTTTAGTGTAGATAAAAATCTTCCCAGTAAAAGATGATTGACAGTATTTATTGTGGTCCCAATTTATTATGATAGCATGTTAAATAATTGCATTCAGTTGATTGATACTTTAAATACTTAATTTGTATTTAGAATAATTTAAAAACAAAACTATTTAATCAATGCCACCTAAATCATCCCTTTCTTGTGACTGAGCTGTTGTTTACTGGAGGAATTTGTATCTACCATCTGCTCAATTCCATGGCAAAGTATTTACAAAACTTTCAGTCAAAGAAGTGATATTTCAATATCTTCAGCTTGCTAAGCTTTAATAAATTAGGCAAAAGACACTAAATACAGGCTTTTGTTTGGTCTTCTCAAGCATATTTTACCGTCTGCTCAGTCTTACAAAAAGTACTGCTGTTATCCACTATTTGCCTTGTTCTTCATTGCAGCTGCTTTGGAGATAAAGTGCAAACAAAACTACATTTAAGGTAATTCTTTTTAAATCCACTGCATGGAATCTACAAGGAAGGAAAAAGAAAATGAATTATTCCTAGGAGGAACATTAAGAAAAGGCTCTAGATAAGATAATGTCATTTTTTCCTTTACTTATGAGATTGAGGGAGACTGGTCTGCACAGGACCTTCCAACAATGATAAAGAAATAGTGCTAGGATTCCAGAATTAAGTATTAATTGCAGGACCTATGGAACAAAGTGATCACAAAATTAACATTTTTATAGGATTTATTAAGCAACCAAATCTATTTTTTTCAAAGGCTAGATTGACTATTCAATTTGAATAGCTTTTAAAGTTTCTTCATATAACCTTGGGCTGTGGAATTTGTATTACTCTTTCAAATGACAATACTATAGGTGTCCTATGTTGATAGAGTAGCCCCCTAAAAAGAACTAGCCACCCAATAATAAAATTCAAATACAGTTAACACTTTGATGAATTATCTATTTCTTGACTGAGGTTTCAAACAGACCTCAATATTGCTGTGTTGATCTGTTTCAATTGACTCAGAATCTCCTTTTTTTTGGGAGAGAGAATTCAGGATTTTAATTAAAGCTAATGGCTGACAACGATCAGTGGCAGGAAGGGGGAAACTTGAGGTCAGCAGTTAGTATCTTCTCTTCATCTCTCAAAGTACAATTCAGGACAATAATTGCTTCCCAACGTGTAATAGCCAAAACTGGAACCAATACCCTCCTTTCCCCTTTTTCATTTAGCCACCTTGAGATAAAAGAACTCATCACCAGTGTTGACTGCCTCCTCCACATTTGCACAAGCTCTACGTGGACAAACATATCATTTCGCCTACCACAATCCCTAATCTCACACAATTAAAAATAATCCAAATAGTCTTATTTGGATACAAAGATCATGAACTAACAATTCTGTCCATCGAACTTTACTTGCTACATTTCATTTAAATTTCTCTCTTTGTATCTCCCCTCTCCCATTCTGTTACCAGTTTTCCTTCTTTGCTCCAGCCTTTCTGAAATATTGCTTCTAGATTCAATCAATTAACCAAATGTTCAGAACTGCAAATTTAAAGCCTCATTTGAAAACTCATATTTAAATTGGACATTAACATTGAATCATTCATACATATATCTTGTCTTACACGTTTGCCATTAAACCAACTGTCAGTCAATCTCTTTCTGCTCTGTATTGCACAGTTTGTTCTTTCGGTCTTTCTGCATCCCATGGTTCTACATTTGCTTAAGAGCTGTTCATCATTAACCTGTATCAGTTCTGGTGAAAAGTTATCAACTATTTTCATAGGTTGGGAGTTGGGGGTTGGGGATGCACTGCAATGGCAGAAAACTTAGGCCTAACATGACTGATTGGAAAAGTGGCAATTAAAACAGGTTTTCTATTCCATTCCATTCTATTGTCTATCAATGCAAATGGAATGAGAAGGTCTTTAAAATCAGTATTGTCCATTTCTCAGCTGGAGGTTAAGATTGCCTATGTCTGATTTTTTTCCCCCTAATATGTATTTCCACCGATGCTGCCTGAACTGCCAAGTGTTTCTACCATTTTCTGATTTTGTTTTCCCATTTCCAATAGCACCATAATTTGCTGTTGATTTTACAGTAAACTCAATTTTCAGCCTTGTAACAGCAGAGGATGTTCCTTCCTGCTGTTAAGGCATTATGGAGTCTGTAACCATGCGCACATATAACATAAGTATATTGAAAAAAATTGGGCAGTTTCATGGCAGCCCCATCACTTGCAGATTCAGAGAAAATGTCTGAATTTACATCGTGCCAAACATAATCCCAAAGTTCCAAAGACTTAGAGCACCCTAATGATAAGTATAGATTAAATTACAAAACAAGAGAAAAACTATAATAAATATAAAAGGATGGATAAATGTACTCTAGCCTTACAAATAACAACATTAATTTGCATGGAAATGGTTACCATAACAAACAATCAATTATTTTCAAACAAGTATGTTGAATATTTCAATAGTTTTATCATCTTTGAAAACTACTAAATTTAGTAACAGATTGGTAAAAGAAGGATTTTTGACATGAATAAGGATAAAGTGGAACTTTATTACATCTATTTTAAAGGTGAAAGTGTGAAGAGCAAGGGTCAGTTTTAGATCCACAGAAGAAAACATTGTTGGTAACCATCTAAAACAGGCCCTTTATATTTTGACCTGACTGGCAGAAATCCTGTGCTAGGCCCCCGTGGAACTGAAGCCAGAACTTGAATTGCAGCTGGTACTGCTCAACATTCTGCAGAGCCAGGATGAGCAAGAGTCATTTGTCCTTTTGCTTCCTTGACTCGGCTGTTGGCTTTTGAAAATGGGCACTCTGCCACAAGAGCCTGCAGCTTGGCCAACTAATGAGGCCTGGGGGTTCTAGTTCTTTCTGTTGGCTTTGAGCCACTCTGCCATCCTCTGTGAGGTGTCTCATTCAGGCCTGAAACCAGCCTGAAGATATTTCCGTCACATACTGTTGTAAGATTGGCTCCTCATGACAATCCTGTTTATCAAGCCAGGAACTTTCTTCCTGGATAAATTAAAACCAGTTTCACATAAAGAACTGATTATCTTCTCATCATGCAAATATTGACTGACTTGGCTAATCAGTGCCTGAGTATAAACAGCTCTCTTTTACATTTGAGTCCAGAGCAGACAGCCTTGTGTACTCTGCTGTCTCTTGTAATCTCAGCCAACAATTGATAATGCAGCAGTTCAAAGTCTTAGAGAAGGAGCCCAGGTAATTTCTGCATAAATATGCACATTGAACAACTGATAGCAGCATAAAAGAGACCTTTAGATACTTTCACCACAACTCAAATGGCAAATGGATTTTTTTCTGAATGTGGGAATTTGAAAATTATGAAATTAATTTTATTTATAAAAAATACATAGAAATGAAAATTTGTTGGTGAATCTGTAATATATACGTTGGAAAGGTCAGACCTTATTCTAGCCTTGTGATCCAATAATTGCAAAATTTGGTAATGTTTTGTTCAAGGCTCTGGATCAGATCATATATAATATAGCATATCAATTGATCCAGGAAAGGAATCAGACAGAAATATAGATATCATAGAATACATTTCTGCTTCTCTTTAAACAGTAAAATAAAAATGAATGTACTCAGCTTTCTGTTTCAAACCCTTATCTGCCCATGCTTTAGATTGGCCTCAACAGATCAGTGCTCCTATTTCCGAGGAAAATCTGAACAAAGTAAACGCTGAGCACTTACTGAGTAGTGTTGCTCTAAACCATGAGCTGCTGTAAACTTTGACAAAGCCACGATGAGGTCAGCCATTTTCAAACATCAATTACATTGTATAAGTTTGCAACCACAGGGACAAAATAAATTCTTGATGAGGTATTGAAGCTCTCAAGCAGTGTTTGAATTTGCAAAAACAAAGATAAAGATAATCCATGATTGCCTCAGAGATAGACTTCCTTTTATCATTGTATTGTTCTACTGTTCTTTCAGCAGTTTTGCTATAACCTGAGTTTTATCAGTTGTGAAATAAAGTTCCTTGTGATAGTATTAGAGCCACACTATTCAGAGACACAGACTGATATTACTATCTGCAATTCTTCTGGGGAATTTGATCATTTACCTAATTTAAGGCATCGTCTGGAGGTTCTTGCTCTCAAATCACAAGAAGTTCCTCAGATTACAATTTGTGAGGACATTTAAAATAATTAGTTGTATTGTTTAAATTGCAGTGATCTCTTGAAAGCAAGGGACTGAATTCAAGAGGATTTATTCCTAAAGGAAGATTTCAGTAATTAACTGTTGAATTGCCACCTCCACAGATAGGCAGGTCAAGGGATGGGAAGCACTTCAGTGAAATGAGGTGAGATTGAATAACTCTTCATGGGGATGTTTAAACTTCTATTTTCCTGAAATATGCGAAATATATATTTCTACCACAAAGCTTTGTTTACTCCATTGCTAAACAATCAAAAAGTTCTTGGGATGAAATATGATAATATGGTTCTTTGGCCTCACTCTGGAAATACAAACTGGTAAGAATCTAATTCACACGCCTGATGCAATTTCTGAATGACAGTTGATAGCATTCCACAGGCAACACTGTTTTGGTGACACTGCAGGAACAATTCCATCACAATGTCCCAGGAACATCCATCATTTTTAATAGCATCGGATCAGATGGCTTCCTGAACACTTTTGGGTGTATTTTATGGATGTTTGGCAGCTGATCACCAAATCACCTTGAAAATTTCCTATCAAGTAAAGTTTTTTTTTAAATATAACCTATTTTTGTGATTTCCTGTCATAGTTTTTACATGCTTCAAGCAAACAAAACCATGAAGCGCCACATGTCATTGAAAATTCATTTCCTGAATTTGCGCTTGGACTCCTTCCCTGCTGATCTTGGTGCAGTCAGTGATGAACATGGTGAAAAGCTCCTTCAGGATTTTGTGACCATGGAAAAGCAGGATCATGGAAACTGGAATCCATCAATGCTGGCTGACTATTGCTGGACACTGACATGAGAGGCATCAGATGCTGAGTACAAATGAAAATCAGCAGCATGACATTTTAGATCAATTGAACTTACTCATCATTTTGCTAAATTCAATTAAAAAAAATGGTTTTTTTCCAACTTCCTATGTAATACAAGAAATCTGAAATTACCTTTGTGATATCAAAATTGCCAATATTTTCTCAGGAAGCAAACCTTTTGAAAGAAAAAATTGTTGTCCAGTGTTATAAGCCCCAAGTGACCCAGCAATTTATGCTGTTTTTGGGAGTACTTTTTAATTTTAAAATATACTTTATTCATAAAAATTCTAATATTTAAAATGTACATACAATATGTTTAAATAAATACTTTCATAACATTTAGCATTATCAGTTATCATTCATTTACAAACAAAGAAAAAGCTTCTTGAATTTTTAAGAAATTTTAATGAATTTGTGTGCAATTGACCGGAAGGCTCCAAACTGTGGTTCTTCCTACTGCAGCTTTATTTTAAACAATAACTTTATTTCCTTAGTTATTATGCTCACTGCAATCTTCAACTAAAATACAATCCTTGCTGTCCAGAATGTGACTGCAATGCCCAGCAGTGCTAGGAGGCCTCCATTGAGCCAATGAACAGCATTGCTGCACAACTTGATAGCCTGGATTCAACCCTGACTGTGTGAAGTCAGCAGATTCTCTTTGTAACCACGTGGGTTTCTCACAGGGCCCCAGTGACCTACAAGGCCGTACCTCTGACATGAACTCTCAGTCTGAACTGACAGCCTACAGGAACAAGCTTTGGACACGGGTCTCCACCTAGGCCCCTGTGATCTACAGGATCAAGCTTCCATCGAATACTTCCACCCTGGCCCCGATGGCCAACTGGGTTCTCCCATCCTTTCTTCCCATCCCTCCCCTCCCTCTCTTGGGCCTTTCCTACCTACACCTCTCAATCCACCCCATCCTCCTCCCCTCCCTGACATCCTCCATCCCAATGACCCTTCCCCCAACCCCTGCTTGGTCTTCATCATTCCCTCCTACCTTCCCTTCTCAGAGACTGAATGCTCTGTCCTCAGTAGAGACCTCACCTTCATCCCCCTTCGCCCACACGAGTTCCGCGCAGACCATGATGCTGAACTCTTCTTCCATGCCTTATACCACATGCCCCCCCTCCCCCCCATTACAAACCCCTTCTCCTGCTTTAAACTTTCTTCTTCCTCTTGGACACTTCATTCTGGTCTTTTGCCTGTTCTGGGCATTTATATTTCAAACTGCCTCTGAGACATCAGCCCTAGAAATTTCACTACTCCCCTCACTCATTCCAATCTCACCCCCTCGGAACACCTGGCCTTCCACTCTCTCTGCACAAATCCCAACCTCATATTCAAATACATACACAATGGTAGTGCTGTTGTGATCTGGTGCATTACCTAAATCTGTCCAAAGCCAGACAACAATTCTCAGATGCCTTCTCTTACCTCTAGGAGGCCCCCACCAAAACTCATCAAACCACTCTATCGACACCATCTTTTAACTCATCACTTCCAATCACTTCCTTGGCACAGGCTCCAACCTTAGAGTTTCCCAAACCTGCATTGCCCGTTTCTACCTCCTACCAAATTCACAAACCCAATTTCCCCAGAAGACCATCGTTTCTGTGTGATCTTGCCCCATCGAATTGGTATCTGCTTACCTCGATTCTGTTTTGTCATCCCTGGTCTAGTTCCTCCCCACATACATAGGGGACACTTTACATGCCCTCCATCACTTCAATAACTTCCATTCTCAATCACATCATGTTTTCCATGGATATCCAATCACTATACACCTCCATCCCCCATAATGAAGGCCTCAAAGTCCTTTGTTTCTTTCTAGACAATAGATCCGACCAGTCCCCCTCCACTACCATCTTCTTCCTGCCTTGGCAGAACTTGTTCTCACCCTCAATAACTTCTCCTTTGATTCATCCCACTTTCTCTATGTCAAAGGGTTAGCCATAGGAACCCACATGGGCCCCAGCTATGCCTTCCTTCTGTTGGCTACATGGAGCAACCATGCTACAAGTCTACACAGGCAAGCCCTCTCATCTCTTCCTCCACCACATCAATGACTACTTTTATGCTGCCTCGTACACTCATAAGGAGCTCGTTGACTTCATCTACTCTGCTGTCAACTTCCATCCCAACCTCACATTTACTTGGTCCATCTCTGGCAACACTATCCCCTTCCCCAATCTCTCTGTCTCCACCTTGGGAGACAAACTCTTAACAGGCATTTTCTACAAACTCACCAATTCCCACAGCTACCTCGACGACATCTCTTTACGCCCTGTCCCCTGTAAAGATTCCATTCCCTCCTCTCAATTCCTCCATCTTCATTGCAACTGCTCCCTGGACGTATTCCATGCCAGATCATCAGAGATGTCCTCCTTCTTCAAACTATGTTGCTTTTCCTCTACTACCATCAAGTCAGCTCTCACCTCCATTACCTGCAAATCTGCCATGGGCCTCTCCACCTCTCCATGCTCAACAAGGGCAGGATTCCTTTTGTCCTCACCTAACACCCCACCAACCTCCATGACCTCCTTCTCTGCCATTTCTGCCACCTACTACAGGATCCCACAACTAAACACATATTCCCCTCTCTGCCTTCCACAGGGACTGCTCCCTCCAAGACTCCCTTGTCCATTCCTCCCTCCACACCAATCGTCCCCATGGCAATACCTCTGTGACCGTAGGAGATGCTCTACTTGCACTCATACCTCCTCCCTCACCACCATTTGGAGCCCCAAACAATCCTCCCAAGTGAAACAACATTTCATTTGTGAATCTGCAGAGGTCATTTACTGCAACTGGTGCTCCTGTTGTGGTCTCCTCTACATTGGAGAGACTGGGCGCAGACTGGGAGATCACTTTGTTGAGCCCCTTGGCTCTGTCCACCTCAATAGTGTGGCCACCCATTTCAATTCCCCATCCCATTCCCTTGCTGGCCTGTTTCTCCAGGGTCTTATGCACTGCTAGACTGAGACCACTAAAAATTGGAAGAACAACACCTCACCTTCCTCCTGGGCACCTCCAACCAGATGGCATTAACATCAACTTCTCTGGTTTCTGTTAAACCACCTTCTTCTTCACCCAGTTGCCTTTCTCACAGTTCTGCCTCCCTTTTCCCTCATAGAGCCAAAATCAATTTCTTACCTCTTCTCTTAACTCCTTTTGTTGGTCTGGACTCCTCCCCCTACCAATCTTCAGTCTTTTTAATTCTTACACCTTCCTCTTCTTTGTTTATTCCTTGAAGAAGGGCTCAGGCCTGAAAAGATGATAATATATTCTTTACTTCCTATGAATGTTACGAGACTGGCTGAGTTCTTCTAGCATTTTGTGTGTGTTTTTCTCCCAGGGATGTTCCAATCTCTTCAAATATCTCAAATGCTTGGTTGGATAACTGGCTGCTGATATGGGTAGCTGGACGAGAGTCAGAGTAGAAGTGATGACCATATGGGAAAGAACAGGGATATAAATGGGGTAATAGAGTGAAGGGAATGCTCTGAGAGCTAGCAGAAATTCAATGGATGGAATCATCTTCTTTTGTATCTTGAACCAGCTTCGCTCCCTGTGTAATGTTTTCCTTTGTGCCAATGTTAAGGAAGAATTGGAACAGCCAATCAACAATGACTGCGTCCCTGAGCATGAATCCCATTTGTAATAGTGGGGGCGGGACCTGTGCAATGACTTTAAAGCATGACATTTGCAGTTCGGCACAATTTCTAGCCATTAGTGTCTACAGCTGCTGCCTTACTTGCATTACCATACAGGCAGAGGCCATTCAGCCCATTTGATTTATTGCAGCTCAAAAGCAGCAAACAAGAGATTCAGGATGGTGGCTGAAGGTTCGTTGAATGAACCGAGTTTATGAATGATGTCATATGTGATGGCAATAAAAAGGTGAGGAGATGAATGAATGGCATCAGGCTCTGAAGGTGTCAGGCGCTGAAGGCTTCCCGATCATATATGGTTCTGGAGCTCAGGTTGCCGATGGTTGTTTTGGAATCTGTGTGGTTGCAAGAGCTGGAGATGAATCCACAAACACACAATGTCACCAAAAGGTCTCTCTTTTGTGACTCTTTCTCCTATTGTTATGAAAATTACCTTAAAAATTTCCTATCACTCTACCATCTTTTAGATATAATCTATTTTTGTGATTTCCTGTCATATTTTAAGTCAACAAGTATATTGCCCACAAAGGAAGCTGCTTTGCCATTGAAAATTCATTTTCTGATTTCTCACTTGGACCTCTTCCCTGTTGATCTTGGTGCAGTCAGTGATAAGCATGATGAAATGTTTCACCAGGACATTGCAACCATGGAAAAGTGGTATCAGGTTAGTTGGGAATCCATCAATGCTGGCCAATTATTGTTAGACACTGAGCCATCAGATGCTGAGTACAAATAAAATCAACGACAAAACATTTTTTGGTCAGTTGAACTAACACTATGTGTCAGCATCATTATGTGATTAAACATCTGATAAATTCAATAAAAAGTTAATTTAATATTTCTCCAACTTCCTATGTGATACAGCAAATATGAAATTAACTTTGAGTTCAGTTTGAAGTTGTTTATCATAATTCTCAATGTCTTTTCAGGAAGAAAACCTTCTGAAAAAAATTGTGGTCCAGTGTTATTGGTAGTACAAAAAGAAACTGTAGTTAATGTACACATATAAACAAAAAAAGAAATGTATACAAACTGTTTAATACAGAGAGAGAGAAAAAAATCAATAAAGTGCAAAGTAAGGGTCCTCAAGTGAATCCCTGATTGAGTTTGTTGTTGAGGAGTTTGTGGTTGAAGGGTCTGATGGTAGAGGGGTAACAGCTGTTCCTGAATCTGCCGGTGTGAATCTTGTGACACCTATACCTCTTTCCTGATGGTAGCAATGAAAACAGAGCTTGTGCTGGGAGATGTGGATCCTTAATGATTGCTGCTGCTCAACTCTGATGTAGGATCAAACTTGCATCGCTGGAGTTGAAGGGCAGCAGGATCAACTGCAGCATCAGCTATAGTCTTCTTGAGTGTTCAACTGATTGTCAACTTTTTCACATTTCTAATTGGTTGATTGATTGGGGTCTTGCACACCTGGAGGTGTCAATGGGAGACACTTCATGCTTCTTCATTCAGTGGCCTTGATTTGTCTCAAAGGACCTCTCTCTTGGCATGTATCTCACCCATGAGGACTTTTATGCCTCATGAACTATATCAAGGAGCTCTCTTCCTTTTCCCAACAGCTTCTGTTTCCTCTGCAGGGCTCATGCTCAATATTGGTGGAGAATTTATCTGGAAGGGCTGATTCCCCACATCCCTTTCCCTTTTCAAACTGGTATGTAGCAAATTACCAAAAGCTGAGTTTAATTGAGTCCAGTCCTGTGGGAAACAGAATTGATTGAAGTATGATTCTACATCATGACCACAGTTCTGATTCAAAAACATATTCAGTTATTCCAAAGGTAATTCAAGGCAATTATTTGAAATAATGGAACAAAATTTTCAAAATTAAGTCAGAGTTTGCCAGTAAAGCTAAGTAGATCTAGTATGATAACTGCATTGATATAACAAAATGATTTGAATAAAAGCTAGGCCTGCTGTAGACCTATTTTACAGAACTTGCTTCTATAAAAGTATTATCTTTTATTCCCTGCTTTTAGCTGTTATCATACAGCAATTTAAAACGGTAAGAGATGGAAAGGTTGCAGAGGGTAAATGAGAGCTGCAAATGAATGTCTCACAATGACTGTGCAACTTGGCAATTTTGAGCTTTTATAAGTCCTGTTCTGCATGGTTATAAACTATTATAGCTTTACAACATATTCTTGCTTTTTAATTGGCTGAGCTATTTTCTAGTTCCATAATGTAATCCAAAAATAGGAAAATTATGTTACTGGTCTTTCAGAGGAAGTGAAATTTTACAAATTGAATAACTAGCATTTGCAATAGTACTAATTTGTCATACACACTCACATGTGAATCTCTCTCTCTCTCTCTCTCTCTCTCTCTCTCTCTCTCTCACACATACACACACACCCATGTACACACATGCACATGCATGCAAAGACATCCATAGATACTTTCTGCCATGTTTATACACTATATGTTATAAAGAAAAGATACTTGACAGGATTAAATTTTCACAAGCATGAGCTCACACTCTTTCAGATTTCTCTCTCTGTTGCTCTCTCTCTCTCTCTCTCTTATTGAATTAAGTATAATTAAGTTACTGAATGTCAGATCAAGGCTTATCACAAAATATTATAATGCTATCTTGCTCACCATTTCAACTTCACAAGTCTTTCATATAATTAGGAATATATTTGCATAAGTATTTTAATATCCATTTTTTTAAGAATTCAACTTTTGGCCCTATATATAGAATTCACTTTATAATGGAAAACACTTTCCTGAACTAGGAAAGGAGAATGTTTATAAATACAGTAAAAACACAAAAATGCTGGAGGAATGACCAATGTTTCAGGCCTAATCCTATCCTGAAGAAGGCCCAAGAGGTCAGTTATATATCTTTACCTCCTTATGGACACTGCGAGACTTGTTGAGTTCCTCCAGCATTTTTGTATTTTTACTACAATCATAGCATCTGCAGAATTTTGTGTTTCATGTCATTAATAAACACAGGATATGTAGTTAAGTGACAAACAATTACATTATAGATAAGTGAAGTAGTGGACCTTGGAAGAAGAAATAAGGAAGGCCCATACTGATAAATAGAATAGCAGAGGGATAAAACAATTATGTTTTTTTACACAAAAATCCCGTGATTTTGTCATAAAGATGACCTGGAATTGAGTGGCTTTGGTCGTTTACACTGAAGTGAGAAAAGCCGGCATAATGCTTGGTCAATGTTTCTTTTTACACAGCAAGCCGGAATTCTGGGAGCAAAAGAAGCAGGACATGTAACACAGCAGTGTCGGAATCTAGTGCCATGTATAACATACTGTATTTGACAGCATGTTAGACCCACTTTTTTTCTATAAGAAAGGCTCAAAAATATTTTCCCAGTCTTACGTGTGAAGTTAAAATTAGGGCTGTCAGGGAGGGGGGAAAGCTGGGAGGTTGGATCATTGTGGGGGCTGTGGTGGGCTGTCGGGAGACTCTCCCAGTGGCCCTCTGTCAGTCCCCACACTGGTCATTGTTGTGGTGAAAAAGTGTTAGGTTTGAGAGAGAGGAGTTTGTTCACAAGAGTTTGCAATCAAATGTTATTTTCATTAACACACAATTAATAGAAGAGCGTGAGAAAATCATAGCAAGAATAAAGCACATAAGCAAACAATTTATAAAAGAGTGAGGGAAAATCTGCTGCAAGTATTGATCTATAGCTGTGTATTCAAACTTTTCCACTCATATACCACCTTAAGTAATCCCTTACTAATCACCGCTATCTATCGTTGGGGCCTAGTGGCAGGCTTTCATGGGGGTGGGGGTGGGGTGGAATGGGTGGTGAGCTTCAGACTGTTCTAACTGAGGGCAAACCTATAGACCAGCTTGTTCACAGCACAAGGTAACTAGAAACAACCTGGGGAGAGCTGAGAGTGAGGCAGTGGGATCAGTGTGGGCACTGGTCTTTTATCACAATGCTGCTCCCTAGCGCTAATCTCCTCTCCCATAATATCTGAACATCTGTCAGTGATTGTCTTGAATACATTCAGTAACTGAGCATTCACACCCTCCTTCTGTAGACTTCTAAACTTTACTTTTTGATACATACGTTTCATCTTATTCATGAATGATCAAGCCCTATTTTGAAAGACCAACAGCCACCCCATATTTATCCTGTCAAAACTATGAATTAAATCATCTCTCATTCTCCTCCCAGCAACACATCAGTGCTTCACCCACCTAACGAAATGGTGACTCTAGTAGAGGATGCATCACTATTTCACCACCAGCTCATTTCCTCTCCATCTACAGTTTATTTTATGCATTTAGGAGAACATGCATAGATATCTGAGATGGGCTAAACCCCAAGTGCCTGCCGGTTAGGTATTCCTGAGTGAACTACTTGCTGTCAGCCAGATTGTCTCTGCCTTTGACCTTTGCTGTATAATTGCAGCTCAATCTAGCAGACCTAGTGTCAAATCAGTGTCTACTGGGAATGATACCTTGCCGAATTGGTGCTGAACCCAGCCACACTTTGTGATTGTACTCACTCCTCTCCATGAGCGACTCACAGCAAAAGAGAGCAGGCAGCAGGCCGTTGGGAGAGAGTGGAATAGCAGTATTATTAAAAAGATTTTTTCCTGTTGTCCTACTTGCATGTTTTGTCCAAGTTTAAATGCTTACCCGTAAGTACACTAAAAAAAATATGGTACACGTATGGTCCCAGAATGCCATATCGCCCCTTTTACACTGATGGCATTCCAGTGCTGTAACTACCTCTAATGCCCGAAAAAATCCAGGGCTGGAATGACACCCCTCTCTCCCCCCACTGATTCTGTGACAGTACTTTTTACACAGCAGGCACAGTATAAACAAGCTGCAAATATCGTGGACAAAGTGGCTGTGTAAAAAGCCTAAATGTTACAAATCAGTAAATGAAGTTATTCTTTAATAAAACATTGAAAAAGCAAGCAAACTTCTGGAGATCCTTTCTTAAAGTCAACATACTGAACAGGAGAGAAAATAGTTTAAATTTGTGCTGAACTTCACCTCAAATAGTGAGTATCCATTTAAAGATATGTAAAGAGACGTATAGGAGGGTACCAAAATTAAGAGCTCGTAGGGACTCTTTTCTAGAGAAATCTCCTGGAAGCCTAATGGTGTTCTTAAGCTTATAAAATGGCTTCTTTGTGGGGAATTTGGAGGAGATTCAAGAACTATGGACTGTCTACCTTTCTATTTAAATGGGAAAGATAGATGAAAATGTTTGGAGAAATTGATGTCAGGATAATATGACTAAGGTTATAAATGTAAGATATAGATTAGTACAATATAATTTTTACATCAATTGTATTTAACCCCTAACAAATTAACTAAATTTGAATTAATTTATTCAGATTTGTGTTTTAGATGTGGACAAGAGATGGGTAAATTTTTTTCATTCGACTTGGTAAGAATTTTTGGATACAAGTTAAATTGTTCTTGGAGCAAGTATTAAAAGTGAGTTTACCATTTGATCCAATGTTGTTTTTATTAGGGGATATTAAATTAATTGCTTTTGGATTGAGATTGACTATGTACCAAATTGAATTTTTACACTTGGCTTTGGCAGTTTCTAAAAAGTGTTTGGCTATCTCTTGGAAATCTGATTTCGTTTTAGGAATGCAAAGATGGCATAGTGAAATGAAATCTTGTATTCCTTTAGAAAAGATAACATATAATTTGAGGGATAAATATCATATGGAGCCCATATTTAAAAACTCTTGATATGAAGATTTAATCTCTCGGCCGCTCCGGTGGATGTTTCCATCTCCGGAGCTAAAAAGTTGATTTTAGTGAAGTTCTCCTTTCTTCTTTCTTTGAAGGCGGAAGGGGGAGGAGGGTGGGTATTAGTGGGGGGATGAGGGAGGTTGGGGGGGTTTATTCGATTATATAATATTTGTATCAATATATTATATGATTTAAATTATAAATAAAATATTTTAAAAATGAACTATGGGCTATAAATTAAAATGATCACTAATAACACCAACAGGAAATTGACAAGGATCTTTACTACTCTCAGTGGCCAGAATATGTAACTGGCTCCCACATGCTGCCAGAGAGGGAAATAGAAGAATTTGAGGAAGAAAGTAGCAACTATGCTGATTGAGTTACATGTAGGAAGCATTTGGTAAGGTACAATGGGAAATATTGTTATATAAAATAAAGGATCACAGGGTTGGGAATAGTACATTAGCATAGATATAAGATTGGGTTAAGGATAGAAAACTATTTATTGGAATTAGCAGGTATTTTGAGATTGACAGACTGGTTTCAGTCCCCAACTTATTAATGATTTAAACAAAGTATAATGCCTGCAAGAGCTTTGCATTTCCAGCTATTGGTGATAGGACCTGCGCAAGAATCCTTCCATCTGATTGAAAAATCGGACACACACAACTACTTGTTCTATTGACACACGTCTCAGGTTTCTAGTTGCAAATACTGCACTGTTTTGCATTTCTAATCACTGTAGGTTACAGGGCATGGGAAGCTTGTAGCCAATGTAAGCACATCAGTGCCTCTACTTCCTCAGGAGTTTATGGAGGTTTGGTATGGCACCAGAAACCCTGGCAAATTTCTACAGAGGTGTGGTGGAAAGTGTGCTGTCTGGCTACATCATGGTCTGGTATGGGGACACCAATACCCCTGAGAGTAAATCCCTCCAAAAGGTAGTGGACACAGCCCAGGATATCATAGGAAAACTTCTTCACACTATCAAGAACATCTACAGGGAGCACAGCCACTGGAGAACAGCAACAATCAACAGCAATCCATACCACCCAGCACACACTCTGTTCTCGCTGCTACCATCAGGAAAGAGGTATAGATGCCACAAGACTCGCACCACCAGGTTCAGGAACAGCAGCTACCCCTCCACCATCAGACTCCTCAACAGCCAACTCAATCAGGGACTCATTTAATGACTCCTGCTTGTGCACTTTATTTTTTTAAATTCTCTCTGTATTGTACAGAGAGTTTGTTTATATCCATTATTTGTTTACGTTCTTTATTTGTTCAAATATACACTATGTATAGTTTTTTTTTGCAGTAACAATAAGTTGTAATTCTGCCTCGCCAACAGGAAAACAGAATCTCAGGGTTGTATGTGATGTCACATATAAATCTGAAATCTGAAGATTAAGACCAATGAACATTGCTCATTCTTCCTAAGATCAAAAACAGGACAAACATTTTGCTGGAAAAAAATGTGTAAACTGAGAAGTATTGAGTGATGAATTTAATCCTATAAATTTCATAGAATTATAAAAATGCACATTAATAATCAGAAGCTACTGAGAAATCCACCTGTTTGTGCCAGACCTTGGAAAATAGAAAGTTCTGCAAAACCTTGGTAGAGTAATACAGTTTTGATCTTCTACTACAGGAATTACATATCTCTGAAAAAGCTTTTGTTGGGTGATTTTATTTATGACGACATACATACATTTCTTGTTGAACATGAATTTAATATGTCAGAATAAACTGACAGGGAAATCTTGGATAGTTGCCTTTTATTCAGACTTGTCATCCCTTCATCCAGGCACAAAAGTCTTCAAATGATCTTTGATTACCTCTTTATTAAATTCATCAGTGAATTAAGATATATTTAATAACCTCCATAGCTTTTTTTTCTTGATTGGAGCATTTGATTAGGAATTTGTACCTCTGATTTTGTCTTCAGGAGCTTTATCTTCCATTGTAATAGTAATCTTTTGCTCACTTTAAAGGACTAGCCAGCCCATAAAGACTAATTAGAATGTCTGTCCAACTTATAATTATGTGCTGCATGTGACTAAATTTCATGCCACATTTCATTCATTCACTGTGCTAACTGCAACCCAGGAGATTTACCCTACAAATACAGAACAGGGAATGTGAAAGCTGCAAGAGGTTAGATGAAGCAAAACACTCTAGTGACTTCATTTCGGACAACCGAGATACAAAAGAAAACAGAATAAGGTAAATTACAGCGACATGAGTATATTATTGAGATTACTACCCCACAGCTCAAATGTAAATAGAATGCTCTTAGTGAAACTAATTTTCAATATAAAGTTCTCTACTCAAGACTAGTCAGCAGGTCCATAGAGAACCATTTGCTTGTTGTAGGCCAAAGGTTCTGCAGACTTGCCTTCTAAACCACAACAGCAAGTCAGTATTGGGGCAGAGGTCACCTGCACAGCTATCTGCCCTCCTGCAGTAGGTAGTTACTTCATAGCAGCTCAAAATTTATGGCACAAACTATTTCCCTGATCTATGGCTTTCTAACTGCCAAAAAGTGAAGAAAGAATATTGAGATCCTCCTCAGCTCTTGTCTATTGGTCCATAAATGGCCATGACAACACTAAGGATTTTCAATTCACCATTTGTTCGTTAGGCATTGCCTGAACACTGAAATCATGGTCATTTGGGAAGCAGATGGAATTTCCATGCCTTCTACAATGTCAAATGGGCATGGGTTCATTGTGTTTCACAATCCAGTCCATGTTTTCCTGCACCTTCAAAACTAGCCCCATAAATCTGAAAATGCTGAATTCTACAACATTCACAATGGAGAATTCAGACTAGAAGACAAACTCATTATCACTTATGAATGATTAATGTTACCAAATATTCCTCAGCAGCTAGGATTCTTATTGTCATACATTTCATATCAAGTTAATGAATACTTCTGAACAATTACATGCAGCACCTTCCATGGCAACCATAATGATTAGACCTTGGATGGAGCAGATGTAAGTGGATATAATTAGGAAATTAATGCTCTTTTTTGGTGCAATGAAGGCCACTAATACATATCTATTAATTTGTGGAAGGTTTTCAGAAACACAGGCATTGAAATTGTTCTTTAGATTTTTTAATTTTTGTAATGTAATGTATTAATTAAATTATTACATAATTATTACATAATTCATCCAGTAAACACTGCTTTGCCCTAATTTAAAGTGGTGACAAGAACAATTAAGAGACCAGTACCATTTTTTTTGTATTATCTAAATTATAAAGTTAACAGCTTGAATTGAGAAAAGGAAAACTACCAACAGGAGATAATCATAATCTACAAATAATATGTCCTTTTTGTATTTATTTTTAGCACAGGAAAAACTGCAGACATTGCAGAAAGGATTGAAACAACATATATCATAAAAAAAACAATGACTGCAAAATAAAATGCTTAAATTGTCCAGTTTGCCAGGAAGGTCATTCAATGAAAAGACAGCCCCAGACCGAGCATCTGGTCATTTTGGCACGTAGAAAGTACAGTTTGCAGCTTGTGAATAAAATGGAATGGAAGAAAGGCATCCAATTCAATGTTACGAATACAATAAGTAAATATAAACATGTTGGAACAAAGAGGTGGTGATTTGGCACCTCAAGTTGATAATGAGCAGTCCAACTCGATTTGATCTTCCAGCACCTGATACAGAGTCCTGCAGGTCAGGCCGTCAAGAATAGATTGAACCAGATACAGGGAACACTGCCATCAGAGAGGAACAGCAATCATCAAGGATCCACGCCACCCAAGACATGCTCTATTCTCAATGCTGCCATCAGGAAAGAGGTCTAGGTGCCACAAGACTCTCACCACCAGGTTCAGGAACCGCTGCTACCCCTCCACCGTCAGACTCCTCAACAACAAACTCAATTAGGGACTCATTTAAGGATCTTTACTTTTGGATTTCTTTTCTCTTTATTGCACTTTGTTTACAATTTTTTATTTGTTTACAAATGCACAGCCAACAAGTGGTAATTCTCCCTCACCCGCTGACAATAAATCTGAAATCTGACATGTTGCAAATACAGCAAAGATTTCTCCTGTACCATCCTTTCAGGCAGGAGGTTCCAGACCCTCACACTGTGGGTGAAAGCACTTTTCCTTGTCTCTCCTCTAATTTTTCTAACAACAACTTTAACTTCTTGCCCTCAGTAAGAAAGCTGTTACCAAAGTTTAATCCTTGTCCCTTGACTTTCTTTCAGTATATACAATGGGTTAAGTCTTAAATGGCTCCACAGCAGATGCAATCTCACTGGCTCTCCACTCAACACTGGATCACCTAGACAACAGAAACACATACATCATGCTACCATTGACTGCAGCTCAGTTTTCAATGCCATCATACCCTCAGTACTGGTCAGCAAGCTTCAAACCTGCACCTCCCACTGCAATGACTTCCTCATTGGAATACTGCAGTCAGTACAAATAGGAAACAATGTCTCCTCCTTACTGACAATCAACATAGGTGCACCTCAAGAATGTTTGCATGGCCCACTGCTCCACTCACTCTATACCCATGACTGTGTGGCTCGCACAATTCAAATTCCATTTGTAAATTTTGCACCCACAGTTGTCGGCAGAGTCACAGGCGGCAATGCGGAAATGTATAGGAGTGAGATAGATCAGCTGGTTGAATGGTGTCACAGCAACAACCTTGCACTCAGCATTAGCAAAACTTGGGAATAGATTGTGGACTTCAAGAGGAGAAAATCAGAACACAAAGCAGTCCTCATCAAAGGGTTAGCAGTGGAATGGGTTAAGAATTCAAATTCCTGGGTGTCAATATCTCTGAAGATCTATCCTGAGGCCCCCAAGTTGATGCAGTAGTAAGGAAGGCTTGCCAGCGGCTAGGAGTTTGAGAAGATCTGGTTTGTCATGAAAAACTCTTGTAGATTTCTACAGGGGTACTGTGAAGAGCATTCTGACTGGTTGCATCACTGTTTTATATCACTGTGCCAATGCACAGGACAGGAAAAGACGACAGAGAATTGTAATTTCAGCCAGTGCCATCATGGACACCAGCCATCACTCCATTAAGGACATCAAGAGGCGATCAAAAAAGTAGCCTCTATCCTCATCACCTAAGCCACGACTTCTGCTCATCAGGAAGGAGGTACAAGAGCCTAAAGATGAACATCTAATGGTTCAAAATCAGCTTCTTCCTCTCTGCAGTCAGCTTTCTGAATGGATAATGAACCATAGACACTATCTCATTTTCTCTTTCACTTATTTTTTAAGAATGTAATTTATAGCAATTCTCACAAGATCGCAAGATAAAGGAGCAGAAGTAGGCCATTTGGTCCATTGAGCCTGCTCTGCAAATCCACCCTGAGCTAAACTATTTTCATTTCTAGTTCCAAATTCCTGCCTTTTCTCCACATCCCTTGATACCTTGATTAATTAAATAACTGTCAATCTCCCCTTTAAACTCCCCCAATGATTGGACCTCCACAGCTGAATGCGGCAACAAATTCCACAAATCCACGACCTTCTGGCTAAAGAAATTTCTCCTTATCTCAGTTTTAAATGGGTACCTTCTAATTCTAAGACCGTGCCCTCTTGACCTGGATTCACCTACCAAGGGAAGCATCTTATTCGCTTCTACTCTTTCCGATCCTTTCAGTATTCAATACGAGGTCTCCTTTCATTTTTCTATACTCCATTGAATACAGTTCAAGGCCCTCTAAACGTTCCTCATATGTTAGCCCCTGTATTGCAGGAATCATCCTGGTAAATCTTCTCTGCGCTCTCTCCAACATCATAACATCCCTTTTTAAGCTAAGACACCCAAAACTACACACAGTACTCCAAATGAGGACTCACCAGTGACCCATAGAGCCTCATCAACACCACTTTATAAACCTGTAATACTGTTGCAAAATAATTAATTTTATGACATTTTCATGACAATAAATTCTGATTCTGATCATTCTAAAAAGTCCAAAATATTTCATTTATTTTCATTTAATTTGATTGATCTTAATTAATCATCAGTCTTCTCTACTCAAGAAAGGCAACACCAACTTATTCAAACTGTCAGATATTGCACATCTAGATCCTTCTCAGTTTCCTTGAAAAAAAATCACTCTCTTACTGCCTCACAAGCAATTAAAGTGGACAAGGACCATCAAGCAGTAAATAATTCCTAAAAGTCTCCTCAGTGGGAACATACACGCAATAAAAGAATTTCATGACATCCCAAACAACCCTTCGTTTGCATCAAACATCAGCTGCCTACCTGCAGGAGAGCCTGCAGATATCCAAGAGGACTCACCGGCCACTTTTGAACCCACTGAACTAGAATGGAAGCAGGCTTTTCTCAACTTCAAGGGACTAGAGCGTAAAGAGCTCCAAAAGATAGTTGATGCAACCCAGGACATCACAGGAAAAACACTTCCCACCATCAAGAACATCTGCTGTCAGAGAGCACCAGCGATCATCAAGGATCCATACAACCAGCACATACTCTGTTCTCACTGCTATCATCAGGAAAGAGATGTGGGTGCCACAAGACTCACACCACCAGGTTCAGGAACAGCTGCTGCCCTCCACCATCAGACTCCTCAACAGCCAACTCAATGAGGGACTCGTTTAAAGACTCTTTTGTATTTTATTGATTTCTTCATTCTTTCTATATTGCACAGTTTGTTTACATTTGTTAACTGCTTACAATTCTTTATCTGTTCACTCGTGTATGTTGTGTACATTTTTTTTGCAGTCCCAATAAATCTGCCTCACCTGCAGGAAGAAGAATCTCGGGTTGTATGTGATGCCAAATACATACTCTGACAATAAATCTGAAATCTGAAATCTGCTTTGGAAGAAGATACTAGTATAAAGAGAGAGCACTCTGGCCATAGTGAAAAGGTCAATTCAAGTCGTTATCATCTGATTGCACAAGTACACAATTGTTCAGGATTTCTCCCCAAAGCCCTGGGTGATCAATTAAATGCAAAACCTGTTAAGAGGCATTTAAGTCTGGAAATCCAGATCAATACGGAAGGAGCAGGTATAACCTACATAAATCCATCTCCCAGGCAAAATGGAGATTCCAGATGAAAATGGAAACAATGAAGAATATCTTAGAGCTATGGAAAAGCCTAAAGGAAGCAACTGCTACAAAACAAAATCTGGTGCAATAGCAGTCAGCAAAGCTCCACTCCCAGAGGAACTCAATGCCTTTTATGCCCGATTTGATCACTGTAACAGGAAGGCGCAACAGGAACTTCATTTTCTGAGAAGACTGAAGCGAGCAAGGCTATGAGGCACCATCATTCCATACCCCCATGTCTCCTGATGATCTGTCACCAAAACTAAGGAGCTGATTGTTGACTTCAGGAGGGCAAAGCCAGTGGTATACAATCCAGTGCATTGGGGGAATCAGAGATGGAAAGGGTGAGCACATTTAAATTCTTGGGAGTCAGCATCTAGGAGGATCATTCCTGTGCCCAACACACCAATGGCATCATAAAGAAAGCATGTCAGTGTCTCTACTTCCTCAGGAGTTTGCAGAGGTTTGGTGTTACATCAGAAAACATGGCAAACTTCTGCAGATACAGTATGTGGTGGAAAGTGTGCTGACTGGCTGCATCATGATCTGATATGGGAACACCAATACCCCTGAGCATAAAGCCCTCCAAAAGGTAGTGGACACAGCCCAGAACATCACAAGGAAAATGCACCCCACCATCAAGAACATCTACACTGAACACTGCTGTCAGAGTGCAGCAATAATCATCAAAGATTCACACCACCCAGCACACATTCTCTTCTCGTTATTATCATCAGGAAAAGAGGTATAGGTGCCACAAAACTCGTACCACCAGGTTCAGGAACCGGTACTATCCCTCCTCCATCAGACTCCTCGACAACAAACTCAATCAGGGGCTCATTTAGGTACTCTTACTTTTGCACTTTATTGATTTTTTTTCTTTTATTCTCTCTGCATTGCACGGTCAGTTTTATTTTACATTTCATTATCTGTTTACATTTTATTTGTTTACATGTGTACGTGGTGTACAGTTTTGTTTTTGCACTACCAATAAGTGGTAATTCTGCTTCACCCACAGGAAAAGAATCTCAGGGTTGTATGTGATGTCATGTATGTACTCTGACAATAAATCTGAAATCTGAATCTAAAATCTGAAATCTGTCATCTGAAGTACAACCTGACAAAACAACATTCTCCAGTCCTTAGTACAAAACATGCAGACACACAACCAGACATAGCAGACATAAAGATATGCAGATCAAGTATATAAATAAATGTCATTTAATAAATATGAGAGCCTCAGATTGTTAATGTGAGCAGTTCCTTTGGTCGTTTAGCAATCTCACTGTCTGTGGGAATAAGCTGTTTTTCAGCCTGGTGGTGTTGGCTCTGTTACTCCTGTATCTCTATCCAATGGGAGTAGATGAAATATACTGTGTGCAGGATGTAAGGTGTCCTCAACAATCTTGTGCCCACTTTTCACATAATGATCCCAGTAGATCACATCCATGGTCCTACGGATTGACCTCTATCCATTTTTCTGCAGCCAGCCAGGTCACTCTCAATAGAGCTCCTGAGGAAGGTTGACATGATGGTGGCCAGTAGCCATGACGCTTCAGTCTTCTCAGATAGTACAGTTGCTGTGGTGCCTTCCTGAGAAGTGAGGAGATGTTGTGTGTCCATTATAGGTCACTGGTTAGGTGAACTCCAAGAGACTTGGTGCTCTCTACTCTCTCTACTTCAGAGATGTTGATGTGTAGTGAAGGGAGGTCATTCCTAGTCCTCCTAAAGTTCACGATCATCTCCTTTGCCTTGGTCCACATTGAGATTTATGCTGTTACTCTCTCACCATTTCATGAGATATCCCACCTCTTCTCTGAAGTGCAATATCGTTATTGCTGATGAGTCCAACTATTGTACCGGCGTATAGGTTAATTGGGCAGCACAGACTCGTGGGCTGAAATGACCTGTTCCTGTGCTATATGTCATCTGCCATTTGGAGGTGGATCTGGCGACGCAGTCGTTGGTCAGGAGCATGAACAAGAGTGGGCTGAGCACATGGTCCTATGATGCTCTAATGCTCCGTGTGATTGTGCTCAGTGTTCAACTACCAACCCAGACAGTATATGTTCTTTCCATTAGGAAGCCAAGAATCCCATTGCAGAGAGGGATGCTGAACCCCAGCGAGGAAAGCTTCTTCACCAGCCTCTGGGGAATGATCGTATTAAAGGTAAAGCTGAAGTCGATGCACAACAACCTGGCGTATGAGGTGTCATTCTCCCGGTAAGTCAGGACAGGATGTAGGGACAAGGCTATAGCATTGTTAGTGGAATGATTTCTTCTATTGGTGAATTGAAATGGGTCCAGTGCCTCTGAGAGGAGTGCTTTGATGCATTCCATCAGCAGACACTCAAAGCATTTCATAATAGTGGAGGTCAGTTCCACAGGGCCAGTCATTGAAGCCTGTTATTATTGCCCTCTTTGGTACCAGGATGATGGTGGCTGCTTTCAAGCCTGTGGAGATGAAGGACTGCTGCAGAAAGGTGTTGAAGATGTCCATGAAGACCTCCATCAATTGGTCTGCACAGCCCTTCAGTACCTGACCAGGAATGGTGTCCTGTCCTGCTACCTTGTATGGGTTCATCCTGGATAAGGTTCTCCTCACCTCGGCTGTGGCTCTGCAGGGACCCTGTTCATCAGGGGGACATATAGCTTTTTTTAGACATACAATATGGTAACGGGCACTTTCGTCCCAAGAGCCCGGTCCAGCTAATTACATTCTATCATCCCTGTACATTTTGAAGGGTGGGAGGAAACCAATTCCCCCAGGGAAAGCCCATGCAGACACAGGGGGAATATACAGACAGCATGGGATTTGTACCCCGGTCCCAATCACTGGTGCTGAAACCGCGTCACACTCACCGCTATGCTTAATGTGCCACCCAAGAGAATGTTCTGCATTGGCCAGGAATTGAATCCAAGCCTCCCATGTAGCAGGCAAGAATTCGACCACTGAACCACCAATGCAACATTTCTTCATCATCATCCTGTTCTCATGAACCATGCCAGAAGATGTTTAGACTGTCAGAAAGGGTCTTTAACTCACACGGTTGACTTGTGATCTGTTATAGTCTTGATTCCTTGCCACATGTACCTCGTGTCACCGGTGTCACACAGCTGTCTGTGAATCCCACACTTCGCCTTCCAGGTTGTATGGGAGAATTCAGCCCTGGCTAATCTTCATGGCATGTTGTTCCCCGACCTGAAGGCAGCATCACAAGCTCTGAGAAGGGCCTGGATCTCTGCATGCAACCATGGTTTCTGGTTAGCCCTGGTTGTGAAGTATATGATCTTGGTGACATCCTCAATGCATTTTTTTTTAATTAGGGCTAGGGTTAGGGTTAGGGTTAGGGTTAGGGTTAGGGGTAGGATTAGGGTTAGGGTTAGGAGTCACTGAGCTCATGCACTCCTCTGTTTACATGGCCACCTCCCTAAAACAGCTCCAGCCCATGGTCTCAAAGGAATCATGTAGAACTGCTGTGGCCCCTCCCCCACCCACACTGCCCACCCACAGCCACGTCCTGATCTCCTGGTGAACTAGCTTAGTTTGTTTTGCTAGTTGTTTGTAATCTGGGGTTAGCAGGACAAGTATCCAGTAACCAAGATGGGGATCGGAGGCAGCTTTGTACATTCAAGGGATGTTGATGTATACAGATTTGCAAATTTGCATTGTCAAAGTATCAGGAAGGAAATTCATAAACAATCTCCATGGCATTGGGGGAAAGGTAGAATCCTGGAAGACAAACAAGTACAGTTTTCTTGTATTCATAGTAGATAGATCAATAAATAATTTGCCATTTTCCTCTGCAGATATATTTACACTTCTGGTTGATTTTGCTTCCATCTGTATTGAACTCGGAACATTAAGTCACTCACCTGATTTTTTTTATCAATTCAACTCTCACTTGAAAGGAACAGTTAAAATTGTTCCAAGAAATTTCATGTAAATTCCATAATTCAAAGTACAATGTGTGAGCATTTAGAAATCAAGCAAGCAGCATGGATCTGTGAAAGGCAAATCATACGAAATGGAATCTTTTGAAGTAACCAGTAGGATACTAAGAAGAATGTCAAGGCCACTGAAAGGAATCAAAGATGATACCAGTTATGAAAGGCTGTCGTTGTAAAGAGAAACGGCAGAAATTGGAGCTATTGACCCTGGAACTGAAAAGGCTAAGAGTATTCAGAATGATGTTGTAAGAATAGTAGGATACCTCCTATCATTGTTCAGTGAGTCAATAACGAATGAGCATGTTGAAGATTAGCACTAAAACAACAAAGGGAGGGGTTTGAGGATAGTAGAACTAATGGCTGAAGCAGAAATCATGATAGTGACAGCCGGTAATTATTTGAAGAAATTAAATAAATCAGGTGCAAACTATCTGAAAGAAAATCAGGAAATTCTGGAAGCACTCTGTGGATCAGGCACGTTATGATAAAAGTCTCTGGTTACTGTTTCAGACTGATAAAATGTTTTCAGTATTTCTGGCTTTATTTAAAGAAGTTGTGGTGCGCTGTTAGCCAGAATCAGACACACACACAAGGTAAAAACTGTACAACAGGCTTGAATCCACAAAGACTTCCACAGAGCCAGGCTGGCTGTGGCTGCAGCAACTCTGAGTGAGGCCTCGGGAGGCCGGCGCAGGCTTATATCCCGGAGGGTGATTGACACCCGACTGGGTGGGGCTTGATCCATTCAGACCAACTGATTGACAGCCTACCAGGTGTTGTCCTGTCCCCTTACACTCCTGCAGGTACAGAGGTTGCCCCCTGCAGTAGGCCGGTGGTACTCTCCTGCAGGTACAGAGGTTGCCCCCTGCAGTAGGCCGGTGGTACACTCCTGCAGGTACAGAGGTTGCCCCCTGCAGAAATAAAAATGGGACACGAAGTATGAGAGCACAAGCACAAAAGCAGAACACCTAACCAGTGACTTTAATTGCAACTGTGGAAAGGAGTAATTCACTTCATTTTTTCCTGAATGTTACTGGGTATTTTGCATCACAAAATATCACTGAGATTCAGGAGGACACTGGATCCATTCTCCCATCATAATCTCTATTAGGACTTTAAAGCAGACCTGGTTGGCACAGATGTTCAACCAGCTCAGTGAATAGGGAAATGGATGATTAAGAAAGCAAACCAGGGTCAACATCAGAACAAGTCTTATTGGGGGCATTAGAGTAACTGTGGAGGGGGGGGCACAAACTGCCATTTAAAAACTCATTCAGCTCAGGGGGGAGGGGACCAAGTGAAGTACCTGCTATGAACCTTCTCTGTGCTCCAAAATAATAGACAAATGCATGTGCTTATAGCATGTGGAAATGAAACCACATGACACTAGTGAGTAGTGGAGCACAATAACACATTTGCGGCGGGCGGCATGGCCCACAAATTCCCCCAACGATGCCAAGCCTGAAGCCAACTAAAGTCATATCCCAACAAAAATCATAGTCACATCAAATATTTTGAGAAAAAGGCCCTGGAATTCAACTTGAAGCAATATGCCTACTCATGAAAATGTTTAGGGGCAAATAAGATGTCATCTTTCTTAAAGGTTCTACTAGTACTAGGTATAAAAATACAAATGATTAAGATCAGCATTCTTACTGACAGTCCAATCAGAAAGTACAGATCCTTCCCCCCACCCCCCCAACCCTGCACCAACCCCTACTCCCCCCCTAGAAATGACAACATTTGCAAAGGGAGAATAGATAAAGCTCTGGGAGACCTCTTCTATAATATAACCCACACAACCCAGCACATGCTCTGTTCTCGCTGCTACCATCAGGAAAGAGGTATAGGTGCCACAAGGCTCGCACCACCAGGTTCAGGAACAGGTGCTACCTCTTCACCATCAGGCTCCTCATCAACAAACTCAGTCAGGGACTCATTTAAGGACTCTTACTTTTGCACTTTATTGATTTTCTTTATTCTCTCTGTATTGCACAGTCAGTTGTTTAAAGTGTTTTATTTTTTTTACACGTGTGTACAGTTTTTTGTTTGCACTACCATTAAGTGCTAATTCTGCCTTGCCCACAGGAAAAAAGAATTTCATGGTTGTTTGTGATGTCATGTATGTACTCTGACAATACATTTGAAATCTAAATATTATGGGTAAAGGAATCTGACTGAGATAGTCATGGAACCAGTAAAAAGAAATCCCTTTTTTAGCTCTGAATTGAATTCAAGTGAAGATTTAGTACATGAATTAAAAGGTGAGCAAGCAAATTCCAACAACTAATTAAGAAGTCTTTATAACAAAGTGGTGGGAGTTTAAGAATAGGAAGGTTTATTTCATTTTTTTGTAACCATAGTTGTTTCTTTTTTTCTTACAAATATTTTTTTTTAAGTATTGGAATGTTTTGTGGACATTGGTGAAGCCACATAGTTTTGGTCCAGTTACCTAAAAAAGGATAGTAATAACATTGAAGGCAGTGTAAAAGAGATTTATTTGGCTCATCCCTGGGGTGAGAGGGTTTTCCTATTGAGTTTGGGTTCATAATTTTTTGACATCAGATAAATAAGGTGTGACTTAATCAAACATACAAATTCCTCAAGGGGCTTGGCAGAGTAGGTGAGGAGATGCTTTCACTGCAGAGAGAATCATAGATTCTCATGGTAACAAAATAAGGTTCAGTCATTTAAAATTGAGATGGATGGAAACTTCTTCTCTCAAAGGGTAGTAAATCTCTTGAATTCTCTGTTGCCAGAGTTGTGGAGTTTAGGTTATTATATACATTTAAGGCAAAGATAGATAAATATTTGAAAGATGAAATAATTGAAGGTTATGGGAACTGGCATAGATAGGAGTTGAGACCAGCATAAATCAGTATTGATGATGTTGCATGATGAGTGGACCTGCAAGGTCTGGAGGTCTTGTTCCTACTTCCTTTGTGTGTACTTATGCATCTTATCGCCAAGGCTCTAATTGCCCCCTTAAACATTGCTGTCTTTACAGCTGTCTCTTTTAAATCACTCATTAAAATATATTTTTAAGCATCTGACTCAATATACCTCTAAGAAGTAAAAACACAAAAATCTGTAGACACCGTGGTTGAAGTAAAAATAGACAATGCTGGAGAAACTCAGCAGTTCAAACAGTGTCTTTTATATAGCAAAGGTAAAAATACATAACTGACATTTTGGGCTTGAGCCCTTTGTCAAGGTACGGAAAAATGTCGGCAGGCGTCCAAGCAAAAGTGTAAGGGGGAGGGGAGGTCTGGTTGCAAAGGCAAAAGGTGATAGGTGGAGAAAGGAGGGAGGGGTCAGCAGCAATCAAGGAGAGGAGCGATGGCTAGATGAAGGGAGAAGGGAGGAGAAAGGGTGGGAGAGAACTGGAAAGGGGAAGGGAGGAGGGAGGGAGAAGATGAGACACAAGTGAGCAGAAACCATAAAAGCCAATGTTGATGCCATCTGGTTGGAGAGTGCCCAGATGGAAAATCAGGCATTGTTCCTCCAGTTTGCGGGTGGGATAATATGTGGCTCAATATCAAATTTTGCCAAAATACCTCCATGCAGCAGGTTTTTTAAAAGAATTCTAAAGGTTGTGTTTAAATGTTATATGATTTATTGCTGCTCTGTTTTCTGATAAAATTCAAAAGCATAAGAATTCAACAGGAAGATTAGGATCCCAAGCTCATGGCAACTGCTGGCAATATTCTCCATGGATGATCTAAACAGGAAAACTTTCACAGCCTGACTCATCTTCAATTTTGTAAAAAGAGGTAAGAGAAATTGTAATTTCTATTAATGCTTGAACTCAGAACGCAGAAGTCTTTTTGAAGCAAGGTACATGGCTATCATGTGCTGTATATGTATCAAAATAAATTACTGAATGTAGATGGCTATTTTAGGAGCGCGTAGAAAAGTTCTAACAACCAATCATTTCGGTGCAAATCTGATCGAGATGCATGAAGGTTCTTGCTGTGAGATGTGTCAACCCACACAGAGGATTGGCAGATGAGAGGAAAGTAATTTAATGCAAAAGTCATCTTGGCAATTTTTGATAACTGCAGAGTCCCCATGGAGCCAATGAGTGGGATCAACTGCACAACATACAAACCAGTAAAGAGATATGACTTATCCATCACCACTATCAAGAAGCCATGGTTCTGAATATCAGAGTGTGTTTGATATAACCAAATAAATCCGTGATAAACAACAATCTTGAAATTTAAATTAGGATTGCCTTCTCCACTGGGCTTAAAGTGCAATTACATTTTCCATTCTGGCTTTTAAGCACAAAAGCAGTGTTTCTGCTCAGTTTCCTGTCAGCTTGTTGTGTGCACCAAATCATATAAAAACAATCGAAGCTCCCAGTACAGGGATCACTTGCTGTTATTAAATAGGTTTGATACAGCTCATTATACAGAAAATAATTTCAGACTGAAACTCACATGAGCATGACTCACCACTTAAAATTAATATGGAGTAGTAAAATGGACCCATTGGCTTACCATGTCTCTGTTGATCTTGAGCCCATCTGTACTTATCCCATGTGCCTGCACAAGGTCTGCATCCTTTTATGTCTTGCCTGTTCAAGTGCTTGTCTAAATATCTCCTAAATTTCGTGATCATATCTAATTCAACCAGTTCCAGCAGATCTGGTCAGAAGCTGTTGTGTCTCGAGATCAGCAGGTCTTTGCCATTTTGACAAAATATCCTGCAAGTTTCTGCTTACATCTTATTTTTAATCAATAATCTCCCTCTTTCTAAGGGCAATTGATTTGTTATCAGCAAAACAACATTGTGAGTCCTCCAGAAAGTCGATATTCATCAGGAATATAGGTGGAGACGCAGAAGATACAGAAATCTTAAATGAACTAAAAGACCCTGGAGGGACAACAGATCAGGAAGGATTCATGGAGACAAATTATCAGTCAATGTTTCAGGTTGAGATTAAGTTGGAAGGTGGGACAGCAAGTAAAAAAAGTGGATGGGGATTGATGTAATTTGCATTCCTTCTGTCTGATGTGTAAATCAAATTTTATTGGTTAATATTGAATAGAAAGTGATCAGAATTAATGCAGCCAACAATGAAGAGTCATCAAGATTACTTTGAATCCAGAAGGTCTCTAATTTATTTTTTTCCACTGCAATCACAGGAACATAGGAAGTAGGAACAGGAGTAGGCCAAAAATGGCCTATCGAGCCTGCTCCACCATTCAATAAGATTATGGCTGATCTAATTTATGACCTAACTCCACCTACCTGCCTTCTCCCCATATCCCCTAATTCCTCTATCATGTAAAAATGTATCTAACCAAATTTTAAATATGTTTAATGAAGCAGCCTCAACCACTTCCAAACAATGGGATCAGCAGTCAAAAGGGTAAGATTGCACACCTACCATCGCAAAAGGAAGGGAAAATATAAATGCCACGAACAGCCATTTTATTAGCATAGTAACAGCCAAATATTCCTGCCAATGAGAAACAGGTGGATGGAGTAAATGAAGCAACAGAGAAAAGTGGGAGAACAAGTAAACTAAAATATTAAAGGTGAATGGAGGAAAGTTTAGGGTGGACATCAGAGGTAGGTTTTGATGGGTGCCTGAAACACCCTGGGGTAGTGGTGGAGGCTGGTAAAATAAGGCATTAAAAAAACTTGAATAGGTACATAGGTGTAAGAGAAATGGACAGTTATGGGCTGTGAGGAGAGAGGGAAGGGTTAGATTGAATCCTTCAAACACACAAACCAGAAAATCAGACAATTCTGTGTCCAATAACAAAAAAATTTTAAAAAGAGAAAAAGAAAAAGAATAAAAGGCATCTCAGTTGGCATAGAAATTAGCATTTTGCAGTTGCAGGACCAGCTACTCCTGTGTGTAAGGAGTTTGTATGTTCCTCCCCGTTCATTCGTTCCTCAGGGTGCTCCGGTTTCTTCTTATGTTCCACAGACATATGGGGTTAGTAGATTAATTGGTCACGTGAGTGTATTTAGGTGACGTGGGCCAGAAGGTACTGTTATCACGCTATATCTCTAAATAAATAAAATTTAAAACTTCTTTAATGGTTTCAAACTCTATTTATTTTCCATCAAGTGAATGCACTGGATAGATTATTGATTAAATTATCAATAATTTAACAAAATGATTGTTAATTGAAGCCTCTCTGATTTGTTCTTTATATGATTTGCATTATTCATGGAGTTAGTCAATTGATCTTTTATTAAACATTCTGAAGGCTACAGTTAATTATCCTTTGTGAATCTGTTTCAAGAATATAAAAACAATTGAGATCCTACTTGAAGGACAAATTAGGAAGCAGTCTGAGGTTACCAGAGGGAAGTAACTTTGAATATGTGATTACAGATAGAATGATAATCAAAAGATTTATAACAAATATGTATATTAAACTGCAAGAAAAGGAGAATGAGGAAACAAATGGTAAAACTAAACAAAAATGGGAACAAGATTTAAATATAAAGATAAAAAAGGAAACATGGGAGAAGTTATGTTCTGGAACGATGAGAAATACAATAAATACGAGGTTACATATGATACAATATAACTGGATACACAGGCTATACATTACACCTCAAAAGTTAAATAAATGGGACCCAACAGTATCTGACAGATGTTTTCGATGTAAAAAAGAAATGGGAACAACAATTCATGCAATCTGGACATGTGAGAAAGTAGAAAAATTTTGGGAAGATCTAAACCAAATATTAAATAAAATTACAGAAAACAATATACCAAAAAATCCAGAGATCTTCCTCCTAAGTAACATAAAAAACAAAGAATTTGGAATTGATTTGGATGGTGCACAAAAAAGATTTGTTAAGATAGCTCTAGCCGTAGCAAAAAAATGTATTATGTCAACCTGGAAATTGGAAGATAATTTGAAAATACAACAATGGTATATAGAAATGAATAAATGTATTCCATTAGAAAAAATAACATAGTTTAAGAAATAATATTGAAATATTTGAACAAATATGGGAGCCTTACATGAAACACAATAGAGAAAACCTACCGGGGACATTCACTACCTAAATTAACGAAAGGAGAAGGAAATGAAAAGAATTGACTCAGTGGAATTTCTTGTTTATTTTTATTGAATAACAACATTGTTTGACTGGTTTAATGTATCTTAGATTTTGTACTATAAATGGATGGGGGGGAGGTAGGGAGGGTGGGATTGGAGGAGGGGGGGAGAAAATGGCACTGTATATATTTGAAAAGGAAAATGTATGTATCATGGTCAATGTGGTTTATGGTGTGAAAAATAAAAAATTTAAAAAAAAAGAATATAAAAATATATATTAAAAACAGTTAAATCTACTTATTTTTAATACATAAATGTAGATTGATTGTATTGGTACTGGCAGTTTTAACATTTGCAACTGAGGCAAGCAGTATATTATTATTGCACACTACAGCACAGATCTGGATGCTATTATATTGACATTATTGCAAAATGGATCTGCTGTAAATTATTATTCAGAATAATTGATTTTGATAGTTGACTGCAGAATAAGAATTACATCTTGGGAGTAGATGGTTCAAATCAGGACATTCTAAACACTCAGTAGGGTGAAACTGGCTAGTGCTGGAAAGCCTGTTCTGAAATCATAACGTGTGATTAACCTAGACTGACCTGGTGCAGGTCACACATAAAATTTCTGCTCCCAACTCATTACTACAACTGTAGCAACCAAGCTGCTCTTTTCCCATTAGTAAATATCTATGGCGTGCAATTTTTGTGAGTGCTGCGACCAGCTGAATCTACTTTCCTCTGAAGCAGGTCACTGTGCATCTTTAGTGTTTGGAAATGCTGTTAGAAGTCATTCCATGGGTTTTCTGAGCAGTGCTGAGAGAGGATCTACTGAATTGCTGATGTTGCTGTAGAGGTAGCAAGGAGCAGAGCTCCACTTAATGCCAGAGTCCAGGAAACCATCCAGATCAATAATGAAATGAGAGGGGGAGGAGGCCGATATGAGGGCTCAACACCAGGAGCTGTAATTCCCAAGGCTTCCCTATGATTTACCCCCTCCCCCAAGCTTTGCTCCTAATCTCATCCCTTGCCATGTCCACATATCTTTTCTCTTCTCTGACTCTACACAATAGGCTGGTTCATTGGCATGGAAGACAGGAATGCAGGAAGAAAAATTTAATGACGCAAAACATGTGGTTAACATTACTGAAGACATGAACAGTTCCTAACTTTAATCAATTAGACTCACACACTGCAGTGAATATCCCCCCCACCATCAATACCCCAAACACCGAACCAGTCATGCCTCCTATCTAATATTTAGATGCCGTACACCCAAACCATTATTCAAGTTCCACATCATATTTCACAGCTTAAGTGTAGACCCAAATGTTCAACATCACCCATGCATGTTGCAACACATTGTCACACGTCCCACTCTCTTCACACAGTTTCTGCCAGTAACTACCAGGCAAGGGACAAGATCTATGGCTATCAGCTCAGCAGCCTCAGAGAGTGGCTGTATTGTCAATGACATCAGAGAGATAATTGTGAATAACCCTATGCTGATATCTATTGCCTCACATTTTCAAAGTTCAAAATTCAGATTTATTGTCAAAGTTCATATATGACATCTCATACAACCCTGAGATTCTTTTTCCTGAGGGCCAGGCAGAATTTCTACAGATCGGTAATGCCAAAAAAAAACTGTACTCAATAAAAGATGAATGTACAAAAGAGAGAAATGTAAACAAGAAGAAAGTGAAAACAAACTGTGCAATGCAGAAACTAAATATTAAATAATAAGTAATGTGCAAATTAAGAGTCCCTAAATAAATTTTCGACTGAGTTTGTTGTTCAGAAGTCTGATGGTGGAAGAGTAGCGACTGTTCCTCAACCTGGTGGTGGGAGTCTTGTGGCACCTATGCCTCTTTCCTGATGGCAGCAGCAAGAACAGAGCATGTACTGGGTGATGTGGATCCTTGATGACTGCTGCTGCTCTCTGACAGCAGCGTTCCCATGTAGATTTTCTCAATGGTGTGGACAATTTTGCCTGTGATGTGCTGTGTTCACTACCTTTTACAGTACTTTCTACTCAGAGGTATTGGTGCCCCCATACTAGGCTAAGATGCAGCCCATCAGCACACTTTCCACTACACATCTGTAGAAGTTTGCTAGGGTTTTAGATGTCATACAGAACCTCTGCAAACTCGTTAGAAAGTAAAAGCACTGATGTCCTTTCTTCACGATGACATTCTTGTGTTGGGTCCAAAAAAAATCCACCGAAATAATGACTCGCAGGAATTTAAATTTCTTCACCCTCTCCACCTCTGACGCACTAATTCTCAGAATATAGGAGACCATTCTGCCCATCAAGAAACCCATTGGTTCCATTCTTCCACTTACTTCCCTTCCTTTCCCTTCCCCAGATTCTCTTGCCACTCACCTGCACTCAGGGAAATTTAAAGAAGCCACTTAATCCACCATGCAGCACATTTTTGGGAATAGGGAGGGAACTAAAGCACCGTAGTCGCAGGAAACATTTTAAACTTCACACACAAAGGATTGATCCCAGGTTACTGGAGCTGTGTGGCAGCTGCACTCACTGCTGCACCATTGTTTTGCCTTCTCTCATCACTCTTTCTTCTGCTGATTTACAAGATGGAACTGGTGTAAATGTGGACCCTTTCCCATCCCCTCCCTCTCCTTTCACTGTGATCCTCATAATTTTCTTCTGTTAAATAGCCAAGATCTCAGTCAACCAGCAGTGAAAAGACATCGCTTCTATCAATCTGGCAAGTCACAACTACTTTCTCAGGTACTGACACTTTGAGCTTGGACATGATATTTTAGAGCTGTATCAATCATTATTCTGCCATGGGAGGATGATTCAAGTACCATCCAGTGCATGGTCTCCTCCAGAGGATCAGGAATACAGATTAGCTTTCATTATGTCATGCTTGCTAGCCTTTTCCATCTGCATTGAGTGTCAAAGGATGAGAGGAGACTTAACATATTGTTTATGAGGGCCTTCAATAGGGTAGATAACCTACACCTTTTCCCCAGGTCGATAATTACAAATACAAGAGGTGGAGGAAAGTGTAGAGGAGATGACAGAGATGTTTTGTTTTACACAGAGATAGTGGGTTCCTGAAAATCATTGCCAGGGGTGCTGGTGGTGGCTCATAGAATAGGGATGTTATGGGTATGAAGCAGGGAAGGATTAGATTGTTGTGGAGTAGGTCGGCACCACATTGTGGGCTGAAGAGCCTGTGGTGTAATGTTCTATGTTTTATCTCCCTGAAAGCCAACATGAAATGGCCAGGACTATTGCGTGTCCAGCTCTTATATTTGAGTGGAGCGTATAGTCCATTATATCCAGCATGGAGAAAGAAGTCATACATATTAATATCCCAACTTCCTGCAAACACAACCATCCAACCGCATCTGATAACTAAGCTCTCATCTTCCATTACAGCACAGGTGGAAGTTATCCGATGAATAAACACTGCTGTGAAAGCTTAGCTTGTATCCACGATATTCCTCAGAAATCATATTTCATATTTTCTCAAATTTTCTTTAGACATTTGGCCAGTTCTTAGAGTATCTCTGTCATTCGAATTCCCCTCATGGTGGGGCAGCATGGTTACCATAGCAGTTAGAGCAATACTACACCAACCAGGTTCGAATCCATCACTCTCTGTAAGGATTTTGTACATTCTCCCTGTGTTCATATAGGTTTCCTCCAGGTGTGTCCATATCCTCTCAAGTTCTAAAGTCAAGTTAAGTCATTATCTTCTGATTGCACAAGTACAAGGCAATTAAATAGTATTTTCTGGTCCTCGATGCAAAACATTCAGATACACAATCAGACTTAACACACATACAAACAATATAAATCCAGGATAAGTATTCACATGTACAAATAAATAAATATATATTGTTTTGTACATACAAGAGTCTCAGATGGTTAGTGTGAACCAGTTCCATTGGTCATTCAGCATTTTCACTGTCTATGGGAAGAAGCTGTTCCTCAGGCTGGCAGTGCTGGCTCTGATACTCCTGAACCTCTTTCCCTATGGGAGCAGCTGAAAGATGCTGTATACAGGGCAGAAGGGGCCCTCAATTAATTAGTGTGACCTCTTCAGACAACAATCCTGGTCGATCATGTCGATGGGAGGATGGAGACTTTTATAGTCCTATGGATTGATCTCGATCCTTTTCTCTGCAAATACCATACTATGTGATACAGCCGGCAAGGACACTCTTGATAGAGCTCCTGTAGAAGTTTGACATGATGGTAGCTGGTAGCCTTGCCCACTTCAGTCTTCTCGGAAGTCCAGTGACTGTTGCACCTTCGTGACAGGTAAGGAGAAGTTGTGTGATCACAATAGGTCACTAGTTAAGTGAACTCCAAGGAACCTTGTACTCTCTACTCTCTTTACTACAGAGTTATTGATGTGTAGTGGAGGGTGGTCGTTCCTGGCCCTCCTGAAGTCCATGATTATCTCCTTCATCTTGTCCATGTTGAAATTCAGGTCTCACACTTTATTTTTGCACCATATCATGAGATTTTCCACCTCATCTCTGAAGTGCGACTCATCATTGTTGCGATGAGGACATCCGCTGTTGTGTCATCAGCAAACTTGATGACACTGTTGGACATGAATTTGGCAATGCAGTCATGGGTCAGTAGCATAAACAGGAGTGGGCTGAGCACACAGCTCTGAGGTGCTCAGTGCTTACCATGACAGTGTTCGACGTTCTGCTACCAACCTGAACAGACTTTGGTCAGTTCTAGAAAGAGGTGTTGACTCCCAGTGAGGACAGCTTCTCCACCTGCCTCTGGGAAATGATTGTATTAAACACCAACTTGAAGTCAATGAATAGCTCCTTTTCCCCTATAATCGCACCAGGGTCCCAGGAGGATTCCCCAGGTGCTGTAGCTTAAAAGAGACTTAAAAGAGATCATCTCCATTAAAGAAAGTGGTGAGGACTTGCCTTCCTGATCCCCAACATTGTTAGTGGTGATGTAAAGAATTATGCCAAGGACTGCAGGACACACAGAAGGCACTCAGGTATTCCACAGTCAGGATGACATGTGACTTTGAGACAAAGTTGTGGATGGCGCTGTACCCATGAAATTGCTGCACCTGCTTTTCTACATGGTAGCAGTCACAAATATTCCAGACACTTATCATGAATAAACAATGGAAGGCAGTGCACCACTAGATAAAGAATTGTCTATTTAGTATGGTTAATCAAGAGATTGTGGTGACCAACATGTTTGGTGTTCAGGTGAAACGGCTCCAGTTGTAACATGTATGCGACGAGTTCCTACCTGCCCGAGGGGGCAAGAAGCAGACCCCACGGTGGCCCTGCGCAAGTTCCATGAAAGACTGGGTAATCTGGCAGCCATCCTGACCCCCCAACCCAGATGATTACCAACCTCTGTTCCCAGACAATTAAAGGACTGTGAGAATGTCTTTGTTAGAAGGGATGCACACCAGCCACCACTGCAGTGACCAAATGAAGGGCCATTTAGAGTAGTAAAAAAACAATGGGTCTACATTTGTGTTGAATGTGGGGGGTAAAGAGGAGGTGTTCACGATAGACCAATTAAAGCCGGCACATGTGGACTTGAAAAAGTTGGTTGAAGTGCAAGCAACCAAGCGTAGAGGCAGGCAGCCCAAACAGAAGAATGTGCAGACTTTGGGTTGTTGGTGGGGGGGAGATCTCCGCTTCTTGAGGGGGGGGGGAGTTGTGTGGCAACCAATCCATTTGGTGTTCAGGCAACCTGGCTCCACTTGTAATGCAAGTGTGGTCAGAGCAGCCTACACCAAGATGGCGCCGGGCATCTTCCCCTTCACCTCAAGGAAAGGGTCACGCTAAGTATGAATAGGTGCCAGTCAGTGATGCAACTTCTGGTTCCCAGTGGCAGGAACAGGGAGCACCTTTGAAATGCTCAGTGAGCAAACAATAAAGCAGCGATTTTTGGAATTAACCTGTTGTCTGCCAGTCCCGTTATTCGCTCTGTAGTGTGAATGCTACAAGATCCTATTTGATTATGTTCCTTTGTTATTGGACAGTCACAAGTCAAAGTGCTTGACTTGCATTCATCCATATGGAAGGAGAATATTAATGAGCAAATTTGGAGCTTCATGTATCCAAACAAGAGTAGGGTATTCCATCACATTCCTGTCTTGTGCTTTGTAGACAATTGAAGGTCTTTGGGGAATTCAGGGTTGATTTCTTTACTATAAGATATCCAGGCTTTATCTTGCTCTTGAGGCCACAGTAATTATGTGTCAACTTAAGTCTCTTGTCTGCAGCAATCTCCATGATGCTGAAGCAGATATGGTCACCCATTTTAAGTCAGACAGAGGTAGTTAGACCATGTCTTGTTTGAGCTGCCCATTGTTCTTATGCAGCTCTACTGTCAATCATCAAGCCTGACAACCTCAGGACCTGCTATATTCATGGGCAGACTGCCTGTCCCTGAGCCTTGTCCCTGCTGTTTAGGCTCCTTGCCTGAAGTGAAATGCAATTAGCTGGCCCTTCAGGCACATCTCCATTGTTGCCTCTTCTTCCCTTGGTCCACCTACTTGTTCTGTTGAATAGCATTGCGCTGTACATTGAGATGTCTTGGTTATTAAAGTTGGCAGGAAGAATGATAAACGGAGCCTGTTGGTAAACTCTTCCAGACCAGATGAGGAAGGCACATCTTTGCTTCTGTACAACAGTAGTACCTTCCAGTATATTTCTTGTTTCTTCAGAGCTCTCACTATTACTTTAATTTGCTCTTGTTCTTGGAATTTTACTGAAGTCAGAACCTAGGGGTTCAAGGTTCATTTTGTAATGTTCCTCTTATTATCACACAATAATACATAAAAATATACAGGATATATTTCAACTTTTGTCTGCATAAGGCAAATAAAGAGTCACCATGAGCATTGGCTATGACCCGTAACAACAGAAAAGAAGCAAAAGAGAGCTCCTTCAGAAGCACCAAGTGTCTATCATTTCACCTCCTAGTGTCCTTACAGCCTCTGCAGCCACATGAACTCCTGTTCAAAGCATTGGCAGCCCAAGATCACAGTCCAAACCTCCGATACAATCAGGAAGCCTTCAGCGCCTGGATCCCTTCGGGACCCTTTCTTGCTCTTAGCACCTCTTGAATTCCAAATTCAAGGAATAACTTTTAACAACCCCCCTCCCCTTCCACAAAACCCACACTTCAGTTTAGTATTATGGCAAATTATGGTGGGCATAGCAATCTGCCTCAAATCAAGCAACTTCCCAGATGCCTTGAATTGACCATTAGGATTCTCTAATGTTCAGAATCCAAGAATGACAGAGCAGGGGGAGTGGGGGATGCTGGGCAATGGAAAAGGCATCAGGCAGTACAGGCAGCACTGATGGTTAGCATAGTGTAACCCTATTACAGCAACTTGGGTTCAAATCCAGTGCCTGCCCACGACCTGTGTTGGTTTTCCCACCCTCCAAAATTTAAATTAAATTTTAAGTATAGCATGGTAACAGGCCATTTTGGCCCATGAGTCCATGCCGCCCAATTTACACCCCCCCCCCCCCCAGTACGTTTCAAATGGTGGGAGGAAACTAGAACCCCCCCAACCCACACAGACACAGGGACACAGTACAAATTCCTTTCAGACAGCACAGGATTCAAATACCAGTCCCAATCGCTGGTGCTGAAAAGGCGTTGTGATAACTGCTACGCCAACCATGCTGCCCATAAATGTATGGAGTTGGTAGGTTAGATGGGTGTAATTGGGCGGCATAGGTTTAAATGGGCAGAGTGGGCTTCTGTGCTGTATCATTAAAAATCTAAAATGTTATAAAAGAACACTACACAATGTGGAGGCTAGGGTCAACAGGATAATTCTGGGAAATTAATTCTGGAAAAGCAGAAGTGAAAGTGAAAGAAAAGAGTCAATTTTAAACCACTGATAATTTGGCCCTATATTTACTGTTAAACATTTTAAAATTAGTAACTCTTTGCTGTCAGTTTTCTGTATGAATCTGTTATTCTGTTTGTCTCACCTCATGGGCAAATAAATCTATCAAGTTGATTCTAGATCTCAGTACAGAAGTGTTAAATGATAATATCACCTCCTGGAATGGATTGGAGAGAAATGAAACAGATGGTTGCAGCAAAGGCAGGCTTGCTACCCAGAGAGAGACAAACCTCCAGATTCACTCCTGTGCTATGTCTCTGTCTTACTTGGGAGGCTTCTTAAATAACTTAGAGATGCAAGATTCAACTAACAAAAGAGATTTTACTTACTGATGCCTTCCACCATCGCAGGAAACTGTTCACACACACTCATATACATATACATACATCCCACAGTGGTGCACTACAGTTACTACAGTGAAAAGGGTGTATTCTTACACTGTCACAAAATATTTCACATTATCCTGACTATATAACACCTGTTGGCTTCAGGTGAAGGGTAGCCCTGTCTCCTGGGCTGACTGGAACACTTGTTTCACCAAGTGACTGCCTGTGATCATTGCAAGAAAATCTCTTTCAGCCTCACTTCCCAAAGATATGTGTAGTATAGCAGTGGAGGGGTGGTGGTGGGAGAGGGGTGGACACCTGCCTCGTCAGCTGACCAGGAGAAGGCCTTCAACCAGATATCGCACACATACATGATGGATGTGCTCTCCAAAATGAGCCTTGGGGAGTGAATCTGAAATTGGATTAAACTGCTCAACACAGACATCCATAGTGCAGTCAAATCAAAAGGTGGAAAACGGAGAGCTTCGCCATCAAGTCTGGGTCACTGCAGTCTTATTTGTGTGATGTTTAAACCCTTGACGAGGACATAAGAGGAGTGACACTGCAGGAAGTGGAGGCACTTGGGTAACGGCCTCCCTATACATGGACGATGATGTCGTCTTCTGTTCGGACATAGGGCTACACTTTTTCTTTGGCTTGGCTTCACAGACGAAGATTTATGGAGGGGCAATGTCCACGTCAGCTGCAGGCTTGTTTGTGGCTGACAAGTCCGATGTGGGACAGGCAGACACGGTTGCAGCGGTTGCAAGGGAAAATTGGTTGGTTGGGGTTGGATGTTGGGTTTTCCCTCCTTTGTCTTTTGTCAGTGAGGTGAGCCCTGCGGTCTTCTTCAAAGGAGGTTGCTGCCCGCTGAACTGTGAGGCGCCAAGATGCACGGTTTGAGGCGATATCAGCCCACTGGCGGTGATCAATGTGGCAGGCACCAAGAGATTTCTTTAGGCAGTCCTTGTACCTCTTCTTTGGTGCACCTCTGTCACAGTGGCCAGTGGAGAGCTCGCCATATAACACGATCTTGGGAAGGCGATGGTCCTCCATTCTGGAGACATGACCTACCCAGTGCAGTTGGATCTTCAGCAGCGTGGATTCTATGCTGTCGGCCTCTGCCATCTCGAATACTTCAATGCTGGAGATGAAGTCGCTCCAATGAATGTTGAGGATGGAGCAGAGACAAAGCTGGTGGAAGCTTTCTAGGAGCCGTAGGTGATGCCGGTAGAGAACCCATGATTCGGAGCCGAACAGGAATGTGGGTATGACAACGGCTCTGTATACGCTAATCTTTGTGAGGTTTTTCAGTTGGTTGTTTTTCCAGACTCTTTTGTGTAGTCTTCCAAAGGCGCTATTTGCCTTGGCAAGTCTGTTGTCTATCTTGTTGTCGATCCTTGCGTCCGATGAAATGGTGCAGCCGAGATGGGTAAACTGGTTGACCGTTTTGAGTTTTGTGTGCCCGATGGAGATGTGGGGGGGCTGGTAGTCATGGTGGGGAGCTGGCTGATGGAGGACCTTAGTTTTCTTCAGGCTGACTTCCAGGCCAAACATTTTGGCAGTTTCCGCAAAACAGGACATCAAGCGCTGAAGAGCTGGCTCTGAATGGGCAACTAAAGCAGCATCGTCTGCAAAGAGTAGTTCACGGACAAGTTTCTCTTGTGTCTTGGTGTGAGCTTACAGGCGCCTCAGATTGAAGAGACTGCCATCTGTGCGGTACCGGATGTAAACAACGTCTTCATTGTTGAGGTCTTTCATGGCTTGTTTCAGCATCATGCTGAAGAAGATTGACAAACAGAGGAACTACTGACATGGTCTTTGCCCTCAGACAGCTCCAAGAAAAGTGCAGAGAACAAAACAAAGGACTCTACATCACCTTTGTTGACCTCACCAAAGCCTTCGACACCATGAGCAGGAAAGGGCTTTGGCAAATACTAGAGCGCCTCGGATACCCCCCAAAGTTCCTCAACATGGTTATCCAACTGCACGAAAACCAACAAGGTCGGGACAGATACAGCAATGAACTCTCTGAACCTTTCTCCATTAACAATGGCGCGAAGCAAGGCTGCGTTCTCGCACCAACCCGCTACACTGTAAAGAAGTTAAATTCACCATCACTGAATTTCTCCTGCAAATCTCCAGAGATATGTGCGACCCAATTTGGGAACATTAGGACTGTTTGTGAAGTTCTGCTTCTTATTGTAAACTCTGATGGAAATGTTGGAGGAAAAAAAAGTTGAACAGGTGCCACATATAATACCATGTAAGGCAGAAGGAATGGATCTCCTTACAATCTAACCGCCCCCCCCCACCCCCCATCACCCTCTATTGTTGATCTGCCAAAACCCTGCTGTCGTGTCTGTGGAAATCTTTAATTCACCCATTACTTTCAACAACCAAAAAAAGACATTGGAAGCAAGATATCCTCATTCCCTAGAGACTGCCAAAAAGTAAAAAGATATTTTCATTAGGCTTTTTTATCTTTTAATGGTGAAAACTACATTATAGCCGACTCAAGTTTAAAAAAAAGGCGATTTTACCTTTTATGGTGACGACCTATAAGGCGAATCCTGTGGTGCCTTTATGGAGAGCTGAGTCATGAAGCTGCTTCCACAGGTGAAGGAGGCGGGGTGAGTGATGTAGAAGTGCCGCCTATCACCATGATGTCAAACTTATATGCTGAGAAGGGAAAGCGGCCTACACTCAAAAATAGCGACTGAGGAGCAGGTAAGAGTGCTAGTGGAGATTTATACAAACAATCTTAGGACTCAGGCAGATGTCCTGTGCAACGTAATAGCTTCTATTAACCATATGGTTTTTTTTAAAATTGGTGCTCCTGGGTCATGGGCTGATGGTGTTATCACGACATTTGTTGCCCTTTACATTCAGTTATTTTTCTCTATAAAATGACCTAAAGTAATTAAAAGACCACATTAATGCCTGTGAAATTCTGGAATGTTCTTCAGAAATGGAATGAGATGAGGTGAAGACACCATGTAGCATATTTTGTCTTATCGACCAAGGATAAATTTCTAGGCATTGAATTTGATCAAAACACTTTGGGATTTAATCCTTTGAGCATTACATGTTTTTAAAAATATTTATCAGATATGATTAATTTATGTTTTAATTGCATCATTTTGAAATTTACTCTAAAATTTCTTCCAGCCATATTTTTTTACTGAATTTGATGGACACACTTATAACTAAACCTTAATTCAAGACCCCAGAGTCATGTCCCTTTAACTCTTGGTTCCCAGCTTATGTGCCTCTTGCCTTTACAGCTCTTGTTATCTCATTGCATAGAAATCTGACAGGTCTTATTTTACAGCCTGCAGATGACTCTGTCTAGAAATAAACCCACCTTAATGCCTGCAGCTAGATCAGATCAAGGGTGAAGAAATAAGAATTGATTTTGTTAAGACAAAGCACTGGAGCAACACCAAGAAGGCTGTGCACAGATATTCCTTTCTTGTTGACAGATTGAACTGTACATATGGACAAGTGGGCACTGTTGATTGCTGTTGAAAATGTGCTGTTCATTTTCTGAAATTCATTTCTAAAGTCCCTTTTTATCCTTTCTTCACATTGCCATCTGCTGTTTTGTCAGTGACCTTTCCCAATCTCGCTCATCGGTTATCTAATGGTGTGAAGAGACCTTCTTCACACCGTGGAAAGGTTTAGATTTAAGATCCCTCCTTCATTAGAGAGAAGCTGAACAGCCCTAGGTTCTGCGTGTTAATGAATGTAAAGAAAGATCTTTTTATGTGCTACACTCATTATATTCTTGACTCCTTGAGGTGCTGTAATGAATTGTTGTATTTCATTTACAACCAGAAGCAGTACTACAAAATGAGAATATTCTGATAAATTACTCGACAGTTCACGCCAGGTCAGACTGTTAGGCTAATGAGAACAGATTGTCTCATTTCAAACCTTCAGAGCATCGTCATTCTCACATTAACACTTCCTGTTGTAAATCACAAGTCAAGCAAAGGTATATTGTGTAAAATAAGGACTATTTAGGAGTATGTGACACTTATGGATCAGTGGTAGCTCTTTATAGGCCCTTTAATAGTGAAAATTAACGATTTGTGGACAGGTTTCCTCTGCCTTTTAGACTCTCCACTCACTGCACAAAAGGTTCAAAGGTGTATTGGGTGGTCTAACTAGCTCCAGGTTCCCTCCACCTCAGGTGGTAGTGTCAGAAATGGAGTGAAGTCACTCCACCTCATGCATAAAAGGGTTGCCGCTGAAAGCGGCTCCAAACAGGAAAGCAAAATGATTGACATTGCGCTGACAGCCCTGTCGCCCCGCTGCGCTGTCACAGAGCAGCTGGTAGAGCTGTCAGGCTGCACTCGCTCACTCCTCACGCCATCCGCTCCCTCATGCTGCCCACTCCCTCATGCCACGACTTGGTCCTTAGCCTGAATGGTTGAGCCTATGCAGGCTCCTAGCGGCGGCACCGCTTTGTTCAATGTTGGCTGTACGGGGCTTGCAGATTTCGTGAACTGAGCAGAGGGGCAGGGGGCTGGCTGTCAGGTAGCAAGACTTAGGCAGCAGGGTGGCGGGGCTATCGCAGACTGTGCTATATATCCTATTCTCTTTTGTCCTGAGAATCTGGCACGCTGCTCTGGGCTACGTAAAAGGACTGCACGATCTGCCTTTTTCATCCTCTGCATAAAAGTTAAATTCGTCTTTTTTTTAATTGAGCAGGTGATAACATGGCTTTTGTGCATAAAAACCCCTTGTGTTACAAAATTGTGGGACTAAGGTGCAGACATGTAAAAATAAAAATGGTGGCTACTTACTTCAGCTAATATTAAGGGAGTACTGCACCACTGGAGGGGCTTCCTTTAGTTCAGGTATTTATACTGTACCCTTATCTGGTTCTAAATTGAATGGAAAAGACTCCATGATGCTAACGCAAAGAACATACATTATTCCTGGTATATGGAACCACATTTTAAATCCTTTCCTCTAAATCAACACCGGCCCTTCAAGGTGAAGCAAAGATCACATGTACCACCTCAAATTTTGTCCTTTGCATTTGGTACTCCCAATATTGCCTGTTCCACATTAATGACAAGTGAAGACTGTGTAGCCAATTGCAGAGTACTGCATTCAGTCCACAACTGCAGATTTACTAATCATGTTAACTTTATTCCTATACAAGCTATTAATATAGATAACAAGCCTTTCCCTCATCAATCCTCTGGCAAGTGTTAGTGTAACATTTCAGTTAATCAATCAGGGTATACAGTGAGTGGCATGGCCCTGTTGAGTATTGTAAAACAGAAAGACAGAGCTAAAGATGCATAGAGTCATGAAAAGTAGTGACTATGGTAGACAGGGTGGCAAAGAAGGTGCTTGACACACTTGCCTTCATTGGGTTAAGGAAAGGTCATGATACAACATGGATGACCAAAGGGGATGTTCCATGACCTGTAGTCTTCATGATCTCACTTTTCACTCCCACATCTTGCCTCCAACCTGCTCTCTTTTATCTGTCTGCTTCTCCTAACTCTACCCCTCCCATCTCCTACCTGGGTCCACTTGCCCAAGATGCTTCACCACTCCTCAGGCCACATATCCATCTCACCCCTCCTCCTCTGGATTTACCTCCTATGTTAATTACATACTCAAATATTTGTCCAAGTTACATTGTGCAGTAAGAGCTTAGACAGTGTGAACTGGAATATTTCTGCAGCAAGTGGCTGTATTGCTCAAGGAAGGTTACTGAGCACATTTTTAAAATTAAGAATACAGCAAGTTGTGATTCCAAAACTTCCAGATTACCCCAGGCCCAAGAGCAATATTAGGAAGAGTGGGAGTTGATTGGTGATTTGCATAGATTAGAAACTTTTCTGCCTGATCCTAAGCCTACATCTAGACTTGAGCTAAAGAACTTTTTTCACAATATTAGATTCATGACAGGCTGTTGAAGGGATATGCCATTGTATTTTTAAGAGTGGACAATTCATATAAAGTCAATACTTCTTACAGAATGATTCAATTACTCCAGAGTGATAACTTATTTAAATATTAAATTATGATGACAAGAAAGTATTGATTTTTTTTTAAATTTGAAATCAAATGCATTTCCAATACTTTAAATTTGATTTTTCCTGCAGTATAATTTTTAAAAAGTAGAAATTCTTTACATTGGAACAAAGATCTAATGAGGTTTTCACCTGAAATGTTAATACAGCCAATCTGGAACAACATAAACCTGAATGGTGTGCAGAGTTATTCAAAATAAAGCAAATGCTTCTTATGGATTGTTTTAAGTCATATACCTGTACTGTGATACTGAAGTTATAGGAGTACACTTGCAAAGCTGCTAGGATTTTGAAAGGCTCTAAGTATCATGATTTTGTTGATCTAAATTGCTATATCTTAGGAAGATTTGGAGTGGAAACAACATCAAATATTAGCCTAGGTTTTGGAGTCAAACAACTTGTGCCCTTGATCTCAGTGATATCTCCCCACATCCAGGCTTTGTGCTGTAGATAGTGAAAGAGTAAAAAGGATGGTATGGTAGCAGGTGTTCCTCAGATCCAGAGACATGGGTAAAATCCTGACCTCTGGTGTTGCTCATGTGGAGTTTGTCTCGGTTCTCAATGGATACTCTGGTTTCCTCCCACATCTCAAAGATGTGCTGACAGGGTGATTGGCTCCTGTGAACTACCCCTTGGTGCATTTAGGTGGAAAAAGAAGCAGAGGGTTGGGCTTGTGAGTGAGAGCAAGGAAAATAGGACTGAAGGGATTGCTTTGTTTAGAACCAGCATCAACTTGATGGGCAGAAGAGACTTGCTGTAATAAACTGATTGTGCAGACAATCTTTTTCAAAAGGTTTGCTTCCTGAAAAATGAATGGGCATTATGATCGACAACTTTAAGCTGAAAATAAAGATAATATCAGATTTGCTGTCACGTAGGAAGTTAAATTAAATTAACTTTTATTGAATTTAATTACATAATGATGCTGATACATTGTATTAGTTCAACAGACCTAAAAATGTTTTGCTGCTGATTTTCGTTAGTACTCAGCATCTGATGCCTCTTGTGTCAGTGTCCAACAAAAGTCAGCCAGCATTGATAGATTCCAGTTGGCCTAATACTACTTTTCCATGGTTGCAATGACCTGCTAATGATAATGAAATGAGTTTATTGTCATACACATGAGTCCAATATACATTTGCACCAAAATTCTTCCTTCTACACCCAAACAGATATTTTATGAAAAAACAACTTCAATTGTATGAATTAAATTAAAATACCCCAGATAATAATTACAAAATATAGATAATAAATATCACAGTTACAGTTAGAGGAAGAGAACAAAAAATGCTGGCATTTCATTAGCGCAGACAGGACTTGTTGAGGTTCTGGAGGAGTTTATGATTAGGGCAGGAAGGGGAGGTTCAAGCACCTGATAGCTATTGGAAAAAACACTGTTCTTCACCCCAGAGGAGTTCGCCTTCAGGCTTCTGTGTCTTCTACCGAAGGTGGCAATGAAAAGAGTTTGTGGCAAGGGTGATAAGAGTCCTTCCTGAGGCAGCCCCTCATGTAGATGTCTTCAATGGATGGGAGGTCACCGCCTGTGATGGGCTTGACAATGTGTGCTATATTAAGCGAGAAGACAATAATAAACATTTTCTCTGCCACTGGAAATTAATTTCAGTAAATGTAATGTTTCACTTCTTGGGATTTAACTATTATTGAAGATTTTAACATTAGAATTACAGTTGTTGGGTAATTGCCTCTCAGGTCTGATACTGTCAAATCTGGCATACAGTCTGAGACTTTACTAAAATCAATGAAGAATCTATATTGGCAAATTGGAAGACAAGGAGGAAGGTGTCATTATTTTTCTTTCTGTTGATAGTCTTAACAATATTTGTGTTTTGTCATTTACTTAAATCCTGCTTGCATTTTTTAACCTCAGTTCTAATTCTTTCAAATTGTTTAATTTGATTTTAATAGTTTCAAATATCAGTGAATAAAAAACAAGCTGCTGAAGGAATTCAGCAGGTCAGATAGCATTCATGGAGGGAAATAGACAGACAATGCTTTGGGTTGAAACCTTGCTTCAGGATTGAACACTAACTGTCCGTTTTCCTCTCTCAATTTGATAGATTGCAGCTTGCAGAGGTTTTTGCGAGGGTTAATTATACCCAAGGGCAATGTAGGAGATACTTGTAGAAATTAAATATCTGATTAATTAGTTGGAATGGTTGATCTGTTATTGGCTCTGAGTTCTATGCAGATGACATAATATAATTAAATTAATTATTAAATGTTAATTAAATTTTGACATATAGCATGGTAACAGGCCATTTGGTCCACCTAATTTACACCCCCAGTACATTTCAAACGGTGGGAGGAAACCAGAGCTCCGGGGAAAACCCATGTGGACTCGGGGAAAATGTACAAATTCCTTACAGTCAGCGTGGGATTCAAACCCTGGTCCTGATCATTGGTGCTATAAAGGCATTGTGCTAACCACTGCACTGTCTAATGTTCAGTTATATGGAGAAACAAATGAACCAAAAATGATGGAAGAAATAAAACAAAATTGTAATACAGTATATGGATATGATCTGAACAAGTCAAAGCAATCTAATAATATTACACCAAATTTTATATTATGGCCATCCTGGGTATGAACGCATGACTTATGAACACCCCATACATACAAATAAGCATTTGGGAGATTGCTGGGATGGACGGGGATCAATATGTCAGCGGAACCTTTCCATCTGACTTTTCTCCCCACCATTTGCAAGCCGCAGCAATTGAGAAAGTGAAGTCGTGCTGAGCAGAACTTAGTGAGGGAGAACAGAGCAGACTCACTCACTCGGTAAGTCACTCAGACTGGCTGGTGGCTGCCCTCCCAGGGCCTGCCCTTCCCTCAAAGCTGTTTTGGATAGAGAACGTGCAGTAAAGATTAACAAAGATTTTACCAGGACTGGAGGGCTTGAATCAGAAAGGTAGACTGGATAGGCTAGAACTATTTGCCTGGAGTAAAGGAAGGCTGAGGATGAGGTGGGTGGTCACAGTCTGTTTCCCAGGGTAGGGGAGTCAAAATTCTTGAGGATGCAAGTTTAAGTTGAGAGGGTAAAGATCTAAAGGGGAGCTGAGGGTGGTGAATACATGGAACAAGCTACAAGGGAAAATGATAGAGTAGGGCACAATTACAACTTTTAAGAGATGTTTAGACAGGTCCCTGGGTAGGAATGTTTGGAGGGACAAAGGTCAAATGCAGGCAAATGGGATTAGCACAGGAAGACAATTTGGTTGGATGAGTATAATTGTTTGATTCCATTACCCCATCCCCTCACTCCTTCTTATCAACTTACTCTATGTCACATCATAACCCATTGGCCTTCTTTGCACATATTTGTTCTTCTCTCTCTCTCTCTCTCTCTACATTTCCTTATATCTTCACCTGTTAATCTTCCACTACCCTGTACTCTCATCATCGGAAAATTTGATAGTCATTCTCACCCATCACAAATCTCTCATGGGTTAATACAGGCAATTACATTCATTCATTGTCCTATGTTTTCTCGTGTTGCAAGAATGAGTGGGAGTGATTCTCCACACATTTCTGAGCAGAGAAAAAGAGATGGAAATTATATGCATTTCAGCATTCCTGAGCACTCCACTTAGAGATCTCCCATTTATATGGAGACATCATTAAATATCAAGATAAAATTTGGACCAATTTCCTTATTACTGTCATTTTGAATATTCAATGTGTCACATTTGACTGAAATATTTTCATGAGAATGCAAATAATAAAACACAGGGTGATTCCTAATTACTGACTCCGTTAGACACTCAAGATAGGTGAATAACTATAATTACAGATATCATAATTTCTCTCAAAATATTAATTAGTCCCCCCCCCAATTCTGATAACAAATAATTTATGGATAAATGAACTATATGGGTCGTGTGGGATGAAATGTTAATCTCTAAGTACTCTTCGTCACGTGTACGGCCAAATGGAGGCCAGAAACCATGACCAAGCTGTTCTACTCCACTGGTTCTTAAACCAACTCTTTCATGAGGTTTTTAGTGATGAGCGTGACCAGTTAAAAGAGGGAAAATCAACAGTTCTCCACACTAATGAAACACAAAAAAATCACCATTAGACAATTGGTTCTGTTCAGTCCTGCCAGCATTGTTCCACCCACTCTTGGCATTTAAAAGAACTCTTGGTATTTCCAACAATATAATTTATTTTCCCTTGTACAGTTTATATTTTATGACTCTTAAAGCGACAAAGGGTTGATTAATTTTGCTTACAGTTCATTTTACATTTCTGGTGAGTTTAAAGTATTTTCTTTGTTAATAACCAAATTCCCCATTAAGAGATAAACAGATCAAAATAGGAATGTGAAGAACTAATTAAGGTAATCAGTTTTATTTGAGAACCACACATCACTATATTTGTAAGGCTGTTTTAAGCTCTGTTTCAGGGTTTAATTACTTGTTTCTGTATATGCATTGTGCTTGATAGAAAATATGTTGGAAATCAACCTAGTTGTAAGAAAAAAAAGGTTTCCTAAATTAACTTGTGATTGGTCCTCTCATCTGCCATCATTAAACTCTTGATTACACTTAATGAATAAATATGCTGTAATTACAAATTTATTTTACTGTAAATAAGAATTAATTATACAAGGGAAGACTATATTTTCCTGACCACCTGGTGAGACATAACAACATGCATTTTGTATTTAATTTTCCATGGTACAGCATTTGTATTTATTGTTTAGTGCTTTATTTTCTGGTGAGTTAACTTTTTTTAATTGGTGTTCTGGTACAAATGATTTTATTCATGTATATTTAAATGACTTATCATGTACTTACCATATTTAATTTCTATAAGGCAATTACGCACAAAACCTGCTGTTGAGCTTCCTGTTGTCTTACACTTTTATTTACTGGAGGAATTAGCTCCCTCCAGTTAAACAGTACCAATGTATTTATGCTGATTGACAGGTGGAAAGGGAAGAATAGCTCAGTAGTTTTATTATCTGGAATTATAGATTTCCTTAAATTGTTAGAAAGAGTTGAATGCAAAATCTATTTGCATCTCACAGTATCAGAGATGTTGAAAATAAAAGATCAAATCATAAAGGTTAAGAGTATTTTATTCTTGATTGGGCAATTTTAAATTAATTTTAATTTTAATTGTTCTTTTATTCAAATTTAGACATTCAGCGATGTAGCAGGCCATTTCAACCCACGAGTCCATACCATCTAATTTACAACCAATTAACCTACACCGCCGGTATGTTTTGAATGGTGGGAGGTAACTGGAGCCCCTGGAGAAAACCCATGCAGACATGGGGAGAACGCACAAACTCCTTACAGACAGGATTCAAACCCTGGTCCCGATCGCTGGTGCTGTAATGGTGATGCACCAACCGCGAAGTCAACCGTGCTACACCTAATCTAAGATTTTAAGGTGAAATTCCAGCCATGCAAGAAACATGAGGTGCTATGAAAAGGATCACCACAAGAATCACCAAAATACTTCACAAAGTCAGGCATTTCCTGAAATATAGAGCAATAAATCAGTGGATTAAAAAGTAAAGGCCCCTGAATCCAGTTTAAACAGTCTTGGAAGCAATAGAAATGGGAATCACATAGGCTGTTTGAAAAATACAATTTCTGATCTCGCCTGAAAACTGACTAAATAAACAATTGTTCTGAGAAAGCTAAACAAACAGAAATCAGATTTGTTATGCAAAATTCTGGCAAGACTGGACAGAACGGATGCAGATGGGATGTTTCCAATGATGGGAAAATCCAGAACCCGGGGCCATGGTTTGAGGACATTAGGCAAACCATTTAGGACCAAGATGAGGAGGAATTTCTTTACCCAGAGGGTGGTGAATCTGTGGAATTCATTGCCACAGAGGGCAGTAGAGGCAGGTTCATTAAATATATTTAAGAGGGAATTAGATATATTTCTTCAGTATAAGGGTATTAAAGGTTACGGAGAGAAGGCGGGGACAGGGTACTGAACTTTAAGATCAGCCATGATCTCGTTGAATGGCGGAACAGGCTCGAAGGGACGAATGACCTACTCCTGCTCCTATCATCTATGTTTCTATGTTTAACCAAGTTTTTTTTCTATTGTCAATTGTTTGTAAATTAAGATAAATGTTATCAGTGGAATCTCCATTTTCATAACTTTCATAAAATTTGCAATTAAATTGAATACACTAATACATTAATCTGTAGGATTAAAGGAAAATACTGGTTTAGTTAAATTAAATCATAAAATTAAGAGATTACATTTTCTAATCTGTGCGGTAACCAATTTACTTTTTATCCTTTATATGCAGGAATTTAATAATTTGTTTTTATAAAGACAATCCAACATAGTTTAATCAATCCAACATTTGAAATTGTTTAAATAAAACTAGCAAATGTTAGGCAAAAGAAATTAGTATTGCATGACTGAAATTTTCAGACAGTACCACAGGATTCGGGCACACAAAACTCAAAACGGTCAACCAGTTTACCTATCTCGGCTGCACCATTTCATCAGATGCAAGGATCGACAACGAGATAGACAACAGACTCGCCAAGGCAAATAGTGCCTTTGGAAGACTACACAAAAGAGTCTGGAAAAACAACCAACTGAAAAACCTCACAAAGATAAGTGTATACAGAGCCGTTGTCATACCCACACTCCTGTTCGGCTCCGAATCATGGGTCCTCTACCGGCATCACCTACATCTCCTAGAACGCTTCCACCAGCGTTGTCTCCGCTCCATCCTCAACATTCATTGGAGCGCTCTCATCCCTAACGTCAAAGTACTCGAGATGGCAGAGGTCGACAGCATCGAGTCCACGCTGCTGAAGATCCAGCTGCGCTGGGTGGGTCACGTCTCCAGAATGGAGGACCATTGCCTTCCCAAGATCGTGTTATATGGCGAGCTCTCCACTGGCCACCATGACAGAGGTGCACCAAAGAAAAGGTACAAGGACTGCCTAAAGAAATCTCTTGGTGCCTGCCACATTGACCACTGCCAGTGGGCTGATATCGCCTCAAACCGTGCATCTTGGCGCCTCACAGTTTGGCGGGCAGCAACCTCCTTTGAAGAAGACCGCAGAGCTCACCTCACTGACAAAAGGCAAAGGAGGAAAAACCCAACACCCAACCCCAACCAACCAATTTTCCCTTGCAACCGCTGCAACCGTGTCTGCCTGTCCCGCATCGGACTTGTCAGCCACAAACGAGCCTGCAGCTGACGTGGACATTTACCTCCTCCATAAATCTTCGTCCGCGAAGCCAAGCCAAAGAAGAAGAAGATATTCTGTAACTAATATATGACCTGTTGAGTCGAAGCCACATCTTACGGCAATATTGATGAACAAACTCAGGATACTATGGACACATTTTGTTCTAGAGTGCAGAAAATTCTCAGAAATGCAAATGTTATCATTTCATTCAATCTTTTCAAGTAAACACAATCATTGCAAAATAACCCAAGTAGCTCACATTCATGAGTGAAACAGGAGTAGCTAGTTAGAATAGATGAAAGTCTAATCTTTTGACAAAGGCCTTGAATTAAATTGCATCATCATATTGTTAGAGCAATACTTTATGCAACCGGAGCAGGTGATAACAGTGTAACCAGTCCCCTGTTCGATCTTGCTTCTTAGTATTTGTTATGAATATGAGAAAGGAAAGAATGCAATAATAATTATTCAAAGACCCAATCTAACTTGTAAAGTAAATTAAATATTTATGTGGTCATTAAAAAATTTTAAAAACCTCAGGAATGTTGATAAATAATTTAAAATAAAGGAACTGATTGCCCTTGTGTAACCTAATATTATAAAAATCAACAGAAAGTAAATCCTCAGCATAAATGAGCAAAAGACTAAATGATGTTCCATGATGTTGTCTTATAAAAGAGCCAGTGATATTTATTCATTATCAAAATCAATCACATTTAAATCAGACCTTTTTGTGTATGCATCTTATTCAAATGTATCCATTTTAAGGCTTTTGCTGTTTACAACTTTGCTATTTTCCTCCTCACTTCAGAGGCAAATATTAAAAAAATTAAAAATGTTGTATTTGAATTCAAATAGCAGCAGCAAGCAGTGAATTTGCTGCAGGTGATTCAATCATACAATTCAACACTGGAGAGCGTCACTATTTGCCCCAGCAGTACTGATCAACTGGCACAGCTGCTGAGGGCACTATATTTGGACATGGTGGTCCAAGGGACCAACCACAGTAATGGTTGGCTCTTTTCAAAGTCTGAAATGGCATTCTTTGTGATTATGATGAAGTTGATTTCTCCCTTCTTATCTTTTTCAAACCGTCATATGAATATAACAAATAGGAGAAAGATTCAGACCCTTAAGCTTATTCAACCATTTATCCAGATCATGGCTGATAATGATCAGTATCATTCCACTGCACTGCACCCATATTCCTTAATCCCCTTAATATCTAGAATTCTATTGGTTTCTATTTTGAATGAACTCAAAAACTGGGCCTCCACAGAGCTCTGGAATAAGAAATTTATCTCAGTTTCAGTGAAGTTTTTCCTCATCCCAGCCTTATACAAATCAAACTGGGCCAACCTTTGAAAGATTACTCAGTGGAAATAACTGCCCTGCACCTAGTCTGCAATATTTTTATGTTTCAAAGGGATTCCTGTAATTTGCCTGAACAAGGGAAATCAGCCCCAGTTGATTCACGTTAATCCCTCCAACATTGGAAACAAACCACTGCATTTCTTCAACAGCAAGAGCAGCTTTTCCTAGATAAGGTGACCAATAGTGTACACTTCATTCCATATTTGATCTCAGAAGGGTCTTTAATAATTTCAATAAGACAACCTTACTTCTGTAACCAAATCATCTCATTATAAGAGCCAATATCCTATCTACACCCCGAATCACTCACTGCCCCTCCAAGTTGGCCTTCAGTGACTTGTGTACTGCACACCTTGCTCCCTTTGAACATCAGCACATCTGGCAGGACTCCTTCAACAGAATGTACTGAAACATTAAAGTTTGCAGATGCTGTGATTGTAGTAAAACCACAAAAATGCTGGAGTAGATTTCACCGTGTCCATAGGAGGTGAAAATATGAACATCAGAAAGACTCAACATTTTCTATGTACGGTTCGATAAGAAGAAATGGCTGACACCAAAGAAAGCTCTGATGAACAGGCCCCCTGCATAACTGCAGCCAAGGTGAGGGGAACCCTATCCAAGTGAACCCATATGAGGCAGCAGGACCAGACAACATACAGTACCTGGTCAGGCGCTGAAGGACATCACAGATGAACTGATGGAGATCCTTACAGATAGCTTTAATACATCACTGCGGCTGTCCATCATTCCTATGGGTTTCAAGACAGCAATCATCATCCCAGTACAAAAGAGGGAGACAGTAACAGGCCTCAATGACCATCACCCTGTGGCCCTGGTCTCCAACATTATAAAATTCTTTGAGTGTTAGGTGATGGAGCGCATCAAAACGCACCTCCCAGAGACACTGGACTCATTTCAATTTGCCTACAGATGGTACCATTCCACTGATGATTCTATAGCCTTGTCCTTACACTCCATCCTGACCCACCTGGATAATGATGCCTCATGTGCCAGGCTGCTGTTCATCGACTTCAGCTCGGTGTTTAATACAATCATTCCCTAGAGGCTGGCAGAGAAGCTGTCCTCACTGGAACTCAATACCCCTCTCTATAACAGGACTCTGGACTTCCTAACTGAAAGACCAGAGTCTGTTGGGGTCAATAACAGTACATTGAGCATGATCACACTGGAAACTGGCGCACCTCAGGGCTGTGTACTCAGTCCGCTCCTGTAAACTCCTGCTACTGACCCACAAATGCAATTCCAGATACTGCTCCAAAGGAGTTATCAAGGTTGCAGATGACACAACAGTAGTTGGCCTCATCAGCAACGACAATGAGTAGCACTACAGAGAAGAGGTGGAAAATATCAGTATATCATGTGAGAATAAGAACCTGAGTCTAATGTGGAAAAGACAAAGGAGATAATTATGGACTTCAGGAGAATGAGGGGAGACCACCCTCCACTACACATTAATAAATCAGTAGTGGAGAGAGTAGAGAGCACCAAGTTCCTTGGAGTCCACTTGTAGTGACCTATCCTGAACACACATCATTTCTTCACTTGTCAGGAAGGAACAAAAGCATCCGCACTTCCTGAGAAAACTGAGGTGGGCAAGGGTACCGACCACCATCCTGTCACCTTTCTACAGGAGCTATATCAAGACCACCCTGGCCAGCTGCAGCACAATGTGGTGGAGTTGCTGTAAAGCATTGAATTGGAGATGAATCCATAGGACCATAAGAGCAGCAAGGAGGATCACTGGTGTCTCACTCCCCCATCAACATGATTTACCTGGATCGTTAACTGAAGAGGGCAAACAAAATCATTAATGACACCTATCAACTCGCACAAACCATCTTCTAGCTACTCCTGTCAGGAAAGAGATACAGAAGTATCAAATCCAGAACCACAAGGCTGAGGAACAGCTTCTTCCCATGGGCAGTGAGAATGCTGAATGACTGATGAAATGGTCATACAATCCGTCCAAGACTCTACTATTTATTTAACCATATTTATTTATTTTTATATATGTACTGTATATAAATTGCTTGTAAATATGTGTGCTATGACTATATATGTGTTTCCATGTTTTTATACCAAGGTCTAGAGAATGCTGTTCCATCCAGATCCACTGATACAGTTGGATGATAATGGTGAACTTGAACTTGAATTTGATATACAACTGATGTTTCAGGCCTCAGCCCTTCTTCAAAGTATAAGTAAAAAGTAACCAGCACCTTAATTAAAAGGCTGGAGAAAAGGAAGGAAAGAGCAGGATGAGGAGTACAGACCAAAAGACAAAAGGTGATAATTGGACATAGATTGGAGGACAAGAGGTGAGAATTGATCATATGAGGGGATGGCTCTGTGAATGCAGAGCAAGAAGAGAGAAGATAGAGGAAAGTAGAGAGAGACAGATATACTTTTTACACAGCAACTTCATTCCGGGATATTATTCCTTTTTTCCCTGAATACATGTGTAAAAAGCACAGAAGCATAAGGGGGGAGCCATTGCAGTCCTGTCTTTTTTTCACCTAGACCACTGGTAATTTTCGCGAACCATCTGCAACGTAAATTGCATGACAAGCATCCCAGGACCAACTCAAGTGTATTGTGCACTGTACTTTTCTAAGCATATTGTGCAACGTACTTTTTTAGTGCTGCCTGTCCTCTCCCATGGCCTGCTCTCCTGCTCTGTCTGCTCTCTGTTGCTGTGGGGCACTAACCTGAACCCTAACCCTAAACCAAACCCTAACAGTAACCCAAACCTATCTTGAAACCCAACACCTAACCCTATCCCAAATTCCATACCTAACCCTAACTCTAAGGTCATGTTATGTATTGTGCACTGTACTTTTCTAACCCTTACGTCACTCACTATGCAGAAAATAAACTTACCCCAGGACATATCAAAATGCACAATGGGTGCCAGAAACAGGCACAGGGTAATTAAAGCATGGGCCAACCAAAAGTGGAAGTTTATAGTGACACAGAACCTCTGAGAGAGATCAGTGAACACAAGAGGGATGATTATCTTGCTGCCTGAATATTGACAAACTAACCTGAACCCTTACCCTAACCCTAGATTTGACACTAGGTTTGCCAGAGTGTGCACAAAGATTTAACATTGGGTCTGCCAAATGGTAAGCAAGCTGGTCTGTGGGTTTGTTCTCAGTTTGAACAGCCTGAAGCCCACCGCCCCACTCCCCCTGACAGGCCACCACCAACGATAGGTAACAGTGATTAGTAAGGGATCAATTAAGGTCGTATGTGAGTGGAAAGTTTGAAATCCACTTCTTGTGATCAGTACTTGCTGCAGATTTTCCCATGCTCTTTTATAAATTGTGTGTGTATGCTTTATTAAATTGTATGTGTTTTTCCCACGCTCCTTTATTCATTGTGTGTGTATTTCTTATTAAATTGTGCACATTTTTCCATGCTCTTTCATAAATTGTGTGTTTTATTCTCGCTATGATTTTCCCATGCTCTTCTATTAATTGTTGAGTGTTAATAAAAGTAACATCTCACGGACCTGACATTTTCTCAATACAACAATGACCAATGTGGAGACTGACAGCATTATTGTCAGTGTTAGTCACCATTATCACCCTAATTTCTACCTGGCATATAAGACCTTGGAAATATTTTTGAGCCTTCTTTTGGAAAAACAAGTGGGTCTAACATGCCATCAAATACGATGTTGTGGACACTGAACAGTTTTATTTTAGGACCAGGGTCAGCACTGAACCTACAGGGGAAAGAAAGGATTGTGTGCTGCTGTGAAGTGCTGAAGTAGCTCTGGGAAAAATTGACAGTTTTGTGTAAACTGCTGAAACAGTGCTGGGGAAGCTGTCAGCTTTCAAAAGTATGAGAGCCATGCCTTGGAGAGCTCGCCCACTGCTGTCAACCTGTCTCCACCAATAGAGGGAGCTGAAAGCAATAGGGGGAGCTGAAGGCCCACACTGGGGCAGTTGAAGAGCCCAGCGTGGTGAGTTTTCTCAGTTGGTCGGTTGGTTGGAGGACAGTGAGACAGACTGTCTGAGTGCTCACCCAGTAAGTTCAGTGGGAGAAAGGAGACTGAGCTACTTTGTCTGCGGGTGCCACACTATTGTCCTAACAGCAGTTTGCACCACTCTGATACCCAGAGTGTGTATGTGTCCAACCGTTTCCCCAGTCCCCTTTCAAAGGGAGGACTTGGTGTAACAAGAGTCACTGACGACCAAGATGGGGTGTTTAGAGGGGAAGACTTGTGTGACACAAAGTCACTTTTTAACCCTAAAATGGGCTTCAAAGGCGTGAACCTCGTTTAGTGTCCAGGGAGTCACTGGGTGAAAATTCCCGTGTGAAGAAATCAAAGGTGGTTGTTCCCACGTTCAAAATTCAGGAAAGTTGTAAGTCTACAGTGATCATGGCCATTGTCTCCACGTCTAACTAAAAGACCAGCTTGTAACCAAACTAAGAATCCCAGCCTGGACACCAGAATCTGGAAACTGTTCCTTTTTGACTGATGGATTTGAAGTTTTGTTTTGGGGCATTTTGAGCTTGGACTGTAATGGTCTGGGGATTTTTTTCCACATATACCTTGTAAATATTTGTTGTTAATGTAGAGTTGCCATAAACTTATGTCCGGGGGTTCAGTTTATTGAGGTAATTTCTGTTAATTTGTTAATAAACTTAACCCATCTGTTTATGCATCTCTCAATTGCTGCTGGTGAGGTGTAACATTGATATGCTATACGTGACCCTAGACACAGACACTGTTGAGTTACAAGTCCTGGCCCTTTTGTATGATGTATAAAATGTTGGATTGATATGGAAAATTACAGGTTTTGGCTGTTCCAGTGCAAATGACCAATGCTGGCATACCAGAGGCTCTTCATAATGGAAAAATCACACAAATGCTGTTTAAAAAACATAAGAGATAGAGGAATGGAGACATAGAGATAGATGAAGGGGTTGGAGGGGAGTTGCTAACAGAAACCAGAGAAGTCAGTGTTAATGTCATCCATTGGAGTGTGTCCATACGGAATATGAACTGTTCCTCCAATTTGTGAATGGTCTCAGTCTGGCTGTGCATGAGACTGTAGAGCTCGTCGAAAGAACCAAAGACTTGTTGATCCAAACCAAAGCTTTTATTAGCAAAAGACAGGAGCTCTTCACAGGTGGCCGACCAGTCCGGAATGATCTGACCTGGCTAGGGACACAACCCTTTAAGGCCCAGACAGTAGGTGTGGCTAAGCTCTCAGCCAATCGCAGTAAGCACAGTCATTACATATTCTAGATACTGTAACTATATACATTGGTGATAGGTCTGTACTATCACAGAGACCATGGACAGACATATCACCATGGGAATGAGGCAGGAAATTGAATTAGGTTGTCACAAGGTTGTCAACGAAACGATCTCCCAACCTGTGTCCAGTCTCTCCGATGTAGAGGAGACCACAATGGAGCCCTGGATGCATTAGATGACCCCTGCAGATTCACAAGTTAAGTGTTGCTTCACTTCAAATGACTTTCTGGGGCCCTGAATGGGGTGAGGGAGGAGGAGTTGGTGCAAGTACAGCATTTATAGTGGTTATATGTACAGGTGCCAATAGGGTGATTGCTGGGAAGGGAGCTCACCCCCTTGCAACACCTTACCTGCATTTTCTTCCATTCTAATCCCAACCTCACCTTCAAACCTGCAAACAAGTGTGGCACTGCGTGGTCTGGCGCACTGACTTCTATCTGGCTGAAGCCTGATGACAATTCTCAGACACTTTCTCTTGCTTAACCTTCAACAGGGCCCCACCAAGACTCATTGAACCACTGTCTCTGAACTCATCACTTCCAATTTTCTCCCTTCCATAGCCTTCCACCTCACTGTTCCCCAATCCTACATTGCCTGGTTCTACCTCCTATCCAAAATTCACAAACCAAATTGTCCCAGTAGACCCATTGTTTCTGCATGCTCCTGCCCCAGCAAACTAGTATCCGCTTACCTCAGCTCCATTTTGTCCCATTTTGTCCAGTCCTTCCCCATCTATGTCTGTAATACTTCACATGCCCTCCATCACTTCAACAACTTCCACTTCTCTGAACTTGACCTCCTCATCTTCACCATGGATGTCTCATGAATCACTATGCACCTCCCTCTACAATTTCCAGTTCCTTGAACTCTACCACCTAGCTTCCAAACATCATCCCACTAACCTTCACATCCAACATATCATCCTCTGCCATTTCTACCACCTACTACTTGACCCCACCACCAAACACATCTTCCCCTCACCTCCCCTCTCCACTTTCCACCAGGATCGCTCCTTCCGTGACTCCCATGTCCACTCCTCCCTTTCCACCCATTGCCCCCTTGGCACAATCCCCTGTGACCATAGGAATTGCTACACTTGTGCCCACACCTCAATCCTCACCACCATTCAGGACCTCAAACAGTCCTTCCAAGTGAATCATCAATTCACTTGTGAACCTGCTGGGGTCATCTGCATCTGTTGCTCCCGCTGTGGTCTCCTCGACATCAGAGGGACTGGATGCAGACTGAGAGATCGCTTTGTTGAGTTCCTTGGCTCTGTCCACCACAATAGCAGGGATTTTCCAGAGCCAAACTATTTCAATTCCCTGTCCCATTCCCATGTCAATATGTCTGTCAATGCTTTCATGCACTGCCATACTGAGACCACCCGCAAATTAGAGGAACAGCACATCATCTTCTGTCTGGACATCCTCCAAATATTGACTTCTCTGGTTTCTGTTAGCCCATTCCCCCCCCTCGCACACTTTCTCTATTTGTCCTTTCCTCTATAATGCACCATCAATAATCACTAAAGACTGGAGTTGTGAAACCATCATTCTTTTATTAACTATAGACGGGAACAGCCATCAACCTCATTGAGTGATCGAGGCAGAGTGGAATGGAGAGCATGCATAGGATTGGTCTCGGGAAGCATGTCCAGCCAGCAGCCAATCATAATATAACAGTGGTTTACCACATTCACCCCTCCTTTTTAAGAAGAGCCCTGTGGGATGAGAAAAATTAGATGAAGCAAATATACATATATACATTTTACAGATTAAGTCTGCCAGGGGTCTCCTTTGCCACAGTTAGCAATGTGGTAAATGGTTGGGGCACTGAGCAGCTTGTGGCATTGGCCTGTCATTACTAGTTACAGTCTGTCAAGGGGGGATGGGGTGGGGGGGGAAACAGGTGAAGGGGTAAGGGAGTGTGGTGCTGGTGCATCATTGGTGACAACAGTGGCCAGGGGTGGAGAGTAGTCAGATGTAGGGTCATGGACCCCTAAGGTAGAAGTGGGGGAACGTGTCTATTGGTGGTCATTGGTGATCGATAGTGCCAGATCCTGGATTGAAACTGCATTCTCACCCATCAGGGAACACAATGTAGACATACGGGGGTGTTAGCATGGAGGAGGTGGACCCTCTCAACAGTGGGTCAGTCTTTGATTGCCTGGCATGCTTCTGAAGTAGAACTGGTCCTGGGGAGGTAAGCAAGTGGGCAGCATAGTACCTGACACAGAGTTCTTCGGGAAAGCAAACATTCGTTCATGAGGCGTTTTGTTGGTGGCCTTACATAAAAGAGACTAGATGGAGTGGAGTGCGTCAGGGAGGACTTCTTGCCATTGGGAGACAGAGAGGCCCCGTGACCTCAGTGCCAGGAGGATGGTTTTCCAGACCATGGCCTTTTCCATTTCCACTTGACAATTTCCCATAGGTTTGTAGCTGGTAATCCTGCTCATGGCGATTCCTCTGGCTATCAGGTACTGCCATAGCTCAACACTCATGAATAAGGTTCCCCAGTCACTGTGGATGAAGCCAGGGTACCCAAAAAGTGTGAAGATATTGTGGAGAGCCTTGAATCATTGACCATCTCTGCCTCAAACAATTTTCTAAGGCTGAAACATATTTTTTGGAAGTTTTGTATCATATTGGATGATATTTTGGATCATGCTTGATGGTAGAAGAAACATCCCAATAACAACAGATAATCAAAGGATTAAAATTATTCCTATCACTATAAAAAATGCAGAAGGCAAGCTAATGAGGTTGGATCTGATGCATCCTGAGGTATTAAGGAAGTGGCTGCTGAGGTACTGCTGTGCTGGTTGTATTCTACCAGAATTCCTTTGATTTTGGATAGGTCTGATTTCCGATGTTTTGTCAGAGGGCATACATGACATCACATACAACCCTGAGATTTTTTCGCAAAAAAAGTATACTCAATGCACACATGTAAACAAATAAAGAAATGTAAGCAAACTGACTGTGCAATACAGAGAAAAAAAATCAATGAAGTTCACAAGTAAGTGACCTTAAATTAGTCCCTCATTGAGTTTGTTGTTGAGGAGTCTGATGGTGGAGGGGTTGCAGCTGTTCCTGAACCAGGTGGTGCGAGTCTTGCGGCACCTAAATCTCTTTCCTGATGGCAGCAACAAGATCAGAGCACGTGCTGGGTGGTGTGGGTCCTTGATGTTCCAGAGCATTGAAGAACTAAAAAGGTAATGTCACCACTAAAGAAAGGTGGAAAACAAAAAGGAGAAATTATAGCCCAGTTCTAAGACCACAAGGGACAGGAGAAAAGTTAGGCCTTTTGGCCCATCAAGTCTGTTCTGCCATATGTATTCTTCCTTTCCACCTCATTTTCTTGCTGATGTGGTCTCATTAGTGCACGGTAGAATTACATTAAAATGTTTTTAGTTTTATGTTCCATATCCCTTGCAATAATTGCCTATATTTAATTAACCTTCCTAGTTGGTTGCTAGGAACCAACTCATATTTTTGTATTTCATATTTTTGTATTTGCTCATATTTTTGTATTTCATGCCTAGAATCACTCAACACCCCCCCCACTAACCCTTACCTCCTTAATATGTTGCAGTTTCATTTGATAATCAATTTTTTTCTTTCATTCATCCTCATATTTTCTTACATACTGTGTGTCAATTTCTTTTCCACTCTCTTATCCATAATCCCTTAGTGACCTCCCCACAACTTACAACTCTGCCCTATGTTTGTATCATCAATATGCCAGCCAGCAGCATACCTGGTCTCTTCATCAAAGTCATCTAGATTAATTCTAAATAGTTGAGGCACAGCCACAAATCCCCGTGAATCCCACCAGTTACTGATTGTCAAACTGATGGAGTCTCTTTCCATCAGCTCTCCATCCCTTTTCCTTTACATTCACAGAGCTATCACCCCTCCCCCTGTTTGGTGTAATGCCCGTCCTCTATTATCCCCCTATTACCTCCTGCCTGTAGGCCTGTGCTCCTCCTCCTGTCCCTACCCCCATCACTTTGTTCAGGCACGTTATGCTCATACCTTGATGAATGGCTCAAGCCCAAAACATTGATTATATATCTTTAACTTTGCAACACAAAGTCTCTGTATTATGGTCAGTTTGTTTACGTATCTTTATTTGATTGCACGTATACGTACTTTCTTGAGTACAGTTTTACCATTAAGTGGTCATTCTATCTCGCCAGCAGGAAAAAAATCTCCTAGTTGTAGGTGATATCATGGATGTACTCTGATAAAGATATGTAAACAAACTGACCATAATACAGAGATTTTTTTAAAATCAATAAAGTGCAAAAGTAAGAGTTCTTAATTGAGTCTCTGCTAGAGTTTGTTGTTGAGGAGTCTGATGGTGGAGGGATAGCAGCTGTTCCTAAACATGGTGGTGTGAGTCTTGTGGCATCTTTATCTCTTTCCTGATGGTAGGAGCAAGAGCAGAGAGTGCTGGGTGGTGTGGATTTTTGACTGCTGCTGCTCTCCAACAGCAGTATTCCCTGCAGATGTTCTTGATGATGGGGAGGGTTTTGCCTGGGCTGTGGCTTCTACCTTTTGCAGGGCTTTCCACTCAGGGATATAGATTTCCCCATACTAGACCATGATGCAACTGGTCAGCACACTGTCAGTCTACCACACATGGGTAGAAGTTTGCCGGGGTTTCAAATGTCACACCAAACCTCCGCAAAATATCATAGGTACCAAAAATGTATTTGACCATAATAATTACAGCACATTAAATTAGAATGATCAGAAAGATCTGGAAAATTGAATCATTTTCACAGGAAATTGTTCTAAGCCTGATGTAATTGAAAATTGTATGAGTGCGCCATCTGCTGGCTAATGATTTGGACCTCAAACGTTGTTTCCTGAAAATACAGCCTCAATGGGTCATGTGCAGAAAAATGAATCACCTTGAAGTTTGGGGGAATTATTTGGGACCAGCTGGTACTGGGAAAGTCCACAGATGACAAGTAGCAGCTGTTTAAAGATCAGCTGGTCAATGTTCGTTCCAGCAAAGAGGAAGGCAGGGACGGCAACATGAGGGAAACGTGGGTGATGAGAGAGGTCATGAATTTAGTCAAAAAGAAAAACGAAGCAAATGTAAGGTTTAGGGCTGCTCAAAGGCAAAGGGAGGAATTTATGCTTGGAGTCAGAGGCAGGGTTGAGGTGCCAAATGTATACTTTGTATCAGTACTATCCATGGAGAAGAACAAGGAGGATAGTGAGAGCAGTGTGCAGAATGTTCATCTCAGATCAAGAGTGAGGCAATGCAAAGACTTTTGAAGGTGGATAATTCCCGAGGGCCTGATGGGACATAAGCCAGCTTATCAAAAGTGAAGGTACTTCTGGATCTTGACAAAGGCTTTTGTGTCCTCATGAGCAACATACAATGGAGAACAGGAGAATAATCTATGTTGTAGATTCAGAAATGAATTCAGCATAATGCAGGAAATTGTAGGCTGGTGATCTTCTGGAAGGATTATTTAGAGATAGGATTTACAAACATCCACTCTGAGGACTTCTCAATAGAAAAATTAAGAACAGTTCACATAACTGCTAACTGTATGGCTGACCAAAGCTGCAGGCCTGATACAAAGTCTGAATGAAATATGAAAGTTGCAGAAGCTGTGATTGTAGTAAAAACACACAGAAATGCTGGAGGAACTTGGCTATTCTCGCAGAGTCCATAGGAGGTAAAGATATATTATCCACATTTTGGGCCTGAGCCTTTCTGAATAGGCAAAGAACAGGAAGGCATATGAATAAAGAGTCTGAAGACTGGCCAGGAGTGGAGTCCAGACTAAGGATGCAGTGCTACCAGAGCTCATTGAGTCACTGCTCCAGTACCTCTGTAAAAAAAGGCAAAATAAATAAAACAGAGAATTTAGACTAGTGTGGATTAACAGCGGCTGCATATTAAATACAGCTGGGATTTTATGGAAGCGGGTGTTGGGGTGTGGGATGGGGAGTGTTATGGGAATGTGCATGGGTGAGTCATGTGCGCATGACGTCAGTGGGGAGTTTCAGCTTATCTTCAAATGAATTACATACAGCTCCTCAGAGTCTCGAGCGACCAGCAGTGATATTTCCAAAAGGGGAAAAGTGGTGATGAGGATGAAAAATCCACACTCCAGACGATAGGATCCACAGGATTTCTAAAAAAGAAGGCGTCAAAGGGAAAAATTTGATGAAAAAAGAACAATGTCAGCTGATAAAGGCAGTGGGAAAAAGAAAAGGATGAAATTCGAGAAGAAAACAACATAAAAGTGAGTAAGAGAAACAGTGAAGTGAAAAAGAGAAAGTGAGATGCCAACCTTAAGAGTTGGGGCCGGGACAGTGGGGGAAACCGGGGCCGGGACAGCCAGGGTGGGGGCCAGGACATCCGGGAAAACTGGGGCCAGAATAGCGGGGGAAACCAGGCCAGGACAACTGGGGAGGAGGCTGAGACATCTGGGGAGGCCATATAGAGCAATTGATCCAATCATCCAACCCACTGGCCTGATGAGGACACCTTGTGGGATCTTCCCAGTATTTGATGATTGCCATTAAGGTGGAGACATTTCTCCAGCAACTTGATGGAGTGGCTAAAACCTCCATAAAAATAGCTAAAACCTCCAGAAAAGTCAAGAGGTCATGCTCAGGTCAGTGTTCTTCATCCTCGATGGAAACCAGGAAAGGGGGACACCCATCGTTACATTTAGAAGACTATGTGCAATGACTTACAGATTTTATTTAGTCCATCTCAAAGACTATGGCCTGCTTACTTCAAAACTTTGTATGTTTCCATTTAATACATTTTAAGTTAAATAGCGCCGGATCTATAGTCACCGTGATTGGTGGAAGTTATAGTCAAATTCTCTGTAGTGTTAAAATCGAATGATTGCAACCATGCAATACTTTATCATATTATTAAATTAGACAAAACTCTCAATATTACAACGTCAAATACAACATGGTGCCCACCAAGGCCAGATCTCACAAGACCTCCTTGTCGCCGTTTTTGATGACCTCCAGCACATAAGAAATTAGCACCTCACCCCTGGTCCAGACCCACAAAAGGTGTTATTTGGATATGATAAGAGGAGGGGTAAGAATTGATTTTGGCTCTGTGAAAAAGAGACAGGGGGAAAAGAGAGTCAAAGCTGGGGGAAAGGCAACAGGTGGAAGAAGGGGGGAGGTGGTTAATGGAAACTGAGAAGTAAATGTTGATGCCCATCTGGCATCTTGACTGATGAAAAATGTCACTGAAGAGAATGGTGACCCATGGTTGAAGTATGAGAATGTGCTTACCTCACCTCCAGCCATGCTGTACTTTCCCACATTGGTCACAAGCACAGAGGTCGAGAATACAGTCACACTAGGAACCAAGCTGATGATGTTTAACCTGAAAACATTTTAAATATTAAATCATTTGATGTGTATTAGTCCTAGAGTTGAATAATCCTTATCTTGAACAATCCTTATCTTGAATATAACATGACCCTTACTGGCATTAGAAGCGCTTATGTAATTACAAATTTCAGTGGGAAAAAAACAATGATTTAATTACATACTCTTTCAATTCTTCTCAGAGAACACATTTTAAAATTAACTGGGTTTATTTCTACATGTTTATACATTCATGTTCATTTTAGACCTTAAATAGCTTTTCATGCTAAAATCTTTGATGATCAGTCACTTCCTTATTATTTATTGGAAAACTCATATTTTTTATTTAGTGAAGAACAAAACATTCAATATCTCCTTCTGGGATCCTTCAAGAAAACGCCATTAATCTGAGAAGCATTTTCTCCAAGATGTTTAACAGCAAAGGCTTTTTTATACCTCAAGGTTCAAACACGTGCAAGTATAATACTGAAACTTCTGAAAAGCACTGTCAACCTAAAAGGAAATGAGTGAAGGAGCTCCTGAATTGAGAAGAAAGCCCTTTATTAAGATAATTGGTCTGAAGTTTCTGCTGCATTGTGTTGGTTTATAAGACATAATTCAACCAAAATCAAAGTAACCTGTAACTGTCTGAAAGATTTGGATTTTTTTTTAAATTTCCATACAGCTCAAGCAAAAAATTGTACATATTTTGCATTTTTTTTAAACTGGATCTCATTGAGAGTTTTCACTAATTTCCATTTATTTACAGCAAGGGTTCAAAATAAAGCATACAATATGTTTGCAAGGGTTAGTGGTGATTTGTGTTTTAAGTTCTTAATAAATATTCTGAATACCCAATATATCTGAAAGTACTTTAATGCATTCTTTCCATGAATTTGCAGATTAAGATTGGGTTAATCAAAGGTGGTGCCTTAATGTTGTGATTATAGATGTTTTCATGGTGTGATCATATGTTCATTTTTTTAAATTTAACCAATTTAGGCAAGTGTCGACACTGTCCAAATGCTCTCAAATCTAATGTCACACGTATGCAAATAAGCTCAATAGATGCTCAGACTGCAGTTCAAAACAGATATAATTTTGGATGTATTTAGCTTGGATTTAGCAAATTGTCCAAAACTATCTCATTACTGTTTGACTGCAAAGACTATGAATTAACTGAAATTCTTTAAAAATTATGGTGAATGTCGATGAATGATATTTGTGGCAACATAAAAATTGAATGTGAGTTAGGTGACTAGAAATTGGTGAGCTCAACAATGACCTCTTGCATTGATGCTCCCACTCCTCTCATAAATTTAATTTAACCTCAAGCTTTGAATTGTTTGCAACATAAAAAACAAATTGCAAGTTGGGGGCATCCAAAAAAACAACTAAGATTTCCAGATTCATTTAGCATCTCAGCTTTTCTCAGTGAGCCCACACAGATTATGTCTTACATCTATTTTTCATTGTCAAATTTACAGTGCAAGATAGGGTGACTCACATAAGATAAAAAGGCCTCCAATCATTTTTTTTTTTGCCATTTGGCATACTGGTTTTCCACTGAACTTATTTGTGACATCTTTGTAACTCAGCTACTCCCTTTCCTTCAGGCTTGCTCCCTACTTAGTCTAAGAATTATATTAGAGTTAAACTGTCTTCTGTTTTTAAGCATTATCTAATTACTGGTGATTAATTTGCATACTACCTTGCTATCAAGTCCAGTATCTCAAATAATTTCATTTGAATCTGTGCATTATAAGCTACCCTATAATGTGCCATCCATACAGATCTGAAAATTACACCTTTAATCCAGTGACCTCATGCTCACCATGTATTCACTGGCAAACATACGACTTTCAAATGTCACTGACTGAATTGAAATATCCCTTCAAGGTTTCACAATGTTTTTGTACATGACCTTGCTTTTAGTTCACAGGTATTATTCTTGCATGCAACTGATAAGCAGCTGAACATGGCTGTGCCTAATACACTCCCCCAAAGAATTCCCGCACCTAAATCTTGGGGCTGAGATGATTGTCCTTTAACAATCCAACCACTTTCCTCTGGGCAAACTATGACTTCAGCTGTTGGAGTGATGACAAAAACTTTGGAGTCTCTTCCCCTGACGCGCAATCAGAGATGTAAATGTGGTGCAAACAGTATCACGTAGTCTCAGCTAATGCTAGCAGCCTTCAAAATGAACAAGAGCAAATGCAATAAGTAGCACAATTTGCACCAACTAGAAAGTGCGATCAAGTAATGTGATGGGGAGGGTGGGGGGGTGGATGGGTAGGGGGCTGGAGGCACAAGTTTCATGTGGAGCTTACATCAAAATTGACTGACACGTTACCTGTCCCTTGGATTGTAACACAATTGAACTGTTAGACTGTGTCTTTTTAAAAGAAGAACTGCAGAAAGAAATGTGGGCATTCTTTTTGCACAGCAGGTTATGATAGTCTGCAATACATTATCTAAAATGGTGGTGGAAGGAGTTTCAGTTGCACCTTTTAAAAGGTAATTGGATGTAAGCAATTCGTTCCTGACTATGAATGCATAGCACTAATTGAATGGCTCTTTCAAAGATCTGGAATGGACGTGAGCTTCTGAATGACATGCTCTCTGCTGCTGGCTTTACCAGTTCCATTTAATCCATAGTTTCTTACTGTACATTTTATGTCCTCTCATCCATAACTGAGTATTGATATTGGACTTCAATGCAAGTCCATCGAACCTTTATACTTTTTCAAAACATTCCTTCGCTTCTGGGTTATGCTGATACTCTTTAAATGTTACTTGTTATTTGTGTAATAGCTGCTACAAGATACAGCTTTATATATAGTGAATAATCCCCACCATATTTGAAAAATATTTTTTTACAAGCTCCTACTAATCTGATCAGCTGATAGCGTACTCCCCAGGAAGATTGGTTCGTGTTCTGCCTCCTGAGTCTTCCAGTGACCTTTGACTGAATCAAATGGTAATTAGATACTTCTAACACATCGATTGTTTTGACAAGGAAAGGAAGAAATCAACAAGAAATACAACAGAAAATGCTGGAACAGAAGCTGCGGACTAGTTCCATTTTTGGTCTGTCCTTTAACCCGAATAAAACTATTTGATCCTATCTGGTTACACGTTGCACATGGCCAGCAACTACAGCTACACAGCTATTGATAAACGATCACCAATTTTTAAGTCAGTAGGGCAGTTAAACCTAATCCATAAGAGAGGAAATTATATGTATTTTTTTCATCTATCTTTGAAAACAGTGGAGAGTTAAACTCAGTAAAATCCAGCAATTGTATTTTGCTTTTGGAGGGTGTAAAATGGGCAACTGACCCAAACCCACCCATTACATTAAAATAATCTCCTCATTCATTGCCAACTTTTCTCTTTGTCAATGATGTTTTCCAAGGATTCTATAATAGTAGCATATCCAACCTCATTAGATGTTTTTTTTGTAAAAATCCTCACATTTATATTTTTTTAAGCCATTTCTATTTTACAATGCAGGTAGGCTTGCCTCAAACTATTGCTGGGATGGAAATAACTGAAAAGTAATCAAATGAGCAAGTTTTACAAAAAGATGTTGAATACATTTTAAATTTTGCTTGTAGTTTGCAGCCAAATCTGCCTTTTATTTCATCAAAGAGATATCGAAACAAAATGGCTCAGAGTAAGCTTCCCTGTTTTAATAATGTCAAAAATATGCTTTTAGAGGATAATCTTTGAAATAAACTCGTCATGTAAAATCTTCACATTTTTTACCTGAACTCTTGACTGAATGCCAACTTGAGATTTTTATTCCTCTGTTGTACCCTTTGTTAATTGGTTGGCTAATAGGAGCAAAATTGTTTTCTGAACTGTTAGAATGAATGAAAATGTTTTGTTCAATCAGGACAGAGAATTTACGAACAATAATGAAGTGAATGGTGCCAGTCTATAATTGTGCTTGGAAGGAGAGGTATTTGTTCGTGCATTCAGGCCCCATTTGACAGATGCATTATACATTTTCTTTATAATATGCCTTGGCAAATTGTTCATTATATCTTAAAGTGTTTTCTTGGATTAATAAATACAAGGACATTCCTAGCAATTCAGGCAGAGTTTGCTTTTGCTACACGTGATGAAAATTGCTTTGACTCAACTAGGTACCATGTCCATTACTCCACAATGGAAGATGAACTGTAACAGGCTCTGTGTCTTTACTTGTGACAAAGAAATAACGTTTGCAGGAAATTAAAATGGATTGACAATTCTGGTGTAATTAACAGCGCAAAACCATTGATTTGTTATCAGACTGCATTTTTCAGCTTCATTGCATTTAACTGGCTTTACATTTTTACAAATTATATTTACAGGAAAATTACATCATGATAAGCCTTGGGCAATCTTCTATAGTAAAACATGTCAAAGATAATCACTATGGGATTAATTGTTTATTGTGATACACAATATGCTGCATTGTAGCATTTAGTACAAGGCTTCCAAGATGCCAGTGTGCCCCTTAGCTAGTTAGTGTGACTAATTTCTATTCTCTGTTCCTAAATGCTTTTGTGAATTGCCAGGATGTTTTGTTAACTTGCTTAATTGCGGTTTGTTGAATTAAAATGAAAATGATGAGGAAAAGACACATGGCCAAAAAAAATTCTGTCACTATCAGGCCAACTGGAACTGGTCCATCTAAAGAATTAGGGGGATTGACTGCTCAATAATTTTTTGGACGTATCTTCTGACATCACATCAGTCCACATAGGGCTTTGGAGAAACTAATCTTGTTTCTAGGAACTGGATTAATTTTCTGACAAAGTTAGTTTCGTGGCTATGCTATAAGATACATACAAACAAGTACTTTATAAGATTCACTTAGTCATAAATATGTCCATTTGTTTAATTGATTTTGCCCTCATGGGAGACTTTCAAACCCATCGTGATGATGTATACTCAACCTTGTACTAGAATTATCAAACAAAATGATCAAGAGGTGTATCAACCATAATTGCTAATTAGTTTTCTTTAATAATTGTGCAATTAGAAGATTAAATGTTCATGACAACAAGTTTCAGGGTAAATTAGCTGTTCGCAGCCTTTTGAAGCAGTACATTAAGTACTTCTAGTGCTGCAATTTCCATCATACAGCAAACCCAGCTCTATTCATATTGCTACTTGGAAATGAGTGACAAGTTGGACTGATGAGGCAATCAAAATGTTACACCTTTCACATTGATAAGATTATTAAAAGACAATGGTCTGTCATTGTGCTAGAAAGGGAAATTGAGGAAACTGAATTTTCACCTGTCTGTTAGATATTCCAACCACTTACAAAGCTGCAAATTACTGCTGATGCAAAGCCTGCATTTTTTGAGAATTACCGAGCAAAAGCATTGCGACAGAAACCTCGTGCATAATCCCTGAGGAGTTTTCAAACCCTGCTAAGTTGCTAGAAGTTCATTCTGAACACTAAGGGTTTGAAGCCAGCTGTTAGGTATGAGATCTCAAAATCCCATTTAAAATATATTTAATTGCAAAGGACACGATAGATCAAAGCTTTTACTTTGCACATTTATTATTAATCTATGCATCAAGGCATTTTAACTAATTACAGCAGCTCAAATCCATAGAATTTTCTCTGAAATGAGCAAAAGATTTAATGCTCATCCACTATTGTGTTTGACCGATGCTAATCTTTAAAAACAACAATATTTTCCATTCAGTAAATTGACATTCAATTCACATGGATACTTTTAATGGGTGGAAGGCATGGACTTGGCTAGGCTTGCAAATTTCTGTGACCTTCTGCATTACTGGGCACTTAGATTTCCAAACCACAATTCAACCAGTTAGTTTACTTCCCTCAGTACATATCTAGAAGTTTGATAAAGTATCACATCTCCTCAGACTTTTTAGAATGCCTTCTTCATGCTTACCATAATGTGCTGGCTTCAGGCAAGTTGATCTGATAGGTGGACTCCCAGGAACTTGAAAGTTTTAACTCTCCATCTCATCAATGTGCACAGCATCCCCTTCCTAAAGTCCATATGTTGCTTGGTCTTTCTGACATTGAGAGCAAGATTGTTTTCTGGCAGCATCCAGTCAGATTCTTAATCTCCATCCAATATTCTGAATTATCATTATTCTGCCAGCAGTGATAGTATCATCATAGATTGGAATCAAACTTGGCTTCGCCATTGTGAATGTTGAGCAGGGGACTTGCTGTGATGCTCCACCTTCTGTGGAGAGTCAGATAGAAGGAGATGCTGCTGCCAATCCACACTGAATGGGGTTTGCTGATGAAGACATGAAGGTTCCAGTTGCAAACCACAAAATACATCCAATCCTACCTGATGACTTTCTAGCTGTAAGCAAGACCCCTTCTAAGGTTGAGAATGTTTGTCATTTATTTTTATATGTTTTCTCCTGATAATAATGTTCTTTAGTCAATAACCATAATTCTCCCCATTACAAAATAGGTTAATTACAAGGATACATAGTTTCACAGATCTACCTTTCTGAGGTTCCTAATTACATCCATGTTTCTATTTCTATACAATAATTTTCATCAATTTATTTGTAGCATTTTATCAAGAGACAAGCAGAAGAATCCAGTTTAGCATCCCAGTGTTCTAGCCAATATTTATTGTATCACAGAAGTCATCCTGTTATTTTAATATTGCTCTTGTAATCTACTTAAATTGATAATCACACCTCCTAATTTATAAGTGGCAACGCTTTGAAGCATTGATTAATATTTTGTGTAATGGTTTGACATAGTTTGAATTTGTGAAACGTATTTTGGAAGTGCATGTCATTCTTTCCAAACTCTTCCCTTTCCTTCTTTATCTCCTTTTCCAACTGATCTGTGATTATCAACAAGTGAGCACGTGTTACCTTTAAGCCGAATTGATTGCATTGGCTTTTTGTAAGGCAAATGTAGAATAGTGTCACCAAGGTTAACTTTTTCAGCCATGTCTCACGACACCCATTTCCAAATTGAGAATTACATTGTAGGCCTGAAGAAAGCTCTTCATGTTTTAAAGTAAATCCTAATTCTCTGTCCACAAGGCGTGTCAGAATATACTGAAAATTTCCAGCACTTGCTATTTAATTTTCAAAATGTAAAACTCTGGTCAACAATGTTTTTCAAAAGGTTTGCTTCCTGAAAATTAATTGGGGATTATGATAGACAACTAAGATTTACTGTATCACGTAGAAAGTTGGGGAAACATTAAATTAACTTTTATTGAATTTAGCATGTTTAATCGCATAACGATAACACATTGCGCTACTTCAACTGACCTAAAAATGTTTTGCGGCTGATTTTCATTTGTGCTCAACATCTTATGCCTCTCATTTCAGTGTCCAACAATAGTCGCCCAGCATTGATGGATTCCAGTCGCCCAGATACCGCTTTTTCATGGTTGCAATGTCCTGGTGCATCAGTCATCACTGACTGCACTAAGATCAGCAGGAAGAGGACCAAGAACGAATGCAGAAATTGACATGCTGCACTTCACGGGTTTGTATGCTTGAAATAGACTTAAAATATGACAGGAAATCACAAAAATATGTTATATCTAAAATTTGGTGTATGATAGGATATTTTTGGAAAACTTTATTTTTCATTTGCATCCATAACAAATATAATATATTTATCCATAATCGTACACAATAATAAATGATGCAAAAAGAATACATAAATTTATATTTTCTCTCCAAAAAAGTAGTAAAAAAAGAAAAAAAGCCTACCTGAATTTGTCATATATCATTCATTCATTCATTAAATTTCAAATTTTCAAATATAATCTTAAACCTCTAATTTAACTTGGGCAAGTTGGAGTGGGAGTGGTGGATGAACCACTGTAGATGAACTTTTACCAATGAAATCTATATATGGTTTCCAGATCTTGTAAAAGTTTTCTGGTTGATTCTGTAACTTACTTGCTATTTTATTTAATGGTGTACGATTTTGTAATTCTATTTTCCATCTGTTCAACCCCACATCATTGTCTAATTTCCATGTTACCGCCATACATTTCTTCGCTACTGCTATTGCTACATTTAAAAACTTCCTCTGATAAATATCTAACTTCATATTATAACACCTAGAAAAAATATTCTCAGCTCTTTTGGAACTTGTTTCTTCATAATTTGTCCCAATAAAGTACTCATATCCTCACAGAATTTTTCTTTTTCACATTGCCATACTGCAGGTAAAAAGGTTCCTACCTCTTTATTACATCTAATTAGAATTAAGTCTATGTAATTTATGTGGAGTATAATATAATTGATGTAAAAAATTGGATTGCACCATTTGATATCTGACATTAATTGTGTTTGTTACACCCACATAACATAATTTTGACCATACTTCTTCAGATATTCAGATCCCTTTCCCATCTTTATTTAGATATAAATAAATCTTTTTTCTGCATAGTCTCTTGCAATTTTATGTACATATTAGTCATAAATCTTTTAATAAACATATGTTATTAAATATTCAAATTGACTTTGTTCAGGTAATGTAGAATTCAATCCTAATTTTCTTTTTAAATATGATTTGTTGATAATAAGAAAAAATACTATTATTTGGTATACTATACTTATCCTTCAGTTGGTTAAAAGACAAAAAAAAGAACCCCCAAAAAAACCTTTTACCATTTTTATTCCACTGTTATACCAAATGTCAAAAAATGAAGTATTAACTGGAAAATAAATGAGTGTTTTGCTTTAGTGACATTTTAGCTATTTGATAATTCTTCATTCCACTTTCTACATGGATTCCATTATGATAGGAACATTTTAAGGTGATTTTCATGATCAGCAGCCCAGAATTCTTAAAATACACCCATAAATGTTCAAGAAGCAAAATCTTTGTTGTCCAGTGTAATGAGCAAATGTTTGAACCATGCCTTTGAGATCTTAAATCTGCTCCTCTAATTCAAAGGCACCCAAATGACAAGAAGCACCCTGGGATTATTTTTCCTACCTATGTGAGTGCAGTTTGTAAGTGATGTTGAGATCCTCGAAGAAGCTGGTGGTATATGAGGATTGTGTACCAATATGGACGTCCCTATCTGAAACTTATTCAGAGGTTGCATTACTTGCCAATCAAGGTTGGGCTGAAACCACCCAATAGTGCACACCATATCATTGCCTCACTTAAATGATTCAGTGTCATCAATGGCCAGACACCCAGCTCAGAACAATTTAAATATCGACACATGCCACATTTCTCCCTCTCTGCCTCTTGGTCCAAGTCCCGGACATCCCTCCATGTGGATATCACTGGAGGAGTCACAGTTAAGGTGTGCACTACACTTAGTTGAGCCATAGTACTGCAATAGATCAGTGCTTGCAGAGATCCACGCTTCCATTGGTACAGGGAATCAGGAGTGTATTTGAAAGTCACATTGGTCGAGGATATTGCCAGCAGGGAGAACAAACCCTGGAATGCTGTGGGGCACCTCATTGATGCATTCTTCTCTATCCCTTTACCAGTGGCATGCAATACACTTTTTGTCACCTTCCCAAGGATATCTCTATAGTCCTAACCCCATGCCACAGATTGATAGTTCACAACCTAAAAATCATTTTCCTTCCCCACCCGCCACCAACATCGAGATAAAATATAGGGTTCCAGCCAGATGGTCCTCTTCCTGGGAATCCAGTTGCACTTAGGGCAGAGGGATGTCCCAGAGGATGTGCAAAATAAAATTTTAAACACAGCAGAGCCCACCAACAAGGCTAAAACACAGAGTTTCATTGGCCTTTTAGGCTACTGGCGGCAGCGCATCTCCTACCTTACCATGCTGCTGCCCCTGCTGTATGCTGTCTCCAGGAAGACCACATTTCACCTGAGCAGCAGCTAGCATTTGAGACGGCAAAACAAGCCATGGACCACTAGCCTTCCAACAGACCGGAATCGGTCTTTGAACTCCAGATCTCAGCCACTACCACAACAGCTGAGTGGAGCCTCTGGCAGAAAATTAATGGTCATAGAGTTCTTCTCGGCTTCTGGACAAAGGCCCTCTCTGAGCCCACCTCCTGCTATACCCCCTTCGAATGCCAGCTCCTGGCATGCTATTTGGCTCTCCTCGCCACAGAGCACCAAACGGCCAATGAGACTATTATACTTTGGCCTCACCTGCCCATTATGCATTGGATTAAATCCTCCAATGCCATCCACAAAGAGGGACATGTGCAGCGTTCCTCTATTGTTCAGTGGCAATGGTAAGAGGCACAACCAGAAGGAGTCAGCAGGCTGCACAAGAAAATTATGTCCCTCCCTGAAAGTCATGATCCCCTGGCGAAGTCCCCACTGTCAATCCCTCCTAAGGTCAGCTGTTCGACTCCCTCACCAAAGAGGAACAGCAGTGAGCGTGGTTCAAGGATGGCTCCAGTCAATGGAAAACTGGGAATCAGTTTTGGTGAGTGGCAACACTACACCCAGGCAGTGGTAAGACCCTAATTCAAGAAGGGATGGGTAGTGCTCACAATAAAATCAATAACAGGTCCGCTCCGAATCTATATGGACTCATGGGCAGTGGCGAATGGGAAGACAGTTTGTATGCCTTGTTGGCACAACATGGGGTGAGAGATCCACAATCGCCCACTGTGGGGTCAGCAGCACTGATGATGGAGGGGTAGCAGCTCTTCCTGAACCTGGTGATGCGAGTCTTTCATTCAGAATCTTCACTTTGCTCAGGAAAAAGCTTTTTTGCAGGTCATACCTTCTCCTTCAGTATTGATCTGGATCTCCAGAATGCCTGTGATCTGGCTGTCAGCAGATTCGGATTTCATTGTTCATCTAGTTGGGGAAAACCCTGAATGATTTGGTGTGGACACACTCATCCATAGTGGTTTTGATAAACTTATAACATGTCACTTAGATTTTATAGTTTAGAAACTAGTTACTCATTGTATTTGTAGTTATTTGCAAGTGATGTGACTTCTGGGGGGTGGAATGTTATATGTGGATTGAGGAGGAACACGTAGCCTCCCTGTCTGGAACATTGTAGATTGTGGAGGGTCACATGAACTTCCTGTCTGAAACGTACTCAGAGGTTGTATCACCTGCCAATCAAAGTTGGACTCTGGCAACCCATTAACGCACACCATACCATTGGCTCATTTAAATGACTCATTGGCCAGACGCCCAGTTCAGAACAGTATAAATATCAATGCATGCCACATTTCTCCCTCTCTGCCTCTTGGTCCAAGTCCAGGACATCAGTCCATGTCAGGACACTACTGTGGATATCACTGGAAGAGATGCGGGTAAGACGTACACTAAACTTAGTTGAGCCATAGTACTACCATAGATTAGTGCTTGCAGAAATCTGCATCCCCATTGGTACAGGGAATTTGGTGTGTGTTTGAAAGTCCTTGTCTGTGAAGTGTGTACATGTGCGCAAGAATGTGGTAGGGTGAGCAGCCACTAATATCGGAGTCCCTTGTCCCCAACGTGCCTGCTTGCACCATTATAGTTTTTGTCTCATATCATGTAGAAGAAAGGTGGCCACTGGTATCGGAGTCCAACCTGGGTCCAATGTGAATATCTATATAGTTATTTAGTAATAGAATAATTAAGTATAATTTGACATTTTCCCCTGTTTGTCTCTCGTGTTCAATGAAGTTACCTTTGATTGTAAAACTTGTGTCCAGCCTCGTCTCTCTGAACCCACCAAACCTGATACTTTCCAAACACAACAGCTGACTAAGGTATAAAGGTACTCAAGCACAACAAAATGAACAACCAGACATAGAAGCAACAGCAAATGTCACTGAGGGACCAGACTTGCAGACATTTTACCACAGCCAAAGCAGCTGACCACTCACCATCTTATCATTCACTCTTACCTTCACATTCAATAATCAAACTCAAGGGGGTACAGATAATATAGGTGAGAGTACAGCCCAGGTTACATCAGACAAGCAGGATGAAAAGAGAGGGGCTGCTGCTAATAACGGACCGACAAGAAAGGACATTTTTCTGACCTTGTTAAAGTTAGGCGGACCTAAAAGTGATATTGACGGGAAACCTACTGCAGTCCTTTATGTCCTTTATAAGAGAAAAGCAGGGAACATCATTCCCAGCTGCTGAGTCCTCCTGGCCCAGCTGTGCCCTCTGCTCCCACTGCTGCTTCTATCGAGCAGGCTTCTCCTACTCCATTTACTCGTGATGAGGTACAACAAATGATTAACAAGGCTCTTATGGATAATAGTGGCTTGTGGGCCTGGAAGCCCCCGAACACTACTAAAGCATGAAGGTGTGGGCAGAGCCCCCGTGTCTACACCATTGAGATACGGCGGATACATGGGGACCCACGGCCCTACATACCATTAACAATCCATTGGGGTGGATGGAGGTAATGACCGCCAATATTTGGCCTTGGTCGATACCGGTGCGGAGCACTCGGTGATTCCGGGTAACCCCGACCTCTGGACTGGACCGACCTTTCGAATAGAGGGGTTGGGAGGAGCAGTCACCCTGGCAAAGGAAATAAAAGTCCATGCCACGGTGGGTGATAGCCCTTCCCCTGTATGGTTACATGCCCTAGTGGCTGGCACTGACGAGTGTATCCTGGGTACTAATATGTTGGCCAGTACGGCCCTTAATACTAGCCAAGGGGGATTTGCATTTGGAATTCGGACTATTACAAAAAAACTGGTAGTGGGTCAGGCTAAGTGGGATCCTGTGATGGTGCCACCCCCCATGAAACCAGTGTGCATTCCACAATATCGCCTCCCTGGAGGGCAAGAACAGATTAGTGCCACCATCGATGCTTTGCAAGAAGAAGGGGTAGTGAGGCCCGCAACATCGCCCTTTAATAGCCCTGTTTGGCCGGTCCAGAAGCCGGACGGCTCCTGGAGAATGACGGTTAATTATCGCTTTTTGAACAAACATGCCCCACCACTCGCTTCGGCAGTTCCAGACATTGTTACCCTTATTGAAAACATTGCTACTGGGAACTCGGGAACATGGTATGCTGTCATTGATCTCACTAACCCTTTCTTCAGTATTCTTATAGCTGAGGACTCACAGGATCAGTTCGCCTTTACCTGGAAGGGGTGCCAGTATACCTTCACCCACCTCCCTCAGGGCTATGTACAATCTCCCACTATTTGCCACAGCCTAATTGCCCGTGATCTGGAGACGGTGCCAGTATCGCCTTCCCTCTCAATTCACCATTATATTGATGATGTGATGATCCAAAGGGCCACAGAAGAGATGGTACAGGAAGGTTTGGAGAGTGTCCAAGATACCCTGATGCAAAGAGGGTGGGCCATTAACCCCGCCAAGGTACAGGGCCCATCCCAGACAGTTATTTTCCTTGGAATTCAGTGGCATGCTGGAGAACAAGTGGTTCCCGATAAAGTTCGCAATAAAATCGCAGATTTGGCCACTCCTACTAACAAAAAAGAGACCCAGCGTTTCCTGGGGTTATTGGGATACTGGCGACGCCATATTCCACACTTGGCATTGCTTTTACGTCCTCTGTATAAGGTTTCCCGAAAGAAAACAGACTTTGTATGGGGTAACGATCAGGAAATGGCATTCCAGTCTGCCAAGCAGGCTATTCTTCAGGCCCTGCCCATTGCTCCCCGCATCCCAGATACCCCCCTACGAACTACAGGTCTCCGTTATTGATTATGTGGCCTCCTGGAGCCTCTGGCAGAAAACAAGAGGGTCGCCGAGCCCCGCTGGGATACTGGTCACGTACCATGCCCAAGGCTGCCACTCGTTATTCTGCTTTTGAACAACAGTTACTAGCCTGTTATTGGGCCCTGCTGGAGACTGAAAGAATGACAGGCGATGCAGATGTTCAATTGCGACCTGCTCTTCCAATAATGAATTGGGTCCTGGCTAATGATGCTAATCTAAAGATCGGGCGGGCTCAGCAGTCTTCTATTGTTAAATGGAAGTGGTATATTCAGAGTCGTGCGACCAGAGGGCCTGAAGGGGTGGGCCGCATACACGAACAGGTAGCTGATCTTCCGTCTCGTCATGAGGACGTTGAACCTGCCTTTCCCCCTCCTTTACCCCCTTCACCAGTTCAGTGGGGTAAACCATATGATTCACTTACTCCAGCAGAACAAGAGGATGCCTGGTTTACTGATGGTAGCAGCCGGTGGGTGCAAGGAAAGCAAAAGTGGAAGGCAGTGGCTTACCATCCCAAGTCAGGAACTCACTTATCAGAGGAGGGGGATGGTGGCTCCAGTCAGTTTGCTGAGTTGAAGGCAGTCACTTTACCACTAGATCCCCATGATAACCCTCTTTGCCTGTTTACTGATTCCTGGGCTGTGGCTAATGGACGTGGTATGGATGCCTGATTGGCAAAAGAACGACTGGATGATACATGACCGCCCAGTAAGGGGAAAAGAGTTGTGGCAGCTGTTGTGGGATGCTTCCCACCACCGTGAGATAACTGTGTATCATGTTGATGGCCATACCAATGTGGCGGCTAACATGGCACAACATAATGCAGTAGCAGATCAGCTTGCCACTATCAGCCGTCCTGATACCGTCCCCCTGGCTCAATGGGCACATGAATAGAGTGGTCATTTGGGAGAGAAGGGATCAGCTATGTGGGCCCTAACACATGCTTTACCCGTCCATCAGGATGATGTCCGCATGGTCGTGCGTACATGCCCAGAATGTCAGCTTGTGAAGTCCCGTACCATTCCTCCTGGTCCACAGGGCCGAATAAAACGGGGTGCTTGCCCAGCTGCGGTTTGGCAAATTGATTACATAGGCCCTATGCCAGACTGCATGGGTAAACGTTACGTCCTAGTAATGGTTGACACCTTTTCGGGCCTGGTTTTTGCTTTTCCCACCAAGACGGCTGACCAAGCTAGCACTATCCAAGGACTAAACCATTTAATTTCTCGTTATGATGTTCCAGAGGAGATTCAGTCTGATAATGGCTCGAACTTCTCCGGGAAGGCAATCTATGATTGGGCAAATGACAACGGTATCTTATGGGTTCACCATATTCCTTATTACCCGCAGGCTGCTGGGTTAGTTGAACGAATTAACGGCTTACTGAAGGAACAAATTTGTTTATTAACAGCACTAGGGACCCTGAAGGGGTGGTGCCATGTGCTGCAGCAGGTAGTCGACAATTTGAATCATCGCCCTTTAAAAGGAGGTACACCTTTCCACCGACTTCTTCATGCTTCTGAACTACAGCCTATTCCAGAGGAAAAACAGTCATTGCCCCCCCACTCTCGAACTAGAGAATGCCGGACAAAAGGTATGGGTGGCACCACCAGGTAGTGGCCCTCCTGTAAAAGGAGAAATAGTGACACCTGCCCAAGGTTACACTCGGTGGGTAGCTATTGAGGGACAGGATTATTTCGTCTGTTTCAACACTGAACGCTTACGGTATCGTGAGTGACATGTGTCAGGCTTCTTTGTTCCAGGTTCTCCGTTTTACGCTCCTGGTGATCTGGCTTAACAGCTGCTTTGGTACCAGCAATTGGATTTGTAATGACGAGGACGTTCCGAGGGAGTTGCCCGTGGGAGGCACGATCCAATGCATTACATCAAGGAAGTCCTCGGTCATCCGCCTCAAGTGCAGCTTATATATTTCTGTTATTATTCAGCATGTTTCAAAATCTGTTTGTGAGCTCCAGCGTCTGGGTATTGTGGCCCACAAGGATAGTTTGAGCCTTGGTTGGAATTCTTTTTCATGGTTACCTGGTAAATTTGGGGGATTGGGCCACAATATTCTCCGTTGATTGCTCGCTTTATGGCTTGCTTTTGTGATTATTGTAGTTTTGATTTCTCTTTTACACTCTTTTTGTCCTCTTATGTTTGTCAAGTCTCGTGTCTGACAGCCTGTGACCAAGGGGTGGAATGTAATGGAAGATTCTAACCTGTTTTTTTTTTATTTGCAGCTCTTGGTTTTGCAAGGCTGAGAAACTGCTTGTGTTTTAGAATCAGCAGACACAAGCTAAATTCCACCATGGGGCCCAGAGATGCAGTTACCTGACAAAAGGATATCTGTGTACCAAGAACATTTAATCTTCCTGCTTGTTTTGATCACAGACTGTCAGAAGCCTAGCCTTGATGCATAATAAACCATTGTATTCAAAGTGATAAACTGAAAATTATGTTACCAGTTAGAAACCTAGTATGCTAGCTTGCTTGCTTATCTTTCTTGCTGTGCTGGGAATAGGTGCTTGGGTAAGCAGTTTTTGGGTAAAATAAGCCATGGTCCCGCTGCTGAAGAGAGAGACGCTCTGAGAGGTGGCAACATCTCTCAGCAAGAAGAACTTCTAGAGTCCAGCCAACGACCCGGTCAGGGGAGGTGGAGAAGCTGCTACTGGTGCCCTGACAACCTGTACAAGTGTGCAGTCGTTGCCTCGCTTCGGCAGTTGGGACCAGTCCAAGCGTTGATAAGTATAGTTGGGAAGGGCTTGCATATTGTAGTGTGAAATCAGCTTTAGAATTTGTAATAAACATTTGTATAAACTGAACTGTTCTCGGTGTGTGTGTCTATTTTCTTTTGGTAGCTCAAACACTGTGACCAATCTAAAATGAACAAAGTGAGAGGTATAAGTTTACCCAGGACAACAGAATAGGGTGAGACACAGACAGAGCAAAGTGTGAAAGAGCATTTGATGAAATTAAGCAAAGACATAAGACAGTTCCTGATTGCAGGATGAGCAAATAATAGAAAAGACCCCTGATATGTGGCAGACATCTGTTTGCATTTACATATCCTCAAATTACATGTTTGGTTTTGCATGATTATTTCTGGGAAAGAGAAGGCTGGAACCACGCCCCTGCTTGTGTCACACTAGCACATACCTGTTCAAAGAGAGGAAAGTGTGTCAGTGAGCATCAGACCAATTGGTGGCTATTGTGCTTAAGCTGACTGGAAGCTGTGAGTTTCAACTCTGGGACTTGCAATTGTGCAGTTTCTGTAGCTTAGAAGAATGTAAGATGGCCTGACTGAAATATGTCAGGTTCTGAGAGGGATGTGGAGTAGATATTCAGATCTGTTTCCACTAACTGAAATGTATGGAACCAGAGGCCATAATCTTGCCATTTATAACTGAAACAGGGGAACTTCTCATGGCAATGAAAATGAGTTTATTGTCATAAACATTGTACAAAGTACATATACTCCAAAATTCTTACTTGCTGCAGCTAAACAGGTGCTCTTATTTAAAAAAAAGCAACTAAAAGAGTCCACAAATGAATTAAAAAGAGACAGTAAATACCAAACAAATAAATTAAGTCACTGCTACCCGAGTACAATAGTTAGCAATAGTTCAGACAGCCCATTTGTGGTATGGGACCAGTCCCTGATTAGTATAACAGGGAGGATCTAGAGCCTGATAGCTGTAGGAAAGAATTCTTGAATCTGGAGGTGCTGGTCTTCAGGTCTTTTGCCTGAAGGTAGCAGTGAGAAAAGGCTGTCCTTTATAATGAGGATTTTACTCAGTGCCTTGTGTTTGAGGCAGTGAATAGAAATGAAGAACGTGTAGGAACAAATGCAACCAAATGAAGGAAATTAGAGGGAGATAAAGGCTATCTGGACCTTCATTTCTTTTTAATAGGTGAGTTTTAAAAAAGGTACTTACTGAAAACGTTGGATTGACTTTGATGCAAGATGCAGATAAATGCTTGACTTTGTGCCACAAGACAAGATATTGATAATGCTGCCTCCCATACATTGAGCAAGCCTGTGATAATTTCTGATTACCATACCATCCCATCTCTCATTTTAGCCCTCCCAGCATTCCTGGCTCACAATGGTGTGTTAAATGAATAATTTGCGCCATTACACAAATGTAAATACAACTGCTCAAAGGTGTTGTAGTAATTTTCCCCCAAAAAATTACAATAGGCATTTCAAGTACAATACAGAGAATCTAAATGGAGGGTTAGATGTTAGATTTGTCATGAAGTGATTACCCATATATCCCTTAAATGGAATAAACTGTCATTCAAAATATCTGCCATAGATCTGGTGGATAAACATAAAACACAAATTCTGCTGCTTTTGTCTGATTATATGAAAATTCATTGTGATAGTTCCAGCATCGTTGAAAAATACAACGTACTCTTCCCTTTCACTGGTATATAAAGCTTAATGGCTTTGAATGACAAATAGATATCCCGATATCACAAGCAACTCCACTACTGTGCAGGAGCTCATTAAGTGAAGCTTCATATTGAAGTGTAAATTGAGAATAATTTGATCAAATTACTTGTCATTTCATTTTGAAAAATTAGAAACAAAATTCCAGCCCTGGGGCATTGTAAATTGTACCTTTCCTAATATCCCTGGTTCGTCAAGAATCTGAAATGTTGTCATGCATCAAGAAATTGCATTCTGAATATGAATCACAAATAACAAACATCAAAAAATTATAAGAAATGACTGACACATAGGAGAATGCAAATGCTGGATTCTGAAGCGAAACAAACTCTGCCGAAGGAACTCAGCAGAATCAGTGGGAGAAATGGAATGGATAATGTTTCAAGCCAAAACTCAAGACTGAGGAAATACAAATACAAAAGTCAGTGTAAAGAATAGGAGCAGTGGGACAGACATGGGCGTATCTAGGGTATGGCAGGTTGGGCAGAGAACAGGGGTGCAAATATTGGGGGGGGCACCACTGCCCTTGCCTTACCCACCTAGTATCTGAGTTGGGCTAGCCCAATCCAATGACTCTTGAGCGGCCTGGACCGCCGCTCCAGGTGCCAGGCCGGCATTTCATCCGGCCACTTATTGGCGCCACTGGCCCACTGCCACTGACTCCAGCCCTTCGGGGCAGCGGGGCCATTCGAGCTGAAGGCAGAAGCACAGCATGCAAGCCATCACAATTACAGCACTACCCAAAGGCACTGCCAATCAAGGTTTCACCCCGCCTGCACCCATTAAGTACACACCTTGCATTGGCCAATTTAAATCCCTTTGTGTATTTGTCCTTGGGTCATAAGGCCCTTTGACCTTTGTAATTGGCTTGACCTTGATGGTCCCTGTAAATTATCTGGGCTGGGAGCCTGGGCTCCCCCAGCCAGCCCGCTTGTATTTGGCCAACTTGGCATTAAGCCATTGGTCTCCTACAAACAACCTATGCTGGACCACCCCCCCCCCCTCCCAGCACTATAAAGGATGCAATATATGCTCCAATTACCCTCTTTACCTTTGTTGGGACTCACTCTCTTGGGACCACACTGTGCTCAAGTCAAATTGCCTCTTTGCTATTGTGACAAGTGGACAACCCTACTTCACTGAGATCACTCTAGTCTCTAGGCCTCAAACAACCTTTGGATCAATTGTTGGTATAGTAAGTTGTACTATACTGTTAATAAAAGGAATTAGACTTGATTGATTGAGAGTGTTTAATTTGTTCCCCAAGTTTGGCCTAGTAAATTCCTATTGTGTGTGTGTGTGTGTGTGTGTGTGTGTGTGTGTGTGTGTGTGTGTGTGTGTGTGTGTGTGTGTGTGTGTGTGTGTGTGTGTGTGTGTGTGTGTGTGTGTGTGTGTGTGTGTGTGTGTGTGTGTGTGTGTGTGAGAGATTGAGTCAGTCAAGGGGTGACTTGGGAGTGGGACTGGAGAATATTGTATTTGTTTTCCTTGATTGTTGTACCAGGTACCCAATCAGTGTGTGCATGTGTGTGTATATAATTTTTTTATTACTGTATTAAATTTCCATCCCATTTGGAGGTTAGTACTGCCAAAGGAGCTCACCAGAACACCCTTTCGGCACCTCATCGAGCCACTTTAGCCTTTTGGGGGCTCCTCTTCGGGTACCTCATGGTGCTGGTTGCTCAATGCAGAATCCATGGCGAAAATGGCTATTTTCCTTACTCTTAGTCCCCACCAGCTGGAACTGCTCTGCCAGAGCCACTGTGCCAGAGGAACTGGAGCGGGCTGGCCTGGTGAGGTGCCGGAGCGGACCGTGAGCTATGGCAACACAGCACTGCACCACCCCTGTAGTCATAACCCTCTATTTGTTTCATCCATGTTGCTATTTCTGGTGGGCTCTGGGCCTAAGTCCCCAGCCGGCATATCGGCACCTAAAAATTTAGCCCTGCACCCCTGATCACAGCACTCAGTTGGGATTTTCCCACAAGCACTATTCTGAAATTTATTTGTAGGCATGTTTTTTATTGCTAGTTGCCACTGCTGTGCTTCTTTCCCATGCTTTTTTCTGCACAAGTATGTGCTTTATATTGCTACTAGTGCTAGGGTTTCCCCACAGTGCAGTGTGACTTTCCCATGCACTTGCTATAAACTGTACATGCATGGGTTTTATATTGCTGGAAGGGTTTCCTCTTGTTGTCTAAACTTTATGGGACTAAGAGTAGGAATAAGAATAATACTTCATGCCTAGTCTACTCACTCTCTCCTAATATGGCAAATGTACCAACCTCAGAAGCAGTCTGCTGTATTCCCTCAATAGCATGTATATCCTTCTTTAGGTAAAGCGGCCTCAAACTGTACACTATGATGTGGACTCACCAAGGAGGGAGATAGATCAGCTTGTTGAGTCGTGTCGCACCAATAATCTTGCACTCAATGTAGCAAAACCAAGGAGGTGATTGTGGACTTCAGAAGGAAGTCAGGAGAATATGAACCAGTCCTCATCGAGGGCTCAGAGGTGGAGACGATCAAGAACTTCAGATTCCTGGGTGTCAGCATCTCTGAGGATCTGTCCTGGAGCTTCATTTGATGCAATCACAAAGAAGGGTCACCATCAGTTATACATTTTGAGGTGTTTGGGGTGATTCAGTATGTCATCAAAGACTCTCGAAAACTTCTATAGGTGTACCATAGATAGCATTCTACCTTATTGCTTCACTCTCTGGTATGGAGGAGCCAACACTCAGGACAAGAAAAATCTCCAGAGGGTTGTTAACTCGGCGTACAACATCATAGGCACCAGACTTCACTCCATTAAGGACATCTACAAGAGGCGGTGTCTTAAGAAACAGCCTCTATCCTCAAAGACCCCCACCACCCACCACTCTGCTACCATTGGGGAAAAGGAGCAAGAGCCTGAAGATGAGCACTCAGTGACACAAGGACAGCCTTTTACCCACTGCCATCAGTTTCCTGAATGATCAATGAAGCAAAGACACTGCCTTACTTTGACTTTTCTTGCTCTATTTTTAATTATTTTTGTAATTTTGAATTTTATTATCTCTGTGACGCTGCTGCAAAACAACAAATTTTGTGGCATGTTCGTGACAATAAATTATGCTTCTGATTTTGACCTAAAGGATTATAGTGAGACCTCTCAACAGGACTCAAAATTGTTTGTAATGAAGCCCAACATATAATTTGCCATCCTAATCACTTGCCACTCCTGCATATTGTTTTTTTAATTGGCCTACAGTGTGCATAATTAAACTAGACCAAAGGGAACTACCCAAGTTTTCTGGTTTTAAAAGCTAATCTGCTTCTCTCTTTTGTGATCCAAAATGCCACATCATATTGCCAGTTCTTGCCCTCTCACTCAGATTGTCTATATCCCCTTTGTGTTCTTTCTCCCTACTCACAATCCTACCCAGTTTTGTATTTTAGAAATACTATGTTGACCCCTTAGCTAACTCATTGATAAAGACTGTGAATAGCTTGGGTGTCGGAATGTATTGGCATTTAGTCTCATTGACTTTTTATTTCCTTATTCTTGCAAAGCCCTTGTTTTTAATTCATCTATTCATCTGATGTTTCCTTATTTCCAATTATAAATTCTACTCTCTCTCACTCTCCCCTTCATTAATATTCTTTCTATAAACCAGCACTATTCAGCCAATCGTGTGTCACCAGCAAAGGGCTATCTGTGCGGCAGCAAAGACCTGTAGTGTTAAATTGAATATCTGTGGGAGAGATCTGGAACTGGGTCATGAGAAAAATATTAATTAATGTTGGGGCAGACTCAAAGGCACAGATGATCTTGGGTCAAATTTGGGGGGTAGGGGGGCAGGGGGTTGACTTTTACACCCGTCATACTTTTGACCACTGGTAAGTACTTGCATCTTTCAAGGTGCCGGGAGCTCAAATGGCCAGGACCAGGTAATGAGTCCCCAATCAGAACATCAGCAGTTTGGATGGGCGGCTGTGGCCTAGGAGAGAGATTGTGGCTGCACATCAGGAGCTTGGTTGGACAGGCAGCCAGGGTGAGGATACACAGTTTGGTCATCGGGAGCTCCAGTGGGTGGGTGGCCAGGGTGAGGTTCTGCTATTGGGGCATCAGGAATTCCAGTGAGAAGGTGATCGGGGCCTAGGGGAGAGACTGGCTGGGCCATTGGGAACTCAGATAGGTGGGCAGCCAGGGCCCAGGAGAGAGTCTTAGAAGCTCAGATGGGCAGGAGGTGGGGGCACCAGGAGCTTGGATGAGCAGATTGGTGGGGAAGTCAGGTCGTCAGGGGCTCCGATGGGTGGAAGCCAGAACTAAGATCCACAATTGGAGCTTCAGGAGCTCAGATGGCACGAAGTAAGGGCCAAAAAAAAAATTTGGGGGTGGATCAACTTTTACACAGTTCATGCAAAAACACAAGATTTGGGGGCAAAAATATGGGGCGTCAACTGTTTCATGGTATAGACGATTTCCTTGGCATGGCTTCGCAGGCAAAGATTTATTGAGGGGGTAAAAGTCCACGTCAGCTGCAGGCTCGTTTGTGGCTGACAAGTCCGATGCGGGACAGGCAGACACGGTTGCAGCAGTTGCAGGGGAAAATTGGTTGGTTGGGGTTGGGTGTTGGGTTTTTCCTCCTTTGTCTTTTGTCAGTGAGGTGAGCTCTGCGGTCTTCTTCAAAGGAGGTTGCTGCCCGCCGAACTGTGAGGCGCCAAGATGCACAGTTTGAGGCGATATCAGCCCACTGGCGGTGGTCAATGTGGCAGGCAACAAGAGATTTCTTTAGGCACTCCTTGTACCTCTTCTTTGGTGAACCTCTGTCACAGTGGCCAGTGGAGAGCTCGCCATATAACACGATCTTGGGAAGGCGATGGTCCTCCATTCTGGAGATGTGACCCACCCAACGCAGCTGGATCTTCAACAGCGTGGACTCGATGCTGTCGGCCTCTGCCATCTCGAGTACTTCGATGTTAGGGATGAAGTCGCTCCAATGAATGTTGAGGATGGAGCGGAGACAACGCTGGTGGAAGCGTTCTAGGAGCCGTAGGTGATGCCGGTAGAGGACCCATGATTCGGAGCTGAACAGGAGTGTGGGTATGACAACGGCTCTGTATACGCTTATCTTTGTGAAGATTTTCAGTTGGTTGTTTTTCAGACTCTTTTGTGTAGTCTTCCAAAGGCACTATTTGCCTTGGCGAGTCTGTTGTCTATCTGTTGTCGATCCTTGCATCTGATGAAATGGTGCAGCCGAGATAGGTAAACTGGTTGACCGTTTTGAGTTTTGTGTGCCCGATGGAGATGTGGGGGGGCTGGTAGACATGGTGGGGAGCTGGCTAATGGAAGACCTCCGTTTTCTTCAGGCTGACTTCCAGGCCAAACATTTTGGCAGTTTCCGCAAAACAGGACGTCAAGCGCTGAAGAGCTGGCTCTGAATGGGCAACTAAAGCAGCATCGTCTGCAAAGAGTAGTTCACGGACAAGTTTCTCTTGTGTCTTGGTGTGAGCTTGCAGGCGCCTCAGATTGAAGAGACTGCCATCCGTGCAGTACCGGATGTAAACAGCGTCTTCATTGTTGAGGTCTTTCATGGCTTGGTCAGCATCATGCTGAAGAAGATTGAAAAGAGGGTTGGTGCGAGAACACAGCCTTGCTTCACGCCATTGTTAATGGAGAAGGGTTCAGAGAGCTCATGGCTGTATCTGACACGACCTTGTTGGTTTTCGTGCAGTTGGATAACCATGTTGAGGAACTTTGGGGGGCATCCGATGCGCTCTAGTATTTGCCAAAGCCCTTTCCTGCTCACGGTGTCAAAGGCTTTGGTGAGGTCAACAAAGGTGATGTAGAGTCCTTTGTTTTGTTCTCTGCACTTTTCTTGGAGCTGTCTGAGGGCAAAGACCATGTCAGTAGTTCCTCTGTTTGCGCGAAAGCTGCACTGTGATTCTGGGAGAATATTCTCGGCTACACTGGGTACTATTCTATTTAGGAGAATCCTAGCGAAGATTTTGCCTGCAATGGAGAGCAGCGTGATTCCCCTGTAGTTTGAGCAGTCTGATTTCTCGCCTTTGTTTTTGTACAGGGCGATGATGATGGCATCACGAAGGTCCTGAGGCAGTTTTCCTTGGTCTCAACAAAGCTTGAAAAACTCATGCAGTTTGACATGCAGAGTTTTGCCGCCAGCCTTCCAGACCTCTGGGGGGATTCCATCCATACCTGCTGCTTTGCCACTTTTCAGTTGTTCAATAGCCTTATATGTCTCATCCTGGGTGAGGACCTCATCCAGCTCTAGCCTTAGGGGCTGTTGAGGGAGCTGAAGCAGGGCAGAATCTTGGACTGAGTGGTTGGCACTGAAAAGAGATTGGAAGTGTTCTGACCATCGGTTGAGGATGGAGATCTTGTCGCTGAGGAGGACTTTGCCGTCTGAGCTGCGCAGCGGGCTTTGGACTTGGGGTGAGGGGCTGTACACAGCCTTTAGAGCCTCGTAGAAACCCCTGAAGTCCCCAATGTCCACGCTGAGCTGGGTTCGCTTGGCGAGGCTAGTCCACCACTCATTTTGGATCTCCCGGAGTTTGCGCTGAAGATGGCTGCATGCACGACGGAAGGCTTGTTTCTTCTCTGGACAGGACGGCTTTGTAAGGTGAGCCTGGTGGGCAGCTCGCTTCTTTGCCAGAAGCTCCTGGATTTCCTGGCTGTTATCGTCGAACCAGTCCTTGTTTTTCCTGGAGGAGAAGCCCAGTACCTCTTCAGTGGATTGCAGTATGGTAGTCTTCAGCTGATCCCAGAGGGTTTCAGGGGACGAGTCCGTGAGGCGGATTGCATCATCGAGCTTTGCTTTGAGGTTTGCCTGGAAGTTTCCTCTCACTTCGTCTGACTGCAGGTTTCCAACATTGAACCTCTTTCTGGGGGCTTTACTGTTCCTGGGCTTTGGCTTGAAGTGAAGGTTGAGCCTGCAGCGAACCAGCCGGTGGTCAGTGTGGCATTCTGCGCTGGGCATGTCCCTGGTGTGGAGCACATCTCGTTTGTCTCTTTCTCGCACCAGGACGTAGTCCAGGAGGTGCCAGTGTTTGGATCGGGGATGCATCCAGGTAGTCTTCAGGTTGTCCCTCTGCTGAAAAAGGGTGTTTGTAATGACAAGCCGCTGTTCTGCGCAGAGCACCAACAGGAGGCGCCCATTGTCATTGCACTTGCCGACACCATGCTTGCCAAGGATTCCTGGCCAGGTTTCTGAGTCTTTGCCGACGCGAGCGTTGAAGTCGCCAAGGATGACCACCTTGTCGGCTGTACGGGTGCGTTGAATGAGGTTGCGCAGGTCAGTGTAGAACTTGTCCTTTTCTGCTGGTTCCGCCTGGAGGGTTGGAGCATAGACACTGATGAGGGTGATACGACACTTGTTTTGAAGGGGGAGTCGCATGGACATGATCCAGTCTGAGTGGCCTGTCGGGAGGAATTCGAGTTTGGAGGCAATGGAGTTCTTGACCATGAAGCCTACACCAGATAGGCGTCGTTCATCCAAAGGCTTGCCAGACCAGTAGAGTGTGTAGCCCGCGCCGCGTTCTTGGAGGCTGCCTACATCTGCCAGGCGGACTTCACTGAGAGCGGCTATGTCAATGTCAAGTCTGAGGAGTTCATGTGCAATGAGGGTAGACCGACGTTCAGGTCATTGGCTGTCAGCCTTGTCTAGCATGGTTCTGATGTTCCAGCATGCTAGCTTGAGTTTGTGAGCATCTTTTGCCGTGGAGGGGGAGGACGTGGAGGGGGAGGACGTGGAGGGGGAGGACGATTACACGAGTATAAACAGCACTTAAAATGGCTTTAAATGCTAACGTATCATCTGGTGATTGTCTCTATGTCATTTAATGACAACCAGAACTCTGTACAAGTTCAGGGTTATTATCATCTTGGAATACAGGAACCTGGAGCTATTGAGTTACAGGCCATAATGTCCTTTAGTTTTACTTTTTTGACACCACTGCTATTTAGAATTTCTTTACAGTTCTTTATCCCTAGTTTAAATTGAATAAACATGAAGATATAAGGAGTACAAAAACTAAGATAAAATAAAATAAATCAGATATAGAATCTCCACTGGTTAAGGATAACCTGACTTTCAGTAATCTCATTTCATGCAAATTCTCCCATATAATTTTTAAGCATTTTTCAAAATTGAAGTACAGGGTAATAATGAAATATTTTATGATGTTCAATAATGACTGGACACACTACATATTCCTTTAGTTCAATTATGGGCAATGTTAGGATGAAATGAAAGATTAAAAGCAATATAAAATGAGTTACTACACAAAACAGAGAAAGCCATGAGAGGGCATATAAGGAAGCAAATATTAGTGGGGAAGATAGAGGAGTGGGAAGAAGTAACAGTAGAGGTTGTGGAGGCATTAGTAATGATATTTCAAAAATCAATAGATTCTGGTATGGTCCTGAGGAATGAAAAAAATCAGAAAACTCATTTCACTATTCATGAAGGGAGGGAGGCAACAGAAAGGAAATTATAGACCCGTTAGCCTGATGACAGTGATGTCTGAGTCGATTGTCAAGATGATGTTATAGAATACTTGGAGGCACATGACAAGATAGGCCAAAACCAGCATGGTTTTACAGAGAAATCGGCTTATGGACCTTTCTCAGAATGGAACTCTTACATAATCCAGAGTCTGCCTGCATTTATCTTGACAATTTTTTTATTTTCTTGGGCTTCACTTTCCAAAGATTTTCTATTACTTTTATTGAATTTTTCTACATTTTCTGGCATATCTTTTCATGGGATGAATGTGCAAATATTGATACAACTGGCAAAATGAAGTATAAAGACTGGAAATCTAGGCTTCAATTATTCTTTCCATTTATATAATTATTCCTTGAGCTATATTCTTGGTTGTCTGAGCAAGAACCACCAACGCAAGGAAATTATGGACAATGATCTGAATGGAGCTGAGGAACAAATTTCTTACTCAGAGTACAATGTGGGTCAAGAGATCATGGCCTGAAAAAAGTGTTTGTGGATAATGAGGAAGTTACACTCAAACTTTAAAGTATTCTGATCAGTTAATATTTTTGCCAACAGTACCCATCTTTTGTCATTATAACAAACAATTTGGACCAAACCTATACAGAATTCTTCAGCAGTATCAGCTGCTAAAATTTTGAAATTTTTTGATGTGTTAGTATATCAAAACTGATATTATGAAGTCAAGAGAGGAGGTGTGTGTGCTCATTCTACTCCACAGACAGTGTAGAAGTGGGACTTCGAGGCTTTGGTTTGAGAGGCTTCAGTGAGCAGAGGCTGAAGTGAATGTGTAAGAGTTGAGGCAAGGTAAGGACAGGCTTTTCTAACTCTTTAATAGATAGTGGGAATGGCAGTCAGTGCAGGCACATGCTCCTTTTGAAGAACGTGGAGAGTATCAGTATCCCTGATTACTTCATCTGCGAGAAGCGCACCCAACTGCAGTTCCTTACAAACCATGTGAGGAATTGGAGCTGGAGCTGGATGAACTCTGGATCATTTGGGAGACAGAGGACATGATTGACAGGAATTACAGGAATGCAATCACACCTAGGAGGCAGGAGGAAGGTAGCTGATGGCAGGAGAGGGAAAGGGAATAGACAGTTAGTGCAGGGAACCCCCATGGCCATTACCCATAGCAACAAGCATACCTCTTTCCTTAGCAACAAGTATACCCTTTTGAATACTTCTGAGGGGGATGGCCTATCTGGATCAGACAACAGCCAGATCAATAGCACTGGGGTCAGTTCTGAGCCTCAGAAGGAAAGGGTGAAGACAAGTAGAATGATAGTCATAGGGGACTTGATAGTCAGGAGATTTGATGACCACAAAAGAGACTCCAGGATAGTGTGTTGCCTCTCAGATACCAATGACATTGCCAGAGAGGGGTAGAGGTCCTGCCAAGTAAGTTTAGAGTTAGGAACGAAGTTGAAGAGCAGGACCTCCAATGTGGTAATTTTTGGATTATTCCTCATATCATGGGGTAAGGGAAGGTCAAAAAAGGAAGATTACACAGAGAAATGTGAGGCTGAAGAGATGGTGAGGCAGCAGGGTTTCAAGTTCTTGATTCATTGGAATTTTTTCTAGGGAAGGCATGATCTATACAAGTGGCAAGGACTGGACCAGAGCCCAAGGGAAACCAATATTCTGGCAAGGAGATTTGCTAAGGTTGTTGGGGGTGCAGTTTAAACTAGATTTGGATGGGGATGGGAACCAAAGTGAAGAGGCAATTGGTGCACAAGTAAGGACACCTGGTAGAGAGTATGAATGGAAGAACAGGCAGATAGGGCAAAGGTCACAATGCAATAGGGATAGTCAAAAGTAACAAATAAGGGGCAACGGTTTTGTATTCAAATGCACACTGAATAAGAATTAGAGTGTATGACCTTGTAATACAGCAACACATGGCAGGTATTATATGGTGGCCATCACAGAGTCATGGCTGAAGGATGGATGTCATTGTGAGCTGAATGTCAAAGGATACACAGTGTAACAAAAGGTCAGGTAGATAGAAGGGTGGCATGGCTCTTTTTAAAATGGTATCATTGTGGGTCGAATTAAGAAATGGAAAGGATAAAAAGACACTGTTGGGAGTTATATTTAGACCTCCAAACAGTAGTCATGATGTGGACAACAAATTACAACAGCACATAGAAAAGGTGTGTCAGAAGGGCAATGTTATGGTAAGCATGGAGAATTTGAACATGCAAGAAGATTTAGAAAACCAGGTTAAGACTGAATCTTAAGTGATAATTCATTGAAAGCCTATGAGATGGCTTTTTTTGAGCAGCTTGTTGATTAGCCACTAGGGGGTCAGCTGTACAGGATAGGGTGTTGTGTAATGCACCAGAGATGATCAGAGAGCTTAGAGTAAAGAAACCACTAATGGGCAGTGATCACAATATGATTGAGTTCAATTTGAGATTTAACAAGGAGAAAATGAAGTCAAAATGTGTCAGTATTTCAGTGCAATGGCAAGAGAGAGGAACTGGCCAAAGTAGTCTGGAAGGATCGCTAGTAGAGAAGATGGCAAAGCAGCGATGGATGGTGTTTCTGCAAGAAATGATGGTGCAGAATAAATAGAAAAATTCAAATAGAAAAATGTCACAAATTGTGGCTGACAAAGGAAGTCAATCCCAATATAAAAGCAAAAGAGAGGGCATATAAGGAAGCAAATATTAGTGGGGAAGATAGAGGAGTGGGAAGAAGTAACAGTTGAGGCTGTGGAGGCATTGGTAATGATATTTCAAAAATCAATAGATTCTGGTATGGTCCTGAGGACTGAAAAAAATCAGAAAACTCACTTCACTATTCATGAAGGGAGGGAGGCAACAGAAAGGAAATTATAGACCCGTTAGTCTGATGTCAGTGGTTGGGAATGTCTGAGTCGATTGTCAAGAATGATGTTACGGAATACTTGGAGGCACATGACAAGATAAGCCAAAACCAGCATGGTTTATTTCAGGGAAAATCTTGCTTGAAAAACCTATTGGAATTCTTTGAAGAAATAACAAGCTGGTTGGATAAGGGAGATGCTGAGGATGTTGTGTATTTGAATTTTCAGAAGGCCTTTGACAAGGTGCCACACATTAGGCTACTTAACAAAGAGCCTATGGTCTAACAGGAAACGTACAAGTGCAGGTAGAGTATTGGCCGATTGGCAGGAAACAGAGAGTCTTAATACAGGCAGGGATCATATTATATTTGGCTGTCAGTTACTAGTGATGTTCTACAAGGGTTGGTGTTGGGGCTGTGTCTTTTTATGTTGCATATTAATGATTTGGATTGTGGAAAGAATGGCTTTGTGGCCAAGTTTGCAGATGGAGGAGCAGGTAGTTTTGAAGAAACAGGGAGGCTGCAGAAGGAGTTAGGCAGATTAGGAGAATGGGCAGAAAAGTGGCAAATGAAATATAATGTTGGAAAGTGTACGGTCATGTACTTTGGTAGAAAAAAATAAATAGGCAGACTATTTTTTAAATGGGGAAAAAAAATTAGAAGTACCCAGATGCATAGGGACCTGGGAATTCTCGTGCAGGGCAGCCTGAAGGTAAACTTGAATGGTGAGTCAGTGGTGAAGAAAGCAAATGTAATGCTGGCATTCATTTCAAGAGGATAGTATATAATAGCAGGAATGTGATGTTAAGATTTCATGAGGCACTAGTGAGATTGAAAGCAGTTTTGGAATCCTCATTTCAGAAAGGATGTGCTGACATTAGAGAGGATTCAGAAAAGGTTCACAAGGATGATTCCAGGAATGAAAGGTTTATCATAAGGAGCCTTTGGCAGCTCTTGGCCTGAACTTGTTGAAATTTAGGAGAATGAGGGGGGGGGGGGGGGGTCTCATTGAAACATTTCACGTGTTATCAGACGTGGGCAGAGTAGATGTATGTAGGTTGTTTCCCATGGTGGGAGAGTTGACGACAAGAGGGCACAACTTCAGGATTAAAAGACATCCACTTCGAACAGCTGTGCCTGGGAATTTCTTCAATCAGAGGGTACTAAATCTGTGGAACTTGTTGCCTCATGTGGTTGTGGAGGTCAGGTCATTTGGTGAATTTAAGGCAGAGACTGAAAGATTCTTGATAGCCAAGGCATCAAAGGTTATGGGGAGAAGGCCAGGCAGTAGAGCAGTGTTGGAAAATGGATGAGATCATGATTGAATGGCAAAGCTGATGGGCTGAATAGTCTGTTTCTGCTCCTATGTCTTATGGCCTTAAAATCACATCATTTCTACCTATTCAGAATATGTAGCAATCTTATCTACAGTATTCAACAGAATGTGCACCTGCCAAGTGGTGACTGAGCTGCACCCCTTTCTCCCTCCTTATATGCTGAATATTTATATATGTTTTTATAAATATACATAAAACTCAATACATTTTTGAGTATCATGTCACCAAATTATTTCTCCTTGTAAATAAAATTGTAATCCTTGTAATTATTTAATATGCTGCCATTTTACCAAACATTACCTCTTTATATTTCTTTGTAGTCCTAAGTATCCAAACAGTTCCCCTGTTATGTGCCAATACTTAATTTATCTATTCCCAATTTCACATGATGCTTTTCAGTAGTAAAACCAATATAAGTTCCAAGGTGTGTCACAGGAAAGTAACCAAGCAGCATATATTGCCACACGTGACCAGAATCTTCATCAAAAGAGGTTCCAGGAGGTCTTTTGTAAAACAAAGATGAGTAGAGTCTGGGAAGAAGACGCAGACTGGGAAAAAGAAAGGAAAGAATGTGTGAGAAGCCTGGGTGGGAGAAGTGAAGAATTCCAAGAGAATTATATGGCTGAAGGAAGTCGCAGAAGTGGCAGTGTGCAGGACAAGGGCATGGAAGGGCTTGATAACAAAATTGAGAGTTTTAAATTTGAAGCATTTCTCTTTGATCATGAAAACTCAGAAGTGTTGCTTATCATAGCTCACAATGAATTTATGCAACATCTTCACTATATTTTGTCCCATCGTTAGTATCAAAAGAATACAGGGAATGTCTTCCCACTAAGTATACATTCCAATGCAAAGAAAGATTTCTTAATACTCTTTACCTTTATACTGTATTCTAGGCCAGCTCTACTAGAACTTTTCTGTCTGATCCTCAACCAATGCTGCATCCCCTTTACTCGTCTGCGGCAGGAGTAAACACACGCAGGCCGATTCCAGGGCGCACCACTCCATAACTGGGGACAGCGGTCGTAGATCTCCAGAAATGGTTCGACCTAAAAGGGGAGACAGGCCTCTTCAGCCCGGTTAGGCAACCTGCATAGGAGGTTATAAAACCTACGACCCAAGGACCTCGCTGCCACGTCCCAGCTTGCTTGGTCACGGCACACAAACCATGGGTGTAAAGGGTGGGGCTAGTACTGCGCACACTGCACTCCACCTAAAAGCTCCTTTGCGCAGGCCTGAGGACAGGTCCACATCCTCCCCCTCAAAAGATGCACACAAACTCAAGCTAGCATGTTTGAACATCAGAACCATGCTAGACAAGGCTGACAGCCAACGACCTGAACGTCGGTCTGCCCTCATCACACATGAACTCCTCAGACTCGACATCAACATAGCCACTCTCAGCGAAGTCCGCCTTGCAGATGTAGGCAGCCTCCAAGAACACGGCGCGGGCTTCACACTCTACTGGTCTGGCAAGCTTCAGGCTGAACGACGCCTATCTGGTGTTGGCTTCATGGTCAAGAACTCCATTGCCTCCAAACTCGAAAACCTCCCGACAGGCCACTCTGACCAGATCATGTCCATGCAACTCCCCCTTCAAAACAAGTGACGTATCACTCTCATCAGTGTCTATGCTCCAACCCTTCAGGTGCAACAAGCAGAAAAGGACAAGTTCTACACTGATCTGCGCAACCTCATCCAACTCACCCCTAGAGCCGACAAGGTTGTCATCCTTGGCGACTTCAACGCTTGCATCGGCAAAGACTCAGAAACCTGGCCAGGAATCCTTGGCAAGCATGGTGTCGGCAAGTGCAATGACAACGGGTGCCTCCTGTTGGAACTCTGCACAGAACAGCGGCTTGTCATTACTAACACCCTTTTCCAGCAGAGAGACAGCCTGAAGACGACCTGGATGCATCCCCGATCCAAACACTGGCACCTCCTGGACTACATTCTGGTGCGAGGAAGAGACAAACGAGATGTGCTCAGCCCAGCGCGGAATGCCACACTGACTACCGGCTTGTTCGCTGCAAGTTCAACCTTCACTTCAAGACAAAGTTCAAGAACAGTGGAGCCCCCAGAAAGAGGTTCAATGTTGGAAACTTGCAGTCAGGCATAGTGAGAGGAAACTTCCAGGCAAACCTCCAAGCAAAGCTCAAGGATGCAAACTGCCTCACGGACACGTCTCCTGAAACCCTCTGGGATCAGCTGAAAACGGCCATACTGCAATCCACTGAAGAGGTACTGGGGTTCTCTTCCAGGAAAAACAAGGACTAGTTTGATGAAAACAACCAGGAAATCCAGGAGCTGCTGGCAAAAAAGCGAGCTGCCCACCAGGCTCACCTTGCAAAGCCTTCCTGGCCAGAGAAAAAATGAGCCTTCCATCTCGCATGCAGCCACCTTCAGCGCAATCTCTGGAAGATCCAAAATGAGTGGTGGACTAGCCTCGCCAAATGAACCCAGCTTAGCGTGGACATTGACGATTTCAGGGGTTTTTATGAGACACTAAAGGCTGTGTACGGCCCCTCACCCCAAGTCCAAAGTCCTCTGTGCAGCTCAGATGGAGAAGTCCTCCTCAGCGACAAGATCTCCATCCTCAATCGATGGTCAATAACACTTCTAATCCCTTTTCAGTGCCAACCGCTCAGTCCAAGTATCCACCCTGCTCCCTCAACAACCCTTGAGGCTAGAGCTGGATGAGGTCCTTACCCGGGAAGAGACATATAAGGTAATTGAACAACTGAAAAGTGGCAAAGCAGCAGGTATGGATGGAATCCCCCCAGAGGTCTGGAAGGCTGGTGGCAAAGCTCTGCATACCAAACTGCATGAGTTTTTCATGCTCTGCTGGGACCAAGGAAAGCTGCCTCAGGACCTTCGTGATGCCATCATCATCACCCTGAACAAAAACAAAGGCGAGAAATCAGACTGCTCAAACTACAGGGGAATCACGTTGCTCTCCATTGCAGGCAAAATCTTCGCTAGGATTCTCCTTAATAGACTAATACCTAGTGTCGCCGAAAATGTCCTCCCAGAATCACAGTGTGGCTTTCGCGCAAACAGAGGAACAATTGACATGGTCTTTGCCCTCAGACAGCTCCAAGAAAAGTGCAGAGAACAAAACGAAGGACTCTACATCACCTTTGTTGACCTCACCAAAGCCTTCGACACCGTGAGCAGGAAAGGGCTTTGGCAAATACTAGAGCACCTCGGATGCCCCCCCAAGTTCCTCAACATGGTTATCCAACTGCACAAAAACCAACAAGGTCGGGTCAGATACAGCAACGAGCTCCCTGAACCCTTCTCCATTGACAACGGCGTGAAGCAAGGCTGCATCCTCACACCAACCCTCTTTACTATCTTCTTCAGCATGATGCTAAAACAAGCCAATAAAGACCTCAACAATGAAGACGGTGTTTACATCCGGTACCGCACGGATGGCAGTCTCTTCAATCTGAGGCAAGAGAAACTTGTCCGTGAACTACTCTTTGCAGACGATGCCGCTTTAGTTGCCCATTCAGAGCCAGCTCTCCAGCGCATGACGTCCTATTTTGTGGAAACTGCCAAAATGTTTGGCCTAGAAGTCAGCCTGAAGAAAACTGAGGTCCTCCATCAGCCAGCTCCCCACCATGACCACCAGCACCCCCACATCTCCATTGAGCACACTGAACTCAAAACGGTCAACCAGTTTTCCTACCTCGGCTACACCATTTCATCTGATGCAAGGATCGACAACGAGATAGACAACAGACTCGCCAAGGCAAATAGCGCCTTTGGAAGACTACACAAAAGAGTCTGGAAAAACAACCACCTGAAGAAACACACAAAGATCAGTGTGTACAGAGCCGTTGTCATACCCATGCTCCTGTTCGGCTCCGAATCATGGGTCCTCTACCTAGAACGCTTCCATCAGCACTGTCTCCACTCCATCCTCAACATTCATTGGAATGACTTCATCACCAACATCGAAGTACTCGAGCCGGCAGAGTCTGCAAGCATCGAATCCATGCTGCTGAAGACCCAACTGCGCTGGGTTGGGTCACGTCTCCAGAATGGAGGACCATCGCCTTCCCAAGATCGTGTTATATGGCGAGCTCTCCACTGGCCACCGAGACAGAGGTGCACCAAAGAAGAGATACAAGGACTGCTTAAAGAAATCTCTTGGTGCCTGCCACATTGACCACCGCCAGTGGGCTGATATCGCCTCCAACCGTGCATCTTGGCACCTCACAGTTTGGCGGGCAGCAACCTCCTTTGAAGAAGACCGCAGAGCCCACCTCACTGACAAAAGACAAAGGAGGAAAAACCCAACACCCAACCCCAATTTTCCCTTGCAACTGCAGCAACCGTGCCTGCCTGTCCCGCATCGGACTTGTCAGTCACCAACGAGCCTGCAGCAGACGTGGACATACCCCTCCATAAATCTTCATCTGCGAAGCCAAGCCAAAGAAGAAAGAAGAAGGCCAGTGATTCTCAAACTTTTTCTTTCCACTCACATACCACTTTAAGTATTCCCTTTGCCATAGGTGCTCAATGATTAGTAAGGAATTGCTTAAGGAGGCATATGGGTGGAAAGAATAAGTTTGAAAATCACTGTTTTAATCATACGTAATTAACTTGTTATGTGCATGGTTTCGTAACTCCAAAGGAAAAGGGCCAATGACAATTTTTCTCAAGCAAAACATTTTAGTAACAGTTGGGACTAGAGCAGTGATTCTCAACCTTCCCTTTCCTGCTCACATACCACCTGAAGCAATCCCTTACTAATCACAGAGCACTGATAGCAGAGGGATTACTTAAAGTGGTATGTGAGAGGAAAGAAAAAGGTTGAGAACCTCTGTCTAGCCCCATATTCTCTAGATTCCTCACTACACTGGACAACAAAGATTTTGCTTCTTGAACATTTTTGGGTGGATTTTTGGGTGGATTTTGGGCTGCTGATCACAAAACTCACCATAAAATTTCTTAACCTATATTTGTGATTTCATGTCATATTTTAGGTCTACTAATATTGACCACAAACCAAGGTGCTTTGATCGTATCCCACATGCACTTAAGTGTAGCTGCCATGCAAATGTAGTCTTAAACCTGGGCATACTTGGAAGGCATTTAAAGATGCTGTTGAGAATTTTCTTGGTGACTATAGAGCACCAAACTACATCCGGCTGATAGACCACATGGTTCAAGTATGAAGCGCCACATGTCATTGAGAATTCATTTTCTGCATTCGCACTTTCACTTCTTCCCTGCTGACCTTGGTGCGGTCAGTGATGAACATGGTGAAAGGTTTCACAGGACGTTGCAGCCATGGAATAAGCAGCATCAGGGCAACTGGAATCCATCATTCCTGGACACTGACACAAGACGCATCATATGCTGAGTACAAACAAAGATCAAATTTCTTCAGGTCAGTTGAACCAGCACAATGTGTCAGGATCATGATGTGATTAAACATGCTAAATTCAATAAAAGTTAATTTAATGTTTCTCCAACTTCATAAGTGATACAGCAAATCTGAAATCTTTGTGTTCTGCTTCAAGTTGTCTGTCATAATCCCCAATTTTTGCTTCAGGAAGCAAACCCTTTGAAAAAAGTTTGTTGCCCAGTGCTATTATCAAGTTCAAGTTAATTTATTATCTGAATGTACCAGTACAACCTGATCTCATCCATTTTCCAACACTGCTCTACTGCCTGGCCTTCTCCCCATAACCTTTGATACAGGGTTCCCTGGTCCACAGTGCAGAACTGTGCGTGATAATATTTTAATACTTAGTTCGAAATCATTTATTTCTGGGAACAATCTAATATTACAAAATTCAAGCTGCACAACCCAAAGCATTATTAGGTGTCCTTGCAGAAGTTTAAGACTACTTTTCTGACTAAAGTTGTTTCTTTCATTTTAAACACATGCTGTTAGATAAAATAGAATCAGAAAAAATAGAATCATGAGCGATCTACTTTAAGGAGTCACATCAGCACTTCAAATAGCTGAAGCACTTGTAACCAGTGAGATAGAGGAAGAACTTGATTGTGAAGAGCATTCATTAAAAGATGTGAGTAGTTGAGATTGGAGCTATATTGTTCTGCTCATTGTATTCCAACCAAAATAGCTTGGCCTCCTGGCATGCTAGCTCATGGATCTTCAATAGTGATTGCTGACATTTTCCATCCATATTTATTGTAATTATACTTAGATTTGGCCCTTTACTGTGTTTAGAACCAACCGAGCTGGAAGCATTACATTCTGTAAGGCTGAGACAAAGTCATACTGTGTTCTACTTCCCTTTTGAGAATGAAAACAAGGCATCTCAGACTAATATTTGGCTGGCTATAAAACTATCATTATAATGTTTATCAGCAATTTGTACTTTAAATCTTAAAATGGTATTTGTTATTCTCACTTCAATTTTGTCTTCCTTGACTTGGGTCCAACCAAAAGAATATTTAAATCACATTCAAATTTTCACAATATTGATTTTGATTTTTATTATTTTTTTCTTCTAGACTTCATGCAAGAGTAAACACCATTCTTTATAGAAATAAAAGTTCTGAATGATGTTAAAACTGGAACCTTAAATGGGAAAGAATATTTCACTCTATATTCAGGTTTGATGCATTTTTTGAATCATAAATGTGGTTCTTAATTTTGATTATAATATTGATGAGATGGAAATACTGAATTAAATGGAATGGCTGCATTTGGATTTGGTGACCAGAATTTTTTTGGCCAAATGCCTAAGGTGGCCGTTTCCAAATTTCCAAAAAGGAGAACATGGTCATAGGTTACCATATATATAATATATATTTTACACACACATGCACGCATGCGCGCGCACACTCAGTGTTTCAAAAAAATTATTTTTAAATAAAATTCAAATGGTATTCATAAACAACAAATGCAAACACAAATATACATATATATATCTATATATAGATATATATAGATATATCTATATATAGTTATAGATATATCTATATATAGATATATATAAATATAGATATAGATATATATCTAAATATCTATATATAGATATGTAAACCTATGACCATGTCCTTCTTTTGGAATGGCCACCCTACTATTGACTGATCAAAGAAGAAACCAGGTAAAGCTGCAAGTCTTCAGCATTGGATGGAAAAAATATCTGCTTTCCATTTCAAGTCAGAAAATGGTGATGCTTGCAGAAAGCAGTCAAATTAAGAGGTTGGTTTACTTGACATTGGCCTGGAACTGGAGGAAACACCCCAATGGCTTTTGACCCATGAGCAATGCGGGAAAGCTGTTTACCATGGAACGAGCTCTTCTCACCTTCTTTCTGTAGCTGAGTACTCCATAGCCTGAAAACTAAGCCATCCCAATTTAAAATCAGAATGACTTTAAAATGAATGGGGAAGGTCTTGTTTTAATTCTTCAAAAACAAATTTATTTCTTGTAAGTTGATTGATCACCTGTCTCTCATCACACCTGTTTAAATATTTTGAGTGTGCTTGAGATCGCTTGGGATACTGGTTAAGATTATTTTTACATTTTAAACTCGTGTTGGATCCCAACCCTGTATTTTTTGAAATTATGGTCCCAGTTTTTTCTTCCAAAATTGGTTGTCCACCAGTAAAAACAGCCAACGTTCTGTGATTTACAAATAAAAACATAATTTTCAATGAGTCACAACTGATTGTGAAACCAATTTTAATATATGAAACCCCTGGTATCCAGCTCCTATGGGGATTGGCAGATGCTGGATAAATGTATTTTCTGGTTCCTTGAGCCTTGCGCTTACAATGCCTAAATGTCACCAAACTACAGGAAGGATATCAGTAAGACTGAAAGAGTTGCAGAGAAGATTTATTAGGATGTTGCTGGGTCGTCAGGAGTTGAGTTACAGGGAAAGATTAAACAGGTTAGGACTTTATTCTTTGGAGCGAAGAAGAATGAGGGGAGATTTGATAGAGGTATTCAAAATTTTGAGGGAATAGACAGAATAAATGGGAGTAGGCTCTTTCCACTTAGATTAGAATAAATAAATACAAGAGGACATGGCTTTAGGGTGAAAGGGGGAAGGTTTAGGTGAATATTAGGGGGAACAACTCTCAGAGAGTGGTGGGAGTGTGGAAAAAGCTACCATCAGATGTAGTAACTGCAAGCTCACTCTTAAGTTTAAGAATAAATCGGATAAATACATGGATGGGAGAGATCTGGAGGGCTATGGAATTGGTGCAGGTCAATAAGACTAGCGGAATGATATTTCGGCACAGACTAGAAGCGCCGAATGGCCTGCTTTTTGTGCTGTAGTGTTCGATGGTTCTATGATACACCTGAATTAAGAATAAACAGTTTAAAAGACAAAAGACAAAAGTACTATACTGTACTTACATTGAACAACTTCACTTGCATAAATATATAAATCTTAAAGCATTTTTACTTTATTTTCAGTCACATCCTTTGAAAACATTTAACTGTTGCTGCATCTGCAGTTTTCTCCCCCTCCAAGACTGAAAGACGAACAACAACATATAGATAATTAACCTCCCTCCCCCAAGTATACAGATAAAGCTTCTGGATCTTACAAAGCAGAGATTAGGAGAGACTTTAAGAGAGTCACCCACTTTGAGCAGCATCAACCAGCTCTACATCTTGGGCAATGCCATTTTATTCAAACACAGCTTTATTGAAACTTTATTCAAACAGCTGCAACAAGCAAAGAATGACCAAGGCACCCCGCTGGTTGAATATTTGCTTCCATTTATAATTTTAAACTTACATATTTTGTAACTATTATTTTATTCTTATTTATTTTAATTTTTAAAATGTAGTTTTGTCAATTTTTTTTGCCAATTGCTTGAGGCTGTTGGCTGCTTGAATCCTGGATACCAGAGGTTTTACTGTACATTTGATGTTATTTTTGAAAAGGAAATGTGTTTAATAAAATGCACAGCAAACTGCAACCAGTGAGAACCCTCTCCATGTTTACATAGAACATACAGCCCAGTAAAGGTCCTATGGCCCACAATGTTATGCCTAACTATATAAACCTATTCCACAATCAATCGAACACTTCTCTCCTTCTAAGTGTAGTCTAATCAGAGTTTAATAGAGCTGCAACATTTCCTCACAGCTCTTGAATTCAATCCCCTGACTAATGAGAAGTGCTATGGTCCCAACTTACTTCAAAGCCGCCACTATTGTCCCCTCGCTGAAGAATTCATCTGCATCCTTCCTCAATGACTATTACCCTGTCACACTCATGTCCATCGTCATGAAGTGCTTTGAGAGACTCGTCATGGGGCACATCAAGCTCCTGCTGCCCCTGTCAATTACAGATCCAATCGTTACTGCCCTCCAGCTAGCCCTCACCCACCTGGAAAACAAAGATTTGTATGTACGAATGCTGTTTATCACTTTCATTTCTGTATTCAGCACAATCGTACCGCAGTACCTAATAAGGAAGTTGAGCCTGCTGGGTCTAAACACCTTCCTCTGCAATGGAATTCTTGACTTCCTGTTGGGGAGACCTTAGGCAGTCCGGATCAGTAACTGCACTTCCAAGACCATCACACTGAGCTCGAAGCCCCCCAGGGCAGTGTGCTTAATCCACTACTGTTAACTCTGCAGATCCAGACTGTGCAGCTAAACACAGCTCCGAACCACATCTTCAAGTTCACTGATGACACGAATGTGATGGGTCTTATTAGTAAGAATGAGGTGTTAACATACAGAGATGAGGTGCAGTCGTTAATGGATTGGTGCAGAGCCAACAACCTGCATCTGAACGATAATTAAAGAGATGGTTGTTGATTTCAGGAGGGCCCAGGGTGACTATGATCTGCTGTCTATTGACAGCTTGGCTGTCAAGGTCGTCAAGAGTATCAAGTTCCTTGGAATGGACTTGGTAGAGAATCTCACCTGGCTCCTTACCACCAGCTCCATAGCCAAGAAAGCCCAGCAGTGCCTCTATTTCTTGCAAAAGCTGAGGAAAGTTCATCTCCCACCCTCTATCCCCACTATATTCTACAGAGGATGTATCGAAGTATCCTGTGCAACTCATCACTGGCTGGTTTGGAAGCTGTACCACCTTGGACCGCAAGACACTGCAGAGGAGAGTGAAGTCAGTGGAAAAGATCACTGGGGACTCTCTTCCTACCATGAAGGATAGCTACAACACTCGATGAAGGTGAAAGGTAATAAACATTTTGAAAGACTCCACACACCCCTCATGTAAACTGTTCTCCCTTCTACCATCTGGGAGGAGGTGCTGCAACACTCAGGCCCCTACATCCAGATTGGCCAACAGTTCCCCACCCCCCCCCCCCCATAGCCATCAGGCTCCTGAATTCCCAGAATATATGTGGAGAGTGGACTGTGGACGTTTACTGTAAACCTCTTAATATTTTAATATTTCACTGTGTTTAACTTCTTTTCTAACTTATATTTATGTAAATATAAGCTGTGGTCCTGGAGAAACGCGATCTCATCTTTTCCATTCGAGCATGGTATGAATGTTAAATAAAGGTGACCTGAACTTGACTTGAAGGCCGAAGACCTTCATCAGGACTATTGGGGGCAATAGCTAGGATGACCTCCACCAAGACTTTTAGTTGAGTCAGGCAAGGCCACCTGCACTGTGACGTCCAGAGCGACCTGCACTGTGACTACTGGGTGGGATGTCCAGAACGACCAGCACCAGAAATATTGGGTGATACATCCAGGACAATCTTCACTGGGATTATTGGGTGGGGTGGCCAAGCAATAGGATCCTGTGGAAAAGTGCAGCAAGGCTGTGCCCCCACTCCTCCTGTCAGGTCACAAAAGTGGTAGCTTTGCTGCCGTTTCTGCAGTAGAAGTTCCATCTCGCGATGAAATTCATCCATGGATGCACCCATTCTTACCTGTCTCATACACAGATGGAACTGAACAGATGCGCAATGGCATTTAAAAATAGCGCAAGTATATATTTATACAAAAAGAAATCACTCAGCAAAAAAATGTCTCATATCAGTAGTGCTGTGCGAAAGAAGTATGCTTAGAGGAAGAGATTATCATCAGGAACATTGTGCCAAGATTGCACTCACACTCCTCCTAGTGGACAATTCAAAGAAAGGACACCTTGCAACCATCTTGCAGATTTGAAGACAAAAACAAAACGCATCAAAATTGTCAGTAAACTTTGGAAAAAAAACAGGAGGGCAAAAGAGAGAACCTGTTAAATAGTTGTGAATGAGAAGCGCTAAAACGCGCACAAGCAACCCCAAGTTAAATTTGCTGTCGGATTAACTTTCTAACTTCATATTTTAATTGTAATTTCATCACCTTTTAGGTGTTTTGATCCAGTCCAAATTATACGGCTATTAGTTACAAGATTACTGAAATAAGATTGCTCAGCTTGAAATATTTTCAACTGATAAAGTCATGACAGTGAATGCCCTTGGGAAAATGGTGCATTTAATTCTGGGTGTTGTAAGGTAAAACATCATGAGATGGGAATGTGTAAGGAGTTACCCTGGGCAGGGCTGTAACAAGATGTGAATGCATCCTTGTACTTACAAGATAAGAGAGACATTGATGGATTGAGAGGCAGGAAGCTAGCAGGGAAAGGATAGCAACAGTTTTAGTCATTGGACAAGTAATGATATGATGATGTTCTAAGCACGTATCCAAGGGTATAAAAAATCACCATTTTGCTGATAACGGCAGAATGCATTCTCCGACTAACATTGTTAGTTGCAAGTGTTACAATCCGGTAATAAAGAACAAAGAACCCTGATTTCGACTCAGTCTGGTGTTTGTCTCACTCATTCATGAACAAAGCAGACCTAACAGTACTCATACTAATCTGCTTCTGAAACTGATCCCTTGGAAAAGACTTTCGCCAACACACTTCACTTTGTCTTTCCATTGTAAAAAAAAATATTTTATTGTAAAGTTAATTTCCTCAATAAGAAAATAATATAGAATGCAATTAAAACATGCAATACAGTTCATACTAGCTGATATAGTGTTAGGCAGGCAGACAATGAAACTGGTTTCAGTTGTTGATTGTCTAAGTTTTTCCTGAGATGTTTAATAAAGGTTTGATTTTAATGTCTCATCTCTGGGATAACTGCATTACTGGCAAAGCTAGGATTTAGCATCCATCCCTAATTTGGCTGAGAAAATAGTAAAAAAATTTATTTTCGAACTGATCACAAAACATCTGAGGTTAAACCCATAATAAAGCAATCAAAGAAATAGTTGTTTTCACAGAGGAGAAACTTTGACAAAAAATAAAAATCTCCAGCTGTCATTGGTTCACATCATGCCATTGGACAGAGTTCAGGGGATTGGATTGAATCTAATTGTTTACTGTTGTCACATGTACTGACAATGAAAAACTTTGTATGCCATTCAGATTAATCAATCCATGCTTGAGTCCTGCAAAAATAAACCTGAAGTGTTGAATATAGTGTTACAGAGAAACGTGAAGTTAAAATAGTGTAGGGGCAGCAATGTGGTAGGTTAGTGAGATTAAGAGATCATCTTTTATGTACGACAAGTTCATTCAAGTACCTGAATACAGCAGAAAAGGAACTATCCTTGAATTTTGGTGGGGCATGTTTTCAAACATACATATTGTACTATCAAAATCAACCACAATCAGTCAGAGAATTGTGATTTTATCACCTAAAAGAGTTAGCACAACTTGCATGTTGCTGGCCCGGTTCCATGATGTTGGTGGACAGAGAGGTCTCTTAAAGTCCATGCTCAGCTACACGAAGGAGTGAGTGGCTTTGATAAGGTGGGTTTTGTTTGGCCAGTAGAACTGGGGTCTACATTTAGTGTAGACTGAGCAGTTGTGTGTCAACTCCCTGATATCTTCAGTGGTAGAGCCTGATGACTCCAGGGTGGTGGAGGTTGTTGTGGAGGACTTGGAGATAACCCAGCTGCGCATTGGCGCATGTCCCCTGGGACAGGGCATCGGGAGGCTCATAGATACGAGCTCGTAGATAGGTGGATTCTCAATTCTCCATCTCAGGTCCTTATCGTTCTTAATTTTTCCCCACTGTTTGTTGTTGAACATAAAAGCAACTGCACGTTGGTCAGTCAGCAGGGTGAACGATTTTCTGGCCAGGTAATGCCTCCATTGGTGCACAACTTCCACTATGGCTTGGGCTTCCTTCTCAATGGCTGAGTGCCAGAGCTCAGGGCCCTGGAGGGTTCTGGAAAAAAAATGCCATGGGCCTGCCTGCCTGGTTGAGTGTGATGACCAGGTCCAAGACAGATGCATCACTCTCCATCTGGAAGGAAATGGATTCATCTACAGCATGCATTTCCACCTTGGCGATGTCACCCTTGACACTTGTAAACACCGTTTGGGCTTCTGCCGACAGAGAGAATGTGGCCGATTTCACCAGGGGGTGGGGTTTGTCTGCATAATTGGGGCCCCAATGAGCATAATAGGAGAAGAAGCCTAAGTACCTTTTCAGGCCCTTGAAGATCTGGGGTAATGGGAGTTCCAACATGGGGCACAGATGGTCCAGGACTGGCCCAATGATGCTATTCTCCACCAAGCAACCCAGGATGGCCAGCTGTGAAGTGATAAAGACACATTTCTTTTGGTTATAGGTCAGAATGAGGCTTTTGGCCACCTGGAGGAATGTGGAGGTTGGCATCATGGTCCTGCTGGCCATGGCTGCAGATGGTCACATTGTTCAGGTAGGGAAATGTGGCCTTGAGACCATAGTCATTGACTATGCAGTCCTTCTCCCTCTGGATGGCAGAGACCCTGTTGGTGACTCCGAAAGAGACATGGAGGAAGTGGTAGAGGTGGCCGTCTGCCTCAAAGGCAGTATAAGGGCTGTCCTCCAGCCAGATTGGTAGTTGGTGATAAGCCAACTTGAGGTTGATGATTGAGAAAATCCAGAACTAGGTGATCTTGTTGACTATGTCAGCAATGGAGGGAAGTGGGTAAGTGTCCAGCAGGGTGAAGTGGTTTATGGTCTGACTGTAGTCATGAATTGTTTCTCTCTGATCTTTATTACCACTACTTGGGCTCTCCATAGGATGGTACTTGGTTCTATGACCCCTTCCGCTAGGAGCCATTTGACTTCCACTAAAAGCTCTGTCCCCAGGGCCATACCATCTGCTCTTTGAGGCTATTGGCTTGTAGTTGGGGGTGAGGTTCTCAATTTGAGGTTCTCAAATTGGGGCGGTGATGGGACCCGAGAGTAGAGAGGCCACAGGTCATATTCGGGAGTGGGGGATCGGCCGGTTGTGTTTCAGACTGTGAGGTGTGGGTGGGGGCTATTGAACTGCATGTGGACACTCTGTAGCTGGCACTGGAAGTCCAGTCTCACTATGACCAGCGTGCAGAGGTGCAGCATAATCAGGAGTTTAAAGTTCCTGTACTCCATTACCCACACAGTCAGCATTATGGTGCAGCAGCTACTGATCTCGGCTAAGAGGCCAAGGAGACCTTACATTGAGTCAGGGTTACAATGAGGGAGTATTGCTGTATAGTACCCGGGTTGATGAAGCTCTCGGTGCTCGGTCAAATAATCTGTTCATAGGGTGGCCATTTACCTCGACGATCGTCATGACTTTAGCCAGTTGGTGTGGGCTGTCTTGGTCGAGGATGATGGAGGCAAGTGTCTGGTTGCTGTCCAAGCACTGCTGTGTTGGTTTGGGAACACTCACCAAGATGGCCACCCCCATGACGCGCACACGGTGCTGTCGTTGGACGTGAAGTCAGAAGTGATGCTGCCCTAGTTTGTCATCCCCTGGCCACCAAAAGTGAGATCTGAGGTGAAGCTGGAAATGGGGCGGTCCAAGATGGCAACAGCTGTTGGCTGTTGGGGGAAGGTTGGGACTCACCCACTTTCATGTAATGCCCTTTCTTCCAGCAAGCAGAGCATGTGGCACATCCGGCTGGGTATTTCCCGTGCCCGCAAAAGTAGCATTTCTGGTGCTTGATAGCAGTGGCAGTGACATGGGACCCCACATCCCAAGATGGCAGCACTCGCATCCCCAATGCGACAGCTGCATCGCCCGAGGAGAATGCTTTGGCGCTTCGCTGCACAGTCTCCAGCAATTTAGCCAGGTCCACTACCTCTTTCAACCTCCAATCACCCTTTTCAAGTAGCCTCTGTCCGATGTAGTCAGAGCTGAACCCAACCACATGTGTGTCCAGTATTAGGTCTTCGAGGTGGGCGGCTGCAAAGACTTCTCGGCAGTCGCAGGCTCGCCTCAGCTGTCACAGTACCTGCGTATACTCATTTATTGACTCACTGGCGCTTGTTTTGGCTGCCCAGGAGGAATTGTGTGTATATGGCGTTCACCGGGGCCCAGTACTGCTTCTGCAGGAACTCCATCTCTTCAGAGTAAGTAGCAAAGTCTCTTATCGCTTGACAAACCTGGTGGCCAACCTAAGCAAAGAGCACTTTCCTCTTATCTTCTTCACTCCACACATCATTGGGCCTCGTGAATGCATTGAGGCAGTGCACCCACTGGTCAAATTTAGTCAAGGCCTCTGGATCCTTAGGGTCAGTGTCTAATTTATCTGCCCATATTACCTTGTCATGATCTAAAATTAAGGTGATTAAATTGTACTACCAACCAACCACAATCAGACAGAGAATCGTGATTAATAGGCTTTAATCACCTTAAAGTGTTAGCACAGCTTTCATGTTGCTGGCCCAGTTTCAAGGCAGGTACTGAGGGAGGTGTTTGGGCATAACAGCTTTTAAGGGGATATCTGGGAGGGACAAGCCACAGGTTCAGGGGGTGGGTCAGCCCATACAGTACATATGTACATCTATATACATAGTGGTAGCGCCACTTATATCTTTTGCTCAACCCAAGAGGAGAGGTGAGTGTTTGATTGGACTGGGATATGTCCTTTAATAAGTTGGTTTCTTTCCTGAGGCAGAGGGAAGTGCAGATCGAATCCATGGAGCGGTAATTTGTTTGCATGAGGCCTGAGCTATATTCATGACTCTTTACAATTCCTTGCTCTCCTGGGAAAAGCAGTTCTCATAATGTGCTGTGATGCACCTGGACAGGATATTTTTAATGATGTGTTTATTAAAATAGCAAGAGTAATTGTGAGCATATTAAATTTCCTTAGCTGTCTGAGGAAATCAAGGTGATGATTCGCTATCTTGGCCATAGTGTTGATGTGGTTGGACAAGGACAAGAAGGAACAATGACTATAAGATAGGGGAAAGAATGTGGGTGTAATAATTTAGTGTGGATTGCTGCCATTTTCTTTTAGATAGCTGAGATTGCAGATTCAAGCATTGCTGTTAATGAAGTAACCATTGATCCTACTGTCATACAGAAGATAGCAGTACTTAATTTCTAAGATTCAAGTGGTTTCCACACTCCACCATGGATAGGGCGTTGTACAGATAGGAACAGAAAGTTGCAAAGAGTCATTGGTGTGTTTGAGCACAAAACCATGAGAAGTTTAAGGACGTACACAAAGGGGCCATTGTGCTGACTTATAGTGACTTGTCACATTTGGACAGTTTAATGGGATGAAGCCAAGGTGTATTATGGACTTTGTGAAATGTCACTCTTACAATATAGGCAAGTGGACATTTTTCACAAAAACTTTCCCACAGACAGCAATATGACAAAGGCTGAATTTTAGTCATGTTGATTGGTCAAAATACTATGAAGGACACTATCCCCCCTCCCCCACTTTTTTGAATGACAGTCCATTCAATCTTTTACATTCACCTGAGCAGACAGCATTTAGCTTTAGTTTAACATTCAAGAGCAAGAACTTCTGAGAATTTCAATGAATTGTCAGTCTCAGCCCTTCACTCATGTCTCTGATGTGAAACTCCAATCCCACCTTCTAGCATAACTACCAATATTTCTGGGACTGATTATAAATATTTCCAGACCTAATAATGATCAAAAACTAAGAAGTGAATCAACTTCAGAGTATGTTGACTTTATTTTTAATTAAATAAAACTTTCTTGACGTGCCATTAGTTCAAAAAGCTAGTGTAATTTTCTAGCATCTCCATTTACTACATAAACTGTAAAATTACCTGTAAAATGCTGATGACCTCAGTTATCCTTAATAATTTAGAGTGTGCAAAAAAATATCAGGAGTTTTTCTTTCCTGAAACCTCTTCACTGTCGCCAACTAAGTAGATTTAAGTGTTTTTTTTCAACGGCAGGGTATTGTGCAGAAATCAAGCTTAGACGATCTTTTTGAAGATCATTAATATCTGCAGAGCACAGCATATATCAGGACCATGTAACACAACCACTGTATAGTACAGTGAACATCTGATTGAGTCATTTTAAAACTGGGGCCAAGGTAAAAGTTACAGAGCTAGACCTGCATGTCTGCTGGAAACATTAAGACAAAGTCAATTTGATGGCATGTGTATATATAGATTGTAATTAATTGCTGTGTGCCAGCATAATTGTTCTTCTGAATGATGTATGATTGTTGGAGGAGAAACATTATCAATCAATGGGGATTATCAGTTCTGGGTTTAATGAATCTCTTGTGAACCTAAGCTGCTTGATGAATGTCTCTGCCAACTATTAACTATTAAAAGGCATTATAAAACACACCACTGTTTGCATTCAAATATCCAGTGGGCTTAAAGTTGCTTAAATAACACAGGTGTTGTCAAAATGTCACTGAATTTGGTGTGTATCGTATAACTTGACAGAATGGAATGGGCTTTCCAAATTTAGAATCAATCCCAATTTCGACTTATTCAGTTCTGACCATTTAGCTGGCTCCTCTGACCCGAGTCACCCTATTGATAGTCAATTATTATATTATTGCAATTGTAGCACAAAGGAACAAGCACTAGTCTAAAAGGCCTTGATATATCTTGAACTTGCAGCTTTAAGCAAGAAAAACTCATGAATAGTAAAATATTTTTCTGCTGCCTCCCCAGACCACTCCCTCTCAGTTAAGCCTACAGCCTGCCCTGTTCATCTCTTAACATTTCCAAAGAGGCTTCATTGGGAGACTGATCACTATGGACTTGCCCAATCCTACTCACAGCTTTGAATCATTCATCCTATTCAGCTCCTTCCAGCCTTGACTGACCCTCTTTCCAAAATATCCGCAATAAGCTCATTGATATCAAGTGAGGTAGACACACCATCGCTAATTCTGGATGATTGCATAGACATCATTAGACTCCTTCAGAACGGAACTATTCTTCTGTCGCATTCCTTCTTCTTTTTCTCAGTCCAGCAAGTCAAACATCCCACCTCTAGCTAGCCATGATCTGCCATAATTCTTTATATTATCCCCTTTTTCTCCTCATGACATTTCTTTATGACCATCTTCTGCCAAGTTCCTGCCCCCTCAATACTTTTCCCATCAAGCTACTGAATTTGTCCTTTCTTATCCTCCAACCAATTACCTTAGCTGATATTTTACAAGTTCTCATTCTTCAGCATCTGGCTGTCTCCCCTTCAAACATGCCATTATTACCCATCTTCTCAAAAACTGTGATCAATCTCTCCTTGCAAATGTTTACCCCCCAACACATCCTTTTTTTTCTTTTTTTCCATGAACATGCTCCAGTCTTTCAAAAACATGCCTGGATATCCTTGTTTAAGCCTTTCAAACAGATCAGGTTCTTGTGAGAATTTGGGAGTGTGTTTCCATGTTTAAAGCTCTACGTAAATGTGAGTTGTTATTTTTATCAAATGTAATAATGTTCTATATTTTTAAAAAAATACAAGCTAATAGAGTCTCTATCTGATTAAGCCAATTTCAGAAAAATCAGTTGATTCCACTTCATTTGTTCTATGTGCAGCAAAGGTTCCTACCTTTAAAAAAGATTTTATGTTGAGATCATGCCTCCAAAATGAAGTAAAAAGATTCTCATTTGGTTCAAAACTGCATTTTACTGAGTTGTACAATATTGATTTGTGGCTGCATGTAACTACATGCAGTAATTTAGTTGTATGTTTTATTTACCAAGAAGAATTTATTTTCATTTTGCTGAGCCTTTTAATATGCTAGTGCTGTCTGCACAGAGAAATCCATGATAGATCCCATACTATAATCTTAGCTATTTATTAACAGCATCAAATAAGATATAAATGTACCATAAGAATTTTAATATATGCCAGTTGTTAAATTATTTTTCTCTTGCACATTCTTGAAATATTCCTTTTTATTTAAGCCTTTCATTTCAAGCTCTGAACTGAACCAAATGGAAGGAATTCCACATTTGCATTTCCATCTTTAGATTTCACCATGTCTCTGTTTTTATGTTTTATTTTTGGATAGTTTAAACGTGGGTTATTAAATTGCAATTTTAAGGATATTTAAAATTAAATGTTTGTGACATTGACAAATGTCTCATTCAAATGACCTGCTGTTTTGAATTTCCAAATGATTTAAATGTTGCTAGGTTATATTTACATCTGCATTATTTGAGGTTTCCTCTGTCACGGTAAAATAACAAGAAGCTGCTTGTCTAAAGCTAATAAGGAAAGCAAAATAATTTCTGCAAGATTCATCCTCAGATAATCCATTACTGAGACCAAGGCAATGATTTTGTACCAAAGGACTAACAGAACACGTTATTGCAGCTAATGCTTTGTAATGTTGGTGAAAGGGTCGCTAAGATTGTGCTCTTTTGAAAGCTTCAGTAGGGAGCCCTCAGGAAAAGGGGTTTCATGGAATGAAATAGATAACTTATAAATTACAAATACTCTGAGAATGAGAAAAATGTAGATATGTGGCTGATTTGCTCATGTAAAGAAACATAAGTTGACCACTAAATATAGATTACAGTTTTGCTTGATATACCATACATATATCAAATACTATTCCTGTCTAACAGCAAGGCTGACCATAGAGAGTGGATTTGTTTTGTTACCATTGAAATCCTTTGAGCAGTGATTGAATGATGGCTGCCATGCACTGGCTACACTCCTAGATGGTAGGTAATTGCAGCAAACAGTAATTTTAGACCCCTTTGTTTCCTATTGCAGCTTCTGCTGGACACAGAGGTACCTAATTAGGAGAATTCACCACATTGATTGACTATTGTGGGGGGTTAGAGAGTTAGCAGTATAAACACAGTTGATTACCATTCACCAACTGCCTGATTTTTTGATTGTTGGAATAATGCTCGCCAATGCTAGTCAGTAGATGGCAAGCCATCACTGCTATTGTCCCGAGCAGTTAATAGGATTAATGAGGTCACTATTTATATTCTGCATAGCTGCATCTTTACTGAAAGGAGGGACTGCGCAATGATGACCTTTGACACAAGAGGCATTAAGGGACCAGCCCAAATTATGAACAGCCATTGAAACTATTTACCCAAATTGTACAAAGTTACAGAAAGTGGGGAAAAAGGAATTCCTTCAGAAATATGGGACTTTTAACATTACATCATGAAAAGAGATTAGCGTAAATGCAATAAGAGTTTCCATTCTTTTGTAATGTCTTCATCCCCCATGTTGTTTTCCTGGTAATGCTGTGTTCACCACTTCCAGATCAGATACTTGATCCACAATCTTCTTTTCCAGGGCTTAGTGGCATCTTAAGCTGCTAAACCAATATTTAAATCTTGATGGTCTATCACCTCAAAGAGGTTTGCTGCAGTTACCAGTGAATGTTTTCAGAAGGCTACAGCAGTGCTGCAATTGTGAAACAAAGTGAATTAGGTTGAATTTCAAATGTAAATATTCACACTTCAACTCTCATGCCTATGGAACATATTCCTGGAATTTTTGCTATCTTTGCATACAAATCCAGATACTATGTTAATTATCACTTCCCACAGAAGAAAGAGTAAACATTCAAGCACGAAATAGTATGACTATTTTCCTTTTAATGGAAATAGGTTGGAACATACCTTTCCCTTGAATGGGAGAAAATAGAAATCCAAGCTCTGTGAGACAAGGAAAGAAGCAAGTTTTTCTCTCTATGTAGAGTCACATTGGCAGATTAATTTCAGCATAAAACAAATTCCTGTCCCATTCTGTCTTACACATCCATTTCATTATTCTTTTTTTAAGTAGTCACTTCAATTGATCACACAGTAAAAATCATAAAATCTGGATTTTAGGGCTAAAATCTGGATTCTAGGGCAATACATCTGTAGTGCTTGAGCAATTCACACATGCACACACGCATGTAATGCATGCTTATAAAGAGGGTGTTCATGCATGCAATGCATGCACGCAAAAGCCAAGAGTTTTTAGGCTATGGCCATGCGAAGGACATAGACTGATATATTTGAGCTCTCCATGAAAAGGACTAAATAGAATGGTCAAAACTTGAAAATCAATTTTATTTTCATCAAAAATGGATAAAACTAGTATGAAGAAGCCAGTGTAGCCGAAAACAAAGACTGAAGAAGCTCCTATTCAACCAAGAACATGGGGAAAGTCCGAAAGGGAGCTGTGCAAAAATGGTGACGGAATAAGGGCGAGAGCTGCAAAATGACACTATCGTTTCTGATAGTGTCATTGATATAAGGAGGTGGTTCAACCCCTTAGAACCATCGCCTTCCCAAGATCGTGTTATATGGCGAGCTCTCCACTGGCCACCGTGACAGAGGTGCACCAAAGAAGAGGTACAAGGACTGCTTAAAGAAATCTCTTGGTGCCTGCCACATTGACCACCGCCAGTGGGCTGATATCACCTCAAACCGTGCATCTTGGCACCTCACAGTTCGGCGGGCAGCAACCTTCTTTGAAGAAGACTGCAGAGCCCACCTCACTGACAAAAGACAAAGGAGGAAAAACCCAACACCCAACCCCAACCAACCAATTTTCCCTTGCAACCGCTGCAACCGTGTCTGCCTGTCCCGCATCGGACTTGTCAGCCACAAACGAGCCTGTAGCTGACGTGGACATTACCCCTCCATAAATCTTCGTCCGCGAAGTCAAGCCAAAGAAAGAAACATGATTGACTTATTTTTAATGTCTGCCCAGTTACAGAGCGGTAAAAACAGTATTTTACACTGACCACTCACCATTAACATTAAGATTAATGGAAAAGAAAGAAAGTATGTATAGATTGTACCTTCATGTAACATTATGAAATACAAAGGATTTTTGTGAGTTTATTAAGAGACAGATAGAAATATTTTGTGAAAATAGTCTTCCATCAACTGACAACAGTTTTCTAATATAGGATACACTTAAAGCTCTTTTGAGGAGACAAATTATTTCTTACACTAAAATTTTTAAGAGCAAACATATGACAGAGTTAGAAGGCCTAGAGAAGAATATAACAAAATTGGAAAAAGAATATCAGATAACAGGAAAACAAGAAAAATATAGAATATAAGAGAACAAAAAGTTACAATATAATACACTGAAAACAAATAGAACAGAAAAAATGATATTAAAAACTGAAAAATATTATGAACTAGGAGAATGGGCACACAAAGTGTTATCTTGGCAGGTTAAAATGGAGGAATCATCCAGAATGATAAATACAATAGAAACAGAAGCAGATACTATCAAAAAGAAATAAATAGTACATTTAGACAATACTATATGAAACTATATAAATCAAAATTAGTAGGAGCCAAAAACAAGATGGAAGAATTTATAACAAACGTTGAACTTCCTAAACTGGAAGAGAGAGAAAAAGATGATTTAGACGCACCTTTTACAAGGGAAGAAATAGCGAAAGCTCTGGGTACTTTACATGCCAATAAGTCCCCAGGGGAAGATAGGTTCCCTTCTGAGTTCTATAGACAATTTAAAGATTTGTTAATGCCCCTTTTGATGAATGTGCTAGGGCGGGCGGTGGCGAACCAAACCTTCCTGGAAACTTTTTCATCTGCTCTAATTACAGTCCTACCGAAGAAAGTAGAGATCCATTTAAAAACATCATACAGACCAGTATCACTTCTGAATGCAGACTATAAAATTCTAGCAAAGGCACTGGGTACATAGTTACCAAAATTAATACATACAGATCAAGTGGGATTTGTTAAAGATAGAAATTCTTCAAATAGTCTAGGTAGATTATTCAATGTAATACATATGGCAAAATCAAGATTGAATCCAAACATAATTATTTCTCAAGATGCACAAAAGATTTTCAATTGATTAGAATTGTATTTCTTATTTAAAGCATTGGAAAATTTTGGTACAGGTAGAAAATTTTTAAATTGGATAAAAACTTTATCATAAGCCACAAGCTAAAATTATAACTAATAACCAAATGTCATCTATTTTTCCCTTGAGTAGATCAAGTAGACCAGGGGTGTCCTGTATCATCAACATTATTTATGCTAGCTATTGAATCTCTGGTGGAGATTATAAGAAGGGATCCAGATATTAAGGGCTTCAAAATTGGATAAGAAGAACACAAAAATAGTTTATTTGCTGATGATGTGTTATTATATTTGTCTGACCCAGCTGGATCCTTAATAAGATTACAAACAATATTAGAAAAATATGGAAGAACATCAGGATATAAAATAAATATGGATAAAAGTGAGATAATGCCATTGCAGAACTTTAATTATGAAAGATATCAAAAAGGTAGTAGATTTAAATGGAAGAAATATGGAATTAAATATTAGGAATAATGACAGATAATAAATTTATATAAACTTAATTATACACCTCTACTAGAAAAAATAGAGAAAGATCTACAGAAATTGAAAGTTCTGCCAATTACATTAGAACAGTGGTTCTCAACCTTTTTCTTTCCACCAAAATACCACTTTAAGCAATCCCTTACTAATCACAGAGCATCTATGGCATAGGGAATACTTACAATGGTATATGTGGGGAAAAAAAGGTTGAGAACCACTGCATTAGAGGGAAGAGTAAATTGTATAAAAATGAAGTTCATGGCAAGACAAGTTTTTTTTGTATTTTATTTTTGATTTTTTTTAAAATATATACATATGAAAATCTTTAATATCACAATATATTAAACTTTTTCTTATGAACAACAAAAACAAAACAGTCCTTTCCTTCCTCCCTCCCCCTTTCCATACCTATAGATCCGCACTTTCTCAGAGCTTACATATCTTTTAAGTATATGGAATACAATTGGAGAAATCATGTTTGGATATGTATAATAGTAACATTTATAGTCCTTTTTTAAATGATTGTATCTGGGCCCCTATATGATCCAGGTATGGCTGCCAGATCTTTACAAAAGTGTCATATTTATTTTTTTAATTATATGTGATTTTTCCATAGGTATATAGCTATTCAATTCCAAAGTCCATCATGCTGTAAGTAGAGGGGAGTTAGACTTCCAAGTGATCATAATTTGTTTTACTACCGCCAGTATTATTTATTCAATTTGTTGCTTATTTCCATAAAATTACCTAGGAGATATAGCTCTGGACCACCCATGAAAGTCATGCCTGTTATCCTTCATGCATGACTATACAGTACGTAAATAAAATGTTCCTGTTTCAGTCCCACATCTGAAACACATCTCTGATATTTCTGCTTTAGAACTATGTAATGTCTGTGGGGTGTAATTGGTGTAAAAAATTATATTGAACCAATCAATATCTTGCATTTATAATTGATGTCATGCTGTCCTTATACCAATCTGACCAGCTTCTTTTTGAAATCACCACACCCAATCTTTCCTTTGTCCTCTCTAAACCTGGTTTTGCACTAGAGAGCATAATACATTTTTGTTACAAATTTGGGTGTATTCCCCATCCAAATAATTTGTTCAGTTTCACTAATTTCAAGTGGGGTCAACGTTAGTCCTCACCTTTCTCTTAAGAACAATCTAAGCTGGAGAAAACAAAAGAAGGTCCTATTGGCCACTCCACATTTGTGTTTTAGTTGTTCAAAGGACATAAGAGTTCCTTCCATAAAGCAGTCTTCAATATACCTTATACCTTTATCATACCACAAATTTAATATTCTATTGCCATTGTTCATAGGCAATAAGACATTTTTACAGAGTGGTGATTTTATTGATATCCCTACTTTTTTTCTATATATTCATTAATTTCTTGCTACATTCTGATCATATGTATTAGTATGGAATGATTTGTCTTTTATTCAAGAGATTTGACTCTCCATTTATAGATAAAACCCTTTGCTCCCCTCCTCCATTGGGGGGAGGGCTGTCTTCAATGAAGAAGCCTGCGAGAAATCTAGCCTGTGCAGCAAAGTAGGACTTATTAAAATCTGGATGTCTAAGTCCTCCCAGCCTGTAGTCCCATGTCAGTTTTTCCAGTGCAATTCTTGGCACCTTATTATTCCATAGGAACTGTCTAATATGATTGTTCAATAATATAAATAAATTTTTAGGTAACAGAATAGGCAATGATTGGATAAGACACTGCAGTCTTGGCATTACTTTAATTTTGATGCAACTAACCCTTCCCACTAGAGTAATCGGTAAGTCTCTCCATTTCTGCAGGTCCCTTTCTATCTTTCCCAAAAGAGGAACATAATTTAGTTTATACAGATTCTGTAAATTGTTGTCAGTTGCTATTCCAAGATATTTTATTTCATCAGTGTTCCATTTAAATTTACTTTCTTTTTGGTATCTTCTATATTCAAAATGTGTCAATGGCATTATCTTACTTTAGTTCATATTTATTTTATAACCAGATATTCTTCCATATTTCTCTAGTGTTCCTTGTAATTTTTCCAAAGATTTAGCCAGGTTTGATAGGTATAGCAGCACATAATCTGCAAACAGATTAATTTTATGTTCTTCTTTTCCAACTGTGATGCCCTTTATATCCAGATCCCTTCTTATTATCTCCACCAGCAGTTCATTCGCTAAAATAAAAAAGCACAGGATTGTCTACTCAATCTACTCAAGAGGAACAGTGATTATTGGTTATAATTTTAGCTTGTGGTTTATGATATAAAGTTTTTATCCAGTTTATAAATTTTCTGTCTATGCCAAATTTTACCAATGTTTTAAATAGAAAGGACAATTCCAAATGGTCAAATGCTTTTTCTGCATCCAGGGAGGCTTTAATACTTGGATTCCGTTCAAATTTTGCCATGTATATTATCTTAAAAAATCTTCCTAGACTATTTGAGGAATGTCTTCCTTTAACAAATCCTACCTGGTCTGTATGATCCAATTTTGGTAGATATTGTCTTAATCTATTAGCCAACCCTTTGCTAACCCTCTTATGGTTAGCATTTAACAGAAAGACAAAGTTTTTAATAGGTCCCTTTTTTTGTTGATAAGCATGGTTGATAATGATTCCGTGAGGGTTTGGGTTTCTACTTGTTGGTCCAGGACATCCATTAAAAGGGGCATTAATAATTCTTTGAATTGTCTGTAAAACTCAGGTGGGAATCCATCCTTCCCCAGTGATTTATTAGCCTTTAGTATACCTATGGCTTTTTCAATTTATTCTCTTGTAAAGGGAATGTCTAATTCTATCTTTTCTCTCTCTCCTAGTTTTGGAAGTTCAACATTTGACAAAAAATCTTCCATTTCATTCTCATCTCCTAGTAATTCTGATTTGCATAATTTTGTGTAATATTGTCTAAAGATATCATTGATTTCCTTTTGTTTATATGCTACATTGTCTGACTCTGTTTTTATAGCATTTATCATTCTTGAAGATTCCTCTGCTTTAATTTCCCAAGATAACATATTTTTGTTTAGTTTTTAATATAGCTTTTTTCTGTTCTGTATGTTTGTATGGTATTATATCTTAGCTTTTTTATTCTCCAATAGTCTATATTCTTCTTGTAGTCCTGTTTTTTGATTTTTTTCTAACACTTTAATATCTTTCTCCAGACTATTTACTTTGCCATTTATTCTCTCTTAATATTCTTTGTATAGGATATAATTTCTCCCCTCACGTATGCTTTGAGCGTGTACCATATCAAAAAAATTAGTAGTAGTAGTCAATTGTTTTGTTTCACAAAATATTTCTATCTGTCTCTTTATAAACTTGCAAGAGTCTGTAGTTTTAAATAACATGGTATTGAGATGCCATCTGTATACAAATTCTTTCTTTTCCATTATTGCTATAATTAATGTTAGTGGTGAGTGGTCTGATAGAAACCTTGCTAGGTATTCTGTTTTTATCACTCTACTTTTTAAAATGGGCAGACATTAAATTAAATCAATCCTTGTATGTGAATTGTGTACACGAGTAAAAGGAATCTCCTCCATATATCGATAAGATTTAGATCCTTCATATATGAAAATGATGTGGGTTTTCCACTTTTGCCCTCATTATTATTCTTGCAGATTTATCTAGTGTTGGGTCCAAGCAAAAATTAAAATTTCCTCTGACCAATATATTTTGTATCCCCTCTGCTGTTTTTAAGAAGATATCCTTTGTAAAGGCCTTATTGTCATAATTTGGGGGATTAAATATTCATAAATATCCATGTTTCTCCATAAATTTTACAATGTACAAGGTCATTACATACTTTCAGGTTTGGTCAATCGATGTCTCTTCTATTAATTAGAATTATTACCTCTCTTGCCTTTGAACCAAAGGAAGATGATATTATTTGTCTTACCCATCCTCTTTTTAATTTATCATGTTCCAGTTTGGTAAGATGCGCTTCCTGCAGAAAGATTATATCTGCTTTTAATATCTTTAGGTGTGCCAAGACCCTTTTCCTTTTCACCATCCTGTTTAACCTTTTAATATTAAAACTAATAAACTTTAGTGCTTAATCATACCATTTTTCAAACAAATATTGTATAACAGTAAAATATTTCCAATTTTTTAAAATAATACTGTAACATTTCCCTTTTAAGAAACATTTCCCTTTTAAGAAACACTCACACATACACATCCTTAGGTCTGATGATGACATAAACAACTAAACCCGGAAGCCCACAAAAAAAAAGTCCACGGAATCTTCCAAAGAAGAACCCCTCCCTTTAGTGCCATATTTTAAAACCGCTCCTCTCCTGGCTCAATTTTCCCCCTTAAATCGGGGTCCCCATCCTGCCACTTTTCTCACCACATTCTTTTCTTTCCAGAGCTCATCACATAATATGACAATGATTTTTCTTTTAGTAGCAAAAACAAGACGGCTCATTACTACAAAATACAAAAAAAATTCAGCCTTCAGTTAGCCCCATTCCAAAATGGTCTTTTCAATCTTCTTATCTGGCAGCTCAAATTTCTTCACAACTTTCATAAAAAATTATTCCACTTCTTTTTTATTCTTGAAAATGCATTAGTTAACTTCTGGGACATAAACCCTCAGCATCACTGGGTAAATCACTGAGTTTTTAAGTGTTTGGATCGGAGTTGTCTCTTTACCTCATTAAATTATTTTCTTTGTTTGACCAAGGCAGGGCTAAAGACCTGAAAAAACATTACTTTTCCATTGTCAGCTACTAATGGGCCATTATTATATTTTGAATATTTTTATGCTGCTCCCAAGATTGCATCCCACTCCCGGTAACTTAAAAGTGTTACCAGGACTGGTCCTGGTCGCTGTTTACCCATTCTTCTGGGTCTGAGGGTCCAGTGAGCTCTTTCAATTTGTAACTTTGCACTTAACTTGTTTTGCCCCAGCATTTGTGGGATCCACGACTCAAAGAAGCTCACGGGGTCTTTCCCCTCGATTCTTTCTCTCAATCCAATGATTCTTACATTGTTATCTATGCTGAAATTTTTTTATAAGATCGATCTTTTCTGTCTGTGACCCATGTTTTTGCTTTTTTTCTAGTGCACTGGTTCTCAACCTCTTTCTTTCCACTCACATACCATTTTAAGTATTCCCTATGCTATAGTTTCTCTGTGATTAGTAAGAGATTGCTTAAGGTGGTATGTGGGTGGAAAGAAAAAATTTGAAAACCACTGTTTTAATTTTACCTAATTGACTCGTTATGTGCATGGCTTCATAACTCCAAAGGAAATGGGTCAATGACAATTTTTCTCAAGCAAAATATTTCAGTAAAAATTGGGTCTGGAGCAATGGTTCTCAACCTTCCCTTCCCACTCACATATCACCTTAAGTAATCCCTTACCAATCACAGAGCACTTATGGCATAGGTATTACTTAAAATGGTATGTGAGTGGATGTGAATTTCCAATATCATTTCCAATATGTCTCATCACTGATTCAATGCTCATAAAACAAGTGCACAAAGTTTCCATGTTATTTAGGAAATGGGCTATTATCTTGGGTTGAACCCCCCCAGTATCTTTTTCAATCGTGGCCTATTGTAACTAAACATTTCTTTAAATTATTACATAATTGTATGACAATTCGTTTAGAATAACAAAGTACCAAGAATTGCACTGGAAATGTTAACATGGGACAATAAATGGTAAGGACTTAGGTCCTTAATGGTCCTTCATGGTAGATTTTAAGAAGTACTATCTACCACACAAGATTGTTATCATCTTTCTTTGAAGAAATCAATCCCTCCTTGTGAATTCGAATGGGACTGAATTCAATAAAAGAGGAAACAATGAAAGACTTTATTTATATGTGGTATGTTAAGTTAATAACAACAAAAAACAGATAATCCAATATTAATACACATGATTGGAATATGGCAAGAAATAAATGAATGTATCGGGAAAAAAGCAGGTATATTACTGAGGCCACCATTATGTAAAAATGTACTACTGCCTATGAATCTGTGGAACAAAATATTGAATTCATGGTATGACAAAGAAAAAAGATTTGTTGATGATTGTTGTGTGGAAGGATCTCTTGTGTATTTTGAAGAATTGAGTAATAAGTATGGAGTAGCTAATGGGACATTCTTTTGCTTTCTCCAGTTAAGATTGTTCTTAAGAGAAAAATGGGCACCAAACTTGGCCCCACCTGAAATTAGTAAGATGGAACGAACAATTTGGCTGGCAAACACACCTAAATTTATATCTAAAATGTATTTTGCTCTCCAAAATGTAAGTGCAAAACCAGGTTAACAGAGATTGAGATTTCATTGAGATTGGGAGTCAGATTTAGGAGTTTCAATAATGGAAAGATGCTGGGCTTATTGGTGTTTGGATAGCATGACATGAATTATAAATGCAAGATACAGATTAGTACAATATAATTTTCTACACCAATTATACCTCACACCACAGAAATTACATAAATCAAAATCAGAAATATCAGCAGTGTTTTAGATGTACGTTTGTACGTGCTACATGGTCGTGTGTGAAGGTAAGATCTTTCTGGCAGGAGATTATTGAAATACTAACAAAGGTATCAGGATCTCCTTCTTGGACAACCCAGAGATTTATCTTTTGGGAAACTTTAAGTAATAAACTAATTAAATTCAAATTACATTTGTTAAAGTAACTTTAGCAGCGGCTAAGAAATATATTGCGACTCCCCTCTACAAATAGCACGAAGGAAGACAGAGATGAACAGTTGTATATCTATGGGAAAAAAATCACATATAACCCAAAGAACAAATATGATATATTTATAAAAAAATATGGCAACCATATTTGGACTATATTGGGATCCAAATATAATAAAAAATTATAAAGATAGTTTAAAAAAAAAACAATATGTGCTATTATTATAAAAAGATGACACCTCCCCAATGAAGACTTTCTTTTTTTAAACCCAACTATAAACCCTGACAGTGTATGGATTTATATTGTGATGAGTGTAGGGCAGGGGGAAGGGGTTGTTGTGTTTGTTGTTTTGTAAGAAAAAGTTTTATTTATTGAAAATGGAAAATTTTGATATGTATATTTATCAAAAACACAAAAATAAAATATTCCAAAAAAAAAGCCAAGAGTTTTTGAGAAGTCCAAATTCTCAGGGAGTCTGGATTTCTGGCATCCAGATTTTAGGTCTTCTACTGTAATTGCAGATGTGATGCTGATCAGTCACTGTGGTACTAACATAACACAAGGATAGCTTTCCTTTTAACTTGATTCAGTTTAAAAAAATAATTCCCAGGTTATTAAAAGAAGCTGAAGACTTGAAGAAGATCTTTGTATCATTAAAGATAAGGTCCCTGAGGCCAGGAGATTAGCCAGTATTGTCCCTTTGTTCAAGAGGTGAATAGAAATAATTCAGGAAATTATAGGCTAGTGATGCTCACATCAGTAATAGGGAAATTATTGGAGAGGATACTTAGTTAGAGGATTTATGCACATTAGGACAAACATGGATATATTAGGGACAGCCAGCAATGCTGTGTACGGGGCAGTCATGTCTTTCAATTGAAAGTTTTGAGAGGGTGACAAAGGTGGTTGATGAAGGGAGGGCAGTGGATGTTACCCAAGGAGACTTTAGTAAGACATTTGATATGGTCCTTCATGGTAGGCTGATCCAGAAGGCAAAGATGCATGAGATCCTTTCTCAACTAAAAATTGCTCACAGTACTCCAGGCATGCCTTCACCAGTACCAGGGCCGGATTAACATAGTAGCAAAAGTAGCATATGCTACAGGCCCCAGATTTTCAAGGGCCCTCCGTTTATGTATTATGAATTATGAGAAACATTTCACTTTCATCTTTGTGCAGTGGCTATGATAGTCACTGATAGTCTGTGTTACTAACCCTGATTAAAAGTGATAATTGGCTAAAATCACTGACCTTAAGGGGTTAGTAACACAGACCATCTCATAGTGGTGTCTCATAGCCATTGAACAAAGATGAAAATGAAAATATAAATGGAAACGCGCCTTAGCGGAACAAAAAAATCCTCACCTCAGCCCTCAGTCAGCTGGCTGGTTTCATTCATTTACATGTCAGGGGAGCTGCATACTGCAGATAGCAATGATGAGCAGTAGAGGTTCCAGTTGCGTGGGGGATTATGGGTAACAAAGATGGCCATTGATCCCGCATTGAGCCAGCCACTACAGCCACCACTGTAAGTAAGTTTTGTTTTAACAAAATGTATAAGTAAGTTTTAACAGGGAAGGGGGAGAGGCGCAATTTCAGGCAAGTGTAATTTCAGTTTAAGTGTGATTTCAGTGTAAGTGCAAAATGGGTAAGTAAGTTTTAACCGGAAGGGGGCAATTTTAGTGCTTGCCATAGGTGCTACATTCCTTAGATATGGTATTGGTAATCACTGACTATATAGTGATCTGCAAAACCTAGCATCATTTTGTTAAGACTATTTCAAACTTACCAAAATGGACATGCAGGGTCAGCATCAGAAATTCTTCCAGAGGGGGGCACCGCAGTCACACTTCCACCTCATTGCGCATCCACCAGCCAGCACCATTTCGGATCATGCACCATTTAGGGCCCCTTTAAAATAAAAGCTACAGGCCCCGCAATGCCTTAATCCGACACTGACCAGTACCTTGTACAGTTGCAGAAGAACCTCCCTCTAGCCAGCATCCCATTTGTCTTGTTGATTACACATTGCACCTGCAAACCAATCTGGTCTAACCTATTACTTTTTCTTCCAAAGTGGATGACCTCGTATTTACCAATATTGTACTCCAACTGCCAGACCCTTGCCCGTTCTCTTAGCCTATCAATATCTTTCTGCATATCTTTGTGTCCTCTACACAATTTGCTTTCTACTCAGTTTAATGATATCAGCAAACTTAGATATGTTATACTGAGTGACCTTGCCACAAACATCCTTGTAAATTTATTTATGTTTTTTTATAAAAAAGCAAAGGTCCAAATACCAAACATCAAACACACTTGTAAAATTATTTATGTATATTAGAAAAACCAAGGGTCCAAGAACCAAACCCTGAGGCACTCATTTTTTCTCAAGTGCCCTTACTTACTTACATTAATCCGATAGTCTTTTGGTTAACGTCAAAATATTCTGATTGCATTTAATCATTTGAATTTAAATTTTGTTCCTACCACTACGGGATTTAAGGCTATGTTTTCAAATAGTGAACCAGATTTGGTCACTAGTCCGGAAATTTAATCCTATGGGTCTAATGATGTGTGAAACATTTAATTTATTTCAATATTTTTACTCGACTTTTAGGGGATTCATCCTTATAACAGCTTGGTAATGCTATACAAATCTGAATTGTTGAAATGTTCCATGGCATACTTCCTTTATTTCAGATATAGCAAAACCCCTGGCATCCAGCACATATGGGGATTGGTAGATGCCAGATAAGAAAGTTTTCTGGTTGCTTGAGACTCACTCTTACCGTGCCTAACTAATACATCTGCATTAAGAATAACCCGTTTAAAAGACAAAAATACTATACCGTGCTTACACTAAACAAACTTCACTTGCATTAATATATAAACCTTAAAACATTTTACTTTATTTTCAGTCACATTCTTTGAAAACATTTAGCCATTGCTGCTTCCTCCCCCTTCACCGATCCGCCTGAAAGATGAACAATAATATTATAGATAATTAAACCCCTCCCCCACATTTACTGATAAACCCTTACTAATATACTTGATTATATACTAATAAAGAGAAAGACTTTTACTGGGCAGTGAAATGGAGACACTTTAAGAGAGTCACCCCAAAGGTGAGTGGCATCAACTGCTCTTCATGCTGGGCAATGCCATATTATTCAAACACAAGTTTATTCAAACAGCTGCTACGAACAATGTATAGCCAAGGCACTCAGCTGGCTGAATATTCACTCCCATCTTCACCAAAGGTTTTTGTGTTGTTTTAGAGAACATTTGCAATTATAAACTTTTATTTACATTTTTATTTCTTCTTATAGTTACAGGAAAGTGGAGTCCGGGGAAGTATATTGGCATGGATCGAAAATTGGTTGTCTGACAGGAGGCAGAGAGTCGGGATAACTGGGAGTTTTTCAGGTTGGCAGAGAGTGGTAAGTGGGGTGCTAGGCCCACAACTGTTCATCATTTACATTGATGACTTGGAGGAGGGGACAAAATGTGGTGTAGCCAAGTTTGCAGATGACACCAAATGAAGTGGAATAGCAAATTGTAATGAGGATGTGGAGAGTCTGCAGAGGGATATAGTTAAGCTGGATGAGTGGGCAAAGGTCTGGCAGATGGAGTACAATGTTAGTAAGTGTGAGGTTATCCACTTTGGCAAGAAAAATGAAAGAGCTGAATATTATTTAAAGGATGAAAAACTACAGCATGCTGTTGTGCAGAGGGACTTGGGAGTGCTTGTGCATGAATCGCAAAAAGTTAGGTTGTAGGTGCAGCAGGTTATTAAGAAGGCAAATGGAATGTTGGCATTCATCGCTAGAGGAATTGAATTCAGGAGTAGGGAGGTAATGTTGCAACTGTATAAGGTACTGGTGAAACTGTACCTGGAGTACTGTGTCCAGTTCTGGTCTCCATATTTGAGGAAGGATATACTGGCTTTGGAGACGGTCCAGAGGAGGTTTACTAGGTTTATCCCTGGGATGAAGGGGTTGACTTATGATGAAAGATTAAATCGTCTAGGATTGTATTCACTTGAGTTCAGAAGAATGAGAGGAGATCTTATAGAAAGATATAGGATTATGAAGGGTATGGTTAGGATAGATGTAGGAAGGTTTTTTGAGCTGGCCGGGGAAACTAAAACGAGAGGACACAGTCTCAAGATTCGGGGGAGTAGATTTAGGACAGAGATGAGGAAAAAATAGTTTTTCCCAGAGAGTAGTGAATGTTTGGAATTCTCTATCCAGGGAAGTGGTTGAGGCTGCTTCATTAAACATATTTAAAATTTGGTAAGATAAATTTTTACATGATAGAGGAATTAGAGGATATGGGGAGAAGGCAGGTAGGTGGAGATCAGCCATGATCGTATTGAATGGCGGAGCAGGCTCAATGGGCCATTTTTGGCCTACTCCTGTTCCTACTTCCTATGTTCCTATATATTTTAATTTTTAAAGTTTATTTATTTTCCTCAGTTTTTTTACTGGTTGTCTTAAGTTGCCAATTGCTTGAATTCTGGACAACAGGGGTTTTACTCTGGTTGATAACAAATATTTTCAAAAATCCGAGAAAACTCGATGATATCTCATAATTCAGAATCTGATAAATTTGCGCCATCATTAAATTATAACTTTTTACTACTCTTCCTATGTAACTCGGATAGGAATGTGCTCAGGACAGGAGAGTGAACACCTCAGAGTGAGTTAAAGGGCAAATAATTTTTGAAGGGCTGTTGATCAGTTATCCAGCTGAATAAAAGCATCAAATACATGGACACACGTTGGTTGTCAGAATATAAAACAGTTGCGGCATTTGAGTTGAAGAGCTGTACCAGTTTTAATTAGCCTAATAGAGCATATCAGTTTGTTATAATTAACAGAATGAATTAATATGTCACTTTGAAAACATAATGCTTTGTAAAACTATTAAAATTTCATAAATTTACATTTCCCATCTCTAATTTATGAATGGAATAATTGTGAAATTTCCATCCATAATCAATAGCTAATATGGTTTCTCCCTTCTTCTGCATTTAACTTTACAATTGAATTGAAACAAAACTGCTTAGCCTTAATGCTTAGTGATCCATGAAAATGCCTTTATTTCCTTTATTTTCTTTCAGTGGATACTATAATGATTGAAAGCATATGGAATGATCCTTAAGAAATTTCTGGTTGGTGCGCCAATGCAGTGTATGAAGAAGGTAATGGAGTTTAATACTCTGATTTCCCACTGGTTAGTTGTGATTCTTGGCCAAATTAACTCGAGGAAGTGGGCTCCACTATTACTAAAAGGATGATCAGCTGGACTGCAACAAAAGACAATTCCATCTTTACATTCATGCTGCTATGTTGAAGCTGGGATGTCTCTCGGAAAATCAGGTGTGAGAACTGACATTTACAAGAAATTTCTATGAAAAATGTTTTCATGGCAGTGCCAGATATAGGCATAAGCTAAAGAAGCTACAGCCTCAGAAGCCTCAAAAATATATTAATGTATGTTAAAACTATTTTTAAAATTACATTTAAGTATTGTTTCCAGCGTATACTATGTTATAATGTATCATAGTAAACAAGCCAATCAAATGATAGATATGTAATCAGTAAATGCATTAATTTGAAAATACTTTGTATTATAAATTTTTTTTAACAAGGGGTCTCACCAAGTCTAAATCTGGCACTGTTTCAGGGGGCTTTGAATTTCACAAGAAAGTGAAAAACAAGAACTTCTATTTTGTATCATCAAACTGGAATTTGGACAATACTCTGTACACTTGTAATATATCATCTGAGATGAAATTCCAAATTTTGCATGAGCAGAATCCAAGTCTGTAATCCCTAGTGAATTGCTGCACAAGATAGCAAGTGTGAATGTTGCTGCTTTGCACTGCTTGGAAGATAATCGCACAAACATAACAATTTCCTATTTTGAAAGGAAGGGAACTGACCATAAGATTAGTTGAACATTTGTTATCCCTGGTAACATAACAGAACATTCTAAGAGATATGAATTGAAAGTCCTTTATGTTTCCATTCCTGTGTTTTAATCAAAGTGTGTGTGTGTGTGTGTGTGTGTGTGTGTGTGTGTGTGTGTGAGAGAGATAGAGAGAGAGAGAGAGAGAGAGAGAGACAGAGAGACAGAGAGACAGAGAGACAGAGAGACAGAGAGAGACAATGAAAGAATAGAAGACTAGAAATGGAATCAATTAGTACTTATTTTCCAGGTGCAAATAACATGCAAGTTAATCTATAACACATTTCCTCCATTGCCAACACAAATTGAAGCTTTCAGATAAAACCTGCAGCCTTTGTAGATCATTCATGAAAGAAGTAGGGGTACATGGTGTTGAGATAATCTATGAGAAACCAATTATGCTCTGGAGGTTTGATTCAACTTCAGTTTTCAATGTTCAGAATATCTAAAACCTCATTATTGTTTTTATTCATACACGCCACATCAGGGACAACACTCCACTGTCTCTGCCTCAGTGATATTCCCACATCTACCTTTGGTTTGTGGTCGAATAGGACCAATCATGGAATACTATTTTCTGGGAGGTAACACCATCACTGTGTTCCTTCACCTCATTAACAGTCTATTATCTGTTCTTTGGTTGCCCTGGGGAGAATTCCTTTAAGATATAAGGACACACAAGAGACTACCGATGCTAGAAATGGGACCAATGCACAATCTGCTGGAGGGCATGGCAGGTTAAGCATCATTGATAGGAGAAAAACAAATTGAGATCATTTAGTGCTGGAACCTTTCATCAAGACTCAAGATTTGATGCCCTTTCAAGCAAAGATGCCACAGCTGGTAATTTTTTTATGCAACTCTGATTAGGAACTGTGCAAATCTTCAGTTAGCAGTTGATTCTGTGTCTAAACCACTGGCATACTATTCGAAATATCTTTTGGTGAAAGTCCAATTGTGTGTTCATGCTGTATGTTTATCACAAATGTTTAACTCATCAAAATCCAATTTCCAAGCAACCGTGAAGGTTTTGGGGCAAAGACTCTTCACAAGAAGCAAGAATGACTGGAGATTAAATGTTTAGTATGAAGTGCAGAAAGGAGGGAATGACAGCAAGAGGGTGAAAGAGAACCGAGGTGATAATCCAAAAGGATAAAGGCTTAAAAGAGGTGTGAATGTAGAATGATTGTCTAAAATTACTAAAGAAACATGAAAGAAATGCAGGGAATATTAAAAAAAATGCTGGAATTATTGATTACCTAAAACTTCTCAACTCATTGCTGAAACCACAAGGCTGTAATATTTCTAGGCAGAAGAGAAGGTGCTTTCCTTTAGGCATATTGTAGTGAGGTCTCTATGGCTACAGCTGGGTTATGGTTCTTGGTTATAGCCCTAAGGCTGTAGCTTGAATCCACAGGAGAAGAAAGACACACACACCAGTAGAGTGTATTCGACACTGAGTTTATTCAGTTGGAGCTCTGCCTTTTATAATCAGCTTGGCCATGTCACCACCGGGGCATGGCTTGAGTGGGCAGGCTGCAGAGTGGTTACCTCAGATGCCCGGGCCCCAATTTGGCCCCCTGCAATCCACCAGGCGGTGATTGGCCAGTTTCACCACTCTGCCGGTGGCCTATGGAAACAGGTGTTTCAGCCCACATGATGCTTTGGACAGCTATTTCCTGTGTCAGCCTGAGGTGCGGGCCACCGGCCGCTACAATACGTTGAAGCTTGTTGGAACTGTGTGGAAGGCCAATAACAGAAAGGTCAGAATTGGAGTAGGATAAAGAATCAGAATGAAAGATGAAGGTCATGCTTGTGAACTGAATGTGCGTGTTCCACAAAGCCATTCCCTAATCCAAATTTGATCTTGCCAGTGCAAAAGAGATCCAATTTAGAGCAATAATATTATGATTTCAATTTTCAAATTTAGGCTTTATCTACTGGAAGTACACACTATAAATATGTTCAAAGAATGGCAAGCTTGGTCTTTTGTTGGTTAAAGTGAATGGATAGACACAATGAAGCAATTTGATTGACAAGAACTCCCAAATGTTGAAGGTTCTGATCACAAACATAAATTTGTAAATTCTACTCTGGCCACGTTCTCAATAGAAATAATTAAATGATATGAATGCAAACCACTTTCTCAAAGATTTAATCTTTGCACATAATTATGTGATTTGGTTTTGTAAATAAATAATTTTTTTTCATATAGCACAAATATCAGGAGTCCCGCCGGACCTACAGTAACTTTTAGTTTTGAAATTAAGTAACAGTTGATTTTGTAAGCAAATGGCAAGAGATCTAAACACAGCATGTCTAATCTATATAAATGAGATGAAAGACCTATTTTGTTTTTTGTTTAGTATGAGTTGAGAGACAAAAGCTGAGCAAATTGTGCACTACATTTAGAAAGCCATTAGAGTGGGGGAATGTGGAATAATTTTAATGCCTCATGTGTAGAATAAATTATTAATGCTAGTTGCATTTTATCATGCATAATTCTTGGACTCCCCTTTTTCTGACTCACATTAAACAACTGGATAAAATGCTATGATAAGCTAGGTATACAAAGACTTTCTTGCTATTTGAATCAAATTGAAGATTAAAAGGAGCTATGGTAGTTAAATCCCTCAATTGTATCTGCAAGATTTAATTTCTTTGCCCACATATGTCTTATTAGTCCTCCTCAATGCAAATAGAATCTAGTTTACAGCATTCCCAAAGAAACATTATTTCTTTAGGCATTGTTAATCTTATGACAACCTATTTTGCTATACTGGCAAATTGCCTAGGATTACATGCAGGCACAAGGCACAGAGCAGCTGCCATGATGTGATCTTCTATGTTGTTTATCAAGCTGTATGTGGTCAATGGGGTTGAACAGTCCTCCTGCTGACACCCCTGTCTCTATGTGGTTACCTTTCGCTGGTGAACAGTTCTTTTATTTTGTTTTCTAAGCCGCAGTTACAATACTGTACAGCAGTCATTGAGACTGTATCATTTATTCATGTTCTCAAGCAGACTGCTGCAGGGCCAGTAGATAATAGCAACCTCATTTATTCCAGGCTTTGAATGATCATATTTAATTCCCAGTGACAGCTGTCTCTGTAATATTAGCATTGCAAATCAGCATTTGTAATAGCTTAACTCTGAACATGACTCAATTATGTTCAATCCCATGTGAGACAGCCATGATAGGCACTACCTAATGTCTACAGATAGCTCACTGTAAACTCTAATCCTTTAAAATAATAAAAATTAAGTCATCTGTCTTTATTGTGGCACTTTCCATGAAATGAACTAAAATCTTTGTACAAATAAACCCAGATTCCAGTAATATGAAATAAGACTAACCTTTTGAACTTTATGTTGGCATTCATATTAAAGAAGATGATATCTTTATTGCATCATGGCTTAGAACACCAACCATGTTTTGTAATTTACAGAATGTCATGTTATTGTTAAAAAAAATGTATTAATAATGTTTGGGAAAAAACATACTACGGAACTACTTGAATTTTATCACTGTGGACAACAATTTTTAAGTTTTTCCTCTTGCCATAAGTTCAATCATAGCCTTGATTCAAAACATGGACAATCAAAAAGGCACAATTGACCATGTATTAAAGTAACTGGCTTCATGCTGACATATAGATATTTTGAAATGAAGTTGCAGATTTTTATCATGAATGTTCCAATAAGCCAACAATTCTGTTGTTTGTTAAAATTTTAATTATGTATTATAGATATTGATTCACCAAGGTATCAAAAATACTTTCATTACCAGAGCTATCATTCTGAAGAAAATAAGAATATTCTACCATTTATAAATCATACAAAATCATGAAATTATGATAATTATCAAATTAATTTACTTGCTATTGGTAATTATAGAGGTGAATCACATAGCATTTGAGCAGAAGAGAAAATATCAATTATTTAAAGAGAATGTGTATTTTTGCAAAGCAGTATACCTTCACATTATTGAGTGATTATTTTGTAGCAAGATACTTAACCAGAGAATCACAAATTTATATCTTATTTACTTTTGGACCCAGAAGGAAGTCATTATTATTATTATGAGCTTTCCTTAAGGGAGTATTGACTAAGGCTCCAGAACTAACCGTTTTTGTTCCTATAACTTGTTTCTTTTCAAATCAGAGGGAGAAAGCAGATGGTTTTAGTGTGTCTGTTTTGAGCCAGATCACAAATCACAGGAAGTTCATATGAATTCTTCTGAATGAATTGGCCTCTATCAGTGTACAGAAGCACTTGAGTTCCTGCAATCTTCTTGCAGTGCAGCTGAGATCAGGAGTTGGCACAATGGAAATATAATTTGACAGAAATCGCCTCACTCCTGCCCTCCCCCAACTTTCACCATCCCTCTTCAGCACATTCCACAGCACAATCTCCATCTTTTCAACTTTGCATTACCTGGTGACTGTTAATTCTTTATTGGAATGACAAAAGTTACTCCTGTAAAATACATTTTAAATACATAAAAAGTAAAATCAATCTGACATTATTTCAAAATACTATAGTATTATGTTTGGATTTTTCTTTATTTATAAATTTTAGCTTATTTATAATTCATTACATTATTCCTACTCCAATCAAACTGGAGATTTATCTTAGTAATTGAATGTTTTCCTCAGACTAAAAGTAATTTGAGCATTAAGATTATTACTAAATACTTTCTCTCAGCCCCTACACAGATTTGAAGAATTACTAAAAAGGATATGAATAATCCAACATCATCCTCGCATCATCTCTTTTCCAGGAACTTTACATTATTGAGGCAGTATATCATATTAGTCACTTTAAGACACTTTAACAAATATATGCCAGATTTTTCTCAGGCCAATGGAGGTGATAGGGAAATTATGATACAGTAGTTGAGTGAAACATGATAGGCTGCAGATGCTGCGATTGTAGTAAACACACCAAAAAGCTGGAGGAACTCAGCTGGTCTTTTCAGTATCTATTGGAGACAAAGATACTGCCAACAGTTCAGGCCTGAGCTCTTCTTCAAGGAAAAAAATCAGAAAAGGATATATCAGAAAGTCTCAGAATTCAAACAATGGGGGAGGAATCCAGACCAACAAAAGGTGTTAATTGGATATGATAAGGGACTAGGTGAGAATTTATTATCATGGGTGTGTAAAAGGAGTCAGGGAATGGAGAGACTATGAGGGAAACGGGGGTGTGGGGGGTGTTTAATGAAAGCCAGAGAAGTAGATATTATGTATTCCAGTTGGAGGTTGCCCAGTCAGAAGATGAGGTGTTGTTTCTTCAATTTAAGGGGTGATCACAGTCTGGAAGTACACGAGAACATGGGCAGACATGTTGGCAAGGGAATGGGATGGAAAATTGACATGGGTGGTGACTGGGAGATCCACACTATTGCGGCAGACAGAGCTGAGATGCTCAACAAAGCAATCTCCCAGTCTGTGTCCAGATGATGTAGAGGAGACTACAGTGGGAGCACCAGATGCAGTTGATGACCCCTGTAAATTGCTTCACTTGGAAGGACTGTTCGGGACCCTGAATGGTGCTGAGGGAGGAAGTGTGGGCACATGTGGAGCATCTCCTGAAGTCACAGGGAAAGGTCCCAAGGGGATGTTTGGTGGGGAGGGAGAAGTGGATAAGTGAGTCCTGGAATAAGTGCTCCCTGCAGAAGGCAGAGAGAGGATGAAAGGTGTCTAGTGTGTCTAGTGATGGGATCAATTACTAAGTGGTGGAAATGACGGTTGGGGATGTGTTGGATGCGGAGGCTGGTGGGGTGGTAGGTGAAGACAAGAGGAATCCTGTCTTTGTTGCGCTTGGGGGCGGAGGAGGCCAGGGCTGTGAGTGCGTGACACATCATTGCAGGGGCAGGATTCCCCTTAAATCACCAGGTTGGTGATTTAATGGGTCAATTTCTGTGCAATTTAAAAGGTGCTTCCAGCACTTTTGCCCCAGTAATCGCACTTGGGTCCCAGGAGGGCTACACAGGTGCTGCAGTTTAAAAAGAGGCTAATGTCTATATAGTTATTTAGTAGTAGAGTAATTAAGTATCACTTGACGTCTTCCCTTGTTTGTCTCCCATGTGTTCAATAAAGTTATCTTTGATTGTAATACTTGAGTCCAGACTCGTCTCTCTGTGAATCCACTGAAGCTGATACTTTCCCATCACAACAATTGGCGCTACGAGCAGGGTTCAAAGAGTTTTGGTTCGATACGTGGAGTACTAACCATGTGTGAGATTGTGCTAATGAGAGTGTGTGTGTGTGTGTGTGTGTGTGTGTGTGTGTGTGTGTGTGTGTGTGTGTGTGTGTGTGTGTGTGTGTGTGTGTGTGTGTGTATACTGTCGGGTGCATGTTTGTGTATCTGCTCACCAATGGGCAGCAGAGGCTGCCGCAGCTAATAAAGGAACCATGGGGTCAGAATATAATATCCCCAGGTGGACTGACAACTGCCAGGGGTTCAGCCTTTTAGCACCATGGCTTGCCACCCATGCCATGCCAGTCAACTGGATCAACAGGCTGGACACCTGCAGAGAAAGGATGGGGCAACATGTGGCATCCCTTCTTGAGAAATTGTAGTTTCCTGAAACTGAGGGGAGTCATGGAGGAGCCCTTTGGCTTATGCTGTCTCTCTTGAGACAACATGAAATTGCAAGAGAATTAGGCCTACTGTGTGTTCAGAAAGATAGGGAGATAGAATCCCTACAGCATCACTGTTATGCACTGCAGAATGCAGCACAGGCTGCCCAATTGCAAGCAAACAGCCTAGAAATGAAGGTAGCTTCCAGGCTGAATGAAACATAGCAGCTGCAAGCAGCTCACTGGTCTGGCTGCAGCTTGAACCAGGAAAAGTCTGAGCCATTGTCCACTGGGGGGAGGGGATCGACACATTGTTGGGTGATGGATGTGTGTGAATGGATGATAATGACCATGAATTTGAGTCCTCCCCTCTGTGTGTCTGAGCCCTTACAAGCCCAACCAGTGACTACGTATTCCCAGGCCTGCTACGAGGGCACCCCGTCAACTCTCCAAAATGGGGAGGTATCCAAAAATGGGGGGACCTCGAGTGGGCATGTATGTGTATGTGTATGTAGACCTGGAACTACTCCGCCAATGAGCTAACTGGGCTAGCGAACCAATACTACCACCACCAGCCAGAAGAACACATCACCATGCCACTGCTATGGCTGTTGGATGAGGGGGTCCCCAATGTCAACCTCCCTCATTGGGAAGCAAGCACCTTAGGTGGTTTGTGTGAACAACAGTCGATTGGAAATACCTTGTGGGCATCGCCACCAGAGGTCAATGATGGCACCATCCTATGGGAATTCGTGGTGACTGCAGTCTGGGCCAGGTGTCCTGACCTCCTAAAATGGGGCCTATGTGGCCTGCCACAGTAGCACATTGTTGGCAAGGGGACACAAGTTGCTAGGCAGTGGACACTGAATATGGGTATATAAGGGGACACCAACGAGCACCACTTCCCAGGAAGCACAAAAGTGACTGATGCCTTGGTGGCCTATTTAGTCACCACCGCTTGCCCCAACCTTGAAGGAGTGCTCTTGCCCCTTATGGGACTGGCAACTGGGAAAACAGTCTGGGAAGCAATTACCCTCCTAGAGGGATTGGAGTACACTGAGGGAGAACCTGCTCAAGATTGCAGAGCTGAGGCAAAGTTCGGCGACGTCCCCCTGCTGGTGACATGTATGCTCTCTGGAGGGAGCACTGCAGAGGACAGCTCCTTGGGGGTGGAGCTTCCCATGCGCTGCCCACTCTGATTTGGACCAGCCTCCTCCCTGGTCCTTTCCCACTTGAGATGGCCCCTGACTAATCTATCTTGTCAGGTCTCCCAAACGCCCCCACAGGAGAAAGACTACCCTTGAAGCAGTTCCACTCCTCAATGTGAGGGTCTACGAAATGCTCATCAAAACAGACTGTTGCAATCCCATCACTAATTCCAGCCATCAGCACCAGGTTGTTTAAGCAGCAAGGAGCTGTTGTCATGTACTATACAGAAACCTTTCAGAAGATGGCAAAGAACTGTTGCTATGGATACATTATCATAGTAAAGTCTGTCTTAACAACTCAACAACCTTTGTCATGCACTTTTCAATTACAGCCTTTGTAATGGGCCTTTTCAATTGAACCCTGACTTATTGTATTTACTCTTCAGTGATGTCTCTCAGCCCACTCTCAGGAAATTGTAGTTTCAGGTTTTAATTACAATGTTGCAGATCATCCACTTGCAGGAAATATATATACTGCATTTTGTAACTACTTGGAAATGACAGCATCCCTCCAGTCCTCCTCAATAATAATAACTCACTCACTCTCATGGGGTGGGTGTTTCAGGATCTTTTATTTAAAACCAACTAATTTGGCCAACTTTCAGTCCTGACTCTTCCTTGCTGTCATTACAGAGAACCAACACAGGCATATATGGCACCTGTTTAAAGGGAACATGAGCAGGAACGGCAACTTAGTGTCAGACGACAGCCCAGAAAAACGGGCTGGTGTCCAAATCTGAAGCAAAGGTGCAGGATGCGCTAGCCATGAGAGGGTTTTGGCACCTTATGGATGACCTTGTACTGCCTCCTTGCAGGCATTGGTGGTAAAGGTGCACACATATGCCAGTTAAGCCAGAAAAACCAGGCATGCGAGTCAGTGAACAGACAATTTTCTTTCTCTTCCCTCCCCTCCCACACTGGAGACCAGCTCCCTCTGCACCCTGCTCCATGAGGAACACAACAACCCTATTTGGTTGGGGGAGTTAGTGAGACGTTGTCGTTGAGTTTGATAATATGCCTTGTCCAGCAAACGGAAGGTTCTTGTGTATATATTGATACACTTTAAAAATCATTTTAAACATGTTTTTCAGTTATAACATGTTACTTAGATTTTAAGGTCTAGAAATCAGACATTCATTGTATTTGTAGTAATTGGCGAGGGGTGGAATGTTATATGTGGATTGTGGAGGAACACATGGCCTCCCTGCCTTGAATGTTGTAGATTGTGGGTGGTCATGTGACTCCCCACCTGAAACTTATTCAAAAGTTGCATCACCTGCCAATCAAGGTTGAAATCTTACACCCAATTAACCTACTTCCCCAGTATGTTTCGAAGAGTAAGAGGAAACTCAAGCCTTCTGGGAAAATCCACGCAGAACATACAAACTCCTTACCGACAGCATGGGATTTGAACCCCTGTCCTGATCGCTGGCACTGTAAAGGCATTGCACTAAATGCCACACCAATTGTGCGACCCTTGATGGAGAAGGTCGTCTAAAGCAATGACAGGATGTACAGATCATGTGGGAAAGTGAGCAAAGAAATGGCAAAAAGTCATTTTTGATGACTTGTTTAACTTCCAAAATGATGCATTTTGGGAAGTTAAACAAGGGAAAGAGATACGCCGTGAATGGCAGTGCCTTAGTGATGGCTGTAGAAGAGGGACTTTAGGGTGCGTATATACTGTATAAGTCAGTCGACAAAACACAACTTGAACCTTAAAAATGTCACAACAAATCAGGGGTCATCTTATGTTTCAAGTATAAAATCCAAAACTTCCAGATTTCAAAAAATATTATTGGATGGCACAGGCAAGGTTTATTGCCTCACTTTTTGAAGGAGGACTCCTCACCCCCCCCCCCCACTTCTGGGTAAAAATTGGGCGACATGCAGTAGGTGAAAAGGTAGCAGGAGAGTTTACATATAAATAGGACACTAAATTAATTTCAAAGAAAATGGATCACCCCATACATGGCAAAAAATAAATCAATGCATTGGATTGAAGGTGGGGATTTTTTTTTACCCATAAAAGGGCGACTCAGAAAATGTGGTTGAGGACAGCACAGGGGATTCAATTAACTTTCTGTCAATACTTGCTACTCTACAAAGATAAACCAAAAAAAGTGGAAGGACTTTCATTATATGTGACTCAGTCCTCTGATCTTGTGAATTCACTTGATTTCCAAGAACCTTGTCATTGGGACATGTGAGAAACTTGAAGATAATTAAGTAGTCTGAACATTTTATATGTACTTAAAATATGATTTCATGTGATTTGTTTTGCACATATTTCCAAAATTTAATTTCTATTATTCCACTAATTTTAATTTCTATTATTCTTCTCGTTCTGTGTTCTACAATAAGATGCTGGCTTAATTTCTCATGGATGGACACTGTTGGCTGTGCAACTTGCATATAATTTCTGCATGCACGCCATCCACTGGTGAAGAAGAAATGCAGAATAAGCATTTAGAATTTGAAGTTTTACCATCTGTTTGCTCCTTTATAATGAGAACAACGGGAGTACATTTATAAGGACAAATTTTTGGACATATAACAGATGACATCGAGGACATCTACAAGAAGTGGTGTCTTAAGAAAGCAACTTCTATTCTCAAGGACCCCCAACACCAATGTTCCCTCTAATTTTTAGCAGTCAGTGTGAGCAAAAATCCTAGGTTGTGCAATTTTTTTTCCTGTGACAAAAGTATATGTGCACTGAATGCTTGTGCAAATGTAAACTTGAAATGGTTTCAAGATAATTTTGGCGCAGCTCATCTCTCATGACGAATAAAACTGTATTGACAAGTTTTAATATAATACAAGTGTGATTGCATTCTTCGAAGTTACGTATTTAGTTAAGATTTTATTCTACACTTTGAACTATTTTGTTCAGTTTGTTGTTACATTAAATAAAACATCAATGAGATATTTTTTATTTTTACGTGATCCAATTTCTAAATAAATTAATAACAATTTCTTCTTTGGCTTGGCTTCGCGGACGAAGATTTATGGAGGGGTATGTCCACGTCTGCTGCAGGCTCGTTGGTGACTGACAAGTCCGATGCAGGACAGGCAGGCACGGTTGCAGCAGTTGCAAGGGAAAATTGGGGTTGGGTGTTGGGTTTTGCCTCCTTTGCCTTTTGTCAGTGAGGTGGGCTCTGCGGTCTTCTTCAAAGGAGGTTGCTGCCCGCCGAACTGTGAGGCGCCAAGATGCATGGTTGGAGGCGATATCAGCCCACTGGCTGTGGTCAATGTGGCAGGCACCAAGAGATTTCTTTAAGCAGTCCTTGTACCTCTTCTTTGGTGCACCTCTGTCTCGGTGGCCAGTGGAGAGCTCGCCATAGAACACGATCTTGGGAAGGCGATGGTCCTCCATTCTTGAGACGTGACCCACCCAGCGCAGTTGGGTCTTCAGCAGCATGGATTCAATGCTTGAGGACTCTGCCAGCTCGAGTACTTCGATGTCAGTGATGAAGTCATTCCAATGAATGTTGAGGATGGAGCGGAGACAGCATTGATGGAAGCGTTCTAGGAGCCGTAGGTGATGCCGGTAGAGGACCCATGATTCGGAGCCGAACAGGAGCGTGGGTATGACAACGGCTCTGTACACGCTGATCTTTGTGTGTTTCTTCAGGAGGTTGTTTTTCCAGACTCTTTTGTGTAGTCTTCCAAAGGCGCTATTTGCCTTGGCGAGTCTGTTGTCTATCTCTTTGTCGATCCTTGCATCAGATGAAATGGTTTCCCTCAGACAGCTCCAAGAAAAATGCAGAGAACAAAACAAAGGACTCTACATCACCTTTGTTGACCTCACCAAAGCCTTTGACACCGTGAGCAGGAAAGGGCTTTGGCAAATACTAGAGCCCCTTGGATGCCCCCCCAAGTTCCTCAACATGGTTATCCAACTGCACAAAAACCAACAAGGTCAGGTCAGATACAGCAACGAACTCTCTGAACCCTTCTCCATTGACAACGGCATGAAGCAAGGCTGCATCCTCGCACCAACCCTCTTTACTATCTTCTTCAGCATGATGCTGAAACAAGCCAATAAAGACCTCAACAATGAAGACGGTGTTTACATCCGGTACCGCACGGATGGCAGTCTCTTCAATCTGAGGCGCCTGCAAGCTCACACCAAGACACAAGAGAAACTTGTCCGTGAACTACTCTTTGCAGACGATGCCGCTTTAGTTGCCCATTCAGAGCCAGCTCTCCAGCGCATGATGTCCTGTTTTGCGGAAACTGCCAAAATGTTTGCCCTGGAAGTCAGCCTGAAGAAAACTGAGGTCCTCCATCAGCCAGCCCCCCCACATCTCCATTGGGCACACTGAACTCAAAATGGTCAACCAGTTTACCTACCTCGGCTGCACCATTTCATCTGATGCAATTAATAACAATAACATCCACTGATAGTCTCCAGAAATTCTATTGCATTATTTTTGCTTCGCCAGCTGTCTGGAAGTTCCATCTGTTCATTAATGTGATGAACTGAATGTAAAGAGTTATTAATTATAACAGCTAACAACACACTGTTGATAAGAACTATGATCTCCTCTGAGTTTGATAATTTTCACTCTCGCTCATCTGAACTCTCACGTAACATGCATAGCACTCCTGTAACGAGTAATGACAGGTTTTGTTGCCTTAGCTTTTGTACACCGTCCAAATGTGATTTACTTGCCAAATGATGCTTCAAAAAGTCAGGTTTCTAAACACCACCCCACTTCCTTCCACTAGCAAATTCTCTAGCTACTTTCCCTTCACAACAACCCAGTTTCTGAATCATACATAAATATTTCTCGCAGCTGAACGTTCGTGACCTAATGAGCTTTCGGTTTAGCAATTTTTACTACTTTGTTAAGCCTATCAACTTTAAACAAACTTGCAGTTCTTTTAGGCTTCATACCCTTCGCTGCTTTTGAATTTGACAGTGAATCAATATTTTTTTCAATAAAAACTCAGTAAACTATCTACAGCATTTGAAACAGATCTTTGTAAACTTTCCAATATGAACACTGTCTACCAAACATGGCTGCAGCTGACCTAACCAGGAAAGTTGAGGTGATGTAAATTAGTGATGTGCAAATGTGGTATTTGAGAAACCAACCCACTAGTTAACCGAAATAGCTAAGAGATTAATTTTAATAAGTCAAATTATTAATTACTCCAATATTTTAGGTAATTGACCTTTTGTGCACAAGTTAATTTCCTTTGTGCAAAACGTGTGTCCACACAGCTTAGAGGGAACCGTGCCCACCCCCTCCCAACCCATGGCCTCATCCCACTGTTACCAGTGGGAAAAAGGAACAGGACCCTAAAGACGAGCACTCAGCAGCAAAAGGACAGCTTCTTCCCCTCTGCCATCAGATTCCTGAATAGTCAATAAACTACAGACACTGCCTTACTTTGTCTTTTTCTTTTCCTTGGACTATTTTTATTTATTTTGGAAGGTGGTTTATATAAATTTTTGCACTGTGATGCTGCCACAAAACAACAAATTTCATGACAATAAACTGATTCTGCTTCTGACGTGATTACAGGATATGATCAAACACAGTCCAGAGGATTACTGTAAATTGATCTTGGATACTTATGTTAGGATTGTAGGAATACTGAGGTCTTGCTTGGAATCATATTATGCAGAAAGCAAAGATGTCTAAAAAGTACATGGATGAGTTTTGATGTCTCATAACTCACAGATGAGTTAGGAATAAGATTGTCATAACATGATTCCTACTACAATTAAATTCTTATGTTCTAAGTGTTAGAAGTTGGGTACATATTCCACAGATACAAGCAATGAGAGGGAAAGTCAGCAGACTTCATTTTACCTGCTTCTGTTAATTAGGAGGAATGCTTTTAAATCTGTTAATATTCACTGTCAACCCTTTTGTATCCTTCAGCTGACATCAGGTTCCCTTTGGGATTTTTAACAGGGACACTTAGCTGCTCTGTAGCAGCCTCGGCTCCATTGAGAGACCTGTCCACTTCTCCCTCAGCTGGACGATGCAAGGGATTTTTGAATAAGATGCTAAGCCATGGCTTTGTCTGCATTATCAAGGGTGAGACATGATTTCTTTGCAATTGCTCAAAGATGTTCAAGGGAGTTATCTCAGATGTCCTGCCAATAATTATTGGTCAATCAGCATCTTTAAACTTGATTATTTGTCATGTTTCCAGGTGGTTGCTGTGTTATATTTGGCTGTTGTGGTTTTTACAGTATGACAATTAATTTCAAGACACATCCCTGTTATCTGGCACCTATGGGAATTGGTAGATGCTGAATAAGTGAGTTTTCCTGTTGCTTGAGACTGCACATTGGTTGGATAGAGGACTAAGGGTAAGGCAAGCCAATTTTAAACTTCTGTACTTTTTACCCATTTATTTGGCCAGTTACCAGATGCTTGAATTCCAGATAACAGTGATTTTACTGTACTTCAAAAATAAGATTATTTGAGATGAGTTGAATGGAATAATAAAGGTACTTCATAAATGCAGATTTTCATTTGTTTTCCTAATTTAAAGGTATCCTTCAAACTTACCCTTCCGATTAATACTTTTCATTCTCATTTTGATATCTCACAAGTTCAATTGTTCAGGCTTTTGTGTTTTAGAGTAATAAGGAACATTAAATAGTTACACATTTTAATCAATTTATTCATGTGGATCAAAACATATGGTAACATTCAAATAATTATTTGTTCAACTGACTGTGTAACAATCATTCTCCCATTTATTTTACCCAATTCTCCTGACATGAATTTCTCCCTGTTGAGTTTTCACCATGCATCGCTAAAGACAAAAAAATATGCAACAATTAAACATCTTATTATTCCTAATCTGTTATGAGCTACATTAAAGCAGCTAAAACAGATCACAAATCAGAAATGCATTTCTGAACAAAATAATGCTAGTTCCATATCAGTCAAGGCTTGTTTCATTATTCATGGAGAATGGTCATGCCTAACCAAAGAAGATCATTTGAATGGCAGAATAGTCCTTAATGCATAATAACATTAGTGTATTAAAATATATAACTTCCATATTTGCCTTTGATAGAATAATTAGTACTCGGTTCTGTATGCTTCTCTCCACATTGGCTTATATTGCCAAAGCTTTTGTTGTGAACATACTGGGAACAGGGGATTACTTGTAAGATCAATAAAATATGACAAGACATGAATGTTACATCTATTAAAGTTTATATGGAGATTTGCACTTATATTAGGCTTTGCCTAAGTGGATTTATTATGAGGTTACTCAGCTGTCACCAATAATGAGCAATGGAGAGAAATTAACTCTGAATAAATCTCACTTCAAACAGGACGGATCTAAAAGTGGTATGGTAATGAAACAGAGGTGTGAGAACTATCATAATACTAGCACACTAAATTACACTGAATATTATTTGAAGTGTTTGTAAACACTGACATTGAGCTCTAAATTATATTGTCATCATGGGGCATCACAACTCAATCCCTTTGAGGACTTATGGACCATATCAAAAACTGAACTAAGTGAATATTTCATTTCAATTTAACCTTAAGCTTCTTGGTAATTTGAAAATACTTTGGAATAATTTAATGAATATGTATAACTAAATACCAAAGGTTAGTGTTTTATCCCATCAGTGTTTTCTCCTAAAGTACTGTTCAATTTGCAGTTATTCAGAATGCGACAAAATTGCACATTTAAGCTATTTATTGCTTAATAGAAAATTGATCAGGTATGCATTATAATTTTTGTTAATAACATGCATTCATAATGCAATATCTCTATTTTTTGAAGGGGAAGGTTGTGTTAAGAAAACAATTTATTTGAATTAGAATACCTTCGGGGAGTCCTCCAAATACATTAGAAAGAAAAAGTAATATTGGAAGGATATTTGGCCATCAGAGTTCATAAAAATTTCTTGTCATTACTCTCTTGCCTTTCACCTTGAAGCGTTCAACTTTTCCAAATGAAAGAAGAAACAAATTGTGGTTGGAATTGATTACATAAAACTACAAAAACTGTGAATTTTACAATGGTCCATGAGCAAAACTCAAGATTACAAAAATCCCAAATTATTAGTAATCTATTGGCTACATCATGTTATAGATGAGTGGAGCAATGGACATCTCTCGAGGGAATTATCAAAACTCCGCCAGAATTTTCATTTTAACATTTTCAAAGAATCTCTGAGCTTCTTACCAATATAAATATCTAGATATATTATTAATTTAGAAAAAAACTTTACAGGGCCCAAACATTGGTTATATATCTTTACCTCCTACGGACGCTGCATGACCTGCTGAATTCCTCCAGCATTTCTGCGTTTTTCCATATGAGTATTTGTTTTATTGGGAAGTTCGTTTGAAACTCTAAGCAATGAAAGAGTTGGAGTTAGAAAAGAAGGCATCGCTTTTCCAGTGAAAGGCCAAGTAAATCTTAGGACAAGAAAAAAAATCCAGAGGGTTGTTAACTGGGCCTGCTACATCACAGGCAACAGACTTCACTCCATCTTTAAAAAACAACTTCTTTCCTCAAAGACCGCCACCATCCAAGCCATGCCCTCTTCCCGCTACCATCAGGAAAAAGGTACAGGAGCCAAAAGATGACCATTCAGTAGCACAAGGACATCTTGTTCCCCACTGCCATCCGATTCCTGAATAATCAATGAACCAAAGACACTGCTTTACTTTTCGTGCACTAATTATATTTTTATTCATTATTGTTGTGAGATGGTTATAATTTGAATGTTTTCACTAAGATGCACCGAATTTCACGACTTGTTCATGACAATAAATTCTGATCCTGATTTTGATTCTAAGTGTGTCAGTGTTGGTAAGAATTGAATAATTTTCTTTGGAGCAAACTGTCCCCTAGAAATGCTGGAAGGGGAGGAACTTCATGATGGAGATGATGGTTGGTGGGGGAGAATGGTTTATACAAAGACAAGGCTGGGAAGGATTGAAAGATGAGGACACAGCCGGAAATGCTGTCTGGGAAGGATAGGAAGAGTTACAAGCTGAAACGTGGGAAATTATAATGATTAAGTTGGTCCCTAGCAAGCAATGATGATTAAGGTCAGGGTGGAAGCGAGTGGTTTACAGAAGTGCCAAATACAACAGCAGTCTCTGGTTGTTTGTCATTTAATATTATTTGTTTCACTTAAAGACCAAAGATGAGTACTCAGCGGCACAAGATCAGCTTCTTCCCGCTGCCATCAGATTCCTGAGCAATCAATGAAGAAAAAACACTGCTAAATAGTACACTACTATTTTAATTTTTTTTATATTATTGCTGCAAGATGGTTCATAATATAAATGTTTGCATTACGATGCTGCTGCAAAACGCCAAATTTCATCACTTGTTCGTGACATTAAGTTCTGATTCTGACTTCTTATCTCTTGTTTCTCTCAACTCAGGAGCTGTGTATCCAGCATATTACTCTTTCATTTCAAGTCATGGAATCATATAGCATAGAAACAGATCAGTCAGTGCTAATCTGTGAGCACCCATCTGCATTAATTACATCTTCCAACACTTTACAAATCATCTTCAATACCCGGGCAATTCAAGTGCTTATCTCCTTCTTTGGCTTGGCTTCGCGGACGAAGATTTATGGAGGGGGTAAAAGTCCACGTCACCTGCAGGCTCGTTTGTGGCTGACAAGTCCGATGCAGGACAGGCAGACACGATTGCAGCGGTTGCAGGGGAAAATTGGTGGGTTGGGGTTGGGTGTTGGGTTTTTCCTCCTTTGCCTTTTGTCAGTGAGGTGGGCTCTGCGGTCTTCTTCAAAGGAGGTTGCTGCCCGCCAAACTGTGAGGCGCCAAGATGCACGGTTTGAGGCGTTATCAGCCCACTGGCGGTGGTCAATGTGGCAGGCACCAAGAGATTTCTTTAGGCAGTCCTTGTACCTTTTCTTTGGTGCACCTCTGTCACGGTGGCCAGTGGAGAGCTCACCATATAACACGATCTTGGGAAGGCGATGGTCCTCCATTCTAGAGACGTGACCCATCCAGCGCAGCTGGATCTTCAGCAGCGTGGACTCGATGCTGTCGACCTCTGCCATCTCGAGTACTTCGACGTTAGGGATGTAAGCGCTCCAATGGATGTTGAGGATGGAGCGGAGACAACGCTGGTGGAAGCGTTCTAGGAGCCGTAGGTGGTGCCGGTAGAGGACCCATGATTCGGAGCCGAACAGGAGTGTGGGTATGTCTGGTCCCACATTAAAAAGGTCCTCCTCAAAACTTTTCAATATCTCTTATTCTTTCATCCAATTCTCTAATTTTATTCCCCTTTGATGAGGAGAAAAGATTCCTGCAGTTTACCTATTTATACATCTCATAATTTCTCCCCACCATGATTACCAGCCCCCCCACATCTCCATCGGGCACACAAAACTCAAAACGGTCAACCAGTTTACCTATCTCGGCTGCACCATTTCATCAGATGCAAGGATCGACAATGAGATAGACAACAGACTCGCCAAGGCAAATAGCGCCTTTGGAAGACTACACAAAAGAGTCTGGAAAAACAACCAACTGAAAAACCTCACAAAGATAAGCGTATACAGAGCCGTTGTCAGTGCTTATCTAGACACCTATTAAATGCAATCACTGTCTGGTCCCACATTAAAAAGGTCCTCCTCAAAACTTTTCAATATCTCTTATTCTTTCATCCAATTCTCTAATTTTATTCCCCTTCGATGAGGAGAAAAGATTCCTGCAGTTTACCTATTTATACATCTCATAATTTCTCCCCACCATGACTACCAGCCCCCCCACATCTCCATCGGGCACACAAAACTCAAAACGGTCAACCAGTTTACCTATCTCGGCTGCACCATTTCATCGGATGCAAGGATCGACAACGAGATAGACAACAGACTCGCCAAGGCAAATAGCGCCTTTGGAAGACTACACAAAAGAGTCTGGAAAAACAACCAACTGAAAAACCTCACAAAGATAAGCGTATACAGAGCCGTTGTCATACCCACACTCCTGTTCGGCTCCGAATCATGGGTCCTCTACCGGCACCACCTACGGCTCCTAGAACGCTTCCACCAGCGTTGTCTCCGCTCCATCCTCAACATCCATTGGAGCGCTTACATCCCTAACGTCGAAGTACTCGAGATGGCAGAGGTCGACAGCATCGAGTCCACGCTGCTGAAGATCCAGCTGCGCTGGGTGGGTCACGTCTCCAGAATGGAGGACCATCACCTTCCCAAGATCGTGTTATATGGCGAGCTCTCCACTGGCCACCGTGACAGAGGTGCACCAAAGAAAAGGTACAAGGACTGCCTAAAGAAATCTCTTGGTGCCTGCCACATTGACCACCGCCAGTGGGCTGATATCGCCTCAAACCGTGCATCTTGGCGCCTCACAGTTCGGCGGGCAGCAACCTCCTTTGAAGAAGACCGCAGAGCCCACCTCACTGACAAAAGACAAAGGAGGAAAAACCCAACACCCAACCCCAACCAACCAATTTTCCCTTGCAGCCGCAACAACCGTGTCTGCCTGTCCCGCATCGGACTTGTCAGCCACAAACGAGCCTGCAGCTGACGTGGACTTTTACCCCCTCCATAAATCTTCGTCCGCGAAGCCAAGCCAAAGAAGAATTTTACAAACCTCAAGCATATCTCCTCATAAGCTCACTCCTCTGCTCCAGGGAAAACAAATTCAGTCACATAACTAAACATTTAAGACACCATCTGAAAACCAGAAGAGAGTGGGGAAATGAATGGAAGTTTAAGTTCAAATTGATTTTCTGAGTACATACATGACATCGCATGTATGCCCTGAGAGTCTTTTCTTACGGGTCAGGCAGAATTTCTAATTATCTGTAGTGTAAGCCATACTCAAGAAAAAGATACAAATATAAAAGAAAGAAATGTAATCAAAGAAAGAAATATACACAAACTGACTGTGAAATACAGAAAGAATATTCAGAAAATGGTAGCACTGCCACTGGTACAGACCCAGGGAGAGCAGAGGGCAGAGATACAGTGCTCCCCCACATGGTGCTACCAACCAGTCACAAGATCACAAGATAAAGGAACAGAAGTAGGTCATTCGGCCCATTGAGTCTGCTCCACAACTCCACCTTGAACTAAACTGTTCTCACATCTAGTTTCAAATTCCAGCCTTTCCACCATATCCCTTGATACCTTGATCAATTACATAACTGTCAATCTCCCCCTTAAAATCACTCAGATTGGGCCTCCACTGCTGTATGAGGCAAGGAATTCCATAAATCTATTACCCTCTGGCTAAAGAAATTTCTCCTCATCTTTGTTTTATATGGGTACCTTCTAATTCTAAGACTATGCCCACTTGCCATGGATTCACCCATCAAAGGAAATATCTTATTCACATCTATTCTGTCCATTCCTTTCAGCATTCAAAATGTTTCTATGAGATCCCTTCTCATTCTTCTATACTCCAATGAAAACAATCCAAGAGCCGCTAAATGCTCCTCATATGTTAGCCCCTGCATTCAAGGAATCATCCTGGTAAATCTTCTCTGTACTCTCCCTCCAACATCATTACATCCCTTCTAAAATAAAGGGCACAAAACGGCACATAGTGCTCTAAATGAGGTCTCACCAGTGCCCCATAGAGCCTCACCAATACCTCATTACTCTTATACACTATTCCTCAAAATGAATTCCAACATCACATTCACTTTCTTTACTGCTGATCCAACCTGTTGGTTAACCTTTAGGTTATCCTGCACAAGGACCCTCAAGTCCCTTTGCACTTCCGAACTTTGGATTTTCTCCCCATCCAAATAATAATCTGCCCGCTTATTTCCTCTTCCAAAATGTACAAGTGTACATTTCTCAACATTATATCTCATATATCATTTCTTTGTCCACTCTCCTAAACTGTCCAAGTCATTCTGCAACCTTTCAATTTCTTCAACACTTCCTAGACCATCACTTATCTTGGTGTCATCTGCAAACTTGGTCACAAAACCATTCAATCCATAATCTAAAATCATCAATATACATTGAAGATGCCCCAACATCATCCCCTGTGGAACACCACTAGTAACCGGCAACCAACCAGAACAGGACCCCTTTATTCCCACCCTTTGCTTTCTGCCTATCAGCCAATGTTCCAACCAATATAATATCTTTCCTGTAATTCCATGGGTTCTCATCTCATTAAAGCAGCCTCTTATGCAGCATGTTATTGAAGGCCTTTTGAAAATCCAAACACACAACATCCACAGCCACTCCTCTGTCCATCCTACTTGAAATTTCTTCAAAAAATTCCATTAGGTTGGTCAGGCAGGATCTTCCCTTCATGAACCCATGCTGGTTTGGACCTATCATGTCATGCACCTCGAAGATCGACTCCAATAACTTTACAACTACTGACATCAGACAAACAGGCCAATAATTTCATTTTTTTCTGCCTCCCTTCTTTTTTTAAACAGCTAAATTACATTTGTGACCTTCCAATCCTCCAGAGCCATGCCAGAGTCGATTGATTTCTGGAAAATCAATGCCAATGTTTCCACAATCTCCAAAGCCTCCTCCTTCAGAACCCGTGGGTGCACCTCATCCAGTCCAGGAGACTTATCTGTCTTTACTCCATTTAGCTTACTAAGCACTTTCTCTCTAGTAATCTTGACTGTACTTATTTCTATTCCCTGAGATCTCTATCAGGTATATTACTATTGTCTTCCTCAGTGAAGACTGATGTAAAATATTCATTTAGTTCCTCTACCATCTCATTGTTACCCATTATAATTTCTCCAGCATCATCTTCAATCGGTCTTATATCTACCCATGTCTCACTTTTATTCTTTATATATTTTTTAAAAACTTAGTATGCTTTTGTATGTTATTTGCCAACTTTCTTTCATAATTAATCTTTTCTTTCCTAATTACTTTCTTTCCCAATTCTCTGTTTTCCATTAATTTTTATTTCCTTGCATGTCTTCCCTTTTGCTTTTATTTTAGCCTTAATCTCTCTTGTTACCCACATTTGTGCCATTTTTCCATTTACAATTTTCTTTTTTCTTGGAATACATCTATCCTGATCTTTATTTCTTGTAGAAATTCCATTTCCAAATCCAATTCTGCTCTGCTGTCCCTCCATCTACCTTACTCTAATATCTTTATCAAGGTTTAATTTGGAAGCTCAGAGGGAGAGTGGAGCAAAAAGAAAGGAGGAGAATCCAACGTAAAAGTTAAACGGCTTTTATAAATATATGAATACCAACAGAAAAGGTCATGGCCTTTTCAAGAAATGGAAATCTTTCACAAGCGCAAAGGACATTTGAGAAACTAAATGTTTCACATCTGTCAATGTGTTGGTAAAGGAGAAGATGGTGATGAAATTAGACAAGTTGTGATTATTTTTAAATGGCTTAAATCTTCAAAGTTTTTCCAATAATTTGTCCACTATCATCATTCAACTAACAGATCAGAAATTATTCAGTTCATCCTTTTATTCCTTTCTCATTACCATGCCTTCTGCCTTTTGGCACAGAGAATTGGAAAATTACATCAGAATTCTCTGTTCGGTCCTCTTTGCTTTTCCTAACAGACTGGGGAATTTCATCTTGGTCTGCTAATTTATCTTCTCTCAAATATATCTTCTTTGTCTTTGGCTTGGCTTCGCGGACGAAGATTTATGGAGGGGGTAAAAAGTCCACGTCAGCTGCAGGCTCGTTTGTGGCTGACAAGTCCGATGCGGGACAGGCAGACACGATTGCAGCGGTTGCAAGGGAAAATTGGTGGGTTGGGGTTGGGTGTTGGGTTTTTCCTCCTTTGCCTTTTGTCAGTGAGGTGGGCTCTGCGGTCTTCTTCAAAGGAGGCTGCTGCCCGCCAAACTGTGAGGCGCCAAGATGCACAAGATGCACAAATATATAAATCCATAACATTTCCTCTCTGTCTCTCTCTATCTGCCTCTTTCATTCTGTTTTTCACACCCCCTTTTTAACTACTTCTGAAAAAGAAGACAAAGAAAAATACATTTCAGCAAAGGGATACATGTCTTCCAGGTCCACAAATAAATGATTTTTAGGTCTCTAAGAGCTTTTAATACCTCTTGTATTCCTAAAAATATCTTTGGATTTTAATTCCCCTTGTTTTTCCAAGCCTTCTATGCATGCTAATCTTTCTTTCAAATTTTACTCCCAGACTCTCTATGCACACTTAGTTTTTTTTGATGCATGGAGCTCATATGTGAATTTGAATTAAATCAAAAAGATGTCAAGCAGAGAAGACAGAATTAAAGTGAACAGTAAACAAATCGCTGACAAAGAGAAAAGACATATTTTATACAGTATGTGTAATCTGGGATTCACTGCAAGGAACATGGAAGCATATGTAGTGATAAATTTCACAAGGAATTGGCAATGTTTGAAAGGGGAAAAAACAATAGGGTTATGAGGTGGGAGAAGGAGAATTGGATAGTGCTACCAAAGAGTCGCACGTGATAGACTGAAATGCATCTTTTCTTTGACATATTTATTTAAATTTGTCATTACAATGCTGCATATTTCCAGTAAAATCTTTTGAGTTACAGTCACAAGTTCAGAAATCAAAGTCATGTTTGTCCTTGCAATATGGATCTTATAGAAATTATATTGTAAGAGAAAGGGTAGGTGCTTTCCTTCTAAAGGAATTCTTCAGCACCTTTTCAAGCGTCTCCAGTCTGTCGGGCACTAATTAGCCAAAGGAACGTGCATGCAGACTGTCTCCAGTTTTACAAACAAATGCATTTTTCAGCATGACTTGTTCCTAGATTCCTGGCTAATAGCTATCGTCTTATCAAGGCTTAAAAATGAACTACAAAGCACAGGAAATTAGTGGAACATTCCTCCGTTTGAATGATCTCAGTGAAGCCCAAATCTGTGAACATAAGAGGTAACATTTGTTTAGTACAGTGAATTCTTTCAAGTGTGCAATCTATTTACTTAATTTATAAACAATGGCTAAAACATATAATTATTGCAATCATGTGTTGTTATAATTATGCTTGGGCAGATTCTATCTTTCAAAGAGAAACAGTTTGTTAAAAGCAACATTGCAATTTTTTCGGTCAGCTTTACATGTTCCAAAAATTTAAAAAGCTAGAAAATCATAAACGTTTGATGCTGTAATAATCAGCTGACAGGTGTTCGTTGCTGGTGATTACAATGTTAGCATTAAATTATTCATAAATGATTCATAATGATAATAACTGAGCTTTTACAGGGTCTCATGAAAGAAATAAGATGCTATTGGTTTTTCAAAGATGTGTGCATAGAATTGCATATGAATCATTTTAAATCAAAATATATTAAACAATGATCATCTCACAACTATATTAGCTCACAAATTTTTAATAGTATTTAATAATCTGCTATTCTTTGATGGTCCTTTCCCAATTTAAATAATTTGGAGATGTTGTGAAGTCCCACATCTTTTCTTTATATGTACTGTAATTTAAATGAAATCTACACTGTGTCATCCTTCGACCAATCTTTACTTGTAATCAATATTAAGTAACTGGTTTAAACCCATTGAAACTACTATTGACTACTTGATTAATGAAAATCTGTATTAAAATTATTGCAACATCTTGCATCTGAAAAACTGTTCAGCACAGAAAATTGGTCGTAGATCACTTGTGACCATTAAGAAAATTCATGGAAAAGGGAATTAAAAGCAGAGAACATAGGATTTTGTCACAAAGGAATATATTAAAGAGAGATTTGAAAACTTTTAGGGACAACTAGGAGGTGAAGGTGCATTTTCTGACTCTTTGATCCTGCAAAGATGTCACAGGAATGGGGAACAGAAGGAAATTGTGGGGCAGGTGGCATGAGGAGAAAGTAATCAGTGAGAATGGGTGCAGTGAAGAAGCTGAGGTTTACAGAATTTGGAGAATGGACATTTGCTGGAAATACTTTGGAGTAATCCGACTGGAGGAATCAAAAAAAAAATTAGAATTTTGGAAATACTGGAGCTGAGGAAGAGACAGTGATCTTCAGAGATGAAAGGAGGCTCAAAGGGGACATGAGAAGGCCTTGGTGTGTAGAATAAGGTGTTCTGTGCATATGTGAAGAACAGAAGGATGACAAGAATGAAGGTGGGGCCGCTAAAGGATAAAGGAGGCAACATGTGCCTGGACGTGGAGGAGGTTGGGGAAATCTAAATGAATACTTTGTGTCAGTATTCACAAGAGAAAAGGACCTTCATAAGGGTGAGGAGGAAATTGAATAGGCCTGTAAGCTGGACATTGTGGAGATTAAAGAAGGGGAAGTTGAATCTTATTAAAAACATCATGAGTGATAAGTTCCCAGGGCTGGACACAATATACACCAGGCTGTCGTGGGAAGTGAGAGAAGAGATAGACGAGGTAGTAGCTACGAGCTTTGAATCCCTTTTGGCCACGGGGAGGTGCCGGAGGATTGAAGAATGGCAAATGTAGTGTCCTTGTTTAAAAAAAGGTAATAATCCTAGGAATTATAGACCAGTGAGTTTTACGTCAGTGGTGTGCAAACTAATGGAGAGGATTCTTAAAGATAGGAACTATGAGCATTTGGAGAAGTACAGCCTACTCAAGGATAGTCAGCATGGCTTTGTGAAGGGAAGGTCGAGCCTCACATCTAATTGAGTTTTTTGAGGAGATAACAAAAGAAATTAATGAGGGTAGGGTGGTAGATGTGGTCTACATGAATTTTAAAGGCATTTGACAAGGTCAAGGTCCCACACGAGAGGCTCATCCAGAAAGTCATAAGGCATGGGACCAATGAAACCTTAACTGTGTGACAAAAAATTGGCTTGTAGGAAGAAAGCAGAGAGTAGTAGTGGAAGGAAAGTATTCTGCCTGCAGGTCGGTGACTTGTGGAGTGCTCCAAGGATCTGTTGTGGGACCCCTGTTCTTTGTGATTTTTATAAATAACCTGGATGAAGAGGCGGAAGGATGGATCAGTAAGTTTGCGGATGACACAAAGGTTGGAGGAGTTGTGGATGGAGCTGAAGTTTGTCAAAGGTTACAAGAGGATATAGACAGGATGCAGAGTTGAGCAGAAAAGTGGCAGATGGAGTTCATTCTGGATAAGTGTGAGGTGATGCATTTTGGAAGGACCAACGAAAAGACTGAGTACAGAGTTAATGGTGGATTACTTAAGAGTATGGATAAACAGAGGGACCTTTGGGTTCAAATCCATACCTCAAGGTCGCCGCACAAGTTGGTACAGTAGTTAAGAAGGCCTATGGGATGCTGGGATTCATTAATAGGGGGATTGAATTCAGGAGTAGAGAGGTCATGTTGCAAATCTCTAGTAAGACCTGTTCAGTTCTGGTCACCTCATTAGAGAAAGGATGTGGAAGCTATGGAGAGGGTGCAGAGGAGATTTACCAGGATGTTGCTTTGATGGGAAACAAATCTTGAGGATAGGTTAGCAGTGCTGGGGCTTTTATCTTTAGAGTGTAGAAGGATGAGAGGAAACTTGATAGACATCTATAAGATTATGAGAGACATAGGTAGGGTGGACAGCCAGCACCTGTTTACTAGGGCAGGATCAGAAAACACCAGAGAAAATATGTACAAAGTTAAAAGAAGGAAGTTTAGGAGAGATATCAAGGGTCAGTTTTTTTTTTACACAGCGAGTTGTGGGTGCCTGGAATGCCTTGCCAGGGATGGTGGTGGAAGCTAAAACATTGGGGGCATTTAAAAGTCTCTTAGATACATGGATGAAAGAAACATAAAGGGTTATGGGGTAGGGAGGGCTTAATACTTTTTTTAGGAAGGACATCAAGGGCCAAAGGGCCTGTACAGTGTGGTATTATTCTATGTTCTATGAAAAGTCTACATTTGTAATGAAATTGTGGAGCTCAGAATCAAATAGAAACCCCAAAACTTACAAAGGAAAAATATGTCATCAAAGTTCAGAAATAAAAGCAGAAAATGCTAGAGGTATTCAGCAAGTTGGCAACATCAATGGAGCAAGAAACATAATTCAGGTCCATGACTTCCCATCAGACTGCTCACTAAGGGTTCAGAGTTTATGACCAAGACTCATTGCACAATATCAAAGAAAATAATGATCCACACTCCCAATGTAATCGACAATACCTGGCTTTACTTCTCCACTAAGACACAATAATTCCAGTTAGAAGTAGTAGTTAGCACAATGTCTTTGGAGCGCCAGCGATCAAGACTGGTGTTCGAATCCCACACTGTCTATAAGGAGTTTGTACATTCTCCCCGTCTGCATAGATTTTCTCCATGGGCTCGTTTCCTCCCCTTGGGTGTGCAGGTTAATTGGGTGTAAATTGAGCAGCACAGACTTGTGGGCCAAAATGGCCTGTTACCATGCTGCATGTCTAAATTTAAAAAAGGTGCCCTGCACTGCTTTTAGCTTGCTTGTGCAGCTGAGTCCTGGATGACTGTAAACTTGTTCTTACTAATGCTGTAAGCATTCACACCACCTCCCAAATCTGAAACTGAAGATTGGGAAACAGGAATGCAATAAATTCCATTGGAAGCATTAACTTTGTAAGAAGAAGTCATTTTAAGTGAAATGGATGAGTGTCAGTCAACATGCTACATTTTAAATTATTTACCCAAAGCACCACAGTATATTGATAAATTACATCGAGAAGGCCACAATCTTTTTCATGGATTTAAGGACCATCCATAACCTTATCCATCCCTTCAAAAGTATTTCTATAATTTCACAATTATAAGATATTGAAGAACAGAGATGACCACTTGGACAAGTCTCTGCTTTTGTTTTATTCATTACAAGGCGTCTAAATTAATTGCACTCTGTTTTCTTTGCACCTGTTACTTTGTAATTTTTTTTAAGTTGTTACATATCTCTTCTTCAAATGGATTACTTCAGCAGCCACTCTTGGTATAACTAAAGTCCTTTTCACACTTGCAAGTGATCCCAGGAATCAAATGCCAATCGGCCTTTAAAGCTGCCTCATTAAACATATTTAAAATTTGGTTAGATAAATTTTTACATGATAGAGGAATTAGGGGATATGGGGAGAAGGCAGGTAGGTGGAGTTAGGTCATAAATTAGATCAGCCATGATCGTATAGAATGGCGGAGCAGGCTCGATGGGCCATTTTTGTCCTACTCCTGTTCCTACTTTCTATGTTCCTATGAAACCAGATTCAGCTCAAAACCGGTGTCAGATGATGCCTCAATCCCTAGTACAATCCCCTGCATCTGCAGACGCTGGCATTGCAATCAGGCAAATGTGAAAGGGCTAATTGGATTGTGGGATTAAAATAACCCAAGTTTTTGCATGAATGCAGGAAAAAAAAATTAAAATGAAGGTATAAACTTTGAAATTGGAAAGTCGCAGTGTGTGGAGAGAGAGAGAGAGAGAAAAAAATAAATAGCAATAAACAGCAATAAATAACCATAGCCGACCATTTTTAAAGAGCATGGAAAATTAGTAGCGCTATATTGCACAATTTATAAAGATCATGGGGAAAAAAATAATGGCGGACCTGACTTCCCAGAATGCTGTGCCACAGAGAAACCCCTCTATGAATGCTCCATGTATGCAACCAGGCATATAGCCCTTTCTCTGCCACATGGAATTCTGGGAGGGCAGATCTGCCATCGCTTTTTCCCCATGGTATTTATAAATTGTACAGGATAGCGTTATCAACTTTCCCACGATGTTTAAATTGTACACAATAGTGCTAACTTTTTCATGCTGTTTAACTTGTATGTGCTACCAACTTTTCCACGCTATATAACTTGTGCACTACAGCGCTGCCAACTTCCCCACCCTGTTTAAAAATTGTCCACTATTACTATTTATTGCTCGCATTTTCCCACAATCCCTTATAAAGGTTTATATAGATTGGCACAATAACAACAGGAGCTGAAGGGCTCATACTGTGCTGTACATAAAGCTTAATTATGTTATAATTATGCATGATTAATTTTGTTCAAATACAAGATCATAATACATTGATCAGGTTTTAGGGCAGGTCCACCATCAGTCGATGCATCATGACGTCACCAGTAGAAGGTAGAACAGTTCTAACCCCTGGGATGGCTCCTTGCAAGTGTGAAAGCATTCCAAGTCCCAGTTAGGAGTGGTCAAGTGTGAAAAGCCGAACCCCCATTCCTATCCCAGGGCCCCAAACAGCCAATTTAGTGAGAGGCAAGTGTGAAAGGGGCTTAAGTTTTGTTTTAATCTTCTTCAATGTCAATTCATAGCATTTTGATATTTTCTCTGCAATTAGTAGATCCCAGCTCACTTCTCTGATCCAGTGAAAGTAGTACAATTGTCAGTTTTTTTTTTCAACTACTGACTGCCTGCTAACATCCCAGTGCTTCTGCCCTTTTTAACATTTAGTCCTGCTCTTCCTGTAAAGCACAAGTTATTCACCAGCTGTTTGGTTCAGCTATGTTTTTTTTCTTTTCAGTGATAATAGTTATTTTTGATATTGTCTAAATAATGTCATCCAACTAACGGAAGTGGCGACCTGAGGTTAGTTTCCATTCATTGTCTATTTCAACGAGACTTCTCATAGCACATGACAATCAAAATCTTCTTTGTAGAATAGCAACACTCCGTGGCTAAATCATTGCAATTATTTTAATTCACAATATTGTTTGGTTATAGTGAACATTGCTGAAAAGGTCTGCTTCAGATGTAACATTTTGTACATCACTAATTAGCTATTGTTATTTAATTCAGCTTAATTACTTAATTGTAAAGTGTCCTGAGAATGAGAAGTGCCATCACTAAATTTTCAGAAGTACTTTAAACAGCAGCATAAAATCCCCAGAAGATGGTGACTTTGGACAGATAACAGAGAGATGCGAGGGTCAAAGAATGTTGAAGAATGGATTTATCTCCTCAAGAACTGTGTGGCGATCATTTCTACCAATGTTGTCAGGTATAGATCTATTTACAAGTAAATTGCTGAGGATAAGGGCATATATGCTTCTCCCTTCTGTTGGTTTCCACCCTGTCCACTGTAGACACAGCTTGGTATCTGTGCACTCAGTCTTGGCCAGCTTGCTCTCTGGAAGTGCTACCAACCCACTCTTGGTGATGGACATTGACATCCCCACCCCCATTTGCTACTAACGTTCCTAAACATGGGGGAGCTGATGGAGGATGGAAGAGTAAGGCTTTCTTTCTCACGTTTGACCCAAAAATGTAAGACTTCATCATAAGATTTTATCAGATCTGAAGTTTCTAGTAAAGACTCCCAGGATACTTCTTGCTTGTGTATATCACCGTGCCTCTACATTGTTCAGAAATCCCAATGTTTTGACATCAGGCTCAAAGAATGCTGATTCCTGTGCTCTCTTTGATACACCAGGGCCTCAATTTTTTAAAAATTTCCTTTGACACACCAGGGTGTCAGTTCCCATGATCCCTTTAACATTCCAGACCCCTCGAGTCCCAGATATCCCTTAAACTGTTTTCCATATTCCCTGAAACTCAGTAAGTGCTGTTTCCTCCTGTTTATCCAAGGCCATCAGGACACCATTTCTCAGATTGTCTTTCAATTTAGCATGTTCATTGGAACATTTATTATATTACTGTGTAACGTCCAATTAGAATTGTGTTGTATTATTAATCGGAATACTATCCGATTAATACACAATATTTAATACTAAATACTGTTAGTGCAGCATATGGTAACATTTCCAATATATTTTGTATGGAATAATCACCTTAAATCTTGAACCTTAAAAATATTCAATAGATTTGTTAGGCTTGGTGATCTATCTTTCTGAAACTCTCCATGGAATTATGCTTAAAATTCCACAGAATATAGAAACTCACATTAAAATTATTCCATACTGAGAACAAGCATCAGTTTCTTCAGAGGAGGGAATTCCCCACACATACAATGTGCAGAGTTTTGTGCTCCATATATGAAAATATGGCCATGCACTAGGAATGGAAGGCTAATCATAAAATGATCAGAAGATGTATATCAGGAATTTACTCAAATGCAGCTTGGTTTTGTGAATTTTGCTGTAAGTCAGGAGTACTCTGTATTCCATTGGATTTGCCATTTTATCATAATTCAGATATCTTAGCAGTTTTGGAGTTGAACTAAATGTACCTCGACATCATACAGTAAGGTGCATTGAGAAATAAAGCCACTGTGAGAGTTTTTGATCAGTCACTAAAGAAATCATGATGATCTGTCTACTGTTGTATTTACAGTGGTGAGTGAAGGCATGAGCTGGTTTGCATCATAGATGAAAAGCGTCATAGATGAACCAGTCTTCATGTATACGGTATCAGCAGCTGCTTGGTGTCATCTTCAGTATCTCAAGCGAGTCCAGAGGACCCAAAAACCCAGTAGCAATAGATATGCACCTCGACAAAGGGTTACTTAAAGAAAAGTTTCTTTTAATTATCTTTGAACATGAAAATAGAATCAAACTTTAACTTATCTCTATTGACTCACGTAACCTACTTAACCCCCCTTCTAATTCTAAGCGTTCGTGTGTGAAATGTGTGTGTAAGTTCAGCAAAGATCTTTGGTTCACAGTCCAATCTCACTGGTTGCAGGCAATGCTTATACTGTGCCCAGAAGTTAACACTAATAACGTTCACCGGGCTTTGGTGCTTAACAGGTACACGGTTACCATTCAGAAGGGTTTTTGTTGGTTTTCAGAGAGAGTTTTTCTTGTTCAAGGACATCCACAGTTGATTTATTTTTAATCAGCCACTTCAGTGTCTTGCTGATGAAGTTTGCCCCCTTCAGGGTTCTCCAGATAATAACCTCTTTATTTCAAGTCACCACAGAGTTCATCTCTGTTTCTCCTATTCCTCTCCTTTGATCAGGCCATCTTCCAAAGCTTGCCAGCTTGTCCCTCTGGAACCGATGTCTGTGTCTCTCCTCTCTCTCTCTCTCATTCACTCCTTCCAACTCTGAGATTTATCTCCAAAACATCTCTATATACTCTGTCACACAAGTCATTCTGAAACCTATGTGAAATACAGGGATCCTTTAAAAGCTCCATCCTCTATTCTTGTGCTCTCTGGAAACATTGCAAAAATTGGTGAATTTAGGAGGCTTTTCCTCCACCACCATCAACTCAGCCATCACAAGCATATCCTCCATTATCTGCACATCTGTCCCAGCCCCCTCCACCCCAAACACAACAAGGACAGGATTCAGCTTGTCCTCACCTACCAACCCACCAGCTTCTGCATCCAACATATCCTCCTCCACCATTTCTGCCACGGACTATGTGATCCCAGGATTGCATACATAGTACCCTCTCTGCCTTCCACAAGGACCACTCCCTCCATAATTCTCTTGTCCACTTCTCCCTCCCCACCATTCTTCCCCTTGGCACTTACCCCTGTGACCACAGGAGATGCTCCACTTGTGCACACACGTCCTCCCTCATCACCATTCAGTGTCCCAAACACTCCTTCCAAGTGAAGCAAAATTTCAATCGCAGCAATAGTGTGGATCTCCCAGTGGTAACCCATTTCATTTTCCCATCTCAATCCCTTTCTGACATGTCTGTCTATGGTCTCATGAACAGCCAGACTGAGACCACCTGCAAATTGGAGGGACAACACCTCATCTTCCGTCAGGTCACTTTCCAAATGGATGGCATTAATATCAACATCTCTGGCTTTTGTTAAACCACACCCCACCCTGCCCTTTTCTTCTCCATCACTTTTTCACAGCTGTCTGACTCTCTCCTTTTCCCTCTATCTCCTTTCACAGAGTCAAAATTAATTCTCATCTCTCCTCTTATCAAATCCAATTAACACCTTTTGTTGATCTGGACTCCTCCCTCAGCCAGTTTTGTCTTTATTCTGAGCCTTCCCGTTCTCTGCCTATTCCTTGAAAAAGGGATCAGGCCCGAAACATGGGTAATATAATCTTATGGACGGCACAAGACCAGCTGAGTTTCTCCAGCATTTCTGTGTGTTTTAATAATAAAACATAATGGCTAACATTGACACAGGACTTGGCCTGAAAACATTCTAATAGAGTTACACAGCTTCCACGTTTTAGCCTGGGAAGATTCAGGGTCATAAAAGTTGAGTTTGTAGAGTAAATCTGCAAATTATTCACATTAAGTTAGCAGAGGTAACCTTGGTAAATCAGAATCAATGTGATGCTCCACTAAAAAAAATAGAAAAACTGAACTGAAGATGTTTAATTAATTGATTCATCCATCAGTGATAAATGTAGCCCCTTTTAACAATTTACCATCAATTTTAGTGCCAAATTCCAGAAAGACCAGAAACAAGAAACATACCTGACACGAGTCCAATGACAAGGCTATAGACTAAGTGCTGGTACATGGAACAGGTGCAGATCACTACAGCATCAAGGGCCTGTTTTTGTGCTTTATGACTCAACATGACCAAAGCCATGTTGGAAAAAGGCCAAAAAAAATCAAAGGCCTACCTTAATTTTTAAAAAAATCAAGCTTCCATTGTATATAAAAGTGAAAAAATACTCGTCAAGGACTCAGCTTGGTGCAACATTGACCACAGAGGAGACCAGAATGTATTTGTTTAAAGAGGCAAGAAGGAACAGAAATCTGCCTAGAGATTTCCAACTTTTCTATTTATATATTAAATTTCCAGCATCAATAGCTTGCATTTCCACTTAGAAAAGTACACCTCATATTAACCAATTTTCACCAACCTACATCAGGAATTCACCAACATGTTGATCTAGAACTCTGATTGCTTAGAACTGCGTAATTTAATACTACATGACTGAAAATGAATTTTCTTCCAGAAAGAAACCCTACAAAGGCCTTGAAAATAAAAAAAAATGCAGATGCTGTAAATCTGAAAATGAAAGCAAAGTTCTGGAAACATTCAACATGTTGGGTAGCATCTCCAGAAAGAGAAATAGAGTTAATGTTCTGCCAAAGAAGCCTGACCTGAAATGATAATTCTTCTTGTTCTACAGAAGCTCCTTGACCTGTAGAGTGTTCCCAGCATTAACCACGGTGACCTTTGCTGGATCCTTCCATATCACTCTAGAAATTAAGATGGACAATTTCTAATGTGCATTGCATTTGCATATCTGACACAATTACTGAGAGAGATTTTCAGAAAAGGATATTGTTCTATTTGGGGTATAACAGGAAATTAGAGCACAATTTTCAGGAAGATCATTGCTGATCACTTCAGGAACAACTGACTGTACTAGTGTTAATCTGGATTTGAAAGATACTAAGGCATCCCATTAGTTTCTTTCTCTTCTTTGGGCCCTCACGGCATGAGACTGACCCCAATCCCAACACTATCATCTCACCACAACATCCTTATTCACCAAACCGCTGAGTTTTAGAATCCCCTCAAACTCTGCATTCTGAACCTCCAAACCCTTGATCCTACCCCTTTTCATGCCACCCATTCCAATAATTCAACCATTTCCATCCAGCTGAACATCCCCTCTGTTACCTGATCACTTATTTCCATAAAATGCTTCTTAATGCCCTAATCATACTCTTGACTTCTGCTCTCTCACTCATGCTCCTGACCAAGATCTCCCTCATTTCCATACTTCCCTTTGTGCTTGTTGATGCATGCACTTTCAGTCCTGCCCAAATCCATTGTTCATCAGTGCACCATATGACAAACATACGGTAATAATTCCTCGGCTCATTTATTTTAAATCCTTTGAATGTTTACTAAATTAATATTACTAAGTTTCAACTTTAGAGTGTAATTATTGTGGTGCTCCATTGTGTTCGAAAATAATGGATATGCAGAAGGAACAATCACTTGCAAATGCATATTTTAGTAAAGCATTTCAGTGCTTCTTGAGACCAACACGTGAAGATTCTTGTTTATTTGAGATTTTATGTAAGAAGTAAACTGAAGCTGTTATAAAAGACAACAAAATGCCATTCATTATTTTGTGTGTGCAAACAATCCTTGCAAGACACAACTTGCCTTACAAGGAAATGCACTTGAACCAATACTCCCCAGTGGTCAGGTAAATAACCAAAGATAGTAAATATTGGTGATCTTGGAGTTGGACAGATATAATGTTCTTCAAATGAACTAGCCCCATTTCATATCTTAGAAAAGAGGACGGAGAAATTTGGCTGTAATAACTTAAATGAACTAACAAACAATATAAGATTGCAAAGAGCAATAATCAAAATCTTCATCAACATACAAAACTGTCAGAGTTAAGCCAAAACTGGATAACTAATTCGAGGAATGTTTTCTCAAGGGATGCAAATCTTAGAATTGAACAGTAAATTACCTCTTGGATTTGGTTTTAGAAGTGGATTTTATTCTTATCTCTAAATGGCTGCACATTGAAAATAAACACACAATTTACCTGGTCTCTTTAGTTTTGAGAAGCCTAACATGTGAATAACCTGTGTTAGGTTCTTTGTGAAATCTTGGTGGTTGCACTCTCGAATTGACAATGGTGGAGATCCAGATAAAATTAATCAAATCAGGACAAAATCTGATTCTGCTTTATCAATGCTTTTGATATTTGAAAGAATGAAATTTTGTGGTGTATTCTTATTTAAAATGCTTTCTTGGGTTACATGTATATTTAGCTTTGACATTAATAGGCCAGTGCTCACTTTGTGCAAGTTTGACCTAGATGTAACCACTAGAAACTCTTTGTTTCCCTTTTCTTTGGTCACTGAGTTCATGTACTGCAATCATTCTAACTCTGTAGTCCATTAACAAGAGCTCTCAGCTGGACAATAGGCCACCCAGGAGTTCCTGTGCATGTATGCAATGAAAAGCTTCTGTGGTGGCCTATTCAAATCCACTAACAAGGTCAGCCTTGCACAGAGAATGAAAGTCCCAATGTATAACACTGCAGGAGAAATATAACTGCATCCTTGAACAAAAACTCCTCTGAGGTGATGTTAAACTAAGATTGTGCCCAGGACCTAACAGGAAATAATACACTGATCATGTCAGCAACAGGTGGCCTAGATGCTCCCTTGCAGATAAATATAACACTGTTTATTCTCTTTTCTACAATTGTGACAGTTTATTGGTTGCACAAAGTTATTATTCTTTTATTCATTAATCATTAACCCAGCAATATAGGACATAATTAACAGCCATTTTAATCCTTCAGAGAAGCATAATTTTAATGTCATACTGAGCTTTTGCCAAGAAATCTCTTGTTTGCACCTGGTTTTCTGTGTATTTCAGCCTAATGAATATTTAAATCAATTGCAGAACATTTTTGTTGAAATGAAGTTGTTAGTTTATAAACATTTGATTGACAAACTGAGTAATAGGTATGGCTGATAGGATTTTGCATATTAATTTAGATTACAGATGGAAGTCTGTCCACGTGAGGAATCTGGGCATAAACAGTACTACAAAGCATTGGGTTTTCTTTGGATCAGGTATGAATTTTTTTAAAAACTGTATCCATTATACATAAAATCCATATTGCAGTATATGTTATTATCTGCAAAATATCATAGGAGGAATTGGGAGGATTGTAAAATAATTCTCTTACTTCATAAACTGCTGAAGTATAAATTTGTCCCAAGTAGTAATGAAAAACTAATAGGAGCAGAGGAGAATCAAATTGTACATAGCTCCACATATTAGTTGTCAACAAGAGCTATGTATAATCAACAGCCCATCCAATAAGAAAAAAGCTGTTGCAAACTCGTCATTCCTGGAACCTTGAATTTATAATGAACTTCCTCTACAGCAGATAAATCCTTCTTTAAGTTAGGAAATTAAAGTTTTCGTGATCTTTTTTATTGTAGCTTTGGTAACTCCCATTCAAAACAGAAAATACTGGAAATATTCAGCAGGTCAGGCTGTGTCTTTGGGAAGGGAAATGGGAAAATGTTGAAGATAACTGAGAATAAATAACGATACATTCATACAAAGGATCAAAAGCACACACAGACTCAGAAGGAAAGGGGCAGCTATGGAAATGGGTTCCATGAGAAATTATAAGGCAAATAAGAAATGGCTGGGCCATCATGGTCCGCAGAAAGCAAAATAAATGGAGCTGAAGTGAAGGAAAACTAAGAATTAAAATCACTAAAGAGAAAATATTGGATAAGCTATGTGGACTGATATAGTACAAATTCGCAGAAACTGATTACATGTATCCCAGAATTCTATAACAAATAATTGTAGAGATAATTGATGTATTAGCAATAATCTGAAAAATTCCTCTGAAACTGGAATAGTTCCAAGAACAGCCCTATTTAAGTATGATGGGGGAAAATGTGAGACCATTCACTTTGATATGAAGAATAGAAAAGCAGAATACTTTCTAAACATTGAGAAATTATTAGACCCTTAATGCTGAGAGGAAATATTAATAAATAAATACAATGCTATGTTAGGAAGGCAAACATTATATTGGAAGCTTTGGTGGGGCAACACAAGTTGCAATGTGCTGTAATCTTCATCTCTCAACCTGGAGTTCCTCATTTTAATTCTCTTGGCTAACATCTGTATTCTAACAAATTTTTAGCTTTTTTTTTAAAAATAAGCAGATAATCTCTTTGAAACATTAAATTCTGAGTATAGTTGAGAGGGTAAATGCAGTGAAGATGTTACACAGTGAGAAAAGCCACTGCCTCACTGTCCCAGAGTCCTGTCTCCCATCCTGACCTCAGTGCTGTCAGGATGGAAATTGCCTTCTCCTTATGGCTGTGCGGTTTTCCTCTGGGTTCTTTAGTTCCCTCCCATTTCCAAAAAAAATGTGGAGGTTTGCAGGTTATTTGGCATCTGTAAATTGACCCGAGTCTGTAGGTGAATGGTAGAATCTGGGGGACTGTGGGGAGAATTTAAAAAGTGGGATTAATGGAAGGATTAGTGTAAAACCCAGATCCTAATCCAAATCAGAGCTGCAATCTGTTGCCATTCAAATTATATGCTTTCTTTTTATTTTTCCTGCCAAAATGAACATTTTTATCCACCAAATTTTACCCAATCATTTAACTGACCTATATCCTTTTATGAAGTAATGGCCTCTTCACAATTTATTTTTCTTTTGTCCTCTGTCATCTGCAAATGTTACATCATCCAAGTAATTGAAATAAATTGTAAAAAAAATGAAGGTTCTTGTATTGATCCCTGAGGCAGTTTATTGAATTTTTTGCTTTCATGTTTTTCATTAAAGTTTTGATTTAACCTTATGTGGAAAATTACTTTTAATAGATTTTAAATATCTCTTGATGTCAAATATATTCTAAAAATGGTTCAAGTACTTGATGGTTAATGCAGTCTATAAAAAGTCCCCAGCTTGGCATGTGTCAGGGTGTTTTCAAAGGGAGGACCTCCTTACTGCATCATAAGGCTGTACTGCCACAAGACCGTGTTTGAACTCCAGACTGGAGAGGGCCAATGAATTAGTCCCTTCATAATGGATAAATGCACGCATGGGTGGGCTGCCGGCAGCTACTCAGGATAGGGAAACTGAACCAGCAGGTTCTGCACTTGTAGGGACTTGGCAACTACTGCATGTTCAGTCACTTCAATCCAAACATAACAATGTCAATAGGAGAACAATGGAGTTCCGTACTCACGCCACAAACCAGTAGTCATTGGTGATGGACATTAAAAGCATAATGGATCTTCACTCTTCATTGATGAGTAATCAGTTCATTTTATTTTTTCTTCTGTTACACAATAATAGTCTTTGTTTGACATACTGAAAGAAGGAAATGTGGCGTCAATGGTGAAACATACTTTGAAAAAAATCTTGTATTCTATGAATATCACAATTTATGATTTAATGTATGTAAATTATATATATATATATATATATATATATATACATACCTCGATATCATTACCAAGTCCATTTTCAAAAAGATATAGTTATTCATCATTTAGATAAGGAAAGTATGATGTGATAGAAATTAGCTGGGACTGAATATTGTGCGTGGTATCATTGCGCTGGAGCTCAGATATTATTAACATCATATTCATTGGAGAACAAACAATTCCATTAAGAAACTGGGTGAGAGGATCTGAGATTTCAGCACACATATTACTGCATTCAAATACAATGTATGTTAAATGACACACAGCAGATACTGGTAAGTACCAACATTTGCCTTAGCAACCTTTGCTTTAATAGGGAACAATTAAATACAAAATATTAAATAATATGAGCATAAAAGGGCACTTAAAGTTTTTCTTCTATCTCCATATTCCATAGACACAATGACTCAAACGATACAGATCTGCACTCATATTTGGTTATTTTACATGAGGTAATGTTTTATACCAGCTTTGGAGTGACCGAATATGGGCAAAAGGTGAGCTAAATTAGATTATATTGTTTTCATTACTCTTTTTAATAACATTAATTAATAGTCTACTTTTGATTTATTTGGATATATTTTAGTCAAGAGATTTATTCCTATAGTTACAAATTTAAAATGTCAAAAATGATAAATATTGAAAATGCTCTGGGTGATGTCAAGCATACATCCATTTCTCAGGAATTAATTTATTTTTTAATCTTGGAACATTGATGAATATCTGACATCAAATTAATTCAGAGCAGTTTTTGAAATCACAATCAACCAATGAGTTTCACAATAAAGTATATGCATAAATTCATCCCCGTCTTCGTCATATTTATTTCCCTTTGCGAGTCTGTATTAAAATCCTAAGAACTGACTAAACAATGCCTCTTCCCTTCAATATTAATTGACTAAAGTTGCATTATTCTCTTTCAATGTTTTTAAAAATAACTATAATTTTTTTAGTTATTCCAAAATAAAAGCAATACAAATGATCTTGTTGCATTCATCTTAGTTTCCATCAGAGTTTACTGCCACCAAAAGGTATATGAAGGTTTTACACTTCATTGAGGGAAATTATTTTCGACTTCATCATTACTGTGAAATATCAACATTAACATTCAAATCATTCACTGGAACCCATTAAAATAAGATGACCAGAATATGACACTTCACTTATGACAACCTTCTCAATTAACATAAAAGACAGGCATGGCAAAAACTACTGCTGGAACAGTAGCAAGAACATAAAATTGGTATTTTATAGTATAGGTTGCTTAAAAGACAATTAGATAAATTTTTACATAATTTGTAATGACAAAGACCAACCTGTTGAAGGCAAACAAGTTATTTGCAGATTACTTCTTTTCTTATGGGAAATACCAGATTCATACAGTGTGAACAAGCCAAAATGTCCAACCCATATTAATTAGGCATATCCCTCTAAACCAGTGGTTCCTAACCTTTTTCTTCCAACTCACATACCACTTTAAGTATTCCCTATGCCATAGGTGCATTGTGATCAGTAAAGGATTGCTTAAGGTGGGATGTGAATGGAAAGAAATAAATTTGAAAATCACTGTTTTAATCATACCTCATTGACTCGTTCTGTGCACGGTTTCATAACTCCAAAGGAAATGGGCCAATGACAATTTTTCTCAAGCAAAATATTTCAGTAACTATTGGGTCTAGAACAGTGGTTCTCAACTTTCCCTTCCCACTCACATCCCACCTTAAGCAATCCCTTACTAATCACAGAGCACCAATGACATAGAGAATACTTAAAGTGGTCTGTGAGTTGGAAGAAAAAGGTTGGGAACCACTGCTCTAAACCCATCCATCCAATAGTACCTGCCTCAACCACCTCCTCCGGCAGCCATTCCATCCCCTCATCACTGTCTGTGTAAAACATGTTACTCCTCATGTTCCTATTAAATTGCTTTCCCCTCATCTTAAATCTACATCTTCTGGTTACTGATTCCCCAACTCGGGTCAAAAGACACTGTGTTCACCTGATTTATTCCTCACATAATTTTACATACCTCTATGAGATCACCCCATATCCTCCTGTTCTCCACAGAATAAAGCCTTCACCTGCTGAAACTCTCCCTATAGCCCAGGTCTTCAAGTCCTGGCAACATCCTCGTCAATTTGTGAATCCTCTTGAACTTGACATTTACCCTTTAGTATGGGGACCATAACTGAACACAATACTGCAAATAGGGCTTCACCAATGTCTTATACAATGACAGCATGACCTCCCAACTTCTGCACAATACTTTGACTGATGAAGGCCAATGTATTGAAAACATTTTGACCACCCTATCTACCTGTGATTCCACTTTTAAGTGATTATGTACCTGTACTCTTAGATCCCTCTGCTATATATACTCCCCATATCCTTCCATTCATGATGTCAGTTCTATACAAATTAGACCTTCCAAAATGCAGCACTTCACATTTCTCTATATTAAATTCCATGAACCATTCATCTGCCCAACCAATCAAAATTGTGCTCCAATCTTTGGCAACTGTCTTCACTATTTACAGTGCCAGACACTTTAGCTAATTATGCCTTGTACATCAGCAATTGGCCCAGCACTGATCCCTGTGGCACATGACAGGCCTTCAGTCAATAAAATAACCTTCCACCAACACCCTCTGCTTTCTACCATGAAGCCAAATTTCTATTCATTCTGCTATCTCACCTTGGATCCCATGTAATCTAACCTTTGAGAACAACCAGCCATGCGGAATATTATCATGTCTTCCTGAAAACCATACGTGTCCACTGCTGTGCCCTCACCAACCTTGATAACATGTTCCAAAAACCTCAATTAGATTTGGGAGACACGACCTCCTAATTACAAAACATGTTGACTATTCCTAATCAGCCCTTGTCCATCTTCTTCAGAATACTTTTTAGTAACTTAACAAACACAGATGTTAGACTCACTGGCCTGTAGTTCCCAGGCTTTTCCCTGCAGCCATTCTTGAATAGAGGTCAGTGTGCTACCCTCCAGTTTTTTGGGACTTCACCTGTCATTTTATGATCCACTGAATTTGAGTAAAACAATTTAGAAAAATTTAAATAAACTTTCTGAAATAATATTTCTTCATGACTTGATTTATGGTTGAATAAGATTTTATACTTCTAATTATCATCTCACTGGTGCAATCCTGCTTGATTCAATGCTTCCTCATTTAGTCCCAATTTTAAATTTAGCAAAACACAAAAATTGCTTAAGATTCAATCAACATTGGTGTCCAAGGGAGCTTCATTCCTTAAAATTGAATTATTCAACAAATTACCCTAGTATCAATTACTCTCAGTTTAATGAAATAATGTGAAAGACTGATCCAAACTGGCAGAATGCAGATGAAATGGAAAGAAAACTGTGTACTTATATGTGACCATTTGGAAACAATGGTCTCAACAGAAATTAATTCCATGTCTACAGCCTTTTTATCCTGGAATTGACACACACACACACACCTGTTTCACATCATTTCACTGGACTCCACTACGCAATCCAATATAAAACATGATACTGCATCGACTGAAGAGGAAAATTGTGACGTAAGGACCAAAAAGAGAATAAATTAGTTTAATTAGGATTTAACAGGAGTCACATTTTTCAAAAGATAATCTTTCAAAATAACCAATTAAAACTTACATCAATCCATCCAACTGCTTGCTAATCTATACTGGCTCCTGGGTAAGCAGTGCTTTGATTTCACTTTTTTCAGATTTCTTTTCAAATTCCTCCATTGCCTCATCTAATGTATATTCTTAGCCCCCTGCTCTACTCACTTTACATCTATGACTGTGTGGCTCAGTACAATAACACCATCTTTAAATTTGCTGACGATACCACAGTAATGGGTTGTAAAAAGACAGACAATGAGTCAGCCTAAAGGAGGGAGATTGAAAACTTGGCTGAATGGTGCACTAGCAACAACCTCGCACTCAATGTCACCGAAACCAAGGAGCTGATTGTTGACTTCAAGAAGGGAAAACCAGATGTGTATGATTCAGTGATCATGGGGGGAAATCAGATGTGGAGATGGTGAGCAAATTTAAGACCTTGGGATTCACTATCTTGGAGAATCTTCCAACACACTAATGGCATCCTGAAGAAAGTATGTCAGCACCTCTGCTTCCTCAGGTTTAGTATGACATAGGAAACCCTGGAAAATGTCTAACAATGTGTGGTAGAAAGTGTACTGACCTACTGCATTAGGGTCTGGTATGGGGACATCAATACCCTTGTAGTGGGCGCAGCTCAGGACATCACAAACAAAACCCTCCTGACTATCAAGAACATCTACAGTGAACATTACCATGAGGACAGCAGCAATCTTCAATGATCCACACCACCCAGCTCACTCTCTGTTCTCACTGATGCTACTGCTGCCGCTACCAAAAAAGCATAGGTGCTACAAGACTTGCATCACCAGGTTCCGGAACAGCTGCCACCACTCCACCATCAGAATCCTCAACAACAAACTCAATCAGGGACTCATTTAAGTTCTTGTGCACTTCATTGATTTTTTAAAAATTCTCTCGTATTGCACAGTTTGTTTACATTTGTTATCTGTTTACAGTTCTTTATTTGATTACATGTGTACATTGTTTAGTTTTTATTTGCACTACCAGTGTTATATCACAGATCGGCAGCAATAGAAATTTACCAAGAGACTGTTATGGTTTTTCTTTTAAAACAATATATTTATTAATAATTACTAATAATATAGCAACTTATCTAAACTTAACCCCCTACTATGTGTAAATATACTTATTGTGTGTGAGATATCCAAACCATTACAGCTCAGGCACAATTTTGGAAAGTAATTCCCAAAGTTCAGTCTTAGAAATACTGTGTTGAAACTCAGACTTTTAACTGATGCTCAGAATTACGAAGGAGGTGAGAGACTGAATGATCAGACTGCTGAAAACTCACAAATCCTTGTGAAGTTGCTTTTAGAGAAATGTCCTTTCATACAAATGGTTGTCAAAACTCTCCATTCCTTGTGTAGGGGAAACAAAACATGTGACTTCCTCAATGCTTCCAAAACCCAGGCACGAGTCAGTCAAAATGACCATCACAATGGTCAGAAGCCAATGCAGGAATTCACCTCCTTCATTTTTGCAGATATCAGTTAATCAAAATAAAAATTAGAATGGTCACGGTGGTTCAATAATTTTCCCTGACAAGGAGAATTAGCAGAATTGTCCATTTCAGTCACTCCAGCTGTGTTTTTAGATGACTGACTGATCAATACTGAAATACTGTTTCTTTAAGAGTCCAAACACATGACTCAATCACATGACTCAATATTCACAATCACATAATCAATATTCTTCTGTTCTTCCAAAGCATTAACTTTGCTTATGGTTTGTACTTAACGGTGCTACTCCATCTGTGAATGTTGTGAAAATGGAATGTTTTCAGCCTGCACCAACCTCCAAAGTGAACTCACTAAATAAAACAAAAGCTTGTAATATTTCTCCCAATAAAGAAAATTTTGAGCTGTAAGAGCAAAATTTTAATTGCAGCCTACATTATTTGAAATACTTCATTAATATATGATATAATGCAGACAAATATAACATTTTTCAGCAACATTATAAACTTAACATCTTGAATGGTAATCAGCAATTACATTATCGTTGCCTTTAATATGTTATAATTAAATAATATTCCTGTAGAATTAAACTCCAGTTTAACAATCATCTATTTTTGTTTTTTATTTTACTCAAGAACACTAAGGGATTATGGTCAGTACACACAAGTGGTGTCTGAGCTGGGCAGATGTAAACATTGAAATACTGTAAAGCCAATATAAGGGACAATAATTCTTTATCTATGGTAGATAAAGAAAATAGCTTCTTAAAGACAGGCTGGTGTCATGAAATGGCTTTCAGTTTATCAAATGCTTCCTGACAAAGTCCTGTCCAAACTTTTTATCCTTCTTCAGAAGATTAGTTAAAAGAAGAGTAATATCAGCAAATATATATGTATTTTTTTTTTTTTTACAGAACTTTCTATAATACCCTACCATTCCCAAAAACCTTCCAATAGCTTTCCTACCCATGGGAAGGGGAAACTCAGAAATGTTATGAACTTTGACCTGGCAGGCACCAATTTTCCCTGACCAACCACATAATCAAGATAAGTCACAGTAGCACTGGTCAAATTCACTTTTAGCTAAAAGGTTTGCTTTTAAAAGTTTGTCAAACAATTTCTCTAACTCAGAGATATGTGCTTCCCTGTAGCCAAATCATCAATATAAGCATTCATATGCTCTAAACCTTGAATCACAGAATTTTTCATTGCAAATGGAAAACATTTATTCATATAAACCAGACAAGGTTACAAAGGCAGAAATTTCCCTACCCCTGTCTGTTAAAGGAAGACACCAGCAACCTTTCAGTAAGTCCATCTTTGTAAGAAAATCAGCCTTTCCAACCCTGTCCACACAATCATCCACCCTAGGGATAGGATAAGCATCTGTCTTTGTTACCACATTAACTTTTCTATAATCAATGCAAAATCTAACTGTCCCATTTATTTTCAATTCCAGGTCAAAAGGTGAGCTCCAATTTGAGGTCGAATGCCTAATAATTTAATTCTTTAACATATATTCAATCTCTTGATCTACCAGCCTGCACTTTACAACATTCATTTCATATGGATGCTGTTTAATAGTTTTGCCATCTCCAGCATCATAAAAAATGATTGGGGTTCTCTTAGGTGCATCTAGAAACAGGTTCGTAAATTTTAAAAGTAACTGTTTCATTTGCTTCTTTTCCTGGGGCTGAAGATGAGCCAAATTAGCATCCAAATTCTGCAAAACACTTGAATTAAACAGACAAATTGGGACAATATTTTGTTTGAAGTGACCCTCACAAGAGTCAGTGTGTAACATCTGAAGGTCCCTAGACTCCTTAGTTCCATCAACAACCAATACCTCTGGTGAAGGTTGTTCCTTGCTAAAAGCCAAGTTCTCAAAATAAGGTTTTAACATATTGACATGGCCACTCAGAGTTTTACATCTCTGATCATGTGTTCAAACTACATAGTTGACTTCATTCACCTTTGACTATCTCATATGGGCCTGAATTTTTTCCCTAAAGGGGTTAGAATTTGTTAGGAACAGGATTAACACTTTATCCCCTGGTTTAAAAGTTCTCCTTTTTATCATACTAGACCTTCATTTTTACCTTGAGCCATTTTCAAATTCTCTTGAGCTAATTCACAGAATTTCTGCAAACGATCTTTAAACTTTTAAACACAATCTAACAAATTCAACTGTACATCCTCATTCACCCATTGTTCCTTTAACAACACTAAAGGTCCTCTAACTTGATGTCCAAACACCAGCTCAAAAGGGCTAAAGCCTAATGATTCTTTCACAGATTCTCTTACTGCAAACAAAAGCAAATGGACACTCTCATCCCAGTCCTTCTCATTCTCAAAACAATAGGTCCATATCATGGTTTTGAGGGTCAAATGGAACCTCTCCAAGACCCCTTCAGATTCTGGATGATATGATCCGATTAGTTCCCTGTTTTAAACTATCTGCTGAAACAGCCCCAACACGAAATTACTTCCAAATCAACTAAGTGAAACATTTTATAAGAGCTCTTGACACAGCTTTAGCTTTAATATTTCTAAGTGGTATTGCTTCTGGAAATCTAAAGGCTGTACACATAACAGTTAACAAATACAGATTTCCAGCTTTTGTCTAGGGCAATTGGGCAACAAAATCCAGAGCTTCAGAAAAGGGTTCTTCAAAAGCAGGAATGGGTTTTAAAGGAGCCACTGGGGGGCTTTATTGGATTTACCCACAACCTGACAAATGTGACATGTCTGGCAAAATATCCCAACATCTTTTGTTAAATTAGGCTAATAGAAATGTTTCATAATCTTATAGTTTTCCTTACACCAAGATAGCCACCCAAGGGTGTGCTATGGGCCAAAGTTAAAATTTCATCCCTATAGGCTTTAGGATCTACAACCTGGTGAACAACTGCCCATTCTTCACTGGCAGGGATATCAGGTGGTCTCCACTTCCTCATTAACACACCTTCCTTGAAATAATAGCCAACTGGCTCTTTCTTAATTTCATCATCAGAGAGTCTTGTCTCTCACTTCAGTAAGACCAGGATTTCTATTCTGTCTCAATATAAAATCTTTTCAGGATAACAGCAAATCCTTACTTCTGGATTTAACACCAGAATGCTAGTCCAATAAAGAAGGATGAAAAGTCTTTGGCAGATCATTACAACCTGCGTGCCGTTTTGCACTATCACAGATTCTGGTCCTTTTAAATCAATCTGCACACAGAACTGTGCACACTGGCAAGTTTCTTAGCCATAGCTCGGTTCACTGTGCAGGTTGGATATATATCAGAATCTGTCTTTGTCTTATCAATGACTGGCTTAATTGTTGTCCTCACAGCAGGGACAACTTTATCTTTGCAAGGTCATTTCCTAATAACAATGAGACCTCTTCCACTGGTAAACTTGATTGGATTCCTCTTGTAACATGTCCATCATCTAATTCTGATTTCAATATTATCCTATGCAGAGATATCGACTCCAGATCATCCCACAAACCTTGAATCAAATTTATTTAATCCGTGGAAGTCTTATTGCTAAACTCCAAAACACTGTCCAACACAAATGACTGAGTGGCTCCTCCAGTTTCTCGAAGGATTTTCACTGGCACTTGTGGCGACCCTTCCTTTATTGAAACCAAACCCTCTGATCAAAATATTTGAATTAATCCCTAGTGTTACCAGCAGGTCTGGAACCCTTTAGGGCACACATGTAAAACTCTGGCCCGCGGGCCAAATTTGGCCCGCGATATAATTATATTTGGCCCGCAAGATCATTTCAAAAATGTATTAGAGGTGGCCCGTTGGCCGCCGCGCCAGTATAGCGCATGCACAGTAATACAACAAATCCCAGAATGCATTGGTGTCAGCCTAATCGCCCCCACCTCTTCTGTTTATGTTGCAGGGTCTCACCGTGGACTCTGGTTTTGGGGCCTGGCCGGTGTCAGGGGAAGCCAAGGCCACTTCCCAGCGCCCGGAACCGGAGGCCTCGGGCCTGACCTCGCCAGGACCGTTGCCCACTCCCCCTCCCTGCCGCAGGCCGATCCACGACTCACGGTGACGGGGCCGCTGATCCGCCGAGATGCCGCCCTGCAGCGAGAACCGATGCCCCCGCACTGTCGTTGTCCAACCCGATCGCCCGCAAACCCCGCCCTCCCGCACATATGCCTGAGTAAGTATTATGAACTTTAATCTCAGGATAAAACAATCTTCCAATAGTTTCATGTCACAGTGATAAATATATTCCTCGTTAAAAATGGTCCTGCACCTGGATACAAGCTCATTAGGCATAAAACTTGAAAAGTGTGTAAATCAAAGGATATCTGTACCAATGGAAAAAGGGCATGGCAAATAACCCTGCTAGAGTTCATGCCCACAATCAGTCACCCATTTGATTGTTTCAGGAATCATGTTATTCTCCCACATTCTCAATAGCCCTCAGATTTTACTATTCGACAGCACACTAGCAACATTTGACAAATCCTCTATAGAGAAATATTATTTATTGAATATTTTATTTCTCATTTGTTAATGCTTCTGGAAAGAGTTTATCCAAAACTACTATTAAACATTTATTTTAATAAGAAAAAGTTTAACATTACATATGTTGAAAGAAGAGAAAACATGCAGATGTTGTTGAAAATTTTCAATAAATATTTAGTTCGGCCCTTGACTTAGTCCAAGTTTTTAATTTTGGCCCTCCGTGAATTTGAGTTTGACACCCCTGCTTTAGTTTTTCTATGTTTTACATCTCTTTGAATGCATCTGGTGCTGTATCCTTTTCTTTTTCCTCAGCATGGAACAATTTGCTATCACGTGACCAGGTTTTTTACATTAGTGGCATAGGGGACCTGAAGCATTTTTCTTGTCTTGTCCCCCTTCTTCTTTACCCCTAGCACTACTTCGCAATTTATAACTTACTTGGATAGTCCGCATTACCTTTTTGGAAGGTTCTACTTGGTACAAATTTAACTTTGTGGGTTAAAGTATACCGATCTACTAATTTAGAAAATGGCAGAAATTCCTGCCATTTCCACTCCCTTTTCATCTAAATGTGCTTTTGTCATTAAGAATGCACCTTTCAATTTCCTCAACACCCACCAGATTACTCGGTCTGTTATAGTCACCATTTACATCTTTTGATGTGCACCATCAGTCAAAGCACATAGCTTTGTCATATGCAAAATCCATACAAGATTGATTCACAGACTTTCTCAAATTCCTTAATTTCTGTCCATAAGATTCTGGATTGTAAAGGCAGAGTAAGCCTGTTGGGCTTTCTCTTCAATCACACTTTGTAACATGAGGGTCCAATGGTTTTTTTGGCCACTTTAAATTCTCTGCAACTTGCTAAAAATGTTGTCAATCTCAGCCTCATCAAATCGCGGAACTAACCTAACCTCCTTACTGATCATAAACCTCTTGCTAGGACCAGAAGGTGGAGCTCCTTCTTTCCTCTTCTCTTTCTCAAATCTCCTTTGCCTCTGCTTCACAGCTTCATCCTTTTCCAATCTGCGTTTTTCCAACTCAAACTGCCTTCTCCTCTCTGCTTCCTTTGACTCAAATTTGTTTTTTCTAATTTAATCTGTTCCAATGGTAACTGCTGTTCAAAGGATTTTTCTCTCAGGAATTTGTTCTAACTCCTCCTCTCCAGAATTCCCCACTCTTCTATAATGGTCAACCATAACTCTCTGGATCTCTGCCTTTTTCATTGATGGTTTTACCACCATGTTCCAATTTTTGGGCAATAGCCACCAACTCATAATTTTTTGCCCTCTGCAAACTTCAGAGGCCGGCAATCCCAACATCTCATCAATATCCACTGCTCCTCTTTCCACACACACAAATCAAAACTCAATCAATCAATAGGCTCCAATTTTCGTTCGATCCCAAATCTCCAATTTGTTATGTCACAGACCAGCAACCATAGAAATTCACCAAGAGACTCATGGTTTTTCTTTTAAAATATATTTATTAATATTACAACTTATCTGTGCTTGAATGGAGGTGAGGGTCTGCTGAAAATTCACAAATCCTTGTGAAGTTGCTTCCAGAGAAGTGTCCTTTGATATATTCATATGAAATTTTGGGCTTGTCAAAACTCCCCATTGTGACTTCCACAATGCTTCCAAAACCCAGGCATGGGTCAGTCAAAATCACCATCACAATGGTCACAAGCCAATGCAGGAATTCACCTGCTACATTTACCCAGATAATCAGTTAATCAAAATAACCATTATAATGGTCACGGTGGTTCAATAATTTTCCCTGACAAGGAGAATTATCAATATTTTCCATTTCAAAGAGTCATTCCACCTGTGCTTTTCGATAACTGATCAATACTGTTTCTTTAACACATGACTCCCTCTCACCATCCGTTTTTCAAGAATAAACAATCATTGTCCTTTTGTTCTTCCAAACCATTAACTTTGTTTATGGTTTGTACTTAACAGTGCCATGCCATCTGCGAGTGATGTGAAAACTGAACGTTTGCAGCCTGCACCAACTTCCAAAGTGAACTCACTAAATAAAACAGCAGCTAGTAATATCAGTAAGTGGTCACTCTGCCTCGCCCACATGAAAAAAATACTCTTGACAATAAATCTGAAAAAATCTGAGTGCTTTGAATTCCGGGATAACTGCACTCATCCAATTATGGCCTCAATTATCAATCACAATTCCTTCTACGTCAGAATTGGAGAACATTAGCTGATGAAGTTCAAAGTTCAGATTGATTGTCAGAGTGCATCACATACAACCTTGAAATACTTTTTCCTGTGGGCCAGGCAGAATTTCTACACAGCAGTAGTGCAAAAATACTGTACTCATGAAAAAATACATGTACAAAAGAGAAATGTAAACAAAGAAAGAAATTGTAAAATCATCAATTCCATTCACAACTCAGAAAGTGAAGCATTTTTGCAAGAATGCAACAGGACCTTGACATTGGCCAGGTTGCCAATAAGTGAAATTCCCTGTACTAATGGCATACCATTGCCAGCTCACCAATTTTAATTACTGGGAACTCAGCATTGACCAGAAACTGAAGCAGCTATATAAAGACTAGCTACAAAGCCAGACTCCAGGTATCTTACTGCAATTTAACAACATAAGCACATTTAAGCTAACTGCAAGGCACGCAAGGTGCATGATGTAATATTTTTTTCTTGACCAATTGATTGCAGTTTGAACAACACTCGGCATAAACTCATCTAGTATAAAAGGTTCTTGGAATAATCCTCAATGGTGTGCTCTAAACATTCATTGCCACCACCATCAGCGCTCCTTGGCTGCCATGTGTATTATCTAGAAATGCACTGAATTTACAACTTTGCTTAAACGATCTTTTTAACAGCACTCATTATACTTTCACTGAGTGCATTGCCCCAGTTGTAAGGTTTATTTTTACAAACACCACCACTTGGAAGGTGCCCTAAATGCCACACAGTAAATGACTAGCAATACATCATCTTTCACCATCAATGGTTCAATTTCTTGACATTTTATCACTAACAGCATTATGGGAATACCCACACCTTATGGACTGTAGTGATTCAAGAAGACAGCTTACCACCAGCTTCTCAAGGGCCATTACAATGGGAAATTAAACACTGGCTGTCTATGAAACTCATCCATTGAATGAATTAAAAAAAATTGAAGCTTTGGTTACTATTAATAACCACATAGGTTTTTAAAAAAGATACTTGTTAACACAACTCCTTAAAAACGTTTGTCTTTACAGAAAGGTGTTTAAAAAAAAAGGACAAACTTAAAAATTGATTTTATTAGCACGGTTCACATAATTTATAACAAAATGTCTGGTCATGATCATTTGGATTTTTAAAAAACATTTTCATGCAAAATAATTTCCCTCCTAAACAGGCACACAGACTGAGGAATGTATACAAGTTGTAAACTCACAAGAAGTCATTACATCAGATCAAATTTCCTTCACAATTCAAATCCAGGTGTTTCTCAAACCAGCAAGATAACACCTTGCCTAACAGAAAATGAAGCAACTATACGAGATTTATATTTGGCTAATTTTACTCAGAAATATCCAAGGTAACATTTGCTAGCAGCCAAGATATATTTACAATGATAGGATTTTATAACCAAACCAGAAATTATCTGGGCATAAAGAGTATTATGAGAGTATTATGAGAGAACAATTGAAAGAGGGGATATTATATGCTTGATAGTTTCATTCCAATATTCATTAGATCTGTAAAGAGCCTTTCTAAATTCAATGTTCCAGAATCCACCATCTAGCAAATTACAGAACTTGTAACACTACAAACCCTAATTATTAATTGAAAATAGTTTACAAGAAACCACACCCTGAAACAAGCTTTTAACTCAATGCCACTGCCTTTGCACAAAACAGAAGGTAACAAAATCAGTTTAGTTTCATCAAATTACAGTTCACAGATCTAATTGCATTAACTGTTCAAAAATAATGCAAATATCCATGTTTGCATTAGCAAAGAACCCATGACAAAATCATTTTAATATTCTGAGCAAAACAGTAATTTCAAATCAGCATATTCAGACAACTGCACAATGGAGTATTTGTATTTACATATGCAAAGCTTAACATTCAGACTTGAAAGTGAATTAAAAATCATTAAACATTCTAGCCATTTGGTCTACTGCTAATGTGCATGTTCACTGATTCCAACTATATAATATTTTGTTTCATTCTAATGAAACAACCATAATGGACACCAAGATAATGTCATGGATTACAAACAAAAAGATAGTTTTCAAAGAGTGACAGGTATCTTATTTGGAAGCAATGGATGCCATATTCATGTGGATATGGTGTTGAAGTTCAAATGATTTACAGAGCCAGATGAGGCAATGTCAACCAAAGTATTGGCTGATTTTGTCAAATTGAAGAAGTCAACATGGATGTACATTAATATGGCTATTTATTTATCTTAAACATGATTTGAATCAACCACCTTGAGGCAGAGGTCACAGTAATGACAAAATTCATTCATTTGAACAAAATGATAATGCAACAGTATACAGTTCATGAACAAAAAATATTATTATTCATGAGTAGAAAATGCACAATGAAAAATAGTAAACTAGTAAAGTGACATTATATAAAGTGTTTTCATTCAAGTAATTTTTCTTTGCCAGTTAAGACTAAACATTTATTGTCAAATGTTTCAATGAAATTAACAGTATTTCATTATTATCAATTCAGATGTCAAAGCATCTTCATTGTTGTACAGATACAAAAAGTTCATTAAAAAATTATGAAGTTACATATGTTTAATGGTGTATTTTCCTTTCTGTAGCTGAGAAATGTAAAGTTTTGACTTGGTGCTGTCTGTTCTCTTAAACCACACTTCCTCGTTGTTGATGGTTGTTATTGTGGCACTAAAATGACAGACATTTTAAGTTATTTTCTTAATTGGGAATATATTGTTACAAGATATCATTATACTCCAACATGACTAGTTAGTTTGATTGTGGGCTTTAAGATTAAGTTGCAACTTAACAAAAGACAAAACAATACTCATCTGAAAGTTCCCTTTTTACTAAAATAATGTTGAGGCAAAAATGTGAAATTGACATCAAAATTTCAGAGCTGTGGCTGTTTAATCTCTGAAAATAGAAGTATATCAAGTAAATGACAGGGAGAAAATAGTTACCTAAATGTTCCAAACAAATCAAGCTTGTCAAATTCCAAGTGGAGTATGAGAAAATGATCCATCAAACTAATATGCAGTGCTAAAATTACTGCCCTTTACTTCCAATACCTTGTGTCCAAAAACTTCTGACTGGTATTCTTCACCCTGAATTCCCAATCTAAGTGTGACTATTAAATGAAATGATGAATGGAAAAAGAGGAGGGATGGTAGCGGGCAGAGAAATCATAGCATTTGCTATCTCAAGCATCTCTTGAGAAATAAATGCACAGCAGCATTAAAATATGTGACCCCATAAGTCAGATAATCAGATTACAATTACAGATAATCTCCGACTTGTGACCTATGCGACTTGCGTCCATCCATACAGATGACCAAAAATTTGTTAAAAAAATTAAGAATAAATATAAAATATAAATCAAGATGGGCACGCCCAGCCTACGGATCCTGGGACACTGACTAACAAGGTAAGTACACACATTTCGGCTCTGACATGCCTGGTATCCCTATTATAGTTTGTCAAATACAACATAAACCAAGTAAATTTTATATTTTTTAACAAATTTACATAATTCCGACATACATCCATTCTGAGATACAACTGATCCTTCAGTTCAAATTACGGTCATAAGTCGGGTATTACATGTACTTAAAAGTTACACACATCCAGTTACCATTCAAATGGTTCATTTTTACAAAAATACAGCACAGACATTTGCAATAAGCCAATTTCTGTAATTCCTCTATCCCATTTTAAAACATTTGGAACTTAATTTTGGAAGAAAAAAAACTATACAATAAAGTTTAAAGTTAAATAAGCTATTACTTTATTTAGAAACATTAAAAGATGCCATTTTTAAAAATAATTTGGTACATTTGTCAGCAAAGCAGCAACAAATACTGGTTTTGAATTTTCAAACTTAACAAAATGCTTCTTTAGTCATACCCACATCAGTAACCAGGAAACCCAGAACTTGGGATGTTCTCAAACTTTTAAAATCAACCTGATATAATGATTTCTATTCCTTCCTGTCCATCAAGGGAGAAAAAAATCAAAACACTCAAATGTGTGAAAGTGAGAGAAAAAGTAATATGGGCAAATTCATAACAGGTTTGTTGTAAAGAAAAAAAGAACTTAATTCTCCTTAGTCCATAAGCATGCTGAAGAAGTGGTGACCAACTAATTTTTTAAATTCCTGCCTCACTTCAGCTGCAACATTTTCCCAAACTCTTTAAATTCAATTCACAACCAAAATCTGAGCTATGCATCTTAATTAACACATTACAATCACTGGCCATTATACAGTCAACAGTCTTGCTCTCAACAAATTACCATGATGTCTCCAAGTTAGACATAGTTAAATTAAATATAACCACATTTGTGGCAGATCAGGTTAGGGTTTCAATATCAAGATCTTCTTTCTAAAAAATATTTTATTTAATTTTTTTCCATTCATTGAATGAATAAACAATTATATGAAATAAGAATTTAAATTTCAAAAAGTTTCAATCATTACATGATGGTTATTACCCACCCCCTTCCCTCCCATACCCTCCTTCCCTAAACCTCCAAGGAAAAAGTATAAAAAAAGATATATAGTAGTATAAAATAAAGAAAAAGAAAAATAGCTTCATGGATTGCTTGGAGAATTGCTTTACAACACACAGGACTCTAACAAGGTTTATAAGATCAATTGAGGGAAAAAGATTAACAGAGGTCTTAAGAGACTGGAAGAACACCACTACATATTTATACCTAAAATTTGCATATATGTGCCTCAAATATGCAAAAATATACCATATTTATTTCTCAAATTGTATATAATTTTCTCCATTCTGCATTCCATCTTCCCATATCCAAGTGTGAATCTGATTTTTAGGTTACTGCAATACACTTCCTTGCCACTGTTAATGCTATTTTAATAAATTTAATTTGGTATATTGATAGTTTCAGTTTAGGTCTTGTTCCTTATATATTTCCCAATAAAAATAAATCTGGATTATGTGGAAATACAATGCCTGTAACTTGTTCTAAAAATTTCCTAAATCCACCCAAAAAGGCTTTACCTTGGGACATGACCGAGTTGAATGCAAGAAAGTTCCTGTCTCTTCACCACACCCAAAACACTGATCTGATAAATCTGATTTCATTTTATTCAATTTTTGTGACATCAAGTACAGCTGATGTAGAAAATCATATTGAACTAATCTGTAACTTACATTAATAGTATTTGTCATACAATCTTGACAGAGATCTGACCATCTTTGCTCATCAATTGTAATATTCAAATCCAGCTCCCACCTCTGTCCAGAATTCTGCACTCCCTGTTTAGCAGTTCTTGTTTGTAATACAAGGTACATTGCAGAAGTAAATTTCTTAATATTTCCTCTCTAATAAGAGTTTCCATCTCACCAAATAGATAACAGCATTGCTGGAACTAACTTTTCTCTCAAATATCCTCTCAGTTGAAAATAACGAAAAAGAGTATTATGATTTATCCATGTTTATTCCTTAATTGTTCAAATGTCATCAATTGGCCTTGTTCATAACAATCTTCAATACTTTTAATAGCTTTGTTAAATCAAATGTTTAAAAATCGATTGTCCTTTGTAAAAGGTACAAGATAGTTTAGAATCAAAGGCATCTTTGGCGATATACTTCCTTTTGTTCCAATTTCATAATTTATCTTATTCCAAATAGTAACCAAATATATACCATATAACAATTAAAGCACAGAAACAGGCTAGTTTGGCCCTTCTAGTCCAAGCTGAACACCTTCTCCCTCCTAGTCCTATTGACCCGCACCCAATGGTGTTTCTTTAACACTAGTTATTAATTTTGAATCCCATTTGTATACAAGTTCCTCTGCTAATCTTTCTATTTTATCCAATTCTATTTTAACCCACACCGGTTTTTCTACTCCTTCAAAAAAATGTAAGAAATCTCATTTGAGCCACTTTATAATAATTCTTAGAAACATTTGACATTTTATCTTTCCAAGGAAATTTCCTTACGTTTATTTAATTCTTGAAAAAACTTTGTGGCAATAACATAGGTAAGGTTTGAAAAATATATTGTATTCTTGGGAATATATTCATCTTTATACAGTTAACCCCTCCTACTAATGTTACAGGTAAAATCATCCATTTTTAAAAATCTTCCTTTTTGAGGAATGGCAAATAATTCAATTTATATAATTTTTTAGATTATTATCTACATGAATCCCTAAATATTTGATCCTATCTTTGGCAATAACTATAATCTCCTTCTGTAAAGGGCTTAATTTCACTTTTGTCACAATTTACTTTATAACCTGAAATCTTACCACATTCATCCAAATTAAAATGCAATTTTCACAAGGAAGTCTCAAATATATTAAAATACCATCTGAAAATAAACTAATTCTATGCTCTTCTTGACCAATCTTAAATTCATTAATTTCCAAATCACTCCTAATTGCCTCTGCTAGTAGCTCTATATCTAATATAAACAAAGATGGAGATAAGGGACATCCTTGTCTACTTAATCTCATCAATTGGAATAGCATGTACATTTCTCCATTAGTTACTATTTTAGCTTTGCGATCATTATATAATGCCTTAATCAAATGTACAAGTTTGACCAAACCCAAATTTATCTAACAGCTTGAACAAAAAGTCCCACTCCAATCTATCAAATACTTTTTCTGCATCTAAAGCCACTGCAACACTTAAATTTTTTTGTGCTAAATATATTAATAATTAATCTAACCACATTGTCCACCAATTGTCTCTTTTTCACAAAGCCTGTCTGGTCTATATTTATTAATTTAGGTAATAATTTAGTCACTCTAATCACTAATTTTTGGCAAGAATCTTATAATTTGTGATGGCACACATCTCTTGTAGTGAACTGGCCCCGTTTGTATCACCGTGCTAACGGGCAGCTGCAGGAAGATGGTGTCGTTGGGACTTACTGATTACCTCGTGGCTTAGGCCACAGCTCGTACCCTGGGCAACATTATGACGTCACCGCTGCGTGGGGCAGAACTCCCATTGGCCTTAAAGGGGCGCACATGAAATTCAAATAAACAGTTCAATTGAAACCTCCACCATGTCCTGTAGTGTGTTTCTGTGTGTGTCGCAGCCACTACATTGGTGAGCCCGCAGAGCCCAAACGTTATCTGGTCTCCAACCGTGGATTCATCGGCAGTCAGCGCTGTCTCCATGAAACTCTCCCCCACCCCCCCTTTTGGATCCATCGACCTCAGATGTGGTTTGGGCAGGCAGAGGAACAGTTCCACCTCAGACAGATTACCTCTGACTCCAGGATGTTCTACCATGTGCTGAGCGCCCTCGATGAAGAAACCACAGCCAGAGTGGACGACCTGATCCACGATCCTCCAGAGGAGGCCAAGTATGTCGCCCTCCTCCTCGCCACCTTTGGTCTCTCCCATCGTCAGCATGTGGCCAGGCTGATGCACCTCGATGGCCTGGGGGACAGAGCCCAGTCTGCGCTAATGGATGAAATGCTCGCACTGGCAGAAGGCCACAAACCCTGCCTGATGTTTGAGCAAGCCTTCCTGGAACAAATGCTGGAAGACATCCAGCTCCTACTGGAGGACAAAGATTTCTCGGACTCCCGGAAGGTCGCAACCCGCGGTGACATGCTGTGGAGAACCACAGGTCACCCACCCTGGACCCAGCCGTCCACAGCCCACCCCCAGGCAGAAACCAGAAGAGAACTAAACCGCCTGATGTTTCTACCATCAATGTTGGGAGCCCAAGACTGCAAGTGTCGACAGCCCTGCTCATACCAGGGAAATGACCAGGTCAGCCACTGCTGATGGCTGCGACGGCTGGCCACACGAACAGCCTCTTGCACATGGTCGACAAGAACAATGGATGGCATTTCCTGGTGGACACTGGAGCGGAGTTCAGAGTGCTTCTCTCGACCGCCCTTGAATCCCGCACGAGACCCGACCTTTGGCACTTGGAGCATTCAGGTACACCTCGGTCCAAACAAGTACTGCTGGAAGTTCCTGCTGGCCATCGTGGGCACTGCACTGCTGGGAGCTGACTTCCTCCGGGCGACCAGCCTGCTGGTCGACCTGAAGGTCAAGATACTCGTGCACGACTGCACCTTCCAGAACCTCTGACTCGAGTCGTCCAGTGCATATTGCCCAGGGATAGCCACCGCCTGCACACCCAGGAATGAGTACTCCCACATCCTAGACGAGTTCCCCGCCATCCCACGGCCACAATTCACCACCACCATGCCTCAGCGCAGCGTCCACGACCACATCGCCATGCAGGGCCCTCCACTCCACACCAAGGCCAGATGACTGCCACCGGAGAAACTACAGCTCGCGAAAGACGAGTTCTCCCACCTCCAGGAACTTGGCATAGTCCGCAGGTCAGACTGACTTGGGCCTCTCCCCTGCACATAGTCCCAAAAGCCTCTGGGGGTTGGCACCCGTATGGGGACTAACACCGGCTCAGCGACTCAACCATGTCTGACCGATACCCCATCTCCCATATTAAGGACTTTATGGGCAACCTACATGGTGCTAGGGTTTTCTCAAAGGCTGACTTGTTGAGGGGCTATAACCAAATCCCCGTAAACCCAGATGATATTGGCAAAACCTCCATCATCACCCCGTTTGGCCTTTTCAAATTCCTGCAGATGCCTTTTGGCCTGAAGAATACAGCCCAAACACTCCAGCGGCTCACGGACACAGTGGGTAGAGACCTGGATTTCGTGTTCATTTATCTCGACAATATTCTCATCGCCAGTCGAGATCACAATGAGCACAAGACCCATCTCCGCACACTGTTCGCCCACCTGGCAGAATTTGGCCTCACTGTCAAGATGGCCAAATCTGAGATCGGGAAGGAGTCGCTACATTTTCTGGGCCATACCATCATTACAGATGGTGCAGGACAAGGTCAAGGTCATACAGCAGTTCCCCAAGTTGGACAACCACAACGGCCTGCAGTTCACCGGGATGGTAACTTCTATGACCGCTTCATCCTGGGGGCCGCCCACATAATACACCCACTGTTCACCCTGATCTCAGCAAAACAAAAGACCTTCCAGTAGAGGAAGGAGGCCGAAACAGCTTTCGCCCAAACCAAAGCCACCCTTGCTAGCGCCACCCTACTTGCCCACCCATGGCCCGAAGCCCACACAGCACTCTCGGTGGATTTGTCCGCCACAGCCATCTGGAGCATCCTTGAGCAAGAGGTCAACGGACAGAGGTGCCCGCTAGCATTCTTCAGTCAGCACCTCCGACCTCCCGAGCTGAAATATAATGCCTTCGACAGGGAGCTCCTGGCCCTATACCTCTTAATCAGGCTCTTCCGCTACTTCCTGGAGTGCAGGCTTTTCACCGCCTTCATGGTCCATGCCACTCACTCAGACCCTCGCCAATGGTAAAGGACCCTTGGTCAGCGTGGCAGCAGCGGCACCTTTCCTACATCTCAGAGTTCATCACCAACATCTGACACCAGGCAGGTAAGGACAATGTCATTGCTGACGTGCTCTCCAGACTTGTCCCCCGGCCTAAACTACGCCCAATTAGCTCAGGCCTAGAGTGGGGATGAAGAAATGCAGGCCTTCCGAACCGCCATCACCAGCCTGCACCTCGAGGACCTGAAGCTACTGGGCAGCCACGACACGACACTGTGCGATGTCTCGACCGGCTTGCCGTGGCCAGTAGTCTCCCTGGAGTGGAGGCAGGAGGCATTCCGGATGGTCCACGACCTGGCCCACCCCTCCATTAAGACATCAGTATGCATGGTGGCGGAATGTTTCATCTGGCACGAATTAAAAAAAACAAATGGCCCAGATGGCGAGGAATTGTATGCACTGCCATGCCTCTAAAGTCCAGTGTCATGTCAGAGCACCCATACAACATTTCGACCCGCCAGCCAGAAGATTCGACCATATCCACATCGACATAGTGGGCCCCCTACTGGTGTCCAGGGATGTCCGCTGACTGTGGTCAACCGGATGACGAGGTGGCCGGAAGCCATCCCCATCAGAGACACAATTGGGTCACCCGGTTCGGCGTCCCAGTCCATATGACCAGTGACAGGGGCACCCAGTTCACCTCCGCCCTCTGGGCGCAACTGGATCAAGCTCCACCACACAACGGCTTATCATCCCAAGGCGAACGGACTCGTGGAGCACTTCCATCGGCACCTCAAGGCAGCTCTCATGGCATGGCTAAAAGGACCCAATATGACAGACGAACTGCCATGGGTCCTGCTTGGCATTCAAATGGCTCCAAGGGAGGATCTCCAGGTTTCATCCAAGGAATTCGTCTACGGTACTCCATTGTCGCTGCTAGGAGAGTTCTTCAGGGCGGCCGCAGAATCTAGAGGTGAGAACGCGACCCTCCTTCCAGACCTCCGTAACAGGCTCGCCTCGCTGGCATCCCCACCACTAACCCACCATGGCAAACACCCGGCAAATGTTCCCAAGGAGCTGGCCTCAGTGGAGTTCGTGTTCATCCAGCGTGGCCTGCACCCTACCCTCCTGCAGCTCCCATACGAGAGGCCCGTACAAGGTCCTACACCGGCCGGGAAAGATACTTACTCTGTACATTGGGGGCAGGGAGGAGTTATTCACAATCGACAGACTGAAACCGGCGCACATGAACTTAGATCAACCCATGAGGACTGCCCAACCTAAGCGAATGAGGTCAGCCGCCCAAGCGGTGAGATGCGTAAGCCGGTTCGGGGGGGGGGGGGGGGCAGCAAACATCTCTTGAAGTGAACCAGCACCACTTGTATTGCCGCGCTGGCGGGGCAGCTGCAGGAAGATGGTGCCATCAGGGCTTACTGATTACATCGTGGCTTAGGCCACAGCTCGCGCCCTGGGCAGCATGATGATATCACTGCCGCGCGGGGCATAACTCCTATTGACCTTAAAGGGGCGAAATTCAAATAAACAGTTCAACTGAAACCTCCACCGTGTCCTGTGGTGTATTTCTGTGTGTAGCAGCCTCTACAAATCTGTATTTAATAATGAAATAGATCTATGATGGTTTTAAAGAGTTTTTAACTTTTTCTTGGTATCACAGTGATTATTGCTATTGAAAATGATTCTGGCAGAGCATTTCCATAAAAAAAGGATCAATAAATCTTTAAATTCTTTATAAAATTCAGGCAGAAAACCATCTTCTCCCAGAGATTTATTACTTTGTACTGAACTCATTGCCTCCTTCACATCTAGCTGTGTAAAATGAGCAGTCAATTCTTTTTGTTCTTCCATACTCAATCTAGGTAAATTTATCCGAGATAAATATTTATCTATTTTATTATCATCTTTTAAAGACTCTGACCTACATAATTCAGAATAAAAAGTATTAAAAGATTCATTCATTTTTTGACATTTGTAACTAATATCATTCAAATCATTTTTAATTATATAATTCATTCTTCGTCTAATTCATAATTCTTCTGCTTAGTTCTTGTGGTCGCTTTTTCTGTTCTTTAAGTTTGTAATGTATTATATTTAAGTTTTTAAAAAATTAATTAATTGCCTATGCTTTTCTTCAGAACTTCTCTTTTGAAGATCTTTTTCCAAAACCATTATTTCTGGCTCTAATTGATCTACCTCTTTCATCTAATTTTAGAAGTAAAACATAATTTGGCCTCTCAACTATGCTTTAAAAGCATTCCATGTTACAAACCTATCATTCATTGAATTAAATTTTATGTCACAAAATAACTAAATTTATCTTCTAATAAAATCACAAAAATCTGTTCTTTTTAATAATATTGAATTCAATCTCCATCTATAAATCGATTTCTCTTTATCAAGCCTTACAATTATAATTAATAAAGGTGAATGATTACAGAAATCTCGCTTTATATTCTGCTAAAATCCTTCCATATATTTGCACTGAAATTAAAAATAGATCAATTCTAGAATAAGAATCATACCTATTTGAATAAAAATAATTATCCCTTTCTCTAGGATAAATTCTCCTCCACACATCTATTAAGTTCAAGTCTCTTATTAATACCATTGTAGTCTTCACTGCCTTGGGGCTTGTCATTCCTCTCAAGGTTCTATCTAAGATTGAATCTAAACAAAAATTTAAATCTCCTTCAATTAAAATATTCTCATGCGCCTCTGCTAAATTCAGAAATGTTTCTTGAATAAATTTCTCATCATCCACATTTAGTGCATACAAATTCAGAATAATCCATAATTCGGAATATATTCGACAATGTACCATCACATATCTCCCTGCTGGATATGTTACTGTCGCATATTTTGATGTACAAGTCGACTGGCGTATAATGGCCCCCTTTTTCAGCCTCATTTTAAGGTGTACAAGTCGACCCCATTTTCTGGCTGCATGAAGTGCCCTGTTGACCAGTGGACGTCAACCCTCAAAGCTCACAATGATAGAGATGGGCCACTGACTGGCGTATACGTTGACCCCCATAGATTGCGCAGATTGATCTGCTGGGCATTGCCTGGAAGTGATTGCTATCATGGCAGATCCATTAACACAATGCAATACGTGATGAAAATATGAAGTGAGCATTAAGTTGAAAGTGAAAGAGATGGCCAAGGAACAGTAGCTGCACTGCTGCAAGAAAATTTGATGGGCATGAGAAGTTGGTAAGAGATTGGAGGAAAGAAGAGACTTTAAGAAAAATATCAAAAAGGAATCACAGAGTTGTAAAATCACATTGCAGAATAGGTATGTGAACAGAGGCAAGATTGACCTCGTTACCGGAAATAAAATAAGAACATTTGAACTGCAGTAGGTCAAGTCACACCCAGACCTCAGTGATGATTTTGAGGCTGATGCAATCATTTCATGAACAGGAAAAATCTGGTATTATGCCAAAAAACAAAAATTGTAGAAACTACCAAAAGATTCTGATCATAAAGCTGAAAATTTTCACCAGTTTATTATACGTTACCAACAGAAACACCAGTTTGCATTGGCAAATATCAAAAACATGGACAAAACACCCACGAATTTCAACATGATAGGCAATAGAACAGTGGAATAGAAAGGTGTTAAAATTGGGCAAAACAGAAGAACAAGCCACGACAACATGTGCATGGCCAATGGGACAAAGTTAAGAAAGCCTATTGGATTTTGTTCCTCCACTCCTTCTTTAAGATGCTCTATTTTAATATTATTTCTTCTACTAATGTTTTCCAAGATATCCACTTTCTGCTGAAGCTTCTGATTTTACATAGGTAACAGTGGTGGTGTCTTCCACTCGAGTTACTCTGTCATCCACATGCTGGATTTTTTTCTGCATTTTCTTCATTTTCCCATCTAATTTCTCAAATTTTATTTATTTCTCCATTCACTTCCCTTTTCATTCCATTAAATTCTCTTCTTAATAAATCAATATTGGTTATGTCTTCTACTATCCATTTACTTTTAAAAGTTTTTTTTCTTCTTTCTCCTCTTCTAGTTGCTGGCTTTCCTCTTCACTGTTAATCCCTTGTGAGCCCGACTCTTCTTCCTCTGACAGTGTCTCTGAAGGCCCCAACTTCTAACACATGCGAGATTTGCTTCCTGGTTCTTCCCTGATGCTATCTCTCTGTTGTTGTGGGAGAGTGACGTTGGCAGAAGCTCCCTCCTTAGGTTCACTCACCCAGGGAGCTCCTTGAATGCTAGCTCCCTGGTTCAAGCTTGCAGTAGGCCTCAGATGTCTCCTGGTCTCCTCTTCATGTCTGGCTTCAGGTAAGGCTGCACCAGTCTTTTCTTTTATCGGAAGAATTTTTGAAATGTTGTAATTGTGTTTAAATGTATTTCAAAAGATTTTATTATTTAAAAACATTAGTTATTCGGTACATTTTTGCTAGTTTACCAGAAAGGTAAGGTTCCAACGTCCTAACCCTACGGCATCATGTGACATCCCTCCACTCAGACCCTCTTTAAGTTGTCTTTGAAGGGCAAGTAGATGGAGAATTTTCCCCTGGTTTAAGGGTGGCACAGTTAGCGTAACACTATTACTACACCAGAGACCCGGGTTCGTATCTGGAGTTGTCTGTAAAGAGTTTGTACATTCTCCCTGAGTCTAGGTGGGTTTCCTTCAGGTGCTCCAGTTTCCTCCCACCCTTCAAAAAGCATGGGAGTTGTAGGTTAATTGGGGTATGGACTGGAAGGGCCTGTCACTATGCCTGTATGTTTAAATTTAGTTAGTGTAGTTGTTTTGAAAAAAGCCAAAATTGACAGCCTATTGAATTAATAGCAAAAATCCAGAAATTAAAGAAACACATGGATGACTTCATCAGGAAACCTAAAATAACACAAAATTGAAACCAAATCTCAATATATACTTTCACCAAAATAAACAGCTATATTTCCTTTGAGGTAAAGAGAAAATTATATTTGTTTAAAGTCTTTGTTTTCTTCCTGAATGTAAGGTTATCTAATGTTCTTTTTTTTAAATTGTCCCCACCTAAATCAGCAATTCCTACACAGTGGTTATACAGTGTCATACAGGATGAGGACAAAAAGACTGAGATTACCAGAAGGAAGCAGCTTTGAATATGTGATTACAGACACAATGATAATTAAAAGATTTATAATGAACATGTACATGAAGCTGCAAGAGAAGGAAAATGATGAAATAAGCTATAAACCTAAACAAAAGTGGGAAAAAGATTTAAACATAAAGATAAAAAATGAAACATGGTAAAAGTTATATTCTGGAACTATGAAGAATATAATAAACACAAGGTTATGCATGATACAGTATAATTGGTTACACAGGTTATATATCACAACCCAAAAGTTAAAAAAAAAAATGGGATCTAACATTATCAGATAGACGTTTTCACTGTAAGGAGGAAATGGGAACAACAGTACATGCAATTTGGGCATGTAAGAAAGTGAAAAAGTTTTGGGAAGATCTAAATCTGGTATTAAATAAAATCACAAAAAACACCATACCAAAAAATCAAGAGATCTTTCTTCTAAGTAATATAAGAAGTAAAGAATTAGGCCTCAAATTGGATGAAGCACAAAAAAGATTTATTATGATAGCCTTAGCTGTAGCAAAAAAATGTATAATGTCAACTTGGAAATCAGAAGAGAGCCTGAGAGTACAGGAATGGTACATGGAAATGAATAAATGTATTCCATTGGAAAAAATAACATACAATTTAAAAAATAAAATCACATTATTTGAACAAATTTGGGAACCGTACACAGAACATAACAGAGAGGGCTTACCGCGGACCTCCAGCCCCTAAAATGATAGAATGATAAGAAGACAAAATGACTTGATCCAGTGTGTAAAAGTAGATGACACAATTTTCTTGTTTATTTTCATTGTGTGATGACATTGTTTAATGGTTTTATTGTATATGTTGAACATTTAATGGGTTTGGAGGGGGGAGGGAAGGTAGGGGGGAAAAAAGGGAGAAAATGCCTCTATGTATATTTAAGAGGGAAATGTTTGTATGTATTTTGGTTGATATGGTTCACAGTGTGAAAAATAAAAAATTATATTAAAAAAAAGGATGAGGACTTTCATCTGTTGGATCTCTCGTTGATAAAGAGAAGTTCAATTAAACTGCATCTTACTCCATCTACCTTAAGGCGACATGCTCCTGGATTTATTATTTCCCAATAGAATTGTAACTGCAATTTGGAACTTGGGTAGCATTGCAAAAAAATATATTCATAGTGTACAATCCATTCTTTCACTTTATTTAAACAGATACTAAAACTGGATTAGGTCTGTGGCATTAACCTAAACATCAAGAAATAGTACAATCAAAACAATTAAATTGTAATATTTTCAAAGAAACATTTGCTTATATCCATGTACTTTAAGGCAACACCACACCCCCACTCCCTGAATTATGCAGTCACAGAAATCTTAATTGAGTAACTGAAAATCAATATGTGAACACTTCAATAATTTAAGGAAAAAATATAATTGCCTTATTGGATATTCATCTTTCTTGTCAATACATATAGTCTGCCCACGGCTGTACCATTCCCCATCATAAAATAACCTGCCATCTTCTGATCTGGCACTGTGAAGTTGTTTTTCTGTCTTGGTGGATGCTGAAGTTTAAATAAAAAGAAAGTAAAATATATTTTCATTATCATAAAATATACCAATGCTTAATTAAGATTTCACACTTGCACTCACCTTCTGTCTTTGCTCTGTGTGGCCCGAGTGTGGCCATTGCCTATGAAAGCAAAAAAATCAACATATTAGATTTTATTTGATCTGAATGAGAAAAATATCTCATTATACTATAACTAAGTTTTATGAAATGAATGATTCCATCACGAAAAAGTTTAAGTTAACGTATAGTAAAGGAATAAAATTAAAACACTAAGAATGCCTCCACAGTAAGCACAAAAAAAACCATTTACTGAGAGTCACATTTTGTGGGAAATGTCAAGTTCCATAGAATTTCTCTGCTCTTGCGCCAGCACGTTTGGAATTACTGCACATGGCATTTTAAGGGTCTTAGAAGATTTTGAATATTTTTGAGTCCCCATCCTTCCCGCACTAGTTACTCACAAAGTTTAGCATTTCACCTTTGGATTTGGAGATATTACTCTGCAGGACTGGGGAAAGGATGAATATTGAAGTGCTATTCTCATAAGCCAAAAGTGCAGCTTTCTGAGCACTACAAATTCTGGTTCAGAAAATTTGCACAACATTAAAAGTGGAACAAATTGAATGACTTTTGATGAGCAACTATAGCTAAGTAATTCGAGAGAACAATCCTGCTATTACTGATGAAATGTTACACGGGGACATAATGGTGGCCAGAGTAGTGGTAAAATCCCTTTTCAAATAATGCATTAGCATCTTCTATTTGACAGCATTATCTTTTGTTGTAGCTGAAAAACACCAACCCACAAAAATCCTAATCTTGAAGTACAAAACCAATTCATGGATTGGGAATTGAGAGGCACCATTTCAAGTGAGTTGACATTGTTAGTTTTAATGCAAGTGATTTCCATCAGAAGAGTTGCACTAACTTACAGGGTAAGTACAAGCTTTCTCAATAACCATATCCAGGTTTATGAGGAAACCACCCAGTTTTTTCAACAAACTTTTCCAATCATACAAATCATGGATATGTATAAGAACAAATTAACACAATTTAAAGCAAAACAGCACCATGCTTTGCCATAAGTACATTGAACTTGGTAGCCATCTTCAGTGGTATACATTTTTAATTCAATTATTAAAATAGTTGACTTATTAATTTGGATAAATCAGATTGTTAAGCAGAGGATACATCAGGCCCAAGATGTAACTTGGGTATATTACATCATTGACCAGGATTAGCTTTTTTTTGGAATCCTGGACTCTTCTCAAATTCGCCAGTGAAATAAATCCTGGAAATCCTGGAAATCTGCTAAAATAATACAAAATTAAGGATGGCCTTATCCTGATCTCTGCCATGGTAAAACAACAAAGCAGTAAATCAAAATCTGGAAAAATTCAGTGGGAAGCAATTTTATATCTAATTTACAAAATGTTAATATTTAGCACAATTTCCCCCAAAAGGTTTCAAATTTTCAGACAACTTTGCAATTGAAGCCCTGATCCCTGACAGACATGAGTGCTTGCAAATGATCAGATAAACAGTTAAATTTCAGGGAATGAACGAAGAACCCTCTATTTTGCCCAGCCATTAGATTTATTAAACAATTCTATGTAAGCCTTCTTGATTTGGAGAAAACAGTAGAATAACTCTACAAAGTTTTAACTGCAAAACAGAATTTATAAAACAGTACTTGAGCCATGGAAAAGTGTCTGTCAGTCAAAGAATGTCAAGAAAAAAACTAAAGCACTGCAGAGACTGGAAAACCCGAATAAAGATTACAAAGTGCTGGAAACTGTCTACATGCCAGGGTTTCAAGGTTTTTCCCCTTCCCTGGCTGTGTACTTGCTTAAAAGTGTAAATTATTAACAACTTCAAGGCTGATGAAAGATCGTATACTCAAAAGTATATGGGCAAATGTTGCTCAAGTTGCTGAATCTTTTCTGTTTTCTTATAAATTTGTACATGGCTAAACAAATTTGCTAATCAAGCAAAAGGAATGTTGGAAGTAATTGTGTTAAGACATTTTTTTACTCTGTTCCTCCATTCAAGGCTCTACATTCACAATATAAAACCTTAACATCAAGTTGGTATGTGACAAATAAACAAATATTTTTAAATGCAAGCAATTCAAAAATATTAGAACAAATTATACAATTTTATTTGAATTGAATGGTTAGGTTCCTGCCTTGGCCATATGCCTGTGTCATTTTAGCAAAGAATATATTAATGTCAAATTTCAACCACAGAAGATTGTGAATTATGATAAAGAAATTAGGTTACATTTTAAAAAAAGATTTAATTTTTATAACCCTATAACATATTTCATGGTTGGGGCAATACAAGTTAGTTTTGGTTCTCACAAGAGCCAATCCCTTATCCAAAAGGTGAGAAACAAATTACTCTATTTGATGGCATATAGGAACCACTTTCTTTTCCCAAAAATTGGCTGAAAGATATCCCCCCCCCCCGGGTCTTGTATGCAAAGTTGAAATTAGTATGATCCTACGCTGTCCACCCGGTATTGCTGCCTGACCCCGATGGTAAATCCATGCTGTCCATTGGGCATTGCCACGATGGCCGCTGAGCAGGTCGCCGGCTATTCACCCAGCTTCAAGAAGCCCAACAAAGGTGCTGCGGCTGTCCAGGTAGCAGGCATGCAGATGCCCAGGCCATCTTCCCTTGGGTGACTGTGCTTTCTAGAGCCGTTGCCACTGCTCACTTCCCCCGGTGAGAAGGTTGACCATGGCATCCCTTGCCAGCAACGCAAGAGGTGCAGGAGGAACCCGCTCACCAATACTGCCAACACCCGTGGGTTGCCAGTGGGGATCCCATGCCTGAACGGCCTGCCGAGGAGAAGCTGCACAGCAAAGCGAGGGAAAATGTAATTAAAAACATTCTGCTTACCCGTAAATTCATTTTAAAAATTCTTAATATTCCTTGGGGAAATTGGGGTGTGGGGGGGGGGGAAATGTGGGGTGGTAGCCTTATATGGTATATGCCACAATTATTATTCATCCACAATTAGAAAAAATTCTTGGCCTTCAACAGTATTCTGAGAAAATATTTTCTTTTAACTGCTCAAGTATGTCTGGCTCAAGTAATACCTAATCAATCCCTCAAAGCATTATTGGATCATATTTCTCCAATCTGGAACATCATTTTAAAATTTTTTTAAAAAGAATCAAATAAATGAATGCTTTCACAACATTATCTGTTGCAGTCATATCTCCTGGGCTTGGTCTTAAAATAGCAACATAGGCTGTGCAAATTTAATGGTTTTAAAAAGTGGCACGGTTAGCAATTAGTGCAATGCTGTTACAGCACCAGTGTCCAGAGTTCGAATCTGTAAGGATTTGTATGTTCTCCCAGTGTCTGCGTGAGTTTCCTGCGGGTGCTCCAGTTTCCTCCCACCCTTCAAACTGGCTTGTGGGCCAGAAGGGCCTGTTATCATGTTGTATGTCTAAATGCAAAGAAACCCTCTTTAAATGCCATATTATTCAGAAGCAGAGTTAATACTTCTCAAAGTCAAATATGTATTATGGGCACATCATATAATAGAACATACTTTCCTAATTGTTGTCCAGTCTTCAAGTATATCAAGATCTTGCAACATGTAAACTACAAAAGGACGTTTGCCAGTTAAGGAAATTTCCAAAATCTCAGTCAATTCAATTCTCTCCAAAATCTGTAAAGTGAAGAACCAATTGCTGCATGATTGGAACAAAACATCGTTAAAGGTAAAATTACAAACAATTAATTTAAAAAAGATTTAATTTTCATTTCCATTACCATAAAGAATCATTTCATACAATAAATAAACCAAAGTATATGCATCCAATTCAGATGCCCTGCAAAATTATTAGTTCTCCTGAAGGGATACCAGTCAGTAAGATTTATTTTATATACCTATTTACCAATCCACTTTCCTGTTGTATTGTGAAGATTACCAAAAAATTATAAAGGATATCAGAGACAACTACAGGCTTTTTCTTTTTGTCTGGACTAAATGGATCTTTCCTCTTGTTTTTCCTGGATTGCAGTTCATCATTCCACAACTCTGAAAGACACAAGTTATAATGTATAGGAGATTTAATCAAGAGAAGGACTGGCCACTTAAATAAAAATCAAATTATGAGTGTCATCATGCACACTATTCCCTTTCTCCTCATTTGCATGGCAGTATTCGGCACATCTTCCTTCTTTTGCTTTTGGGTGTCCCTCAGGCATCAGGTTCTCACTCTTCTCCTTGGTAGTATTTGTAAAAGATTACTTTGTTGACAGACAGCACAAGTCCCTCACTGCTGTAGGACTACCAGCAGCAAGGCCCAGCTCCAGGTGCTTCTCTCATTCCAGCTTTGGCAGACAAGGGATCACTTCTCCTGCTAGTTCTTCTAGTTCCTCTATTGGGATCAGTCTAGTGGTTGGCACTTAAGAGTAATGTAGCAGCAAGCATCTGGCAAGACCCACCAGTTCTCCCTCACATGGCAACAATGCTAACCTCAACTACCAAAACAGCAATCCTTTCACATCTGTCCACTTTCTCTCCCTCCCCCACCCCCCCACCCCCACCGCCCCACCAAAAAACAAATTGGCCAGTGGCAGGAATATGATATTGATCCTCGCACACTTGTACTATTATTAGCATTCACTTCACTCTATTTTCTACCCCATTCTTTCTCTATTATCTGCAACACCCTAATCTCCATTATAATACATCAGCAAATCAAAAATAATATGGAAATTTAGCCTTAGAAAAGTTACTTTTGTGCATTCTAACACTTCTTCCTCCAAAAGTGTCACTATAATTTAAAAAGTGAAAATGGAACAATAAGGGATATTAACATTTGGTTCTGCATAACATACCTTGGAAAGTTGGTTTTGTGGGTGAAATAAATGGTGAAGCATTGGGGCTCCACAAGGTAGAATAATAAACCTCTTTAAATATGGATTTAAATAAAGAGGCTGTTTTAAAGAAGTTTGCAGATTATCCAAAATTGGCAAGATGATTGAAAATGAGAAAGTTGTATGAGAAATGTACATCTGCTTAGAAGAGGATGATGGGATCAAAGAACTGTAGAGAAACAGAGATTCAGGAGAACCAGATGATGAATCCCTAGGTGAGAAGGCCATGCAGAAATATGGTTAATGCAGCAAATGGGATACTTGTTTTTATTGGTGGAGGCATAGGATGATAAAGTTGAGGTGGTGTTCATGCAAGAATTGTGTTTGGGCCATGGCTTTATATAATGTACAAGTCTGGTCAATATATTACAGAAAGAAGTGACAGCATAACAAAAGAAAGGATAAATTAATAAGACAATTGCCAAGTCTAGAAAATGTTTAGTAACAAGGAAAGAATGGCTAGACAGTGGTTGTTTTTTTTTAGTACAAAGCTGTGGGGAAATTTAAATTATGATGTATAAAATAATGAGAAAGTCAGGCAGGGTGAACAGGAAACCTTATTTTTCTCAGCAGTAAGATCATAGATTCTGGAATGTAGATTTTAAACATTCTTCACACACAAAAATGGAGAGGCCTGGAATTCAATCCATGAAGGCATAACTGAAGCAGAAATTTCACAATTCGCTGAAGATATTTACATGAACTTTTCAAGTATCTTGACTGAAAAGTCTACAAACCAAGTATTAATTTACTAGGTTTCATGAAATGATGTTCAAGTAAATTTCTTTGCAATTGAAAGACATACCTGAAGTGATATCAATGCTGTGCCGATCTTCTTCAAGTCGCCGGATTCGCTCCTCCAGTTCACTCTGTACAGTGTCATACAGAAGCAACTTTTCACTCTAGTAAGGAGCAGAGCATATTTGCAACATTTATAATTATTTTATTTCACGTGCAGCTATAATTTTTTCCATTAATTTTCAGGATGTGCATGACATTTATTGCTGATGTTGAAAATGTGATGATCTTTTCTGAAGCATTGCAATCCATGTTATTAAAGCAGTCCACAATATTATCAAGTAGTGAAATGCAAGTTTTATGCTTCTTGACCAAATAATAATAAAGTTAGTCTTGGGTGATCAATGGAATGGAAAGAACCTGGATATAGTGCATTCCTGTGTGCCCACTGATCATGTCCATTCATGTGCAAGAGATCACCAATTTTGGAAGAGTTGTCAAAAAATAGTCTTGACAAGATGGTGCAGTGCATCCCTAGATAGTATATACCACTGGTAGAGAAGTGGATTGATTTAATTGGAATGTCATGTCAATCAAGTGGACTGCTTTGACCTGAGTTTTAGATCTATATTCCTTCAAATATGTGGAAAGTATTTAAACGCATCCCTGACATGCTTTGCAAGTGTTACAAAGTGAGAAGTCAAGAGGTAACCCTTTTCATTCAAAGCACTCATTCTTTCAACCATTTTAGTATCCATAAGATTTTTGTGGCTGTTCCATTTCTTGTTCACCAAGCAACTTGCTGCAATGGCAGGAGCATCTGCTACAGTTAACTACTACTTACCTCCCAGTGTTGGAATGCAGCCTGCACCTCGCATTCATATTGGTTCTTTACAGTTTTTAAACAGAGCTCTCTGTAGATACCTGTAACCACACAAAAAAAAAATCTTTTCAGATGGGGTGACATCAGGTTGTCTTCAAATCAGAAACTCAAAATTGCGACAGATTATGTTGTATTTTATATTGTATATAGATATGTTTTAAAGGAGATAAAGTGTGGGAGGTTTTTTTCAGTGTAGGTCACATACAAACACTTCAAAGCAGATAATTTAAAATACTGGAACTCTGCTCAAGCCAGACAGGCCTGGCTCTGAGTACCTTTGCAAAACTTTGAAGAGTGTCCAAGGGACTTCACTAATGCAGTATTGTTTTGAAAAACCAACAGATGAAAGATTAGATTCAGAGCTGCAGGCTGTCTGAGTGCAGTTTGCTGTTTTAAGAGGATCATATGGTTTTGCAAGCAGAGAGGGAGTCAAACAGGCTCTTCTCTGGGAGAGCAAGAGAGAGAAAATTCAGTTCTACAGTTCAGCAGCAGCTGGGAAAAATCCATTTTGAAGATGGGTTGTGACTACTTAGTTCAGCCTGGTCAAAGCCCTTGTGGTCCATACAAGAGGAGAGGACTGGCTGCCTAATGTTTCACTTAAAATAAGAGAAACAAAAAGGAACTCTGTGGTGACCTGAAAGAAAGAGGTTATCATCTGGAAAACCCTGATGGGGCAAGTTTCTTCGGCAAGACACTAATGTGGCTGATTAGAAGGAATCAATTTGTGTGCAGCGAACAACAAATCTTTCTCTGAACACTGACAAGAACCTTCCTAAGTGGTAACCATTTACCTTTCAAGCACCAAAGCCTGGTGAACTTCATAAATGTTAAATTCTGTGCATAGTATAAGAATTGCCTGCAACCAGTGAACATGGAGGAATGAGAAGTGAGATTGGACTGTGAATCAAAGAACATTTCTAAATGTACACACACATTACATACAGGTGCGCTTAGAATTAGAAGGGGGTTAAGTTGGGTTAGTTGAGTTAATAGAGATAAGTTAAAGTTTGATTTTGTTTTCATGTTTAAAGATAATTAAAAACAACTTTTGTTTAAGTAACCGTTTGTCATGCTGAATATCTATTGCTGCTGGGTTTTAAGGTCCTCTGGCCTCGTAACAAAATCATAATCAATATTACATACAAGTAAGCCCACAAATTGTCAAATTGAACCATTCCTTTCCTCCATCTTTCATGGATCACTAAATGTGGCTCTTTTTAATTATTTTCACTGAAACTTGTTTTGGATTATTCCTTGACTGCAGTTTTCATTGAAGGTTGTACTGTAAATTAATATTTTAAGGAATCTGATGGATTTTAAAATAAATATCTATTTTTCATAAATTTTGGTGGTTCTTTAACAATACTAAAATAGTTAAATTGCATCTCTTCATATCAACTTTCTTTTATGCTGTTCCCAAACACTATTTTTTTGTCATAAATTTGGCCTGGAAAGCAAAGAACATTGCTTTTCTATTCTTCCTTCTTCACTCTGAAAACAGTTAATAAATGTTGAATAATGTGTTGGAAAAACACAGAAATGCTGGAGGATCTCAGCCGGTCTTGCAGCATCCATAGGAGGTAAAGATATATTACTAATGTTTCGGGCTTGAGGCCTTCTTCACCTTGAAAAAGGGCTCAGGCCTGAAAGGTCAATAATATATATTTACCTCCTATGGATGCTGCAAGTCTGGCTGAGTTTCTTTAACATTTCTGTGTATTTTTACTCCAATCACACTGTCCGCACACTTTCATGTTTCACAACTGTTTTGAAACAGACTTCATAGCTCAACAAAAGCAATAATTCTGCAACATAAATAGATAGAGCAAATGTTGTAAAGCAATTTCACCAAGTCTAGGTTCCATAGTCGTGGTGTAATTAGGATGGATGGGGGTAAGAAGCAAAAAAAAACTAAATGCTAATCATAATAATCACCTTCCCACTTGATGATATGCAATAGCTTCTGCAATATTCATTACAAAGTAATCAAAGACCATAGATATCTCTTCCTTCACTTTCTCCTACACTGGTGACACTGAAATCAATTCTATTGCTTTATTACAGTTAGAGTACATAGTACAGTACTTTGCTCATACCTACAAGAACAATTGGGCCAAACAGATTTTGGAAAGCTAACTGTTTATTAATTCTTCAACTGGTTTAAACAGCAAAACAAAATCTCAGCATTACATTCATTGTTGAAGCAGGGAGGTGTGTTGTTTCAGATCCTATGCTTGGTCTGAGATTCCAATGGCTTTAAGACTGTAGATAAAGAGACAAGGGGCTTAGTGGAAGGCCATCATTTTAATGGTTGAAACCATTTGTGTTTTCATTTTTTTTTCAATATTTTGACATTTTAAACTTCACATTTCATCTCTAAAACTTTAAAGGGTTTTGAACAGTTTTTAAATATCTGACAATCATCTACAATTTAATCAGATAGATTAAAAATAACAATTAAAAATAATAACTATTGAAAATAACAACAACCAAAATACAATAATGTACTTTAAATGTTTCACAAATAATTAAAACATTTTTTACTTTTTTCACAGAGGCAATGACCCAATTCAAACAAATGGGGTTCTCATCCAAATGTCAGCCAGCCCTGTTGTAAAGCTGAAGGATGAAAGACCAAATGCATTCAGCCCTTCATCTCAGTATATCAGTATGTCAATGGAATCAATGGAAGAGATCAAATGATTTAGCATCAGACCTCCAAGTTGTTTCAGATTTGTGCACAGCTTCCCAGAAAAACTTCAGCTGAATTCAGGCTAATAAATGGTGCACAACTCTTTTGAAAGAAGAGCCAGATTGGCAAAATGAATCACTTCCGTAGCTACTCATGTGATTCATAAAATCAAACCACTCTACTCTACTGCTGATCAGATAGTTTGATGTGCATTCTATCTTGGGCCCAAGTTCTTTACCTCTTGACACAAGCTTCAAAATACAGGTAGTCCCTGACTTATTACCGTAATGAGAATCGAAGGATTGGTGATAACTTGGTTTGGTTGTAAGTCGGGGAATGGGGACTTTGGGTTGCTGGTAGGGAGCAGGGACTTCGGGCTGCCAGCGGGGAGTGGAGAACACTGTATACAGTACTTTTAATACAAAATATGTACTTGTACAGAAGTTTTAATAAAGATTTTTTCAAAAAGTTTTGTTCGAATGTGCAGCTGGATGCAATTCATGTAGGTCAGAAGTCGAGTACAATTAAACTGAGATGAAACTATCTTTGCTAGCTGTAATACTCACCTCTAATAAGCACACAGTGATTAAGAAAAACCACTACATTTTAAGAACACTGAAAATTTTATGCATTTTTTTGAAAATTTTAGTTATTTTATTATTACAGAAAAAAACCAATGAATAAAACATTCATCAAATATCTATATCCAATGATACAAAAAACTTTTATATTTTTTTCTCCCCAACTCCCCCTCCCACCCAAAAGTAAGAAAAAGAAAGAAAATAAAATACCTATACAATAATACTAGCATATACAATAATTAATTATTATTAAAATTTCTAATTAAGAGGAATGGATAAGGTAGAAGAGGTGGACAGAAAATTATTCATAAAATCCAGATATGGTCTCCAAATACTATAAAAAATTTCAACTCTATTCCTTAAACTACATGCAATTTTTTCCAAACATATACAATTTCACATCTCACTATACCATCTACTTAATAACACTTTATCATCTTTCCATGATATCACTACTCATTTCTTTGCAGTTGCTATTGCAATATTTTTAAAAATTTCTTGATATTTATCCAATTTCAATTTTGTATCCTGTTCATATATATCCCCAAGTAAAAATATTCTTAGATCCTTTTTTACTTTATCTTTATAATTTGTCCTAATAATACTCAATTCATTCCAAAACCTTTCCACTTTTTCACAAAACCATACTGAATGCATCTTTCATACATCAAAAACACTTATTTGAGTAATTAGAATCAAGTCCATTCAACTTGTATGGAGTATAATATAATTGATGAAGAAAATGATATTGAACCATTTGATATTTAACATTTATTGTACTCATAATACTTTCTTGACATAATTTTGACCAAATCTCCTCCTGAATTTGTATATTTACATCTTTCTCCTATCGCATTTTTGATTTATAAAGATCTTTTTTCTTTGCAGTTTTTGTAATTTTATATCCATGTTAGTAATAAATTTCTTAACAACAGATGTATCTGTTATTATATCTTCAAATTGACTTTCTTTAGGGAGTTCTCAAATCTGCTCCCAGTTTTTTTAAAATACATTTTTAATTGATAATAGGCAAAAATTGTATTATTATGTTTATATTAAACTTTTAATTGATCAAAAGTTTTTTTTAAATCCTAAAAAACTCTTATATTCTCTCTATTGAAATAAATATTGCATTCTTGGAAAAGTATTCATTTTAACACAATTCACTCATCCTATTAATATTATTGGTAAATCTTTCCATCTTTTCAAATCCTCTTCCAATTTTTTTTAAACAATGGCAAATAATTTAACAAACAAATTATTTATATTTATATTAATTTTAATTCCTAAATATTTGATTGTTTCATTTTGCCATTTAAATTTTGTCAATCTTTTACATTGAGAGTAATCCATATCCACCATGGGCATCACTTCACTTTTATCAACATTAACTTTATAACCTGATACTAACCCATATTCTTTTAATCTCTCATTCAACTTATTTAAAGGTATTTCTGGTTTCGCTAAATATACTATAACATCATCAGCAAATAAACTAATTTTATGTTCCTTATTACCTATTTCAAATCCTTTAATTTCATTATCAATTCTAATTACTTCTGCCAATGGCTCAATCACTGATGCAAATAAAAAGGGTGACAATGGACATCTCTTTTATGCATTCTTGAAGCTACCTTTTTAAAAACTACTGAACTGAAAAAAAACCAATTATTTACTGTTACATTTTTTTAAATTATCACACAAGGTTCTTTAAGTTTATTGAAATACCATACATATCTGAGAAATGAAATATGACATCACTATGACAATTTATCTGAAAAATACTAAATAGCCACAACTGAAAAACACAAACTTTCTTAAATATTACATTCATTCTCAGTAGTATTCAATTATCTCAAATTGGAATTTTCCTCTTAGGATTCCCCTTTGGACTATGGACCTACCACAGAAAGGATAGGAGATGCCTGATAGGGTGGTGGTTTGTAAGGTGAAAGATTCTATGGACAGTATTGATGGTATCTTTCTACTACAGTAAAATTGTAATCTCGAATTCAAACAATCAGCAGCCTCAAGCAACTGGTAAAAAAAACTGTGGAAATAGGTAAAATATTGGTGTGCCTCACCATTATTTTGCCTCACCGTTAGTTCTCCAATCATGCAACCTCAACCAACCAGAAAATTCACTTATCTACCAATCCCCATAGGTGCTGGATACCTAGTGTTTTACTACATCTTGAAGTTCCTGCTTATAGGTAGCGTAACCTCAGAAACATACAAGAAAGAGATCATTGATGCCTGTTAGGCTGTTAGTTTTGATCCAGGTTTCAGGCTTTGATCTTCAAATACCCTTTTCCTCAATTAACTAGTTTGGCCCCTGAAATTTGGGGAGTAATCCAGATTTTCCAGAATATTGCCATTAACGTTAATTATGAGGGTAATCACAGCAGATCAGTAGAAAACCTTCAGCATTCTAATGTTGAATGAAAGCCCCATCCTCTCATGCGAGTCATTGATGGCTTGAACCCAATTTGACACAGGCATAGTGGGAATGATCTTCACCCTATGATACATCCAAAAAAGTGCAGGAAACATTTCAACTTCACTAAAAACTTTGAATCTATCAATCTTGATAAACCGTGGTATATCCTCCTCAAATTTCACTGCCCAAGGAATCACTTCCATTTCAAGTTTGTCTGATGATGGCACACCAGTCAGGATCCTATTAAGTTTACAACAAAGCCAATACCTTACTGCCATATTTTTCCAATCTTTGCTGTAATGAAGTATGTCATTCCGATAAACTTCTCGAAGAAGAGGAAATCACCAGATATATTTGTTAATTGTGCAACCTCCAAGGTTGACACTTTAAACCCATCCAAACCTCAGCAGTCAAACTGTAGTATGCAGATGAATCAGACATTTGCACGCAATATGAAAATATTGGAGCAATAGTAATATAATTTACAGAAAATGTCATATTGGTCACCAAATATTTTTTTCTCAAACTGAATCCCTGGAATGGAGATGCTCACTGGATCTGATTTTGCTTAACACAACAAAAAAATTACTTCTTCAATGATGTGCTCAGACCTACAAGTCCAAACTTGCTAAAATGTGCCTGAGACTCAAAATTAGCAAGATTCAAAACAGTGCTTCGGCCTGGCGAGATTCAATGGGATCATGCAGATGGGCCAGAACAAATCCTGCCCACAAAACAGCTGAGGAAATCTTTTGACAGTAAAACCATGCCACTATCTTTGTCATCTTCAAAGCTATTGTGGCGCAACCCGTTAGGCAGGCGAACTGCCCCCGCTTGTAACACACGCGGTGGGGCAGCCGGCCAAAATGGCGCCATCGGGGTTTTCCCCTTCAACCTCGGCACCGGGCTCAGAAGCCCGCGTTTGGGGACCCACTTGACGCCCTGGTGACGTCAGCGCCCCCAGCGCGGTTCTCAGCCAGGTCCCGGAGGCTGGGAGTATAAGGCCAGCCAGGCAGCCTGCAATAAATCAGTTCTGCTCACTGAGCTCAACCCGTCTGGTTGTGTGTTATTTCAGTTAGCAGTGTAGCTGCCGCTACAATTGGTAACCCCACAGGTTCAAATGCCTTTGAACCCAACATAAGCGACCCTTCGATCAGTGCTATAGCCGTCAAGCTCTCTGACTTCTGGGTGAAGGAGCTGGAGACCTGGTTCAGCCACGCAGAGGCTCAGTTTCACCTCCGCCAAATTTCATCAGACACAACCAGGTTCTACCATGTGGTCCTGGCTCTGGACCAGGCCAACGCCAAACGTGTGTTGCACCTCGTTCAACACCCACCCGCGGAAGATAAATACGGGACCATCAAGCAGGTGCTCACCAGCTCCCTCGGACTATCCAGGTGCCAGCGTACCACTCGGATGCTGCATCTCGACGCCTTGGGGGACAGGTCCCCGATTGAACTAATGGACGAGATGCTCGCACTCATGGGCGATCACACCAACTGCCCACTTTTTGAGCGCATCTTTCTCGACCATCTGCCTGAGGACATCCAGCCGCTACTGGCCCAAGAGAGCTTTGCTGACCTGAGGAAGGTTGCTCAGAAGGCTCAAGAGATATGGCTCAAGCGATTCCCGAAGGGCTCAGCAGTCCAGCAGGTCGTGAGTCACGGGCATGACCACCCCAAACCTTCCTCTAGCGCTGCATTAGAACACCCGGTCCCTACAGGGGCCACAAAGAGCAAAACCAGAGATGACATCTGCTCCGGGCCTCTGCTTCTAAAACCAATGCTGGGGAGCCAAGGCTCGGAAGTGTCGTCAGCCCTGCTCATTCCAGGGAAACGAGCAGGCCAGCCGCTGTTAATGGCTGCGGCGGCTGGCCAGGGACAAAATCTTCTCCATCTGCGGGACTCAGTCAGCGGCCGACTTTTCCTCGTCAACACTGGGGCCCAGATCAGCGTCCAGGAAATAGGTAAAATAGCCATCGAGTCCAGGAACTGGCCTTGAGGACCTCCCCTCCGTGCAGCCAATGCATCGGAGATCCGGACATATGGAGACAAGACCGCCCACTTCCAGATTGGCCGGCAAAAGTTCTCGTGGATTTTCACCCTCTCGCCCCTTCCGACTGCCATCCTGGGTGCCGACTTCCTCCTTGCTCACAGACTCTTGGTTGACATTCAAGATAGGCGCCTGGTAGATGCCCGTACCTTCCAGGCCGTACGCCTCAACGCTTCCCGCACAGAGCAGCCGCAGATGGCCACGATCAGCATGCCCAAGGATGAGTTCCAGCGTAGACTGGACGAGTTTCCGGCCCTCCTCAAGCCACAGTTCTCTACTGCCTCACTGCGCCACGGGGTGTTCCATCACATCCCCACCCAAGGCACGCCGGCTCCCGTCTGATAAGCTCCAGGTGGTGAAGGAAGAGTTTTTGCATCTGCTGGAGATGGGGATTATTCAGCGCTCCGACAGCCCTTTGGCCTCACCGCTCCACCTGGTCCCGAAAGCCTCTGGCAGCTGGCGCCCCCGCGGAGACGACCGGCGGTTCAACGAGGCGACAGTTCCTGACCGTTACTTGATCCCTCACATCCAGGACTTTACGGCCAACCTGCATGGCGCGAGGGTATTCTCCAAGGTTGACCTGGTGCGTGGGTATCACCAAATCCTGGTGCACCCCGAGGACATCCCCAAGACGGCCATAATCACCCCCTTTGGCTTTTACAAACTCCTTCGCATGCAGTTCGGGCTCAAGAACGCAGCCCAGACCTTCCAGCGCCTTATGGACTCAGTGGGCAGGGACTTAGATTTCGTCTTGATTTACTTGGACGACATCCTTGTTGCCAGCAGGAATCAGGTGCAACTCAAGGTCCATCTGCGCAACTTCTTCTCCCGACTAGCTGAGTTCAGTCTCACGATCAACCCAGCCAAGTGCCAGTTCGGGAAAGAGTCCATGCAGTTCCTGAGCCATACCATCACGGCCGAAGGAAGCCACGCCCGCCGCTATGAAGGTCGCCGCAATCAAGGAGTTCCCATCCCCGGATAACCTCAAGGGGCTGCAGGAGTTCGCGGGTATGTTCAACTTCTATTATCGTTTCATCATGCAGCCGCTCTTCGCCTTCATGGCAGCCAAACACAAAACGCTTGCCTGGACTCGAGGCCTGCAGGGCATTCGAGGCCATGAAGGATGTCCTCGCGAAGGCTACCATGCTTGCCCACCCACACACCGACCTGCATATGGTGCTCTCCGTCGATGCCTCTGCCATAGCCATCGGCCCCGTCCTGGAGCAGCAAGTGAATGGACAGTGGAAGCCACTGGCATTCTTTAGCCAGCTTGTTCGCCCACCAGACCGCAAGTATAGTGCCTTCGACCGTGAGTTATTGGGCATGTACCAGGTGGTGCGGCATTTCCGTCATTTCTCAGAGGGAAGGACTTTTACCATCTTTACCGACCACAAACCCCTCACTCAGGCGCTCACCATGGCAAAGGATCCTTGGTAGGCCTGCCAGCAGCATCACTTCTCCTTCGTGTTGGAGTTTACCACTGACATTCGGCACAAGACGAGGAAGGACAACATGGTCGCCAATGCACTCTCACGACCGACCATCTGCATGCTGACACCCGGCCTTGACTTCGACCAGCTCGCCCGGGACCAGAAGTCCGACAAGGAGACGTAAGCCTTCAGGACTGCCATCATGGGCCTGCAGTTCCTGGACCTCCCGGCTCCTAGCGGTGAGGGCACCCTCCTGTGTGATGTCTCCATGGGCACCCCGCAGCCAGTGGTTGCCAGCAGTGACACATGCAAATCTTCCACCATATCCATGACCTTTCGCACCTTCCATCAGGTCCACAGTACATATGGTGGCAGAGCATTTCGTCTGGCATGGGCTACAGAAGCAGATTGCGGGCTGGGTCAGAACCTGCGCCCATTGCCAGCTTTCCAAGGTGCACAGGCACACCAGAGCGCCCGTACAGGAGATCGAGCACGTCCGGGAACAGTTCAGCCACATTCACGTGGACATTCTCAGGCCCTTACCCATTTCCCGGGGTAACCGTTAGCTTTTCATGGTGGTGGACTGCACCATTCGTTGGCCCGAGGCGATCCCGATGCCAGACGCCTCCACGGACTTCTGCTCCCGAGCACTGTTGCACGGTTGAGTCGCCCGGTTCGGCGTCCCGAATCACCTCACCAGCGATCAGGGCGCCCAGTTCAACTCTGCACAGCTCGCCAACAGGCTAGAGATCGAGCTACACCACTGCCTATCACCCATAGCCAATGGGTTGGTCGAGCGACTACACCGCCACCTTAAGTCGGCACTTATGGCCCACCTCACCGGTCCCGACTGTGTGGACAAACTGCCTTGGGAGCACCTGGGCATCCGTTCGACACCCAAAGAAGATCTACAGGCGTCATCAGCTGAGCTGGTCTATGCCGCACCGCTAGCACTACGCGGTGAGTTCGTCAACGCACCTCACAAACCCCAGCGGTCACTGCATGAACTACTCCCCCATCTCCAGGCCCAGTTGGGCTCCTTCGCACCCCCACCGCTTCCCAGACACGACACACGAGCCTCTTACATCCCCAGCAAGCTGCATTCCATGGAATACATTTTTATTCGGCGAGGCCCGTCTATGGCACCTCTGCAGAGGCCTTACAAAGGGCCGTACAAAGTCGTCCAGCTTTCAGGGTCCACGTTCACACTGGACATTGGCGGTAGGAGGGAACTGTTTACGGTGGACAGGCTAAAGACAGCACACCTCGACCCCATCGAACCAGTAGTTGTGGCTCAGCCCAAGAACCGAGGCCGCCCAACTAAAAAGGACACCGGCGCTGGTTCTGGGGGAAGGGGGTTGTGTGGTGGCACGCCATTAGGCAGGCGAACCGGCCCCGCTTGTAACACACGCGGCGGGGCAGCCGGCCAAAATGGCGTCGTCGGGGGTTTCCCCTTCGACCTCGGCACCGGACTCAGAAGCCCGCGTTTGGGGATCCACGTGATGCTCTGGTGACGTCAGCGCCCCCAGCGCAGTTCTCAGCCAGGTCTGGGCTGGGAGTGCCAGGCAGCCTGCAATCAATCAGTTCTGCTCACTGAGCTCAACCTGCCTGGTTGTGTGTTATTTCAGTTAGCAATGTAGCTGCCGCTACACTATCAAACTTTTGGAACATTTATGATCGCTTCTGATGACCATTCAAAAACCTTTAATTTTATGCTTTAGATAATTTTGAAAATATATATCCTAAAGCACAAAAAAACTTAAACCATGTAACTGAGCTTATTCTTGCCTTTCTCATTTCAACCTGTAACATATCCCTTGAAATGAATGCACTTGTGCATCCTGTTCCATAGGTAGCCTGCCAATTTTCCAGCATTAACACCACTGAATTTAAAAAGGCTGTCCCAACTGAAATCAGCATATTCAAGGCACAAGTGAATCTCATGATAAAGTTATACTTATTGTTTGTTAATGTAGTTTATGTACAGGTGTAGCTATAGAAGCCTTTGGAAGACGACACAAAAGAGTCTGGAAAAACAACCAACTGAAAAACCTCACAAAGATTAGCGTATACAGAGCCGTTGTCATAACCACACTCCTGTTCGGCTCCGAATCATGGGTCCTCTACCAGCATCACCTACGGCTCCTAGAATGCTTCCACCAGCGTTGTCTCCGCTCCATCCTCAACATTTATTGGAGCGAATTCATCTCCAACATCGAAGTACTCGAGATGGCAGAGGCCGACAGCATCGAATCCACACTACTGAAGATCCAACTGCACTGGGTAGGTCACATCTCCAGAATGGAGGACCATCGCCTTCCCAAGATCGTGTTATGTGGCGAGCTCTCCACTGGCTACCGAGACAGAGGTGCACCAAAGAAGAGGTACAAGGACTGCCTAAAGAAATCTCTTGGTGCCTGCCACATTGGGCTGATATCGCCTCCAACCGTGCTTCTTGGCGCCTCACAGTTCGGCGGGCAGCAACCTCCTTTGAAGAAGACCGCACAGCCCACCTCACTGACAAAAGACAAAGGAGGAAAAACCCAACACCCAACCCCAACCCACCAATTTTCCCTTGCAACCGCTGCAACCGTGTCTGCCTGTCCCGCATCGGACTTGTCAGCCACCAACGAGCCTGCAGCTGACGTGGACATTACCCCTCCATAAATCTTTGTCCGCGAACCCAAGCCAAAGAGAGAAAAAAGAGAGCTATAGAAAGCAATAATTTCAGTGCATTTGTACATTGTATGTATAACAATAATCTCTCATCACCACCATCAATCCATATTCAAACATTAAAGTTCTTTCATGTGTGTACAGTAAAAGCTGCTGGTTTATCACAAAACTACCAATTTATCAGCAAGTTTTGATCCAAAAGTACAATGTGAATATTAAAAAGAAGCAATTTAACTTTGCTTTAAGTATAAGCTATACATAACTGGTGTGATATGTGTAAAACTACTAAGTCAATGATGTTTAGAAATCAATTTTGCAAATCACCAAATTTACAGGATATAAATACTACAAATCACTACCAGCCACCATTCACAATAAAAATTACTTACTGAAACAATTTTTACCTGCAACTTTTGTTCGTATTTGCATGTTCTCTTGCAATGTTGCTAAAGGTTCCAAATATTCAGCAGCCTTTCCTGCTATAACTTCCTCCAGCTTTGCTTCCACTTGGCTTAATCTCTCTCTGTATAATCTAGAAATAAAAGCAGTTTTCAGTTATTATCACTCATTAATAATTGGATTTAGCCAATTTAAATGCGCCCCAAAGCTTGGCAGATCATATATATTCAAAGAGATGATGTTGGCAACAATAAATGAAGCTCATCGTAAATAATTCAGTGCACCTTATGTTCTAATTTAGATGATATTTAAGAATAAATAGACTAAAATTTACAATTGTTGGTTAATGTGTTTCAAATAAATTGGTTCTGCACTATTAGCAGGATAAAATTAATTTTTTTTGTGAAGGTGACAAAAGAAATTGATGAGGGTAGAGTGGTGGATGTGGTGCATATGGATTTTAGTAAGGCATTTGACATGGTTTCCCATGGTAGGATCATTCAGAAAATCATTAGGCATGGGATTCATGGAACTTTGGCTACGTAGATTCAGAATTAGCTTGGCAGCAGATTGAAGCTATTCTGCCTGCAGATCAGTTTTCTGCAGGGATCCTTTCTGGGACACCTGTTCTTCATGATTTTCATCAATGACTTGGATGAAAAACTAGAAGGATGAGTCAGTAAGCTTGCAGATGTTACAGAAGTTAGAGTTGTTGTGGATAGTTAGGAGGATTGTCACAGCTTACAACAGGATATAAGCAGGATACCGAGTTGGCGGAGAAGTGGCAGATGGAGTTCAACCTGGATAATTGTGAAATGATGCACTTTGAAAGATCAAATGTGAAGGTGGGGTATGTGGTTGATGGCAGGAATCTCAACAGTGTGGAGAAACAAAGGGATCTTGGGATTCAGTCATGGGGTTAGATTCAAGGGGGAACTGGAGGAAACTATTCCCTATATCAGATGCGTGTAAACCTACAAGATATAGATTTACTGTAAGAGGAAAGAGATTTGGAGGTGACCCAAAGGGAACATTTTTTACCTGGACAGTGGCAAGCATCTGGAACACACTGGCTGGTGAAAGCACAATCAATGATGATATTTCAGGAATACCTTGACTTGCATTTCAATTGCCTGGGAAAAGTAGTCGATGGGCCAAGTATGAAAACATTGAATTAGGTCCCACTGGAAGACACAGTGATTCTAATGGCCAGTTTCCATGCTGTGTGACACTACAAGTAATTGTAGTGACACCCAAATCCTTCCCACTGTTGACAAGGCACAAGTCAAGATTGAATAGAATATTTGCTACTTGGAGGCATTGAGTACAGCTCCAGCAATTCTCAAAAAGGTCAACTCCATACAAAGCAAAGTATTTCCCTTGGTTGCTACCCTTTCTATCATTAAACAATAATTAATTTCATCATATCGTTAAACAATAATTAATTTAATCACAGGAGCATCAAACTTATAATATCTACAAAATGGATTGTAGGTATTAATTGCACCAAGATAATAAATATTGGCCTTGCTAATAACGTGAAACAAAAAAAAACCAGTAATTGAAATTTAGCCAATTAATTTTACATCCAAGACAAAGGTTTTTCCTGATGCAATGATACCTATTTTTTTAAAGGAATATGAGACAAAGCAGATGTATGGAATTCATTCAGCATCAAATGGAATAAGAGGCTCCCAACAGTGATTGAAAATTGGGTAATGAAATACTTCCTGACTTTCCCCCCAATGATTGTTCTTTACACACTTTAATTTGTAGTCTGTTGCCTGGTTCATCAAGTCATCCTGGCTCACTAAATGCTGTTCGAAATATTTCAGTTACAAGTTAGATAATGATTGTAGTAAAGATTAAAACTCAAATGGGCATAGGGTAGCAGGAAACAATTTTTACTGCTGCAGGCTTTGATAAAATGATGATCGGCCAATTCAAATGGAGATTTCTTGAAATCCAATCCAGTATTGATCATTCAGAAAAATTACACTTGTGAGAATGCTTCATCTTGAATGAGAAATGTTTCAGCATGTAAAGCAAAATACAAATAGAGCATCATGGCAAAAATGTTTGCAGGACACTAAATAGAATTTTAAATGGTGGTCAGAACTGATAGAAACTTAGCATTAGAAATTTCATAATCAGGAAGCCTTGACTACAAACATTAGAGGCTCATACAAGTGAGACAACCTTGATCAATTCTGCAGTATTATTTTATAATTTGAGGATTCTGAGATTAGAACTACCAAAACAGTTGAATACAAAATTGACAAACACCTGTTAAAATCCAATGTGCTTTATCATATGTAAGCAAGTAGAAAATATTTTACAGAAGAAATGGTAATAATTTTGAAAGATGACCTTTAGTGTTATAAGCAGGTCATAAAAACTGGAGCTCATATCTTGTCGTGAGGGAATTTCCTGGCTCTCCATACCAATTTGCTTTCTGTACATTATAGGAATAGTATTAAATCTAAACAATTCTAATTACTTGACACTAGAAACAATACCAAATAACTTGGAAATTTTATCCTGTGGTTATGTTCAAAAGGAATAAATATATTGGAAAATATAAATCAGACTTACTGTTCTTTTAGATCAGTAAACTGTTTCTCCAGATTGGACATTTCATCTAAGCACTCTGTCCTTCTCCTTTCACAATCTTCATCGTCCATTTCTGTGAGACATTAATATTACTATCTTAGAAACAGAAACAGATGTGACAGAGAATGATTAGATATCAGATTTTCACCTGCAAGATTCAAATCAAGCTTGAAGATGACCATCTCATTTACATGTTCACATTAAACATCTAATATGAAACAAATGAACACAAATCTACTCCAGTACTAAAGTTAGGATCATCTCAACTGGCATTAAAGTGGCTATTGCCCTTTGAAAATTATAAACAAAATGACAATCATTTAATGTACTCTAAATGTGGATTTGTTAATGTTACTTTACTCACTGTAGCCTAGTCTTTTTGTTTTCTATCAGAAACTTCAAATAGTACATGCTGATGGAGCTCTGGTAGAACGTTAAAGGTCATGTGTAAAAATGGTCTCAAAGAAGCACATTAGCATCAGCTGAAAAATAATAAATCTAATGGGTTCTCCTCCTGAAGTGCAGGCACTTTGCATGGCCTATGGCTGATTTGAGGTGAATCCTAACCTGGGTGTACACACGCAAAGCAACAGCACCCAACCACATACCCGGTCAGGTGTTGTGCAGCCCAGCTGACAGACATCTTCAACATCTCACTAAAGCAGCCCATTGTACTCGCAGGATTCAAAACAGCCATCATCATCCTGGTGCCTAAGTAATTGGACTAAATGACTACCTCTCAGTGGCACCAACTTCTACGATCATGAATTGTTTTGAGTGACTAGTAATGGAATCAAATCCCATCATCTTGACAACATTGGACTCATTCCAGTTTGCATACGATCCAAACAAATCCACAGATAATACTATAGCATTGACTCTCCACTCCATCTTGAGCCAACTAGAGAATGATGCATCATATGCAACCCTATTCATTCACTTCAACTTAAGGTTCAATACAATTATACCCAGAGACTGGCAAATAAACAGCCCTTTCTGCAACTGGATTCTGCATTTCTTGGCAGAAAGACCAGTCAATCCAGGTTGCCAGCAAAATCTTAAGTCCCACTGAGCAGTGGCGCACCTCAGGGCTGCATGCTCAGGTCACTGTTGTTCTCGCTGCTGACTCATGCCGGTGCTGCCAGATTTAGTTCAAACAGAATAATCAAGTTTGTCTATGATACAACAGCAGTTGGCCGCATTGTCAGCAATGATAAGTTGGCTTACAGAGAGGAGTCTGGGAGGCTCATAAAATGGTACAAGAACAACAACCAGAGTCTCAACATAGACCAGACAAAGGAGACAATTGTGGATTTCAGGAGGATAAAGGTAAACCACTCTTTTTTTGAATATATTTAAAAATTTTCCATACATGTAGTAATCAAGAATATAATACTACACATTCCAAAAATAAACTAGAAATTACATACATGATGCTAGTTACACAACCTCCCAAACCCCCATCCCTCAAAATAACCAATATAAAAACAATATAGTTATATAAAATAGAAGAGAAAGAAAACTAACAGGACTGTATGTAGGAATGTCGCCCAACACGCTTAAAAAAATAATGAACATAATTCAGAAGAGATTCTCACAGGACCATAGGCATGGGAAGGAAAGTTTTACAAATTTAAACCTAATATTTGGGTACATGTGCACCAAATTTGTAAAAAGATAGGATATTTATTTCTCAAACTATATGTAATTTTTTTCCAAAGGAATACAACCTTGAGTTTCTGCATTCGATTTTACCATACCCAAACATATCTGATTTCCAAGTAACTGCAATACATTTCCTTGCCATCGCTAATGCAACTTTAACAAATTCCTATTTATAATTTTAATTTAGGTCTTGTTCCTTCAATATTTCCCAATAGAAATAAATGTGAATTTTGTTGAAATATGACACCTGTAATTTGTTCCCAAAAAAATTCCATAAATTCACCCAAAAAAGTCTTACCTTCGGACAAGATCAAGTTGAATGCATAAAAATTCCTACATCTTCACCACACCTACAACATTGGTGTGATAAATTTGATTTCAATCTATTCAATTTCTGTAGTGTAAAATATAATTGATGGAAAAAAATTATACTGAACTAATCTATATCTTACATTAATAGTATTAGTCATACAATCCCTACATAGATCTGCCCATCTTTGTTCATCAATTACAATGTTCAAATCTAATTCCCATCTGTCTGGATTTATGAACTCCAGGCTTAAGAGTTCCTACTTGCAATAAAGAGTATATAATAGATGTAAATTTCTTTACAATTCCTCTCCTAATAAGAAGTTCTACTTCAGTACAACTAGGTTACAACATGGTTGGTCCTAACTTATCCCTCAAATATGCTCTTAATTGAAAATAACAAAAAAGTGTTTTGAGTTATTCCATATTTATTTCTCAGTTGCTCAAATGGCATTAATTGTCCCCTTTCATAACAATCTTAAAACATTTATAATCCCATTACAAAAATTTCCTATTTGATTAATATATGGAACAAGGTAAATGTTAAAATGGGAATGAGGAATTATGAGATACCTAAAATACCATTGACTCAAAATAGACTTATTCCCTTTACAATGAACAACCGACTTTTTAATACTTGGTCTAGCAAAGAAATTAGGAGAATAATGGATGGTTTTGAATGGAGAAATTTAAACCCATCTGAGCAAATGAAAAATAAATATGGGATACAAAATAATACAATATTTTATTATCAAATAAAGTCATATTTGCAGGATAAATTGGGTCAACAATGTTATTGGCTGAAAGGAGTGAAATAGAAAGTTTGATTTGTAATAAATCTATTAAGAAGTTTATTTCTGCTGGTATACACTATTGCAAAAGGGAATACGAATCTAGACTAGTGATTCCCAAAGCAGGTGGTGAGGGAAAAGGGGGCAGTTAGGGAAAAGGGGGCATTTTGAACCTTCAGACTTGTTATTATCCAGTCTGCTGCAAAGTTTAATGAAGAAACCAGTGCAGTAATGTTCTGGCCAGACTCGGGGTGGCAGCAGTGAGCAAAATAAAAGGCGACATTCTCATTAGAGCTGGTCTTGGTGTCACTACCCTCCTCCCAGTGCCACTATCAACCCCCACCATTCAGCGCTGCCACTAACCCCCCACCCTGGTCAGTACTGTTTGTTTACATTTTTGGGGCTATTATTATTTGGGGGGGGAAGTGCTAGGAGTGGTTTGGGTAGGTATGTAATACTATGTATTACTGATTTGAGATGTATGAGGGATATTTTCTGTATCTAGATATTAATGCATGTATGGAAATTTAAATAAAATATTTTTAAAAATTTCTTTGTAGCCATCTGCAACGAAGAAACACACACACTTGCAGTGCGGGAGGTTAAGCTCTGACTTTATTGAGGCTGGAAATGCTCCTTTTATACAGTTGGAGTTCCTGCTGTTTGATTGATTGGGTGACATCATTTGCATGAATAACAAAAATGGGATGTGGGAACATTCTTGCATACGATTATCCTTCTTCCCCAGCCTGGTGTTCTGTTAGCCGGCCAGTGCCATTTTAGGACTGCTGGTCTTGTACTGCCCCAGCTTCCAGCCGTGCTAGTTTGCTATGCTAGGGTCGCGTTAGTGAGTTAGGCCGCTGTTTATTACCATGCATTGTACCGGCCCGATCTCCGCAGTTGCAGGCCGCCACATGACCCCGCCCCCCCACCCCCAGAACAGGTGCTGCAGTTCATAGAGTCCGTGGATGCAGTCCCCAATGTCTTTGGCGGCCTGCCTCTGCGTCGAGGTCCTGGTGTCTCCACGGGTTGTGTCGGATTTGTCTGTGCCGGCACAGGGTAATGATCCAAAGTGGTGGCCTTGTTGAGCCAGCGATAGTCGCCGCACGGTCTCCAGCCCCCAGATGCTTTAGGCACCATGTGTAGGAGAGAAGCCTGTGGACTGTCCAACCACCGAACGATACCTAACTCCTCGAGCTTGCAGAACACTTCCTTGGCCAGTTGGAGCTTCTATGGAGGAAGTTGTCTCACCCTCGGTAAGGGTCTGATGTCCTGTCGGGGCATCACCACCATGAGCTGATGGGAAAAGATCGCTAGGAACTCGGCTAGCTCCTTGGAGACTTCGTTGTCCGAGCTGTGGATGGAGGCCAGATCCAGTGCTGGGAGCCCGGCACCCCTCAGTGCGAAGGTTTGGAAGGTCTCCCTTGCCCTTAAGGTCCACTAGGAGGTTGTGGGCCCACAGGAAGTCCGCTCCGAGGAGTGGTTGTTCCACTGTGGCCAGTGTGAACTCCCATGAGAAGTGACTGCCTCTGAACTGCAGCTCAGCCCTATGAGTGCCCTAGGTCTGTATGCTGCTGTTGTTGGCAGCCGTCAATGCGGGGCCTACTTGCTTGCATCTGTGTCCAACCCTGTCATGGGCATCACACTGACCTCCGTTCCTGTATCCACCAAGAAATGTCTTCCAGACCAGCGGTCCCATACGTACAGGAGGCTCCCTCGATGGCTAGCCGCCATGGTCATCAGCGACAGCTGGCCTTGTCATTTCCCTGAAATTCGCAGGGTGACTGGCATCAGCGGGATTCGGTGTCCTTTCCCGGGCCTGCCTTGGTCTGGTTGCGAAGACTTCTTGACGAGCCCCACGGGAGCCTAACACTTGTTTCTGCTTCCACAGAATGTCTGCCCGTGCTGCAACTTTCCGGGGGTTGCTGAAATCAGCGAGCAGTTGGATGTCCTCGGGCAGCTGCTCCAAGAATACCTGCTCGAATATGATGCCGGGTTCGTGGTCTCCCAGGTGGGCCAGGATCTCATTCATGAGTGCTGACGGGGATCTGTTTCCTGGCCCATCCAGGTGGAGCAGCCATGCTTCTCTCTCTCACCACAAGAGTCCGAAGATCTTGGTCAATAGCTCTTTGAAGGCAATCTAAGTGTCTTCCAATGGTGGTCTGTGGATGAAGTTGGCCACTCTATCTGCAGTTTCTGAATCCAGGGCGCTGACCATGTGGTATACCATATGGTCTCAGATGTGATGCCCCATATCTAGAACTGTGCCTCAGCCTGGTTGAACCACACACTGGATTGAACTGTCCAGAGGTGGCGAGCTTGAGGACAACTGCGCTGATCACTGCTTCACTATCCATCACTGGGTTTAGATTCCGTCTAAACCATCAGGGTCACCAATTGTAGCCATCTGCTATGAAGAAACATACACTTGCAGTATGGGAGGTTAAGCTCTGGCTTTTTTGAGGCTGGAAATCCTTTTATACAGTTGTCATTCCTGCCATTTGGTTGATTGACTGACATCACTCGCATGAATGACAAAAACGGGGATTCCTACCCTCGGGAATGTTCTTCCATATGAATACCCTTCTTCCACAGCCTGATGTTGCTCTGTTAGTTGGGCAGTCTAGCCAGCACCATTTTAGGGCTGCTGATCTTGTACTGTCCCAGCTTCAAACTGCGCTGATTTGCTATGCTAAGGGTGGCGTTAGTGAGTTATGCCGTTGTTTATTACCACGCTTTATGCAGGCCCAATCTCTGCAGTTGCACACTGCCACAACCTTTAGTTTACAGTCAAGTGTTCACTCCATTACTATATTTTTCTGTTAGCATCTTCATAACTTATAGCATTTTTTAAAATCTTACGCATCAACTCTTCAGATTTGTTTTTCCATAAACTGGTTCCTTTCTCTTATTAATAAACAAAATTAACAGCTCTCCCAGACTGAACTCTCTTTCCACATTGATGTACACAGCATCCTCTGATAGAACTAGGTAACTATCCACTCACTTCCATTCCATTTTATCATATCTTACACAAATCTACATCATAATTCCAAAATCTAAGCAGCTCTACTGAAGATGCAGAGGGATTTCTTCAACCAGAGGATAGTAAATCTGTGGAATTTGTTGCCAAAGGTGGTTATGGGGTGGGGTGGTGGGGAGGACATTGCGCATATTTAAAGCAGAGATTGATAGGTTCTTGATTAGCCAGAGCATCAAAGATTATGGGCAGTGGGCCTGAAAATGGAGAATCTTATGATGAAATGGTGGGGCAGACTCAATGGGCTGAACAGTTTATTTCTGCTTTTACCAGTCCTCACCAGATATTTTCTTGATCATGCAAGATTCTCATTTTATTCACATGACTATACTGTAATTCCTTAGATTGTTCTTTTTGCTAGAATACTTGAATGGCATTCCTACATCACCAGCAAAATTCTTGTATTCATTTCCTTTAAAATATTAACAAAAGCATGATTTAATTTATTCCCTCTTTTGCCATCCTGAACAAAGTTTAAGACAGACTCTTGTCTCAATTCCATTATGTTGTGCGAAATATGGACTTTTTTTCTCTGCCTTTTAGGTTCTGAACATTGTGCTGAAAGCAGACCTTAATTAATGCATAAACATGATTTTTTTTTAAAATCATTCATGTCCCCAACTTCACTCACTGTGAACTTGCAAGGCTCAATTTTCATTCTCTTAACAATTTGAAAATAAAATCATCTTCAGCTATTCCATTAAATTGTGTGATCATTTCCACAGTGTTACTTATATCTTGGATCCAGGACATTCTACCCAACAGACAGCAATCAATGAAAATGGGTAACAACATCTACACGATCACACTCAACACCGGCACCCCTTTAGCAGCCTGTGAATTGAGAAAGACCAAGAAAAAAGGAAGAAGGTGGGGAAAGAGGATTTGAGTTTCACGAAACTGTTTCGAAAGTAATTGTCCGATGGTGCACTTGAGGAGCACTAGTGTTGAATGTGATTATGGAGATGTTGTTCCCCGTCTTCACTGATAGCTGTCTGTTGGACAGAACATCATGGATCCAGTTGTACACAAGATACAAGTAGCACTCTTAAATAAAATGTTAAAAAAATGCGAGTAGCACTAGGGTAAAGAATCACTTTGTTTAACAGCATAGTTAAAGATAGATACAGTGCCCTCCATAATGTTTGGGATAGACATTTTTTTCTTTTATTTGCTCCTGTGCTCCACAGGTTTAAATTTGTAATCAAACAATTCACAGGAGGTTAAAGTGGGCATTCCAGTTTTTATTAAAGTATTTTTGAGTACACTTTGGTTTGACCATGTATAAATTACATCACTTTTTCTACATAGTCCTCTCATTTCAGTGCACCATAATATTTGGGACATAGCAATGGCATTTATATTAATATAGTCACGTTTAGTATTTTGTTGCATATCCCATGCATCTGTTAGCGCTCATTTACAGCCACTTCGTTCCGGGATATTTGCAGCTTTATTATGCTACGCCTTCTGTGTAAAAGTCACAGACATGGAATGGGGGGGGGGGGGGTCAATTACAGCCCCAGCTTTTTTTCTGGCAACAGAAGTAGTAACAGTGCCAGTCCACCAAATGTGTAAAAAGAGCAATCCAGCAGTCTACCACCATGATGGGAAAGGATGTGTATGGGTACTGTATTTTTTGTGTATTTACAGGTAAGTATTTAAAATTTGGACAAAGCATGCAAGTAAGACAACAGCAAAAATCCTTTTAATAATATAATTGTCCCGCCCTCTCCCCGTGTGGGGATGGGTGTAGCTAGGTGTTGGAACCAGTGCGGGGAACGACAGCGGGCCGCCGAGAGACAGCCCACCAACAAATGTATGAAATAAACTATAGCTGGAGATGAAATGAGCTGGTAGTGAAATAGTGATGCACCCTCTACTAGACTCACCATTTCGTTAGTCTGGTGTGTTGCTGGGAGGAGAATGAGAGATGATTTCATTCATAAGTACATAATTCATTGTTTTGACAGGACAAATGTGGGGTGGCTGTTGGTCTTTCAAAATAGGGCTTGATCATTCATGAATAAGATTTTTAAAAAGTATGTATCAAAGGGTACTAAATCTGGAACTCTACAGAAGGAGGGTGTGAATGCTCAGTTACTCAATGTATTTAAGACAGTCACTTTCAGATCTTCAGATATTAAGGGAGACGAGATTAGTGTTAGGAAGCGGCAATGCGATAAAAGACCAATCCCCTCACAGATCCCTCCACTCTGTTCTCAGCTATCCCCTTGTGCTGTGAGTTAGCTGGTCTGTCGATTTGTCCTCATTTTGACCAATGACTTGCTCCCCCTGATAGCCTGCCACTAGCCCCCAAAGATAGATAGTGGTGATTAGTAAGGGATTACTTAAAGTAGTAATATGATTGAGTGGAAAGAAAATGTTTGAAACCCACTGCTAGAGATTAATACTTACAGTAGATTTCTCCATGGTCTTTTATAGATTGTGCACATATGTTTTATTAAATTGTGTGCATATTTTCCCCACACTTTTATAAATTGTGAACGTGTTTTATTCCCACTATGATTTCCCCATGCTCTTCTATTAATTGTGTATTAATAAAAGCAATGTTTGATTGCAAACTCTTGTGGCCAGACTCGTCTCCCTCGAACCTGACACTATCTCAACACAATGATCAATGCTGGGAATGACAGCGCAACTCCGGAAGACTCTCCAACCCCCCCCCCCCCCTTCCCCGCTCCGCCCTAACAGCCTTAATTTCAACTTCTCTAAAAAGACCAGGCAATGTTTTGTGAGTAAAAGTGGGTCTAACATGCCAACAAATATAGTATGTTAGATGTGTCACTAGATGCCGATGTGGTTGTGCAACACATCCCGCCTGTTTTGGTTCCGGAATCCCGGCTTGCTGTAAAATGACACACTGACCCGGCATTATGTTGGTTTTGTTTGGTTCAATTTAAACAGCCAAAGCCAGCCTAATGCTAGGTCTTCTTTACGGAAATATTGAAGGATTTCTGTGTAAAAAGCATATGTGATTCACAGACATCACCTTCTCTGGTTATGCTTTGTCAGGCCTCTAATGCAGCCATCTCCAGTTCCAGCTTGGGGAGTAGAAGGGTGGGGGGGAGTAGAAGGGTGGGGGGGAGTAGAAGGGTGGGGGGGAGTAGAAGGGTGGGGGGGAGTAGAAGGGTGGGGGGGAGTAGAAGGGTGGGGGGGAGTAGAAGGGTGGGGGGGAGTAGAAGGGTGGGGGGGAGTAGAAGGGTGGGGGGGAGTAGAAGGGTGGGGGGGAGTAGAAGGGTGGGGGGGAGTAGAAGGGTGGGGGGGAGTAGAAGGGTGGGGGGGAGTAGAAGGGTGGGGGGGAGTAGAAGGGTGGGGGGGAGTAGAAGGGTGGGGGGGAGTAGAAGGGTGGGGGGGAGTAGAAGGGTGGGGGGGAGTAGAAGGGTGGGGGGGAGTAGAAGGGTGGGGGGGAGTAGAAGGGTGGGGGGGAGTAGAAGGGTGGGGGGGAGTAGAAGGGTGGGGGGGAGTAGAAGGGTGGGGGGGAGTAGAAGGGTGGGGGGGAGGGGGGAGTAGAAGGGTGGGGGGGAGGGGGGAGTAGAAGGGTGGGGGGGAGGGGGGAGTAGAAGGGTGGGGGGGAGGGGGGAGTAGAAGGGTGGGGGGGAGGGGGGAGTAGAAGGGTGGGGGGGAGGGGGGAGTAGAAGGGTGGGGGGGAGGGGGGAGTAGAAGGGTGGGGGGGAGGGGGGAGTAGAAGGGTGGGGGGGAGGGGGGAGTAGAAGGGTGGGGGGGAGGGGGGAGTAGAAGGGTGGGGGGGAGGGGGGAGTAGAAGGGTGGGGGGGAGGGGGGAGTAGAAGGGTGGGGGGGAGGGGGGAGTAGAAGGGTGGGGGGGAGGGGGGAGTAGAAGGGTGGGGGGGAGGGGGGAGTAGAAGGGTGGGGGGGAGGGGGGAGTAGAAGGGTGGGGGGGAGGGGGGAGTAGAAGGGTGGGGGGGAGGGGGGAGTAGAAGGGTGGGGGGGAGGGGGGAGTAGAAGGGTGGGGGGGAGGGGGGAGTAGAAGGGTGGGGGGGAGGGGGGAGAAACAGCCCTCCTGGTGGGGTGGCGGGGGTGCAGGTTTGGCCCTCCCTGCGGGGCTCGGGTGCAGGAACGACCCTCCCTGCGGGGCTCGGGGGGGGGGGGGTGCAAGAACGGCCCTCCCAGCGGGTCTCGGGGGGGTGCAGGAACGGCCCTCCCTGCGGGTCTCAGAGGGGGGTGCAGGAACGGCCCTCCCAGCGGGTCTCGGGGGGGGTGCAGGAACGGCCCTCCCTGCGGGTCTCAGAGGGGGGTGCAGGAACGGCCCTCCCTGCGGGTCTCAGAGGGGGGTGCAGGAACGGCCCTCCCTGCGGGGCTCGGGGGGGGGGGGGGATGCAGGAACGGCCCTCCCTGCGGGGCTGGGGGGGGGGGGGGATGCAGGAACGGCCCTCCCTGCGGGGCTCGGGGGGGGGGGATGCAGGAACGGCCCTCCCTGCGGGGCTCGGGGGGTGCAGGAACGGCCTTCCCTGCGGGGCTCGGGGGGTTGCAGGAACGGCCCTCCCTGCGGGGCTCGGGGGGTTGCAGGAACGGCCCTCCCTGCGGGGCTCGGGGGGTTGCAGGAACGGCCCTCCCTGCGGGGCTCGGGGGGGGGGGTGCAGGAACGGTCCTCCCTGCGGGGCTCAAGGGTGGGGTGCAGGAACGGCCCTCCCTGCGGGGCTTGGGGGGGGGGGGTTTCAGGAACGGCCCTCCTTGCGGGGCTGAGGGGGGGGGGGTTGCAGGAACGGCCCACCCAGCGGAGGGGGAAGTGGATTGCGAGAGCGGGACTAACCCACCCTAAGGTGGGGGGAGGGGGACGGACGGGAGTGGTAGGTGGCGTCCTGGGTGAGGGGGATGCGTGGGCGGCTGAACCTGGCGCGGAAAGGGTTAAAATCAGACTCTGGTTTAAGGGAGGTTGTGAGGCGTGTGTTTCAGGACTGGGAAACAAGAGATGAGACCCATTTCGCAAACAATTGTCAAACCACTCTTCCAGACACTGAGAAGTAGCAACCAAAGGCGGCGAGGAATTGGAGGACGGCCTCTGTTCGCCGGCGAGTCATGTCCACATGTCTGGACATTCATGGCCTATACCCACCTGAACTGTCCCCATCCTCTGATACGGAGGAGCTCTCCGTGTCTTCATCGTCTGAACTACTGCCTTCATTCTCTGGGTAATCGACATCCATGTCTTCGTGGTTGTTTTCTTTTTTATCTCGGGAATGTACAGGCATATTGGCGGCAAATTTAAAATAAACGAAAAAACCGACCTCCTCTCTTCAATTTAATTATATGGAGCGTTCACAACGCTGTGGAATCACATTTTTTCCCCCATATCAATAATAACGGAAGGGGCGGTAGAAGCTGTCGACTAATGGACAAGCCGACGAACAAGGCACAGGGACCCGGGGTGGGGGGGGGGAAATCTTGTCTGACCAATAGGAAAACAGGAGGCAGGGCTCGCGGTCGAAGCGCGCTCACAGCCGCCATGCATGCGGTCGAAGCGCGCTCACAGCCGCCATGCATGCGGTCGAAGCGCGCTCACAGCCGCCATGCATGCGCTGGCGGCTCTGTGCACGCTGGGAGCTGGAGTCCATCCTCCGCGAGATGGCGTGAGCCATTGAAAAGTGTAACTACGAATCCCGAGAAGCTCTGCGGCCGGCGCCCGTAAACAGTGGAAAAGCAGCCCTGATTAAACAGTAACCGAGCAGTGGATACACGTTTGAAAAGCCTATGACTGTGAATCTTTTCACCTCAGCCCGCTTGGTCTTTTGGAGTAAATCCTTGACCGAGGTGGACGTTGAGACAATGAAGGTGGTGGCCAGAATGCCCGCGGATTTGTAGGCTGCTCGAAATTCTCTGGTCTCGATGAAGCGTGCCGGTTGTTTGTCCTGCTGAGGTCCGCCATGTTGGCGACTGACGGTTGATTACTGGGCAGTGTTCGCTCAGGGCCACGGTCGCTTTCATGGGGCTCCTGTCCTCGGCGAGTGTTTTGGTTCGGAGGAGTTTCTCAGGCCGAGAATTTGATCTTTATTTTGCATAAAAGTTCAGAGCAGTGAAAGGGAATAGTGTGCCTGGCGCTTAACTCAAGGAACGGGATGTTTTCTAAAAAACCTCACGGGGATGTGAAGAAATCGACACAGAAAGTCTTGGATCCGAAGAAAGATGTCCTGACTAGGTTGAAGCATCTGAGGGTTGTCATAGGTTGGTATATCATGCACCTGAGCTCTGTCTTCAATTGCACTACATAGCAACAGAATCCTGTGTAACTGAGCCTAGTTTCTGGTCACAACATATATAATAGCAAGCAACCCTTGATTGTGGTATAACCCAGCTTTTGTTTTCTTTCGGCTGTTTGTTTTCTTCAGGTTGATTTCTTGACCTATTTCAAGTAGTGTCCCCAATATGTCCTTTATCATTAGTGTTAGGAATGAAGATCTTGTACACTGGATTATCTCTCATTCTTTCTAAGGATCAGATGGCCAGATTTTTCTAAAGGTACAGTGCCTTTTGTGTCTTGAACTTGTTTTTTTTTTGCATCTAATTTTCTTGAATTGGAGCAATTGGAAAACTTATTCTGATAATCATCAAACTTCAGACAATATATTGATTTTGGTGTAATGTTTGGAGTTGTATTCAGAAAAAATATTTCAAGTTCAAGAGATGCTGTCATGCATTTTGAAAACTATTTTGATATGTAAGCATTTTGTAATTGCACTGTGTTAACAAGTTATCCATGACTTTGTTTTTTTCTTGTCTGAGAGATTATAATAGGTCAGTAAGTATTCGTCTTTCCTCAAATGTTTTATTGCAATTATTACCATTATAGTCTTAAGATTCCTGTATTGATTACATAAAAATGTTTCTAAATGAGTGGAAATGCTTCCAACATTGCATGCTTTTATTGTTAATTTTTTACAATAGAGTCAATGCTTTGTGATGTTTTTGTATGTGTTTGTTCACCTTGAATTATGCATTATAATTTTGGTAATAGCTGTAAATAATGGTACTTCGTGTAAATGTTGCTGATCTTTTAAAGTATTATTAAATTGCTAATGGGTATATTAGATGGAATTTCTTTTTTAAAAAAAATTACATTAAAGAATTTTGTAATTCAACTTGACAAAATTATTGAAGCTTTATCAAGCTGTTGAGAAATATAAATGCAGCGTGGTTCATTGTTATTTTAAAAACTTTTTTTGAGCAGAAAGTGTTGAGTGTTTCTTTAACAATATGTGATTATATTTGTACCATGTGCCACTTGTGCCTTAATGGTAGCACTTGAAACCCTTTGAATAAAATAGTATAGGGTTCAAATTTCGCTCATATAAGTCCATAAAGTCTAAGTTTATATATGTGTCCCTTTAGGATAGATGTTAATATCAAGACCCAGTTGCTCTCTGTTTGTAATAGATCCCACAGCAGCATTTCAAGGAAAGGTGTAGTCTTCATGTCGGAGCCAAAGATTATCTTTCAATTGGTCATGTTCAAAATCTGTATGTTACATTTTTAGCATTCCAATAATACATCTTAAAAGTTAAATTTAATTTCAGTAAAAATACCAATGAAGGATTTCAGTTTAAAAATCTGAATCCTACAGGACAATCAGTGCCCCAATTTCTTATCCCATCAAATGGAGAAAAAACTATCAATATTTTAATGGCAGAAAGATATTTGGAGAAGTCAGGAGTCCAATGTTTCAGGATCTCTAGCACTCCACTCCATTTCTGAGACCAGTTTAGGTAATTCTCTGATTAGTTATGTGACTATTTCTCTCCTCTTACCAAAATATACACATGCAAAAATATTTACATTTGAATTGTCTTTGAGACATTGGAACATTCAAGAGTACTTTAGTGAGTCCTCTTCAAAGAAACTTGGCTGTTACTTTACACTTTTCTGGCTCCCAAAAATATAAACTGGAGGTGAAAAGCTACAGCTCCTGGAATCTGGAACAAATGAAAACCTGATGGAGTCCAGCAGCATCAGTGGGAGTAAAATGATCAATGTTTTTGGTCGGAACCCTTTATCAAGTCTCACATCTGATAATTTAAAAAAAAAACAGAACATTTCTAAATGATGACTATTAGTGATTCAAAAGACATGGCTGGCCTTGTACACAATTTCTTAAGTTTACTTGCAAAATTATTTCAGCACAGTAGAGCACAAATCTGCACTGATGTGTCCAGTCTCCCTACAAACATAAAAATAATGCCGACAAAAGAAAGAATGCAGCAAAGGTTCCCCAATTTCTTCCTTGAAGAAGGGCCTTGACCTAGGTTCCCTGTAATTTAGAACAAAGACAAGTGATTAAAAGTACAAAATTCTTACAGAGCTTAATTGGGCAGATGAGCAATTTGTGTCTTCCAGACTTGGGTGTCTGGAACATGGAAGTGTGTTTATATTTTTAAAAAAAACAAATAAATTTCCTTATTCAGATGATAGTGGCTCTTCAGAGTTCATTATGACAGAGGGCTATGGAGGCTCAGATGCTCAGTATATTCAAGAAAGATTGATTTTTTTAGATATTAGGAAAATCAAGGGAGGTATAGTTTGTGCAGAAAAGCTCACCATGGTGAAATGTTGCCATGTAATTGTTGAAATAGGAGTGAAACTTGCAAATCTGCAGGTACTGTGATTGTAAAGATATATTATTGTATTACTGATGTTTTTGACCTGAGCCCTTTTTATGGAGATAACTTTACCTCTTATGGATGCTGCGAGACCAGCTGAGTTCCTCTAGCATTTACTGTGTGTTTTTGTTGAAATGTGGAGCAGGCGTTGTTTCATGTGTTTCAAAGTTAATCCTTGATTTATAAGATTGAAGTAGTGTTGTGTCACTTTCCATTCCTGTTGAAGGGTACCAACCCAAAACATCGCCCATCCTTTAACTCCTACTGAAGCTGTTCAGCCCATTAAGTTCCTTCAATAGGTTGTTTTCTGCACCCAAAACGAAGTTTGCTAATGACCAGAATATGTTTTTATGTTGTTAATTGGAATGCACGATCCACACAAGTCTTTCAGCAACTTTTGAGTCTTTTTCACCTTCAGTATTCTCAAATTAATTCCGGTTTCTCATTGAGGGATGCAAAAAGTTATGTAATACACCAGCTCAACCCAGATCTGTGAGTTGTAGATTTTTGGTGTGGTTTCTTTGATTTTTTTTTTTGATTTTTTTTTGCATTTAATTCTCCTATTTACAGAACCTTTTTTCTTTCTTAACTTCTTACAAGCTTGCTCTGCCCCAACTGCATTTGTGAAGATAGATGAAGGAACATGTTTAGATTTTTCAAATCCCATGACTTTTAATGTCATGAGCTCTTTTTTTAACAAAAAGAGATAGGTGAGAGAGAGAATTTGCAAAAAAAAAAGTTAAGGCAAAATAGGAAAGGTTTGATTAATGTCAAATATTGGATGCCAGGCAGAATACAGAAAATCAAAGACTGTCTGAGTAAAGATTATCAGACAATATTTACATTATTTAAAAAAATGTCTTCATGATTATATGAAATAGGCTCCACTAATCCATAAAAACATCTATCAGAATCAAAAATGAGACATTAAGGGCTGGGAATGGGATTGAAATAGCAGATGGTGCATAAGAAAGGGTTAATGTTCCAGCAAACATTGGTGAAAATTGGTGAAATGTTTCAATTGTATTCAACACCAAAAATTAGCCAGAAGTGATGTTTTCCAACTTTTTGAAGGAATCTTGGGAAGATGTAATGAAGGTGCTGCTTTCTCACTATTCCAGTGACCCAGATTTGATCTCAACATCTGGGGAGTTTGTGTTTGCATTTCTCCTGGGTTTACTGGATTCTACCTGCATGCCAAAGATGTGGTGGTTAATTGACTGCTGTAAATAACTTCTAATATCGATGTGTGATGGGGTAATCAGAAGGGTATATGAGGGAAAGTAGACTATCCGAAAATAAATAATGGAATTTGGTCAATTTTTGGAGTCTGCACAGATTTAATGAGCCAATTTAGCCTTCTATGTCATTTATAAAATTTAGAAAGCTGTCGCTGCAATCTTTTACTGCATCTTGGTGGGGAAAATAATGCCAAACGGCTGACAAAATGTTGCAGTGCTATTTTTGAACAAGGATAAGTCTGTAACCGGGCCAATTATTATATCAGTGGTGTGAAAAGTAGAGGTTTCCAAGGACACAATTAGATATATATGGAGAATCAAGATTTAATCAAAGATGCCAGTGATCCCACACATCAGTGGTTGGGAATCTATTGGAGAGGATGCTTAGAGATAGGAGTTATGTACATTTATTTTCAGGTCAAATTAGGAACAATCAGAATGGTTTTGTATGGGTCATAGCTTTCAAATCTGAGGTTTTTTTTAGGAGATGACAAGGGTAAGGCATTTGACAAGTTGCCTCATGGTAGGCTGATCTTTAAGGTACAGATGTACGGGATTCATCATTTGGATTCTGAATTTTCTTGCCCATTGAAAGTGGAGGGTGTTGGTGGAAGAAAGTGATGTTGCTAAGGGATTGGTGTTATGACTCCTGTTGCATTTTGGGAGGTCAAATGTAAAGTAAGAAGGTATATTGTAAGTGGCAAGACTCTTAAAACATTGGTGTGCAGAGGGATCTGGGTTCCAGGTCCAGAGGTGAAAGTGGCTACACAAATAGATTAGGATGATCTGAATCAACTCCGACGCTGCTTCCTGCATTAACTACTCTATTCTAGGGTTCAGTCGACTGGCCGCCCAAATTTCAGTCTCCTGCTGAATAGAGAACAAACTGCCTTTAGGACTGGACACGTGTACCAATCATACCAACGGATGGCCAGTTGGTATTTGGTGTGAAGGTCAGTTAGGCGCTGCAGTGTGCACGCCTTGTTTTCAAGGGCTATTCATTTTGGCCCAGCTATATTTACTTCTATTGCGCTGTGTTGCATTGGAGGTGGCATATGTTATACTTCTATTTCTTTTTGATCAAGACAAATACAGGTTGTTAATTTAACTCAATTGTATGGTTATAGGTGGCCATTTCCAAGAAGGAGGACAACATGGTCGTAGGTTACCATATATATGATATATACACGCTGTGTACATAAAAGTCTGTTTTTAAATAAAATAATAATAATAAAATTAAAACCTTGTTGTAAAAGCAGCAAATGCAAACGGATGATCACCTGAGTTATTTTATTACATTTTTTTAAAAAACAAAAATAAATTTGAAAAAAAAACCAAATTGATTAGGATTGTAAAGAAGCATTGCTGTTTGGGGCATTGAGCGCAAGAGTAATACGTGCAGCTATATAAAGCTTTGCTTTGACTGCAGTTGAAGTACTTTGTGCAGTTATTACAGGATGATGTGCAGGGTTTTGAAAGTATATAGAAGAGGTTTACCAGGATACTGTCTGGATTAGAGGGTATGAGAATGGAGAAAGGTTGGACAACTTGGGTTGTTTTCTCTGGTGTTGGAGGTTGCAGGAAGACCTGATAGAAGTTTATAACACTTTGACAGGTATAGTAAGACTAGACAATGAAAATCTATTGGTAAAACATGAAAATCTATAGCATTTTTACAATGAAAATTTATTTCCTAGTGTTTTATTTATGGGGGGAAAAAAAGTCAAGAGACTAGAAGATGTATGTTTAAAATGAAGAGTAGTGTTTAAAGGAGATGTGCGGTTGTTTTTTTAAACAGGGAGAGGACAGGTGCCAGGAACAAGCTGCCATGATAGTGGTGGAAACCCATGCAATAGAAGAGTGCTTAAGAGAAGTCTTGATTGACACTTGAAGATGGAGAATATGTATTGTGTAGAGTTTTACTTAAATTTGGGCATCATGTTCACTGCAGACATTGAGGGCTGTGTAGCCTGTTCCTGTGTTGTACCATTCTGTTGAAAATTTGTTAAAATATAAAATGCAATAAACATACATTGAGTAGCATAAAAGGGTTAACTTTTCAGGTCTGAACCCTTCTTCAGAACTCGGAAAGATTTTTTTAAAAGTTAATTTTTATTAGCAGAGAAGGGAAAGGGATAGGAATAACGAATAAAATATTTTTAAGGTGAGACCAAATGAGTTGATGTGGTACTTAGAAGCCCATTATGAGTTGCTAAAGCATGGCTGTCAGACATAACTAGCAGATCAAACTAATTTTGGAGAGAAAAATTAAGCCAAAATCATTGGATGACTCAGAAATGGCTCTACCTGATACAGACAGAAACACGATGAACAACCAAAAAATTGGCGAATTCAGTACTGAGTTCGGAAGGCTGGTGGAAGCCAGATGGAAATTTAGGTGTTGTTCTTCAAGCTTGTTTTGGGCCTCATTGCCATTGTTCAGGAAGCCACAGACATATTGGAGCAGGATACAGCTGGAAAATTAAGGTGGCAGGCACCTACAGTTTCAGAATCACAGTGCAAAGGGATCATTCAATCTGTGTTTGATTTCCTTACTGTCGAAGAGACTGTATTGAGAGGACCAAATGCATTACCCTAAAAGAAGTGTAAATAAATCACTGCTTTACTTTGTAAGACTGTTTGGGTTTCTGAATGATGGGAAGCTGAGAGATGAAAAGATGCGTTACAAATTCTGTGATGTCATGGGAATGTACCTATCAACTTGCACGGAATGGAAATGTCAATCAAAGTTGTGAAGGAGTGATTACTCTAAAATGCTGAAAGAAGACAAGTGGGCAAGATGTTCCTGGTAATGGAAATTTGTGGAACTGATATGGAAATGACAAAGGATGATCTATTCAGTATGCAGACTAATGAGATTGAAGGTGACCTGGGGAATTCTGCTCTTGCTCAATTCAGGAGAGAGATGGGCAAGACTAAAGATGCGAGAAATAAATGAGATATGATTTAGAGCTCTGTCCAGTATGTTGGAGGGGAAGGTGGAATGGGTAGAAGGAAGACACTTCTGAGGCATACATGCAGAAAGTCTAATTATTGGAGCAAATGTGAAGGGAAAACCATATTTATAAAGACATGGTATGGGATCCATGGAACCTTGTCTGTGTGGATTCAGAATTGGCTTGCCTGCAGAAAGCAGAGAATAGTAGTGGACATGAAGTATTTGGCATGGCGGTCAATGGCTAGTGGATTGCTGCAGGGATCTGTTTTGGAACCCCTACATTTTATAATTTTTTTTTCAATAAAATAGAGGTCTGGGTCAATAAGTTTGGAGTTGTGGATAGTGTTGTAAGTTACGACAGGACACCATATTGCAGAGTTGGGTGGAAAAATGACAGATAAAGTTCAATCTGGATGTGTGAGGTAATCTTTAATGGTGTGGAAGAACAGAGGGATCTTGAGGTCCAAATCTATAGATCTCTCAACATTTCCACACAGGTTGATGGGATAAGTCAGAAGGCCTGTGCTTCATTGGTCTTCATTAGTTGGGAGATTGAGTTCAGGAGTCATGAGTGATGTTGCATCTCTATAAATCTTTGATGAGACCATACTTGGAATATTGTGTTCTCTGGTCACCTCATTGCAGGAAGGATCAGGAAGCTATGGAGGGCATTCAGAGGAAATTTCTCAGGATGTTACCTGGATTGGAATATGTGCCTCATGAGGCAAGGTTAGCAGAGTTGGGCTTATTTGGAACAAAAAAAGGATGAAAGATGACTTCATAGAGGTCTACAGGATTATGAGAGGCATTGATAAGATAGACAGCCAGCACGTTTTACCCAAGGTGTGAGTAGCAAATACTGAGAACATTGAACAAAGTGAAGGTTTGGGGGCGATATCAGGGGTAACTTTTTTTTTACTAAGATGTGGATGCCTGGAATGCATTGCCAGAGGTGGTAGTGGAGGCTGGAACAATAGGGGCATTGAAGAGACACTCAGACTCTCAGACATGGATGAAAGAAAAATAGAGGGTTATGAGGTAGGGATGGTTTGGGGTTTTTAAGGTGTATAGGTGTATATATGGAGCTGGATGAGGTCCTCACCCAGGAAGAGACATATAAGGCAATTGAACAATTGAAAAGTGGCAAAGCAGCAGGTATGGATGGAATCCCCCCCCCAGAGGTCTGGAAGGCTGGCGGCATAACTCTGCATGCCAAACTGCATGAGTTTTTCAAGCTCTGCTGGGTTCAAGGAAAGCTCCCTCAGGACCTTCGTGATGCCATCATCATCACCCTGTACAAAAACAAAGGCGAGAAATCAGACTGCTCAAACTACAGGTGAATCACGCTGCTCTCCATTGCAGGCAAAATCTTCGCTAGGATTCTCCTAAATAGAATAATACCTAGTGTCGCCGAAAATGTTCTCCCAGAATCACAGTGCGGCTTTCGCGCAAACAGAGGAACTACTGACATGGTCTTTGCCCTCAGACAGCTCCAAGAAAAGTGCAGAGAACAAAACAAAGGACTCTACATCACCTTTGTTGACCTCACCAAAGCCTTCGACACCGTGAGTAGGAAAGGTCTTTGGCAAATACTAGAGCGCATCGGATGCCCCCCAAAGTTCCTCAACATGGTTATCCAACTGCACAAAAACCAACAAGGTCGCGTCAGATACAGCAATGAGCTCCCTGAATCCTTCTCCATTAACAATGGCGTGAAGCAAGGCTGCATTCTCACACCAACCCTCTTTTCAATCTTCTTCAGCATGATGCTGAAACAAGCCATGAAAGACCTCAACAATGAAGACGCTGTTTACATCCGGTACCGCACGGATGGCAGTCTCTTCAATCTGAGGCGCCTGCAAGCTCACACCAAGACACAAGAGCAACTTGTCTGTGAACTACTCTTTGCAGACGATGCCGCTTTAGTTGCCCATTCAGAGCCAGCTCTTCAGCGCTTGACGTCCTGTTTTGCGGAAAATGCCAAAATGTTTGGCCTGGAAGTCAGCCTGAAGAAAACTGAGGTCCTCCATGAGCCAGCTCCCCACCATGACTACCAGCCCCCCCACATCTCCATCGGGCACACAAAACTCAAAATGGTCAACCAGTTTACCTGTCTCGGCTGCACCATTTCATCGGATGCAAGGATCGACAACGAGATAGACAACAGACTCGCCAAGGCAAATAGGGCCTTTGGAAGACGACACAAAAGAGTCTGGAAAAACAACCAACTGAAAAACCTCACAAAGATTAGCGTATACAGAGCCGTTGTCATACCCACACTCCTGTTCGGCTCCGAATCATGGGTCCTCTACCGGCATCACCTACGGCTCCTAGAACGCTTCCACCAGCGTTGTCTCCGCTCCATCCTCAACATTCATTGGAGCGACTTCATCTCCAGCATCGAAGTACTCGAGATGGCAGAGGCCGACAGCATCGAATCCACACAGCTGAAGATCCAACTGCGCTGGGTAGGTCATGTCTCCAGAATGGAGGACCATCGCCTTCCCAAGATCGTGTTATATGGCGAGCTCTCCACTGGCCACCAAGACAGAGGTGCACCAAAGAAGAGGTACAAGGACTGCCTAAAGAAATCTCTTGGTGCCTGCCACATTGACCACTGCCAGTGGGATGATATCACCTCAAACCGTGCATCTTGGCGCCTCACAGTTTGGCGGGCAGCAACCTCCTTTGAAGAAGACCACAGAGCCCACCTCACTGACAAAAGACAGAGGAAAACCCCAACACCCAACCCCAATCCACCAATTTTCCCTTGCAACTGCTGCAACCGTGTCTGCCTGTCCCGCATCGGACTTGTCAGCCACAAATGAGCCTGCAGCTGACGTGGACATTACTCCTCCATTAATCTTCGTCTGCGAAGCCAAGCCAAAGAAAATATAGGTCAGCACAACATCATGGGCTGAAAGGCCTGTACTGTGCTGTTAAGTTCTATGATCTATAAGAGACAGGGTGGGAATAATTATTGTTAAGATAGTTGTGGGAATTTGTGAGCTTGTAATGCCTGTTTGCAGCTAGCCTATTTCCTGAGATCTTGAAAGGAAGGGCAGAGACTGACTACGTGAAAACAATGGAAATTGGCAGCAAAAGAGCTGAAATTTTAACATACTTTGAGTGCAGAAAACAGCATTAATACAGATGTTAATGTACTGGAACAAGAGGCAAGGAGATGAGCCTGATTAGGATTGTTGCAAAAATAGTTTTACATTGGCTATAAAAGACAGGGATAGCTTGGGGCTCTGCATGTGTTCTGTTTTTATTTCAGATTTCCAGAATATGCACTTTATTTTACTTTTAAAATAAAATATCTTTTTTTCAAATCCATTTGGGGCCTTGTTCATGCCTATCTCATTTTATTTCCAGTCCTTGAGCATTTTTGATACATGTACGTGTATTATTTTCCTGGTACTTGTTTGATACATTTGGTTAATGTATCCTAACACATTTTTATATAGAATTTTGGGCAGTTTTGCTATGCTAAAGGCATAATGTAGTGCATTTATAGTTTTTTTAAAAATTGTTAAGTCACATGTTTTAATCTGCTTGTTAGCGTGGCATTAATTACTGTCAAATAAAGCTACAAAAAAGATATGTCATTTTGCAGGTGAACTGAAAGCCAGACCAAAGCACAAGCTTGGAATAGATGTGTGGTTCACAAACACAGCAGCAAATTTATTTGGCTTGTACTTGCTGGATAATTGTGAGGAAAACTGTTTATTATTTTGAAGGAGCTAAATTAAAATTATATTGTTACATCGATGAGTGGTTGTTGTCGACTTGTTAGCATCTTGCAGAGGCTATGGAAAGGTGATACGAGATCTGGAAAGGTCAAAAATATTTCCTGCACTGCCAAATCTTTGCATATTATTTTTATGATAATGAATTGATTTAAAGTATATTACAATAATGTGACAGATTTGCATTCACAAATGAAGTGAGATCAGTATTCCTACCTCAAGATTTTACAATCAAAATTGTCCAAATCGGAGTTTGTTATATTTGTATTTTGGGTTGACCTGTTAATTGTATCAGAACAGTATGAGTGGTGAACTAAATTTGAAATGCTGATCCTCCCAATTTTTCTTTTACTTTTAGAAACTTCTGAACCAAATGACTTGAAGCCATTCTTTGATCAAACATATTCACATATTTACTATGTTTTTTTTGAAAATTTTGTGACCATTGAAGCCAGCCTAAAACAAAAAGGTAAGCTTATAAAGCTAAACCTAATAAAGCTTTCTTTGATTACTTGAAAATATTAATTTATGGAACTAATAAGAAACTCTGGGAATGAAGAATGAACCATTAATTCGATTCATTTTATTTGCACCATTATCCAACCAATTTTGTGCACAATCCTGAAAGGAATTTAATATTTAAGATAGGATAGTTGTTGCTTTGTTTTGTGAATAATGATCAAGGATATCCCATGCTGCGGTGAATTTCTCAGCGTGCCTGATTACTTATGCAGATATAGGATGTTATTTTTGTTTTCTTGCAGGTAAGTCACTATGGCTACCAGCTATGTTAATTTACTGTAATTTGTTGACTTGAATTTTTATTTTACTTAGAATTCTGCAAATGTATTGTTCAAGGAACTTGAGAACAAAAAATAGATCTGTTTTTATTAGGAGTGTGTGTTTCTATTTAGTATAAATGATATTGAGGATCTGGAGATTGCTGGCAAGGCCAGAATTTATTGTCTATCTCCTGCAGCTCTGGGGAAGATGGTGTTGAACTGCCATCTTGAACTGCTGCAGTCCTTTCACTGAAGTACTCCTCCAGTAATGCTGGGAAGGGATTTCCTACATTTAGAACCAGCGATGATGAAGGATCATTGATATATTACAAAGTACCAAGTCAGAATGGTCTGTGACATGAAAAAGAACCAGCAGGTGACTTTTTTTGTACACCCTTTGTCCTCATCAGTAGAGATAGCATGGTTGGGAAATCTGGTCAGAATAGTCAATTTTGTAGACCTTGCATCCTATCCTTACAACCTCTGTGCTTATTGTAAAGGAAGTGAATGTTTGAATAGTTGATAGTGTCATTCAAGTAAGCTGCTTTGACTTTTATGGCATTGAGTTTCTTGTAACTTGTCAGCATTGTATTCACCTGGGCAGATGGACACTTTGCATTGAAGTCTTGATTTGAACCAGTAGAAGGTGGAAAGTCCTTTGGATGCCAGGAGGAGAACTGATCACCAAAGACAACTAGCCTCTGACCTATATTACTATTTGTCCAGATGGACTAGTTGATTTCCTGGTCAAAAGTGACCCTCCCCAGGATATTGATGATGGGAATCCTGTGATTGTAATGTCGTTGAATGTTAATATTGGATATATCCTACTTGGAGATATTCATTGCCTGGCACTACTACGAATTAACTGTTTACTTGTAATTTATTGGCCAATGTCTGATTCATGCTACAAAAAAGGCCTGGTCTGCTTCATTTGCTGAGAATTGCCAAATGGAATTGAGCATAATGCAGTCACCAGCCCTTTTTACACTTGCAAGTGATCCCAGGAATCAAACGCCAATCGGCCTTTAAAGTGCCAAATATGAAAGCATCTCACACCGGGATTGACAGCTTCAACACCGGCATTGTAATTAGGGAAGTGTGTAATGGATAATTACATTGTGAGATTGAAATTACCCAAGATTTTGCATCAGTGCAGGAATAAAAGATTAAAATGAAGGTATAAACTTTGCCATGGGAAAGTCACAGTGGGGGGGAGGGAGGGAGAGAAGGAGAGAGACAATAAATAGCAATAGCGGACAACTTTTAAACAGCGTGGGAAAAATAATAGTGCTAAAGCGCACAATTTATAAAGACCATGGGGGGGGGGGAAAGCAATGGCGGACCTGACTTCCCAGAGTGCTGTGTAGCGGAGAAACCCCTCTATGAATGCTCTATGCATGCAGCTGAGCATTCAGCCCTTTCTCTGCTTCATGGAATTCAGGGAGGGCAAATCCACCATCACTATTTCCCCACGGAATGTATAAATTATACACGATAGCGCTACAAATTTTCCCACCGTGTTTAAAAATTGTCCACTATTGCTCTTTATTGCTTGCACTTTCTCATGATCCCTTATAAATGTTTCTATAGGTTGGCACAAAATCAACAGGGGCTGAAGGGCTTGTACTGTGCTGTACATAAAGCTTAATTATATTATAATTAAGCATGATTAATTTTGTTCAAATATAAGATCATATACATTGATCAGGATCTGGGGCAGATCCACCATCGCTCGATGCATCATGACGTCAACAGTAGAAGGTAACCCCAGGCATGGCTCCTTGCAAATGTGAAAGTGTTCAGTGTCCCAGTTAGGAGTGGTCAAGTGTGGAAAGCCAAACCCCTATTCCTATCCCAGGATACTGAATTTCCAATTTAATGGGATGCAAGTGTGAAAGGGGCTATGATGAAGATCTCTCTTCACACCTTTTTTGTGATTGTTCGAGAAATTATTGGAATTTGGAAATTATTTGAAAAAAAATTTTCTGGAACTTAAAAAATTTCTAAAATTCTTAAGTATAAAATGTTTCTTAATCAATATTTAAGTTATGGACTTCATGAGGTCCATTGTTTTTGCTTAGCTTTTGTCAGCTGTGTGCCAGTTATAGCACTTCTGAGACAGAAGTTTGATTCAAACTGCATTCCACAAACCTGTTAAGAAAAGTCTTGACTAACTATCCAATATCAAGAGAATGCTGCTTGCATTGATATCATGTTTCAGACATGACATTAAACCAAGGTCCCATCCCCTTCTGGGTGATTTGAAATAGTGGTATAGACCTCTTGCAGAGAGGAATAAGGACCTCTTCCAAGTTAACTTGTACCTCATTTATTGAACAATGTTACATTCCCACATTAACTTAGTTTTTAAACTGAGTATTATAGTGATTTTAAAACTTTGAATCTGGTGCTGTTGGGGGACTGCAGCTTGTGTGATGGTGTACATAAAGGTAAAGGTTCCATTATTGTCACGTAATACTACATCACATTGCTGATGAGCTTGCTATGTATAAATTGGCTGCTCTGTTTTCTCCATTAAAAAGTAATATATTTGACTCTAAATTGCCTTGTATCATCTGAAAAAAATTATCTTCCCCCAATTTCAGTCTTCAGTTTTTTTGTTTTTTAGTTGTTCACTAACTTTAATCTATTGAATAAATGATGTGAGTAATTTTATCGAACTAGTTTCTTCAATTGAATGGACTCGATCACTGTGGCATGTACCCTTGGAAATTAGTAACTTCCTTATACAATGGATCAATTGATTGAAATTGAGCAATTAATAGAAATTTTTTCATGATCTCTTCTGTTCTGATTGCTTGAGTCGTTCGTCATTTTAGTTAAAAAAGTATGACAATTTTTCATTTAACATACATTAATGATATAAATCTAATGTAATAAATGGCTAGATTCTCTGTTGACTGTCTAGGTTCACTGATTATCAGTCCTCAAAGTTTGATCTTTATTGGAGTTGGCCCCAGGCAGATATTTCCACTGGAAGTGGTGTTTCACTGGTTATTTGAGCATAACTGACAGGCTCTGTCTTCTGAATTGCTTCGACAGCTGGTGATACTCTACTCTTGTGCTTACCAGCTGTCAAAGCTATCACAATGTATTCACGCACCTTCTTAGAAATGGCTATGTAATTTTTAAATTAAAACAATAACATTGGAACATCAATTAAATGTCTTTTTAAAAATGGTTCTTAAAGAAAAGTAATTGATCATAATTAATGTCCATTAAATGCCTTTAAATCCACTCAATTAAATCAAATGAAAAAGGAATTACAATTTATTTGCCCTACTGTCAACAATTGTATTTTTTTCCCTGAAATCGGTGCCCCTGAAATTTGTGTTTGCACCATTGGACTCCATGAGAAATCCATTTAAGGAATGCAAGGGCCTTTGAATAGGCAATCGTGTGAAAGTGTGGAATATTCACAGTAGAGAATTGTAAGTTGGTCAAGATATGGGCATAAATGGAGCTGCCTATTTTGAAGTTGCAGCGCTGATCCAATTTTATTTAAGTGCTCTAATAACCGTTGACTAATTGCAATTGGCAGGGACACCACTGAATAAAAATGCAATATTTGCAGCACCTTGATCTACAACTCATCCAGGATGGCATGACTGTTGGATATCCTGACAGCAACAAAATAATTCATGAGGAGCATGCTTTTGTTCAGCTATAAAAATGACAATTCATAAACTTTTCTCCAGGTTGTAACCAAGCCAATCTCTGCTACTTCCCCTGTTCCTTCCTCCCTCTTCTATTATTTCTTCCTCACCCTCCCCCCACCCCCAACCACCAACCTTTCCATTCAGGGGCCTTCATGATTTTTTTTTTTTTTTGCTCATACCTTGACTAATAGTTCAGGGCTGAAAAGTTGGTTACCCTTCATTTCTTATAGGTACCATGTGACCTGCTGAGTTTCTCCAGCACTTTTGTGTATTCCATTTAGCACTTGCGACTTGGTTAAATTTGGAAATATATTTACCAAGTTTATTTTGCTTTCTTTCCACAATAATTGCTTTTTTTGTTTGATCAAGTGCATATGATAAATTTTAATTTGGTTATTTTTGTATGAAAACATTCTCATATTAGCTTACTTAGTTTTTAAACTGAATATTATAGTGGTTTTAAAACTTTGAATCTGGCACTGTTGAGGGACTGCAGCTTTTATAATGGTGCACATAAAGGTAAAGGTTCCATTATTGTCACGTAATACTACATTTAGAATTTAGCATACATGAAATTCTTTAACTTAATGCATTGATTAGCCATCTCTCCATATCCTCAAACATTGGACACCTTGTGTCATTCATTTGTGGCTATACTCCTCCTACCTCATCTTCCACCACTCCATTATGGACAACTATTGTTGGATTTTATCCAGTTTCATATCTTCCCTTACCCCACTTAACTATTACATCTTGCAATATAGTTAAGCACCGGACTTGTCAGCCACAAACGAGCCTGCAGCTGACGTGGACTTTTACCCCCTCCATAAATCTTCGTCCGCGAAGCCAAGCCAAAGAAAGAAAATATCCACTTCCCAGTATATCTACTTTACGGCATTCCTTAATGAAGCTATGGATTTGTTGTAACTTTCAAGTGACTGTTGCACTGAGTAATTCCTTAGATTTGAAATGCAGCTTCTTTGACTTAATTTGGATTTACAGAAATGCTTCTTAATATGCATGCATCAATGGAGGTATGTATTGCTTTCTAGGAATGCTTAGTTAAATATTTTGCCCCAACACACATAGCATTCTGAGATTTAATTAGATTTTAAAACTGCAATCAAAAATGAAGTTTTGACTTTCCCTGAGGCCAAACCTTGGTGCCATAATTCATAGTTTTATATTGCAGAGTTGGATGGTGCCAGAGTGAAATATTTCTTGCAGGTACATAATCTTTTATCTGAAATTCTGAAAACCGAACATTTTTTCCATGGATGTAGAATGCACACCAAAGCTCCTGTTTGGTGCCAAACAAGACACAACACAACCCACCCCTGTCCAGCGTCATGTCTCAGTGCTCCTATCAGTCAGACTCAAGAACTTTGAAGACTGTGAAAATGTCAAAAAGAGCTGCAGAGTCCCCTGTGGGTAACAGAGAAGTAGAAAAGAAAGTGTTTGTCATTATCGATAGCGCAGAAAGTAAGTCATTGCAAAACTTTGATCGTGGTGCATGTGCGGCGTCTTACTGAAGATTATGGTGTGGGAACTGCCACAATAAATGACTTAAAGAAGCAGAGGGATAAATTGTTAAAGTTTTACAGTGATGACCATAAACAGGGAAAAAAAATTGCATTGGGCAAAAAAAATGCAGATCTTGACTGTGAGCTGATTGAGTATGTTCGACAAAGAAATGAACTTGTACCACTGATTGGTTTGATTGTTATGAAACAAGCTAGATTTATCTCATTTCATTACCCCTCTCCCGCCCCATCCAGTTGGAGAGTGTCTTTGTTTAGCATGAATTTGAAATCAGAGCAATTACTTAATGTACTGCCATTAATGTTATTCTATTATCCAAAAAATTCTGAAATGTATCTGGTCCCAAGGGTTTCAGGTAAAAGACTATGTACCTGTACCTCATAAACTTGAGCTTTTAAAATATTTGCAAAGTAATCTGGTGTTTTTGAAGGGCTCAAGTCTAAAATGTCAGTTATGGATCTTTCTCTTTGCTATATAAAGGTCACTGCTTGACCTGCTGAGTTCCTCCAACATTGTGTTTTTACTTCTGATGTTTTTGATTTTGTTCCAGGGCACAAATCACAGAGGGAAGAATTGGACTCTATTCTTTTTATTTTTGAGGTAAGGATACTGAAAATTAATGAATGTTAATATATAAAACAAGGACATCTTGAGGCAAACCACTTTTATGCAAAACAAAATGCTGTTTGTTCATCATTCTCAATAACAATTATACACTTTGACTTTTTATTTGCATTCGTCAATATTGTGCTAAAGTTTGTATTTATCTTTTATTTTACTCTTATAAATACTTAAAATGGGCAACTAAATACTGGAAATGCTAACTTAATTTTATTGACTTTTCGATAAAAGATTAATATTTTTTCTATACCTAGTTGCATTCCTGCTGTATTAGGTGCAGAGGTTAAGATGCATTCAAGTTGCAAATGATGAGGAAAGATTGAACAAGGGAGATGGAGACAAGTCATAAATAGAACAGGATGGTGAGAGAAGAAAGAGTATTAAATGCCAGTGGGAGAAGCTGGAAGTGTTCATGTGTGTGAGGTGTTGTACTTTGGTAGGTCAAACCAAGGGGGTGAATGGCAGAGCCCTGGAGAATGTTGGAGGACAGAGAGACCCTTGGATATGGGTATAAATAGCAAATGACATGGACAAGTTGATGAAAGAAGGCATTTGGCATGTTTGCCTTCATTGGGCAAGGTATTGAGTACAAAAGTTGAGACCTTGTAATATAGCTATACACAGAACCATAAGAACACTATAAACACAGAAACAGGCCCTTTGGCACATCATGTAAGTAAGATCACACTTGGAGTATAGTGTGCAGATCTGGTCACCCAGCTATAGGAAGGACAAATTCAGACTCTCGCACATTGAAGCAACACCGGTAACCTTAATTTATCAAACACCCCAACAGTTGACTGTGGCATGTGACTCAGAAATTATAGTAGGTACACCTGGTATAGATCACAATTCCCAACCTGGAGATTAAAAAGAAAATAATAACATCCGTTTTCTTTTTGCTTTATTACTCCTGTACCATAGGCTTTGACTGAAAAGTGGATCTCTACCTTCAATCTTTCTTCCTGTCTAAGGCTGTTTGCCTGGGGTGGGTGGCAACACTTCCTTTGGTATGCAGACTGAGCCCATGCTTTGTCTTTCTCCCTCATCCTCTGGGCTGAAGAGGTCCAGAATGATTGGCACACACAAAATACAAAGTTAGAACAGAAGTGGGGAGCATGTGATGTGAGTATAAATGGCAAGATGAATAGATCAGACTTCAACCCAGTGTGTTATCCATTTGTAATCATCTAGTCATATAACCTTATGCTTAGATCACCATTTGTAGCATTGAAAAAATATTCAAAATCTTGTATACAGATATACTTTGATTACTGTCCTAAAATCCGGACTGCTCAGGCATTGGGTTAGTCCGGATCTTTGGGTTTTCCAGATTCTTGGGTAGTACTTTTAAAACTCATATTTAAGGAGAATAAAGAAGAAACGAACAGGTAAATTTTGATAGTTTATTAACTAACATTTTTCATATAAAATAGAAAGTACAAAAAACAAATTTATTTGTTAGTTTCCGTGATTTCTGTGCATCTATGGTGCATGTCTGCACACAAAAACCTGCTGAGTCTTCGAGAAGTCTGGATTTTCAGATGGTTCAGATTTCCTGGCATCTATTTCACTGTACTTGAACAGGTTTCATTAATCCAGGAAAATCCCTTCAGATCAAAAATTAAGTTAAATGTTCTATTTCCAGTTGACAGGCTCTTTTCCTTTAACACTGAGTTTTGGCAATATAGGAAAATTAAGAATGACCACACGAAGCACAAATTCACCACAGTTTAATCAAATCATATGATGGGTTGATAGGCTTTAACACTTTCTGCCCACCATCTGTTTTCTTTTATTCTGCTGTCCCTTTCAACGTGTATGTACTTCAAGCACTCTTTACCTAGAAGTATACCCATTTGAAAAATCCAGCTTCACTGAAATGCATATATACTCCAAGTATCAAAACCAGATCTCTTTATAATTGCAGACTTACCTACTTTTTGAGGATTTCTACTTTTATGGTGTAATTGCCTATCATATTACCAGAACATAACGCTGTTTTTGAAATGACATGTTTGCTCAATCTATTTTATCAAAGTGACAAACTAGAAACTTCAAAATTTGCCAAGAGTAGTGGAAAACTGGAAGACTAAAGTTTAAAAAGCAGTGAAGAACCTCCAATGAACCAGCAATGAAAATGTATTTTGTGCAAGCTTATTTTCATAATCTTAAAAAAAAATGGGTGATGAAAGTTTTTAATCATATAAAATAGAGAAGGATGGTTTATGTGAATGTTTGACCCTTGGAAGATGAGAGGGAGAAATTAATATTAGGTATTGCAGAAATGGTCAAGGTTTTGAACAACCATTTTGTGTTGATCTTTTCAGTAGAAGGTGTGTCCAACATGAAAGAGAGATGGATGCAATGCAGGTGATGACTTGAAAATAAACATCATTAAAGAGGTAGCGCTGAATAAGCTAATTGGTCAAAGGTAGATGATCCCCGGTCCTGATGGAATGCACCTTAGGTGCTCAAAAAATGGCAGAATTTGTAGTTGGGGTGCTTGTGATCATTTGCCAAAATTCTCTGGATTGGTCCCAACAGATTGGAGGACAGCAAATATCACTCCACTGTTTAAAAAAAGATATGCAGCCAAAAGACATGTAACTATAGAACAGTTAGCCTAACATTTGTAGTTGGAAAAATGCTTGAGGCTATCTTTAAAGTTGGAAATAGTGAGATATCTGGATAGAAATTGTTAATTCAGACAAACTTAGCATGATTTCAGAAAGGACAGATCCTGTTTGAGCAGTTTACAGGAGTTCTTGATGATGTAACAAGCACAGAGGATAGAGGAGAACAGGTGGAAGTTGTAATCTTAGATTTCTTAAAGCATTTGAGAAGGTGCTGGATATTTTTTTTTAAATCCATAAGGATGATTGGAGTTGGGGTAATGTTTTGGCACAGAGAATTAGTTAACTAATAGAAAGCAGAGAGTTGGGATAAAAAGGTGTGTCTCTGGTTGGCAATCAATGGTAAGTGGATCGTCGCACAGATCGGTGCTTGGCCTGCAACAATTATGCATAAACAATTTGGAAGAGTCAGTGTGTAGAGTATCTGAGTTTAATGACACTCAGGATGGCAGGGGATGGCAAAGGGAAAACGTGAATACTTGTCAATGACATTGAGAAAGTACATGTTTCCATTTGTGGAAAGGGGTGGGATGCCTTTATCAGGTGCGCTTTGTCGTAACGGTAGAAGCACGGCTTGCCCTCTGCGCACACCTGGCAGGACCTGGTCATTTCCTTGATATCTTCAATGGAGTACGGCAGGTTGCGTGCCTTGACAAAATGAGCCATGCAGGCAATGGCTAGGTGGCAAAGCTTATTGCACAGTGACTGCAACTGTCCAGTGTGTACAGAGGCACAACTTCCTCTTGACAGGGCATCTGGAGGTTAATTGAGAGTACGTGGCCTGTATGTTATATCGTAAGTAGAGGTAGAGTATTCGATCCTTCACCTAGTGATCATGTCATTCTTTATTTTGCTTTTTGCATTATTAAACATAAATGCCACCGATCGCTGGTCAGTGAGCAGTGTAAATTTTCTGCTTCCAGAGCTTGATGGCCTTTACAGTGGCTTGAGCCTCTTTCTCCACAGATGGGTTCCGAAGCTCATTGCCTTGTAGGGTGCAGGAGAAAAAAGCAACTGGCCTGCCTGCCTGGTTAAGGGTAGCAGCCAGAGCTATGTCAGAGGCATCGCTTTCCACCTTGAAGGGTGCGGCCTTTGTGATGTAGCTCCAAACATAGTCGAAAGCTGCCTGGGCTTCGGCCAACAATCAGAAAGAGGTGGTCTTTAAGAGGGGGCGGACCTTATCTGCATAGTGATGGACCCACTGAGCATAGTAGGAGATGAAGCCCAGATACCTCCTTAAGGCTTTCATTGTCCTTTGGATTGGGGTCAGGGCCAATTATGCCATTTTCCACCACATAGCCCAGGATCGCCAGATGTTTCGTCCAGAATGTGGACTTACTGGAGTTGTACGCGAGGTTCAATGCCTTGGCCATGCGGAGAAACCTCTGGAGGTTGGCGTCATGGTCTTCCAGAGAGTGTCCTCAAATGGTGATGTGGTCGAGATGAGGGAAGGTGGCCTTCAATCCATACTCGTGTACCATTTTGTCCATCTGTCTCTGAAAGACCGAGACCCCATTGGTGATACCAAAAGGGATCCCTCCGAAACTGATAGAGCTGTCTGTCTGCCTCAAATGCTGTGTAGGGGCAGTCCTTGGAACGGATCGGAAACTGATGCATGAAGCTTTCAGGTCGATGGTCAAGTAGACCCAGTACTGCGGAATTTTGTTCACCATGTCCAAAATTCGAGGGAGGGGTGTGAAATGATTAATTGTTTGGCTATAGTCAATCACTAGCCTGACTTTTCTTCTCCTTTCATGAATACCATCTGTGCTCTCCATGGGCTGTTGCTAGGCTCAATGATGTTTTCTTTGAGCAGCTGCTGTGTCTCAGCTCTGATAAATTCCCGATTTCCCCCACACTGTATCACCTGCTCTTTGAGGTTATTGGTTTGCAATCAGGGGTCAGGTTCAGAAACAGTGGGGGGGGGGGGATATCAATATTTAGGGTGGAGAGACTGCATGTGGAGTCCAGCTTTTGTGACCTTCCGTTCTGCACCATGATTGGAGGGAGTAGCCCAGAGTACTCTATGGTCACGGTTTTAAGGTGACATAGGATGTCCAGGCCCAGCAACATAGGAGCACACAAATCCTTCAGTACATACAATCAAAACTTACAAAATCTGCCCCCCTTTTACAGTTAGATGTACTATACAATACCTTTGGATTGTCGCCAAGTGCGAAGCCAAGAAAATACGATAGTCCGTCGGATACACTCTTAAGTTGTACTGCAGAGCCGTTGCTTTTAATCATCTTTAAACCTGAAAACAGAATCACACTTTAGCTTATCACTTACCTAACTTAATCCCCTCCTAATTCTAAGCACACGTGTATGTAATGTGTGCATAAGTTTAGAAAAGTTATTTGATTCACAGTCCAATCTCACTTCTCATTCCTCCAAGTTCACTGGTTGCAGGCAATTCTTGTACTGTGCACAGAATTTAACATTTATGAAGTTCACCAGGCTTTGGTGCTTGAAAGGTAAATGGTTACCGCTCAGGAAGGTTCTTGTTTGTTTTCAGAGAGGTTATTCCTGCACACAAACTGATTCCTTTTAATCAGCCATATCAGTATCTTGCTGAAGAAACTTGCCCCCTCAGGGTTTTCCTGATGATGACCTCAGGACACCACAGAGTTCCTTTTTGTTTCTGTTATTTCAAGTGAAACATTAGGCAGCCAGTCCTCTCCTCTTGCATGAACCAAAAGGGCTTTGACCAGGTTGAACTAAGCACTCACAACCTGTCTTCCAAATGGGGTTTTTCCACAAGCTTGCCAGCTTATCTTCTTCCACTGCCAGCTGCTGCTGCTGGCTGTACCACTGCAGAACTAATTTCTCTCTCTGTGAGAAAAAACTGTTCAATTCTCTGCTTGCAAAAACCACATGACCCTCTTAGAACAGCAAGCTGCACTCCTGCGGCTCTGAACTACTCCTCCAATCTCTTTCATCTGTTGCTTTTCAAAACAACAATCGATTAGTGAAGTATCTTGCACACTCCCCAAAGTTTTTGCAAAGGCCCTCAGGTGCTGCCATGTCTGACTTGAGCAGAGTTCCAGTATTTTAAATGAGATCTGTTTTGAAGTGTTTGTATGCAACCTATACTAAAATAACCTGCCCCAATTTATCTCACAAAAACATATCTATATACAACACAAACATGACAATCTATCACAATTTTCTTTAAATTGTTCCAGAAGTTTTAATAGAGCAAGTATGGAGCATCAGCTTTCTTACAAACTCCCATGCCTTTCGATGAGAGAGTATCTCCTTGCAGATATATTCACACATTTTCCTTCTCCTTGCCTTCCACAAAGGACGGTTTTTATTCAGCTCACCGTGCTCTCCTCCAAACAAAATGTCCTCCAACCTTTTTTCCCGCCTCTTTCATGTGACCTGACATCACACAGCTTCAGTCTGTTTTGCAAAACTTCTCCTGTCCCAACATTTGATTTTGCAAAGTCTGGCACCTGGCACTCCAATGGATCTGGAGTTTGCAGCACAAGGCTGAATGTATCCAATACTGTTCCCTTCAAGCACACTTTGTCCTGACATTCATTGTGATCAATATTAATTCCATTATTGGCTTGTTGGCTTTATTTGGTGTTTCCAAACTAGCATCTTCACAAGATAAAGGAAATTGGGCCATTCAGACCATCAAATGTGTTATTGTTCTCTCCTTGTGACAATATTTGTCAAATATGCTGTGACGTGTGCTAAAACCAAGCCCACTATGTAACCTAAGCTATATAATTCTGTTATCTTCAAATATTATCAACCCATTCATTTATGACGAGCTCACGTTTTATCACTAAGAGATAGTATAGACTGGAGGGACTGAATGGCCACAGATAACATTTAACATTTCACACAAGCACAACACGTCATAGCCCATCGATAATTCTATACAGTTGCAAAGGCACTAATTTTGCAAGGGAGAACCATTGTGGCTACTGTAGAGAAAGCAGCTTTTTGAAGCAGCTCGTGGCCAGCCATTTTTGTGGAATTCAGAGCAAGCATGCTCTGTGGATGACTGAACTTTCTCGGTGTACTGACCTGTGCCAAGAGGGTATTTTTGGGAAGCAAAGGGCTTCATTTTGATTGTGACTAACAGTGGTGGTCTCTTGGAAAGACTGCTTCATTTTAAGCGTGACTAGCAGTGAAGGTACTTGGAGAGACTGGTGCCAACTTCTTGGAGGCTGTCCAACTCAAGTCTTGCCTACAAAAGGACCAGGAGTGTTATGACCAGAGCTTGTGCGGATGGACATTTTTTCAAAGGCAATGCAAGAAGAATTTGTGTGTCTGTAGCAGCTGCAACTGCAGTCTTCCAATCAGTTGAACATTAAATGTGGGCATCAAGTTTAAAGACCTACACTTGAACAAGTATTCCCTATGCCATAGATGCTCTGTAATTAGTAAGGGATTGCTTAAGGTGGTATGTGGGTGGAAAGAAAAAGTTTGAAAACCACTGTTTTAATTGTACCTAATTGGCTTGTTATGTGCACGGTTTCATAACTCCAAAGGAAATGGGCCAATGACAATTTTTATCAAGCAAAATATTTATGTAAGAATTAGATCTAGAGCAGTGATTCTCAACCTTCCCTTCCCACTCATATACCACCTTAAGCAATCCTTTACTAATCACAGCACTGTTGGCTTAGGGATTACTGAAAGTGGTATATGAGTGGAAAGAAAAAGGTTGAGAACCACTGCTATAGTTTAAGAGTAAGAAATAAAATTAGTGTTTTCATTAAACATCATCTATTGTTGCTCATTACATGCAGTTTGTAAAATATTACACACATGTACAGGACCTAACAGATAATGGTGGGTGTGTGTGTGTGTGTGTGGGTGTGTGTGTGTGTGTGTGTGTGTTGCGACCCCTCTTTAAATAACAATCCTGATTAATCACATTGATGGGGTGGTGGGGGATGGAGATCCCAGTGATCCTCTATACTGTTTTTATGGTCCTGTGGATTGTCCTCCAATTTGAAGCTCTGCAGCAACTGTGACATGGCTGGCCAGGATGCTCTTGATAGCACTCCTGTCAAAAGTTGACAGAATGCTGGTTGATGATCTTGCTGCCTCAGCCTTCTAAGGAAGTACAGTCGGTGTTGTACCTTCCTGGCAAATGAGGTGATGTGTGTCCAAGATGTGTCACTTCTTAAACTTGTGAGAAATGTAACTCTGCACTATCGAACTATTAATGGTCATCCCAGGTGCTCCTAAAGTCCACAATCATCTCCTTTGTCTTGACAACATTGAGACTCAGGTTGTTATTCTCGCACCATTTCACAAAGTTTTCCACTTTTTCTCTACATTGCAAATCTTTGTTGCTGACGGGGCCAACTGCTGGAGCTGGATCTGATGTCGCAGTCATGGGTCAGTATCGTGAACAGGAGCAGGCTGAGTACACAGCCCTGAGGGACCCGAGTGCACAGCATGATGGGCCTGATGTTCTACTGCCAACCTGGACAGACTGCGGTCTTTCAGTTAGGAAATTGAAATTTACAATTCAGTTACAGAGAGGGTGTTGTATGATTGTATTAAACGCTGAACTGAAGTCAATGAACAGCAGCCAGGTGGGTCAGGATGGAATGGAGGGACAAGGCTATTACATCATTAATAGAATGGTTCCATCTGTTGCCAAATCAAAATTTCTCTAGGAGGTGCACTTTGATATGTTCCAATCACAGACACACAAAGCATTTCATTATGGTGGAGGGCAGTGCCACTTGGGGGTAGTCATTGAGGCCAGTCATTGAGGCCAGTCATTGAGGCCAGTCATTGAGGCCAGTCATTGAGGCCAGTCATTGAGGCCAGTCATTGAGGCCAGTCATTGAGGCCAGTCATTGAGGCCAGTCATTGAGGCCAGTCATTGAGGCCAGTCATTGAGGCCAGTCATTGAGGCCAGTCATTGAGGCCAGTCATTGAGGCCAGTCATTGAGGCCAGTCATTGAGGCCAGTCATTGAGGCCAGTCATTGAGGCCAGTCATTGAGGCCAGTCATTGAGGCCAGTCATTGAGGCCAGTCATTGAGGCCAGTCATTGAGGCCAGTCATTGAGGCCAGTCATTGAGGCCAGTCATTGAGGCCAGTCATTGAGGCCAGTCATTGAGGCCAGTCATTGAGGCCAGTCATTGAGGCCAGTCATTGAGGCCAGTCATTGAGGCCAGTCATTGAGGCCTGTCATTGAGGCCTGTTACTGTCACCGACACTCTTTTGTACGGGATGGCTACCTTGAAACTTGAGGGCACGATGGACTGCTGCAGACATGTTAAAGATCTATACAAGGGCCTGTCAGTTGTTCTACACTGTTCTTCAGTCTTCGAATAGGTATGTTGTCTGGACCAGCTTCTTTGTGTGGGGTCACCCTCGAAAGGATTCTACTCGCCTCAGCCACGGTTATACAAGGGCCCTGTTCTTCAGTGAAAGATGGAGCTTGCTTAGGCATTAGCCTGTAATGGCTCTGATTTTCCACAGCTTTCAAATAAAGAATACACTTACTCATTTCTTTCAACACACCAGGAAGTCAACTTTCTTTTATTATTGATTACACACAACATTGCATTCTTCAACTCCTCAAACACTGCCCAGCTACACTTGTCTGACCTTCTCATTGGCTCACTGCTGCACATGTAATCCTGACACTCTCACTCTCATCCTGCATATGAGATTAATCATTCATATACTGATGCTTAACACAGCTGTGCATCTGCACTATTACTCCTGCACGTCACATCACTTGCATCCTCAGTGGCGGCTGGCATCACTCCTGATGCAAGTAAGTACACGACCATGACAGAACCCTCTCAGCCTCAGACCCATGCAAGGAGGCAATGGAATGGATCTGTCCTGCTATGTCACAGTCTAGATGGCTGACAGTTTGGCCTGACCTCATTCAAAAGTGCAAGACAGGCGATGCAAGGTCTGACTGGCAAGGGTGTGTCAGGTCCTCTGACTCTGTCTCCATCACAGAACGTAGACCATTGATAAACACCAGCTTCAACCTATTGATGGAAACTGTATTAGCTTTTCCATTCCTGTCTATCACAAAAGTCTTCGAGTGGCGTCGCAAGACCTGAAAAGGACTGTTATCAACAGGTTGGAGTGGTTTGCAAAAGGCATCATTCTGGAGGAACACATGAATACAACAATGTAAATTATTCAGCACATACACTGCAGGTGATGCCTGACGCATAGTTCTCATGTTTTCCTGAAGGCAACCAACATAACTAGTCATAAAAACATCTACGTCTGTTCTGTATTTTTACCTTTGCTATATAAAGGACACTGTTTGACCTGCTGAGTTTCTCCAGCTTTTTGTGTTTTTATTTCAACCATGGTGTCTAATGATTTTCGTGATTTACTTCCAACATTACTAGCCAGATTATATATCATTGCACTTGGACTCACAAACTTGCCTGCTGAACATCCAAGATCTGCCTTCTCAGCAATATGCACTCCAAGGAGAACCATGGGCAAATGTTTGCTCCAAGTAAACTCAACTCCCCAAACACTACCCAGCTAAACTCCTCTGACCTTCTCATTGGCTCACTGCCACACAAGTAATCCTGACACTCTCCTCCTCCTGCATCTGAGATTCATCACCCATATACTGACGCCTAACATGCCCATATATGCGCACTATTACTCCTGCGAGTCGCATTTCTTACGTCATCAGCAAAGTACACAACCGCAACAAACCTATTCTTCTCATCAAACTATGCATAGAAGATGTTAAGTCTGTCCAGAAGGGAGTCGGCATCGTCATTATCACCTTATCTCGCACATACACCTTATCTCGCACAGCTGACTATGGATCTTGTGCTACCCACATTTTGCCTTCCAGATTGCATGGGAGGGTTCAGCCCTGGCTGATGTTCGTGTCGTCTTGTCTCCTGAATTGAAGTCCAACCATGGTTTCTAGTTTTACTGAGTTCTTAGTACATCCTAAAATACTGAATCTTTATTTAAATTGGGTAGAGATTTAAAGAGTCCAATAGTAAACAAGTTTTTGATCTGGAAATGAACTGTGTACTTAGCTAGTGTTGCAACGCCTGTAATGGAGTTATAGAAATCTGTTAAATAAATGCATGGTACTTTTGAGTATTGAAGTTTATTGGAGGGTAGGGTGTTGCTCTTTGTAAACTGTGGTAGTTATTTTGCACGAAAATTATAAAATAATCTGTTGTCCACTTGACTATTCTCATAAATTTAAATTTGTAGAAACCTAAACCATTGTGCAGGGAGATTTTAAGAAATGTACATTTTACATGTATATTTCCAACTTAATTACATATTCACATACATCCGGTACCGCACAAATGGCAGTCTCTTCAATCTGAGGCGCCTGCAAGCTCACAGCAAGACACAAGAGCAACTTGTCTGTGAACTACTCTTTGCAGACGATGCCGCTTTAGTTGCCCATTCAGAGCCAGCTCTTCAGCGCTTGACGTACTGTTTTGCGGAAACTGCCAAAATGTTTGGCCTGGAAGTCAGCCTGAAGAAAACTGAGGTCCTCCATCAGCCAGCACCCCACCATGACTACCAGCCCCCCCACATCTCCATCGGGCACACAAAACTCAAAACGGTCAACCAGTTTACCTGTCTCGGTTGCACCATTTCATCGGATGCAAGGATCAACAACAAGATAGACAACAGACTCGCCAAAGCAAATAGGGCCTTTGGAAGACTACACAAAAGAGTCTGGAAAAACAACCAACTGAAAAACCTCACAAAGATTAGCGTATACAGAGCCGTTGTCATACCCACACTCCTGTTCGGCTCCGAATCATGGGTCCTCTACCGGCATCACCTACGGCTCCTAGAACGCTTCCACCAGCGTTGTCTCCACTCCATCCTCAACATTCAGTGGAGCGACTTCATCTCCAACATCGAAGTACTCGAGATGGCAGAGGCCGACAGCATCGAATCCACACAGCTGAAGATCAAACTGCGCTGGGTAGGTCACGTCTCCAGAATGGAGGACCATCTCCTTCCCAAGATGGTGTTATATGGCGAGCTCTCCACTGGCCACCGAGACAGAGGTGCACCAAAGAAGAGGTACAAGGACTGCCTAAAGAAATCTCTTGGTGCCTGCCACATTGACCACCACCATTGGGCTGATATCGCCTCAAACCGTGCATCTTGGCGCCTCACAGTTCGGCGGGCAGCAACCTCCTTTGAAGAAGACCGCAGAGCCCACCTCACTGACAAAAGACAAAGGAGGAAAAACCCAACACCCAACCCCAACCAACCAATTTTCCCTTGCAACCGCTGCAACCGTATCTGCCTGTCCCGCATCAGACTTGTCAACCACAAACGAGCCTGCAGCTGACGTGGACATTATCCCTCCATAAATCTTCGTCTGCGAAGCCAAGCCAAAGAAAAAAGAAAAAAAAGAAACATATTTACGTACTTGTACTATAATTACATCTTTGAATTGTACCACTGCAAATTTGAAATAAAGGATATACCAGTGAGATCCCATGAGCCCAGTTCAACTGCCAAACTATAGCAATTTTTTGTTTGAAGCTTGGGAAGATAATTTTTGGCTTATTTTTGTTTTGATGTTTGTTTCCTTTAAACTTCATTGAGATTAGAAAGATCACCTTTAATTTGAGACTTTAAATTGGAGAAGCAAGATCTTTTGTTGATAACGATATGAAATATTCTAATTTATGGAACTAAGTGACAACTCTTTGCTTCTAACTGGTGTCAAATGGATGTGCTATTTGCAAATTTATCCTTGGTCTCAGCCTTAATTTCACAGCTGGGATAGTTGGATGGTTGGCATTGTTCTCATAGCCAATACCAAATTGCAGAACTTGGAACACCACAGTGCTCCAAGTTCTGACAAGGAAATAAATTGCCAAACAGACAAGATAAAGATTCAAAGTGCTATATTTTCCATTGACTCTTGACAAGTGCTGGCTTTGACTACTCAAAATGGAGAAGGACCATATGCATGATACTGATATTTGATAGTGTGGAAGTTTTAGAGAAAGTGCAGAGGAGATATACCAGGATGTTTCCTGGATTGGAGATCATATTTTATGAAGTAAGGTTAGCTGACCTAGGGTTTTTCTCTTTAGACCGAAGAAGGATGAGAGGTGACTAAAAAGAGGTCTACAAGATTGAGCAGCAGAGATAAGGTAGACAGCCAGCATGCTTTTCCTAGGACAGGAGTAGCAAACACCAAATAACATTTGTTTAAGGTGAGTGGAGGTAATTTAGGGGAAATGTCAGAGGCTTTTTTTTTGTTTTTGTTTCGCAGAGTGGTGAATGCCAGGAATGGATTGCAGGGGTGGAGATAGAGGCTGGTACAATGGGGATATTAAAAGGACTTGTTAGATAGGCACATGGATGTATGGAAAATGGAGGGTAATGGGTTGTAAGGTTGGTATGTGATAGATTGTGTAGTAGGTTTGCATTCTTTGGCACAACATTGTGGGCTGAAAGTCCATTCTGTGCTGTAATTTTTATGTTTTATAGCACGGTAGAAACTGATTCTGGCCATTTAAACCAATACTTCCAAATTGCACACAAATTAACCTATAACCCTGTATGTTTTGGATGGTGGGAGGAAACTGGACCACCCGGAGGAAACCCACACAGACATGGGGACAGTATACAAACTCCTTATAGACGGTACTGGATTAGAATCCTGGTCGCTAGTGCTATTCAATCAATATGTTTGTGTTCATATATAAAGATCCCTGCAAACTAGCCATCTGCCCACTCCACCTTCAGTCCATCTATGGAAGGTGGTGCAGTTCTCACATTCTACTTGTCATTCCAGAATTCACAAAACTGGAATGGAAGCAGACCGTTGTTGTTGTGGTCTTATTGACACAAATAAGAACCAAAAATGTATACATCAGGTCAAGCAGCATTAGCGGGGAGAGTTAAACATTCAATGTTTTGGGTCAATGAATTATGAAACAAACTATAAAAATTAAAAGAAACCAGTTACATGGTGCAAAGTGATAGAAATTTAAAAACAAAGGACATATTTGAGATGGGATAGTGACCCAGATCTGAAAGATAACATTTACTTTTAAAATATAGCAGTTAAATGGAAAAGTGAAATTAATTGAAATGGAGAGGTGCAACAACATATTTAGAGAGTGGCGGGGTGGGGGGGGGGGGGGAGGTGGAGAGAAGAGATTACCTTGTATTATCCAATTTGATGGCTATCAGCTGCTCAGATTTTAAAAAACTGTGGTGCTGTCCCTCAATCTTTGTTGGAGTTATAATGGAATGATGTCAGAGGCTGAAGCCAGAGGTCAAAAAGGGAGTGGGATGAAAATTAAAGAGACAGGATACAGGAATCTCAGGTCACCCTTATGGGCTAAACTTGCATGTTTTGCAAAGTGGATGCCCAATCTGCATTTGGATTCCTGATAATAAAGGGAATGACAGTATAAGTAAAAGGGGAGCACATTTAGCATAGCCGTTAGCTCAGCGCTTTACAGTGACTTGGACCAGAGTTTGAATGCCGCACTCCGTCAGGAGTTTGTACGTTCTCCCCGTCCTTGTGTGTTTCCGGTTTCCTCCCACCTTTCAAAAACATATTGGGGTGTCGGTCAATTGGGTATTTTTTGGTGGCATGGGCTCGTGGATTGAAAGGGCCTGTTACCTTGCTGTATGTCTAAATAAATGCACTAAATTGAAAGGAGTTTCCAGGTCCTTGATGGCTCTGTCATGGAGAGCACAAAATTCCTGGACCCAAAACATCTCCTACACTTCCTAAGGAAGTTGAGGAAGGCAAAGCTACTTCCCCCAACCTGACAATGTTTTACAGGAGTACAGATGAGAGTGTCCTGTCTGGCTGCATCATTGTCTTGTGTTTTCGCTGCAAGGCATTAGAATAGAATTCAATATAGAGAATCGTGAAAATAGCTGAGAAGATCACCAGGATCTCCCTTTCCATTATCAACAATGTTCACTCGGAGCATTGTTTAAACAAGGCTCAAAGAATTATAAGAGGACTTTTTCCATCCAGCACGCAATAGGAAAGAGGTGCAGGACTGTCAGGCTGGGATATTGCTTCTTTCTGCAGGCTGTGAGATGGAACAATAACCTGTATCTGAGTGAATCATTCCAAAATATATGTATATATTTATTTATATTCTATCTTTATGTATATATGTGATACGTGCTGTGTATGTGTGCACCATGGTCCAGAGGCACACTGTCTGGTTCTATATGTGCAGTCATGTGATAATAAACTTGAAGAGGAAAGACAGGTGTTGCATCTTTTATTGACTGCATGGGAAAGTGCAGTGAGAAAAGGAGAAGTTGGTAAAAGTATAAAAGTGGGATAGATATTTGTCGAGAAATCAGATCTTTGGATTACTGAAATTATAGGTGATGTCCTCACTCTGGCAGGGATGAAGGCCCAAGACAACAGATAGTTCAAGTGGGATGCAACCTGGGATCAGGGTGGCCATTGCAGGCAAAACATAGATGCTCTATGAAGTGGATCTCAATTATACATTGGTCTCATTTGTGCAGAGAAAGCTACATCGGGAGGACTAAATGAAGTAGATGAGGTGCACATAAATCTTTGCCTTGCATGGAAGGGCTGTTTGAGACTCTGGATGGTGTGAAGGAGGAGGTGTAAGAGCAGATATTGCATTTCCTAATGTTATAGGGGAAAGTACCAGGGATCAGGGAAGGATGGATGTGATGGGATGAGTGGACAAGGGAATCACGGAGAATTATACTTGCTGAAAGCGGTGGGAACGGGTAGATGTGCCTGGTGGTGGAGTTGAGTTGCAGCCGTCGGCCGTGACTGAGGATAACATGTTGAATGTAGAGGCTAGTTTGGTGAAAGATGAAGGCAAGTAGCTCTATTGTTTTGTTGGAGGGAGCTGTGAGGTAGAGCTGAACTATGAGAAACAAATTGAATAAGGGAGATGGCTCAATTGAACACAGTAGAGGGCAAGCTGCATTGCTTGAAAGGGATATTTCAGATGTCCTGGAATGGAAGGCTTCATTTTGGGTCAAAGGTGGTGAGGCGGGAAGAGGTGCAGTCAAGGTAGCTATGGGAGTTGGTGAGTTTATAGTAAATGTCAGTATATAGCTTGTGTCCTGAGATTGGGGACAAATTAGATCAAACCAATCTAGTAAGGGGAGAAATGGAGTAAGTGAATTTCAGAGTAGGGTGGAGTTGGTAGCCAAGTTGATTAAAATTGACAGTTCTGCATGATGCAGGAAGCAACCCCAATGCTGTCATTGTATCAGAGAAAGATTGGAGGGCTCGTGCTGAGATAGGCTCTAAATAAAAACTGTTCCGTGTAGCCAACAAAAAGACAGGTGAAGCCTTTAGTTTGAAAAATTAAGAATGAGAAGTTAATTTGTTATCCAATTGTACCAGCATTCTATGTTCAAAGACCCTCACCACCCAGGCCATGGTCTCTTCACACTGCTACCATTGGGAAGGAGGTACGGGAGCCTGAAGATGAGCATCCAGCAGTCCAGGGACAGCTTCTTCCCCTCTGCCATCAGATTATGAATGGGCAATGAACCACAGACACTAACTCACTTTCTTTTTATTTTTGCACTAATTTATTTATTTTTAATGTAATTTTATAGCAATATTTTCACTGTAATGCTGCCACAGAACAACATTTCATGCATGTTCATGAAAAACTGATTGAGTACAACCCAACAAAACAGCATTCTCTGGTCCACAGTGCAGAACAGTGCGAAATGCACGTGCAGCTATAGCACACAGACAAGCAATACATAGACACAATACATATGAACATATATTAAAATAAATACTATACTATTCAATAGTTGAGTCACTGAGAGTTGTTTTTAGCAATTATTCAGCATTTTCACTGCCCTTAGGAAGAAGCTGTTCTTCAGCCTGTGGCTCTGGCTCTGACACTTCTGTGAATTTTTCCTGATGGAAGTAGCTGGAAGGTGCTGCAAGCAGAGTGTAGGGGTCCTCCCTGATTTTGTGACCCTCTTAAAGAATGGTCCTGGTAAATCACATCAATGAGGGTGAGGGATATGCTAGTGGGCACAGGTTCACAAAGGTGAGGCCTCTAATGAGGCCAGAAAGATCCACATCATGGGGAAGGTGGGGGGGGGGAGGTCAGGAGGGGTGGTTAAATCCTGGTCAGGTATTGAGTTGAAGCTAAACAAGGGCTCAGAAGATTGAAAGTAGGGTGGAGGAGGGCGCTCAGAGAAATAAGGGAACTTGAAGGAGAGGGGGAAAGAATGGTTCTGAGAGTAGAACTGGGATGCGAGGTCAGGGGCTGGGGGGGGCGTGGTCATGCAAAGGATCAAGACAGGCATGTCTTGGATGAGGTCTCTGTGAAGAGTATTAAAAAGACAATTTAAAATTAAGAATTATTTCACTGTGAAAGAACAAAATGGTCACTAAGAAGCCAAGACAGCAAAAAAACAACATTGGAAGAGACAGCGACTCAGCTGGGAACATAGAGTAAAAGTTTGAAAGGGAGCAGCACAAGAGCGACCCTGGGTCCAGCTGAACCCGACAGTGCTGGGGGATCAGCGCGAGACCTGAGTATAATCCTGGATAAGATGGAGACTTTATGCACTTGTTGTTTCACGGGAGTTGAAATCACAATGAGAGATATGTCAGAGAAGATGACTGAAGTAACGGATGGCAATCGATGTTTTATGAAGAAGAATTTCTATGAAAATTATGAGAAGATTAGAGATATTAAATAATAACAAAGTGTTTACAGTGGGGCTAAGTAAAAAGTATTTTTTTGAATCATATTTATTAAATGTTATAGAAATTTGGTTCAAGAAAGAAAATGAGAACTTGGTAAAATAGTAGCAGGGTGGAGAAGCTGGTCAAAGGGGGATAATGGCTCTAAGAGAGGAGCAGTTTTGCAATAAAGAGAGAGGGGGGGTTCTTTAAAGATTTTGTGTGCTTTTTTCGCGGGCTTCTGAGACTTTTTGTTTGCCTCATTGTCCGAGCAGGGGCACTATATATGTTTGTTAAAGGGGAAGCATCACTGTATACTTCAATAATCAAAAAGATTTTACTACTGTACTAAACAATACAGTAGTTTAAGAACTGGTATAGATAGAATGTTAAAATTTATTAGTCTGAATGTTAACAGGCTAAATAGGGCAGTGAAAAGGAAAACAGTCTTGGGGCATGTAAAGAAACTAATGCTGCATGTAGTTTTCTTGTGGGAAACACATCTTACTAAATTGGAGCATGCTAAATTAAAAAGAGCATGGGTGGGGCAAGTAATCTCTTCTTTTGGTTCAAAGGCAAGAGGAGTAGAAATTTTAATTAATAAAAATGTACCAGTAATAGTAAAAGATTTATCGATTGACCAAGCTGGAAGGTTTGTAGTGACACATTGTAAAATTTACGCAGAATCATGGATATTTATGAATATTTACACTCCAAACTATGGCGATGAAGCCTTTATGAAGTAGAGGATAGACAAAATATATTGGTGGTGGGGGGGGGGGATTTAATTTCTATTTAGATCCAATACTGGATAAATTAGCGAGAACAGTAACGAGGGCAAAAGCTGCAAAAATGATGCTATCATTTATGAAGGATTTAAATCTGATTGATATTTTGAGGCAACTCATTCCCACTGAGAAAGATTTCGTGTTCTGCTCAAGGGTTCATGACTCACATACAAGATTTGATTTATTCTTAATGTCTGCACAGTTTAAAAAAAAACGGTGATAAAAACAGAATAATGGCGAGGCTACTGTCAGACCACTCACCATTAACCTTAACTATTGTGATAGTGGGGAAAAAAATGTGTACAGATGACGTCTTAATGTCATGTTGTTGGAAAGGACAGATTTCTGTGAGTTTATTAGGAGACAAAAAGAACTATTTTGTGAGACAATGCTCCCACCGATAACAGCTTTTTGATATGGGATAAGTTTGAAGCTTATCTGAAAGGGCATATTATTTCTTATACAAAAAATCTTAAAAGAGTATTTAATGCGGAATTAGGTGGTTTGGAGAAAGAATATCAGAGGACGGGTTTCCAAGTATAGAATCTTAAATAAAAAATTGAGATATAATACATTGCAAATGTTTAAATAGAAAAAAAATTAAAAACTAAGCAAAAATAATATGAATTGGGAAAACCAGTGCATAAAGTTTTTTTTGACAAGTAAAATCAGAAGAGTCATCGAGGATGATAAATGCAATTAAAACAGAATCCAACATTCTTAAATACAACCAGAAAGAGATTAGATATTTTAGACAATATCATGCAAAGCTATATAAATCAGAATTATTAGAAGATGATGAGGTGGATGAATTCCTAACGAACATTGAGCTTCCAAAATTAGAGGTGAGAGAACAAATAGAGTTAGATACCCCTTTTCACAAGAGAAGAAATTGAGAAGGCTCTGACCACTCTGCTGGCTAATAAGTCTCCAGGGGAGATGGGTTCCCGCCTGAGTTTTATAGACAATTAATGATCTGTTGATGCCTCTGAGAATGAATGTGCTAGATAGGGTAGTGGAGATTCAGGCTCTCCCGGACTCTTTTTCAACGTATTATTACAGTGTTGTCAAAAAAACCTCATCATGTAGACCTATCTTGCTTTTGAATGCTGATTATAAGATATTGGTGAAGGCATTAGCCAATAGACTGGGACAATATTTACCAAAATTAATGCATATAGATCAGGAAGGATATGTTAAAGGAAGACACTATTCAAATAGTCTGGATAGGATATTTAATATAATGTATATGGCTAAATCAAAATTGAATTCCAGTATAACAATCTCCCTCAACGCTGAATTGGCATTCGACCACTGAGAAAAGCCTTTTTTATTTAAAACATTGGAGAAATTTGGAATAGGTAGAGCATTCATAAATTGGGTAAAAACTCTATCATAAACCACAAGCCAAAATTATAACTAATAGTCAAATGTCAGCGATTTTTCCCTCTGAGTAGATGGAATAGACAGGGGTGTCCCCTGTCCCCAGCTCTTTTTATCCTTGCGATTGAACCACTGGCAGAGATTATAAGGAGAGATCCAGATATGAAAGGCCTCAAAGTTGGGCAAGAAGAACATAAAATCAGCCTATTTGCTGATGATGGGCTACTATATTTATCTAACCCGGCTGAGTTTTTGGAGAAATTACAAACAACACTTAAAAAAAATGGAAGAGTTCCAGGTTATAAAATCAATATGGATAAAAGTAAGAATGCCATTGACAACCTTGATTATGAAAGATATCAAAAAGGAAGTCGACTTTGGTGGGAAGGGTTAACCATGTCAAAATGAAGGTGATGCCAAAATTATAATATCATCCAATCATTGCCATTTCTTTGCTGAAATTTTCTTAAAAATTATTAAATAACTGTATTAGGCAATTCCTGTGGAATAATAAGGTGGAAAAATTAATGTGGGATTATAAGACAGGAGGACTTGGGCTACTGGATTTTAGAAAGTATTATTTGTCAACACAAGCCTGATTTCTTTAATCTTTCTTTGAGGAAGGAGTGAAAGTGCAAAACCGGGTTCATAGAGGTCAAGGGAGAGATGGGAGTTGGATATAGGTGTTGTAATATCAGAAAGATGTTGGTTTGATTGGTGTTTGGATAGCATGACATCATATATAAATGCAAGATATGGACTGGTTCAGTATAACTTCCTACACCAATTATATCTTGCGCCACAGAAGCTATTTAGGTCAAAATCTGAAATATCAGAGATGTGTTTTAGATGTGGGATTGAAACAGGAACATTTTTACATGCTACATGATCGTGTGTGAAGGTTTGGCCCTTTTGACAGTATATTGCTGAAACATTAACAATGATAATGGGTGGCCTTCGCAAACAACCTGGAGCTTTGTCTTTTGAGTAATTTTATTGAAATAGGTAAATTTCTTTTGTCAAAGTAGCTTTTGCAATGGTTAAGAAGTGTATTGCAACTACTTGGAAGTATGACTCTTCCTTAATCATAGGATGTTGGATGCAGAGATGAATAGTTGTATACCTATGGGGAAAAAAAATTTCATACAATCTAAAAAAAAAACCAAATATAACATATTTATCATGATATGGCAGCCATATCTGGACCATATAGGGGCCCTATTATAATAATGATAATAACAAATGTTGCAATATAAGCAGATGTGGTTTCTGCATATAGATCTTTTATGGCTTTTTTTATGGATAATAGGAGTGTGAGCTCTGATGGTGTGTGGTTTTATATTTTGTAGGAAGGGATGGAGGGGTTTTTTGTTTTTTGTTTGACAACGTTTATTATTTTGAAGGGAGAAGGGTTTTCTTTGTTTTTTGTTTGAAAAAGTTTAATATATTGTGATATTGAAGATTTTGCTATGTATATATTAAAAAAATTAAAAATAAAATCTTAAAAAATGGGATGGGGCTGAGGTTAGAGCATTCAAGTGGCTGGCAGACTATCAGGAGTCTAAAGTGGGGAGGAACAGGAGCCAGAAATTGGCTGGAATTCATAGATTGCCAAGGAGCATCAGGAGTCTGTTGGGTGAGTTCTAATCCTTTGTGGAGGTCAGGAACACAAATGCTAGTTGAAGGAGTGGATCTGGTGGAGGACAAGGTAGAAACTGTAGTCCACAGCACATATGGGAAAGTGAAGCCTGGAAATGTTCGAGGTATCAACGCATGACAGAGATGGTGGAGCATAGGATCTGGAGGGAGAACCATTGGGAGTAGTGTTGAATTGAATTTGCATACCAGATATTGTGGCTGGGACCGATCTGGGAGGCTTGGTGATGGCCAGAAACCATGTTGGACAAGATAATGATGAAGACAAACTAATGATGAAGCAAGGAAGTGGCTGTGGTAATGAGTCACTTCTTATCTTAAAACTATGCTCTCTTGCTCTGTTGTATTTGACATTTTTGCCATGGAGAAAAAAATCCTACTATCAACTCTATGTCTCTCATAATTTTATTTGGTTCTTTCAACTTAACCCTCATACTCCAACATACCAGAGAATACAATCCAAGTTTGTCCAACTTCTTACAGCCATCACATGTAATCCAGACAATTCTTTGGTGAACCTTTCTGCACACTCTCCGAAACCTTCATATCCTTCCAAATGAATAGCAATCAGAACTGCATATACAAGTATTACGTGTAGTTCTGATTGCTATTTGTTTGGAAGGATATGTATCAAAGTTTGATACAGCTGATACATGCCAACTTTTATACTTGATGCTCTAATCAATGAAAGCAATCATGCCATATACCTTCTTCACTACTTGTGTTTCCACTTTCTGAGAGTTATGGATTGACATCTCAAGATCTCTCTGTATCTCTGTACAGCTGCTACCTCGCTACCATCAGATTCCTCTACAATATAGTCAGTCAGGTACTCATTTAAGGACTCTTACTTGTGCACTTTATTGATTTTTTTCCCCCCCTCTCTGTATTGCTCAGTTTGTTTACATTTCTTTATTTGTGTACTTTGAGTGCAGTATTTTGCACCATCAACAAGTGGCAATTCTTGCCCACAGGAAAAAGAATCTCAGGGCTGTATGTGATGTCATCTGTGCACTCTGACAATAAATCTGAATTTAGAAAATTGAACATCAGGTGCTCCTAAAGGTCCTGCCATTTACTATATACTTTACTGTTGCCTTTGACCTCCAAAAATGCATCCCCTCACACTTCTCCGAATTAAATTCCATCTGCCATTTCTCAACTGATATTCTTTGTATCCAACTATACCAATTTTGAAATAATCTATAAATTTGCTAATCAGACCATCAATACTTTCATTCAAATCATTAATATATATTTCAAACAACAGAGGTCTCAGCCCTGATCCTTGTGAAATATGATTAGTTACAGCCTCCAGTTAGGTTTCATTTTTTTTCCCCTCCTACTTTTTACTTAGAACCATGGAACATTGCAGTACATAAAAAGGCACCTTCATCCCTTCTAGTCTGTGGTGAACTTTTTTTTTTGCCTCATCACGCTGGCCTGCACCCAGCCAATAGCTCTCCATACCTCTCCCATCCATGTAACTGTCTAAATTCCTCTTAAATGTTAAAATTGAGCCCACGATCACCTCTTCGGCTGGTAGCTTGTTCCACACTCCCACAACTCTGAGTGAAGAAGTTCCCCCTCATGGTCCCCTTAAATTTTTCCCCATTCACCCTTAACCCATGTTTTCTGGTTCGTATCTCACCTACCCTCAGTGGAAAAAGCTTATCTACATTTACTCTGTCTATCCTGCTCATAATTTTAAATAACTATCAAATCTCTCCTCATTCTTCTACACTCCAAGGAATGAAGTCCTAACCAGTAATTCAGTTCCTGAAGTTAGGTGACAAAAACTGTACATAATACTCCAAATTGGGCCTCACCAATGTCTTATGCAACTTTAACATAACATCCCAGCACTTATACTGGATAAAGGTACACAATCCTTTATCCAGAACCCTTGGGGGACAGTGTGTTCCGAATACCGGTCTCCCCAACCACCCCCTGCCCGCCAGACTGGCGCTGCCAGTGTCTCCCCCCCCCCCCACCCGCCCGACTCGCGCTGCCGGTCTCTCGCTCACCCGACTCGCTCTCCCCTTCAAACCCCCCCCCCCCCCCCACGACTCGCACTGCTGTCTCTCTCCCCACTTGCCGGATTTTGGAGCTTTCCGGGTTTTAGATGTCCGGATAAAGGATAGTATATCTATACTTTGATTTATGAAAGCCAATATGCCAAAAGCTCTCTTTACAACCCTATCCACCTGTGACGCCACTTTCAGGGAATTATGTATCTGTATTCCCAGATCCCTCTGTTGTACTGCACTACTCAGTGCCCTACCATTTACCGTATATGTCCTTTCTTGGTTTGTCCTTCCAAATTGCAACACTCACAGTTGTCTGCATTAAATTCCATCTACCATTTTCTGCTGAATTTTCCAGCTGATCCAAATTCCTTTACAAGCTTTGAAAACCTTTTTTTGTTGTCCACAACATCTCCAATCTTAGTGTAATCTGAAAACTTGCTGATCCAGTTTACCACATTATCATCCAGATCATTGACATAGATGACAACAATGGTCCCAGCACTGATCTGTAAGGCACACCACTACTCCACAGGCCTCTAGTCTGAGAAACAAATGTCCACCACTGCTGTGGTTTGTCCAGTCCAGCCATTGTCAAATCCAGTTCACTACTTCATGAAACCTGAGCGTCTGAACCTTCCTTTTTTTTTTGAATATTTTATTTTTGATTTTTTTTTCAAAAATATACATAATAGAATCTTCAGTAACACAATATATTAAACTTACAAACAAAAACAAAACATACCCTCCCTTCCTCCCTCCCCCCTTCTATACACACAGATTCATACACCTTCAAAGCTTACATATCTTTTAAATGTATATAATACAGTTGGGGAAATCACTTTTTGGGATGTATAATATCAGCATTTATATTCCTTTCTGTGAGTATATTTGGGCCCTTTCGTGCTCCAGATATGGCTGCCAGATCTTTACAAAAGTGTCATACTTATTCTTTAAATTATGTCATTTTTTTTCCCAAAGATATACAATTCATTTCCACAGTCCATTGTGCTATAAGTAGAGGGAAGTTGGAGTTCCAAGTGATTGCAATACATTTTTTTGCTTCCGCCAGTGCTATATTTTATAAATGAGATTTGTTATTTAGTCAATTTATTGCTTACTTCAATTAAGCTCGTCCACGTAACATGTAGAATAGTTCCTATTTCAGTCCCACATCTGAAACATATCTCTGAAATTTCTGCTTTTGATCTATGTAACTTCTGTGGAGTAAGATGTAATTGGTTCAGAAAATTGTACTGAATTAGTCCATATCTTGCATTTACAATTGATGTCATTTCTGTCCGTACACCAATCTGACCAGTTTCTTTCTGAGATTACTACACCCAAATCCAACTCCCATCTTTCCCTTGACCTCTGTAAACCTGGTTTTGCACTTTCACTTTGGAGAGAATAATATATTTTTGTTATAAATTTGGGCGTATTCCCCATCCATACTGTCCTTTCCATTTCATTAGTTTCAGGTGGGGTCAGTGTTGGTCCCCATCTTTCTCTTAGCTGGAGAAAACAATAGGAAGGTCCTATTGGCCACTCAGTATTTATGTTTTAGTTGTTCGAATGACTAGTTCCTTCTTTGTAACAGTCTTTAATATATCTTATTCCTTTGCCATTCATTCAATATTCTATTGTCTATGTTCATAGGCAATAACACAGTGGAGCTTTTATTGATATCCCTACTTTTTTTCAATACTTTCATTAATTTCCTGCCACATTCTGGCCATATAAGTATGGGATTATGTCTTTTTAGTGATATGGCACTGCATTTATAGATAAAAATCCTTTGCTTCCCCCTCCCCCATTGAGTACATTCCCATTTGAATCCAAGAGCAGGGCTGTCTTCCACAAAGAAGAGTGTGAAAAATCTAGCCTGTGCAGCTAGGTATTTTTTAAATCTGGAAGTCTTAAGTCCTCCCAGCCTGTAGTCCCATGTCAGTTTTTTCAATGCGTTTCTTGGTACCTTGTTATACAATAAGAACTGTCTAATATAATTATTTAAAATTTTTGTGTAATGGAATAGGCAACAATTGGAAAAGATATTGTAGTCTTGGCATTAAAGTAATCGGTAAATCTCTTCATTCTGCAGATCTTTTTCTATTTTCATCAAAAGAGGAACATAATTTAACGTATACAAACTCTGTAGATTATTTTCAGTTGCTATTTCCAGATATTATCGCATTCTAAATGTGTCAATGGCACATTTTGCTTTTGTCCGTATTCATTTTGCTTTTGTCCGTATTCATTTTATAGCCAGACACTTTTGCACATTTTTCTAATGTTACTTGTAATTTTTCCAAAGATTTAACCGGGTCTGATAGGTACAATACCATGTCATTGGCAAATAGACTAATTTTGTGTTCTTTCTGTCCAACTTTGAAGCCCTTTATATCTGGATCCTCTGCTAGCAGTTTAATCATTAGTACAAAAAACGCTGGAGACGGGATTCCTTATCTACTCGATCTACTCAAGGGAAACACTGCTGACATCTGGCTAATGGCTATAATTTTAGCTTGTGGTTTATGATATAAAGTTTTTATCCAGATTATGTTCTGCCTCTGCTAAATTTTTCCAGTGTTTTAAATAGAAATGTGTAGCGGCAGCTCCACTGCTCCTGCAATAACACACACAACCAGACGGGTTGAGCTCAGTGAGCAGACTAGTTTATTGCAGGCTGCTGGGCTGCACTTACACGCCCTGCCCGGACATGGCTGAGAACCATGCTGGAGGGCGCTGACGTCACCCGGGCATTATGTGGTCCCCCAGCACGGGGCTCAGAAGCCCTGTGCTGGGAGGAAGGGAAAACCCCTGACAGCGCCATTTCAGCCGGCTGCCCCGCTGCATGGCTTACAAGCGGGGCCGGTTCACCTGCCTAGTGGTGTGCCACCACAAAGGACCATTTTAAATGGTTGAATGCTTTTTCGTTAGGTATTCTGTTTTTATCATTCTACTTTTTTAGCTGGACAGACATTAAAAATAAATCAATCCTTGTATATGAATCATATACTTTTGAGTCAAAGGAATAGTCTCTCTCTCTCTCTGGGATTTAATTGCCTCAATATAGAAATCCTTCATGTATGAAATTGTGATTTTTGCTGCTTTCACCTTTGTTATTGTTCTTGCAGATTTATCTCATGTTGGGTCCAAGCAAAAGTTAAATCTCCGACCAGTATATTTTGTCTTCCCTCTGCTGTTTTTAAGAAGATATCCTTCATAAAGACTTCATATTTTTAGCCATAGATATTCATAAGTGTCCATGCTTCTCTGTAAATTTTACAATGTGTGATTACATATCTTCGGTCAACTGATGTGCATTCTATTAATACTGGTGTACTTTTATTAATTAGAATCGCTACCCCTCTTGCCTTTGAACCAAATGAAGACTATTATTGTCCTACCCATCCTCTTTTCAATTTATCGTGTTCCAATTTAGTAAGATGCGTTTCCTCCATAAAGATTATATCTACTTTTAATTTCTTTAAGTATGCCAAGACACTTTTCCTTTTCACCTACCTGTTCAAGCCATTAATATTAGGACTAATAAACTTTAGTGTTTTATCCATACCACACCCGCGAACTCCTGCAGCCCCTTTATAAATTTTTGACCACAATGTAATTACATTGCATTCGTCAGTTATTTCAAAAAAATTATTACATGCGATAATATACTCCCATCCCCCTCAACCTCCCAACTCCCAGCCCAAAAAAAGAAAAGAAAAAAAGAAAAAAAATACTGGAGAATGCCAAGAAAATAAAACATTTCTACAGAAAAATCTATTGGAGGTTACCAAGAAGCGAGGACTTAAGAGAGTCAACCATACATGCAAACCAAAATTTTGTAAATATGGGCCTGAAAAGAGCACCCATACATAGTATGGTTTCCTTAAGGGAAAATCTTGCTTGATAAACATATTGGAATTCTTTGAGGAAGTGACAAGCTGGCTGCATAAGAGAGATGCAGTAGATGTTGAGTACTTGGATTTTCAGAAGGCATTTGACAAGATGCCACACATGAGGCTAATTAACAAAATAAGAGTATACAGGAAATATACTAGCATGGGTAGAGCATTGGCTGATTGGCAGGAAGCTTAGAGTTGGAATATGAGGATCATATCCTGAATGGTGGCCAGTTTCTAGTGGTGAACCACAGGTGTCAGTTTTGGGGCAGCAAAACTGGCTTTGCCAATTTCTTGTCAATTGTCACAGCCTTTTTTTTATGGTGGCCCATATCATCGCTCTACATAAACTTGCTATAATATTTTTGTTTCATTGAATAAATGTTGAAATTATACCTTGCTAATGGAATACATATCGTATCAGAATTTGTCATGAAAACGACAGTTCATTGTTTTGCAGCAGCATCTTAGTGCAAACATTTATATAAAATAAAATAGTGGAAAAAAAAGACAAAGTAAGGTACTGTCAGTGGTTCATTGTTTATTCAGAAATCTAATGGCAGAGGGAAAGAAGCTGTCCTTGTGCTGCTGAGAGCTCGTCTTCAGGCCCCTGTGCTTTTTTCCCGATGGTAGCAGAGTGAAGATGGAATAGCCTGGGTGGTGGGAGTCTTTGAGGATTGAGGCTGCTTTGTTAAAACCCTACCTCTTGTAGATGTCCTCGATGGAGTAAAGACTGGTACCCGTGATGTTGCAGGCTGAGTTAACAACTCTCTGAAATTTTTTCTCATTTTGAGCGTGATGCAACCAGCCAGAATGCTGTTTATCCAGTCATCAATAAATATGTACTATGAAATATTATCACTGCATTTGAAAAATGGATGACACATAATGTCAGATTTCTGTTAGTCAGTATATTTGTAACCCAGGTGGTCCCTATTAGTAAGTAACATCTCAAACTCTGAAGTATGTTGGAGTTTTTTTTTAACTGAAAAACTAAGGGTTTTGATTTTTTTAAATTAAAAGTATTTCTTTCATGCTATTAAGAGGAATATTAAAGTTGAACTATTCAGTGTAACCATGAAATAAATCAAGGAGTAAAATTCTCTCCTTTTTAGGAAGTTGAATTCACTGATGAAAGAAATTTTAAAATAGTAATTATTTGTTTGCTCAGAGTAATGTTGCTAATACGTGGTTGCCAAATCATTCAAAATAGACAATGTATTTTTTTAGTATAGATGCCATAGAACTTTTGAATATACTCTTTTGTTACGACCCCAAAGAACCCCAAACCCAGCAGCAATAGACATTCACCAAGACAAGTAGTTACTTAAACAAAAGTTGTTTTTAATTATCTTTAAACATGAAAACAGAATCAAACTAACTTATTTCTATTAACTAACCCAAATTTACCCCCTTCTAATTCTCATCGCACATGTATGATGTGTGTGTAAATTTAAGAAAAGTTCTTTGGTTCACAGTTCAATCTCACTTCTCATTCTTCCAAGTTCACTGGTTGCAGGCAATTCTTATACTGTGCACAGAATTTAACATATATAAAGTTCACCAGGCTTTGTTGCTCAAAAGGTAAATGTTTACTGCTCAGGAAGGTTCTTGTAGGGTTTGCAGAGAGAGATTTGTTGTTCCAGGAATTCCACAACTGAGGTACCACCATTAGTCACCTCAATGTCTCGCAGATGAAACTTGCCCCATCTGGGTTCTCCAGATGATAACCTCTTTCTTTCAGGCTGTCACAGATTTCCTTTCTATTCCCCTTATTCCAAGAGAAACATCCGACAGATAGCACTTCCAGCCATCCGCCACTCTGGAGCTTTCTGTTTCCACAAGCTTCTCCTGCTTGTTTCAGCTGGCTTTCAGTGTCACACACACACACTGGCTGAGAGAGCTTGTTTCACCCCTCTCTCTCTCCAACTTCCAACTCAGACTGCCAGAAAGCCCATGTGACTCTCTCACTTGCCACAAAACCCCCACCTTCAGCAAACAACCAGAGTTATCCTTCTTGTTCAAGCTGTTGTCTTAGGTAAACAAAATCCAGGAGTGACCTTTCTGTGAGCACTAAAGATACTTGCAAACAGCCAGAGTGTCTCCATTCCAAAACATGTAGTAGTCTATTCATTTTATGATGTCATTTCACTTAGCACCTACTTGTGAAATGTGCATAGCATTCTCCATAGTTTCTGTAAAGTTCACTGAATATGAATTCTTCAGTATTTCAAATAAGATCTGTTTTAAAATGTGTGTATGTACATAACCTACTCTAATTTTACCAAATTCTCCAATATTTATCTACTCCATTACACTTTCCACATGCACTTATTACATAATTGCAAATGTATGCTCCAAATGTAAATTTATAGTTTTTCTGAAAATCCTGCTCATATGCAATTTATCTTTTGAGTTGTGTATTTTTAATCTGCATATTACTTGCTTCTGCAGTTTGCATGCAATTGGATTAAGTTTAGTGTTTTTTTTAAATGTCTTCCACATCTCTGCAATTTTTATTGGTAAAACTGCATGTTTTTTTGTGGGAACTTTATAGTAAGGTTACTAGGAACACATTTTTTGCTTTAAAGGCAAAGTTTGATCCAAATAAAACTTTTCTTTTGCAGAAAATTTTGCAACATCTTCCAGAAAGAATTCAAACCAGGTGGCAGTTCCACAGCATAGGTAACCTCACAGTTCCTTGATTATTCATTTGTATAATCAATTACTTGGAAAAGGAAATATTTTTAGTCTTTTGCCTCTGTCCAATATGTACACAACTCTGAATCTAATAATGAAAGCATAAATTACATTCTTTCATTTAAGTATAAATTTAAAAATGTAAGCAATGTTATTCTTAATGTAGTTCATTAGTTAGAGCACTAGTGTTGATTACTAATTAATACAAAGCAATAAATTTGTTTATTCATGTGCTGGTATGTGAATCTTTTCTGATGAAGGAAAATTATTTGAATACATCAATTCATTTATATTTACTGTATTTGTAAATTTCTTTGTTCTAGACATCTTTGACTGAAATATTTAACCAAGCTGGATTCTGAAAAAAGAACAAGAGCATTGCAAAAATTATATTTAAATGAATAGTATTTTGTCATTTAGAAAGCAAGAATTTTAAGATTGCAATTTTTGTGTATGGTGGTCTCTCCTTTTCCTGGTGGCAAGAAAAGATGTCACAGGGTACAAAGATCACCAAGAATGAACAAGTAAATGCCAAAGACTTGATTATAAGCATTTATCAAGTCTGACCGAGAGCTTGGACATTTTGCCCTTAAACTTTGTGTTTGCAGTTTCCAGTCTTGCAAATTTTGCTTTTCTTTTGTTTTGCAGGCTTGATTTTAAAGAAACTCCTTCATGTTGGGAACTCACTGAAGGTTTTGCATGTTTTTTTTAAGTAGTCTTTGAAGATGTGATTGGAAATGTCCAGAAACCCAATGCAGTTTGCATTGATATACTGTATCTGACATATTTATCCCATGATTGTCCTTTTGGTGTTGATAATGGGAATGAAAATAATATTATTAGAGATTGGTGGTCTGTGTTTTGTGACATTAAAAAACTGAGTTTGAATGTACATTATCAAATTGTTACATACATCATGACACTTCTGAACAAGCTAAATGCAGAAATATAGTTGATGTAAATAGAAGATTTCAAGACCCATGAGGAACATTTATTTTAGTTTTTCATTAAAATTCAGAGCATAATCTAATCAAATGTTTATTGGTTATTTAATCAGTGATTTTTTTAAATAACTGGTGGATGAAAACCTGAGTTTTGAATTTCTAAAATATTGAATGTCCTTTCTGTCTATTTCAGATTCGAAGGGAAGGTGTGCGGCTCTTTTTGTTGTGGATGCAAGCACTCCAACACAATTGCACTGACGAACAACTACTGATTTTTGCCTGTCTTATTCCTGGCTTTCCAGCTCTGCAAAGCGAGTATGGGCCTCGAACACTAGATAATATAATCAACCCTCCGATTCACCTTCAAGAAAGTAAGAGCTAATTACTTAAGACCCTTTGCTAATCTTTTTGAAATTTGGTTCTTTTCCCCATTTTATTTTTTTTAATATTTCGATTACAATGAATTCACAACTATAGTTGTGAATTCAAAGCTCAAGTAATTATGTCAAAGCATTTATCAAATGTTTTATCAATTCACACTTGCCTCTTTCTTCTTTGTGTTTGGAGATGCAATATTGTATTAAAATGCACAATGAAACATGAAAGTTTTTCTAGATATTTCAACTTTTTTTTCATTTTCTATCTCTGATTGTTAATGGTTAGGTTGACAATTTTGGCCTCCTACCTATTGCAGACAACCTTATGCAATTTAAAACATGCTTGTTTTCATACTTTTGCAGTTGTGATAAAGGGTCAATCACTTGAAATTTTGACTTGCTTCTGTTTGGTCTGTTGAGTGATTCTGGGGATTTCAGTTTTTGTACCATATTGAAAGACTCTTCAACAATAATCAACACATAAATACAGAAAAAATGTATAGCATAGAAATTGCCCCAATAAGTCGATGTTCATTTGATCTTCCTCCTGTTCTTCTCCATCCATTACAGAGTTCATGATTATGTTCTCATTTGCAGCTCTTACTTCAGTGCTCATTTACATGCCTTAAGAAGTGAGTTCCACATTTCACATGTAGGTATAAGCCATCTTGTCCAAAGAGCCTGCTCTATCATTCAACAAGGTTATGGCTAATCTGGCCATGGATTTTCCCTCTAACCCATAATTCCCCAACTAGCTATCCAACTGTTTTAAATACATTGAATGAGCTAGCCTCGACTGTTTCCTTGGACAGATAATTTGATGCATTCACTATTCTCTGGGAGAAACAGTTCCTCCTTATCTCCATCATTAATCTATTCCCCCAAATTTTGAGGCTGTGTCTCCTAATTCTAGTCTCTCATACCAATGGAAAAACTCTTAGTTTTTATCTTGTATGTCTCTTGCATAATTTTATATTTTTCTACAATATTCCCTCTCATTCTTGAGAATTCCAGTGAGTATAATCCCAGGCAACTCAATCTCTCCTCATAAAGTAGCCTTCTCATCTCTGGCATCAACCTGATGAACCTCCTTTGCATCACCTCCAAATGTATTATATCTTTACTCAAGTAATGAAACTAGAAATGCACACAGTACTCCAGGTACGGCCTCACCAGTGCCATATACAGTTTCAGCAGAACTTCCTTGCTCTTAAATTCAATTTCTCCAGCAATGAAAGACAACATTTAATTTTCCTCCTTGGTAATCTGTTACAACTGCAAACTAAACATCTGTGATTCATGCACAAGCATTCCCACATCCCTCTGCACAATACATGCTGAAATATTTCACCATTTAAATAATAATCTGATCTTCTCATTTTCCTTCCAAAATGAATGACCTTGCATTTACCAACATTGTACTCCTTCCACTAGACTCTCACTTATCCTATCTATCTTTCATAGTTTGCATTTTCTACACAATTTGTTCTTCCACTCAATGTCCTCAAACTCTAATGAATTCAGTCCTCTTCTCCCAATTTTTTATGTGCCTCGTGACCAGTTGCTAGTCCAGCACCAATCTCTGCAGCATTCCACTGACCACTGATTGCCAACCAGAAAAACATGCATTTATCCCAACTCTCTGCCTTCTATTGGTTAATTAATCTTCTCTCCATCCTAATATATTACTTCTATCTTATAGTTAATTCTTTTATATAGTACATTATCGAACATCTTTTATGGAAATCCAAGTATACAACCTTCATTGCGGTCGTTTTATCTTCAAATAACCTCAATAAATTTGTCAAATGGCACCTGCCCTTCTGGAATCCATACTGCACCTGCCTGATGCAACAATTTCCATCTAAATGTCACACTGTTTCTTCATAATAACTTCAAGCATTTACCTGACTGCAGATGTTACTTGCCTTTTGCCGACATCTGTTTTTAAATATGGTATGATTTTGCTATCTTCTAATCTGCTGGGTCTTGCCCAGAGAATTGTGGTGAATTATCACAAATGCCTCTACTCTAAATTCCATAAATTCTTTCAGTACAGTGGTATGCATTCCACCTTATCTACCTTTAGAGCCAATAGTTTGCCAGTACAGGTTGAATACCCTTTATTCAAAATTCTTGGGATCAGAAGTATTTTGGATTTTTGAATAATGGAACTAAGCAGAATACTTGTATCAACAATTAAACAACAAACAATAGCAGGCTTTTTGAGTGCCAACATAACGCCACGTGGAAAATTCCATAAAATAATGTTCAGTGCTTACCAAAATAAAACTTGATCTCTGCTTAAAAAGATAAATGCAGCACCAAATACTAGAAATTCTGCTTGATGGGTTTTTCAAATGTTTCCTTTTGAGACATCCGCATCATTAACAATAGTTTTTGTCTTAGAAGTCTCTCTGATTTTATAACTGACATAATTTCTTGTTCTGTAACGAATGCATGCTGCTCCAGTCCTTCAATTAGTCATCACACATTTTTTGAATATTTAATTTTCCAGACAAACTCAGTTATCAACATTGTCAATGTTAACATTAACAATATCAATGCCAGTTGCAATTTACAATTGTCAATTTTATACAAGAAAATTTTTCCTATAGAATTCAAGCTTTTTCCTTCCCTCCCCCCACCCTGCCTTACTCTCCACATTTAACACCTAATACTCAACCAAACACAATTACACATAACATTTAATATATTCGCTACAAAGGTATAAAATATATAACGGGGGTTTATGGGTTTGTCACATCTCGGCAGACAGTGCTCAGGCTGTTTTTCTTCTCGTGACTTTTCCTAGTTGAAATAGGATGCACGCCCCCCCCCCCCCAATTGAGGGGGTGACGAGGAAGGTAAGGCAGAAGACACAAAAGACCTCTCTATAATTGTGTTCCTATGGAATTTAGGTATGGTTGCCAAATTTTTATGAAAGTGTCGTACTCTTTTCTTAAGTTGTAAGTGAATTTCTCCAAGGGAACACAGTTTTGCATTTCTGTATTCCAGCATGCAATACTCAGACAGGAGTCAGACTTCCAGGTAACCGCTATGTACTTCCTGGCCACTGCTAATGCGATCATTACGAATTGAATTTGAAATTTGACAAATTCATCGTGAGTCTTATGTCTATTATATTTCCGAACAGAAATAACTGGGTTCTGTGGAATTCTTTACCTATAATTTTTTCTAGGGTTTAACCCAGTTCCACCCAGAAAGGTCTCATTTTGGTATATGTCCATGTTGTGTGCACAAAGGTTCCTGTCTCAATGCGTCATCTGAAGCATGGGTCTGATAGTTCTGGTTTAGATCCGTTCAATTTTTGTGGTGTCAGGTATAGCTGGTGCAAGAAGTTGTATCGTAGCAGCCTGTACTGCGCATTAATAATTGCGGTCATACTGGTCCGATATAAGTCGGGCCAGCTGTTCTCATCAATCGATATTCCTAAGTCTGACTCCCACCTCCGCCTTGACTTATGACTAACTGGTTTTGGTCCTTCTGCTTGGAGCATGAAATACATTGCCGAGATAAACTTCTGTGTGCCCCCCCCCCCCCCTTCAAATCAAGGCCTTTATATCATTGCACTCTGGTAGGGCAATACTTCGACATAACATCCTACAAAAAAGATCTTAATCTGAAGGTAGCAGTGCACTGTCTTATTTGATAGATTATATTTGTTCCTGAATTGTTCAAACAACATTATCCGCCACTGCTTCTAACTGTCCTCTACGCACCTGACACCATTATGCCAGTGTCCGGGATCTTGTTACCCACTGTCAATGGTGTTAGTCTTTTTGGAGTCAGGGGTTTTTTTTTTGAGACAGCCTCACTTTGATTCCTAACTATTGGGTGATCTTATTCCAGATAGAAATTATTTGTTTCAGTATGGAGCTGCTTGTTTTTCCAGAAAACAATTTAGTGTCCCACTTATAAATAAAGTCCACTGCTAACTTCTCATCTACCACATGCAGGCCAATTTGTGCCCAAGATGGTACACCTTCTCCCTCCCCGCCAACCCGAAGAGTGAGGTGATATGAGGCGATGTATCTCGACTGGGCTGCCCAATAATATTTCTTAAAGTCCAGCATTCGTAATCCACCCAGACTATAATCCCAGGTCAATCTTTCCACGAGACCCTTGCTGCCTTTCTGTTCCACAAAAATGTCCTTATTCATGAGAGCTAATTTTGAAAGAATTTCAAACGCCACAGGAAATGCCTGGAAGAGGTACTGAAACATCGGCAACACATTCATTTTCTAAATTTTACTTGTCCCTCTCTATTTCCCTGATCTCATCTTTAATTTTGAGTGTTACCCCATCTACATTATCTACCTGCCTATCCTGTATTATCTAATACTTTTTCCATATTAAATTCCCAGTTATACACCTTTGTACTGATTTGTGCTGCAAGTTCACATATCTTGTTTCAAATACTGTGGCCATTTGGATAAAGTGCCCTTATATTCATTGTTCCTTGGAGAATCTAGTAATCGTTGCATCTTTTGCATTTGATTTTTCTGTATCCAGTCATGAAAGAAAACATAAAAAATAATTCTTGAAATAATGGGATCATCTCATGTAAATGAGAAATTTAAATATTATTTGAGAATATAATATAATTAAAAGAGAACCATCCATTAGCACCATTTCTCTGATCTGATCTTTAAAAGGTAATTTTTAGTCCATTGATTCATGAAAATACAATGGCATTTCTGAGTGTAATGAGAAGAAAGATGGTGGATGTAGGATGTTTAGATATTTTAAAAGCTTTAAGCTTGATGTTATTACATAAAAAATAGACTTTGTAAAATTGGGACTGAGGTAAGAATACTGCTTAAAGTTTGGTTTGTATTTAGAAAATGTAGTAGAAATACATTGGAATTCACTGCTTGGGCATTGGATGCTTTTAGTTTGTTGCAATGATTTAAGAGGGTGCTAAGTGAAATGCTTCCATGTTTTCTTATGAGAAAAGGTTAGATGTAAAGGTAAACTATGAAGAGGATGTAAAGAGATTACAATACAGGTGCTCCTCAACTTATGATGGGGTTGTGTTCCGGCAAACCCATCATACGTTGAAAAAGAATACCACACCTACTATTTTTGATGTGTTTCCAGTGCACTCATTCGCGAGACTGCGAGGGTGGTTGAGTCAGCATCGCAAGGGAGTATGCTTTATGATACTCTCCCGCGATTGCTGCCATCGTCCAGCACTGCGAGAGAGTAGTGTACCGCATATCGCAAGCACAGGAATAGATTGGAATTTTAAATTGAAAATACAGATTCGAACCATCATAGCTTTGAAAAATCATAAGTTGGACCATCATCGTAAGTAGGGGAGCACCTGTACAGTGACTGTGTATATAATATCTTTTCCAACATCTTCAGAAGCTTTGAATGTATTTTTACTTCTGAGGCACCCTCTATTACAAAAGCTGGTTTTCAGTCACTGGTTGGTTTCTCATGATTTAAAGAAATGACTGTGAGCTCAGGATGCAACAAAGGCAATGGGACTTTAACATCTCACTTGCGCTCTAGAACTAATACATTTTGTCACGTATCAGTATACTGTAGTTACCTAGTAATGTCAATCAAACATTGTGGAAACTGGTCCAAAGGTCAACTAATCTAACGTAGCCTTTGCAGTCCAGTGATGTAGTCTAAGTCATCAGCAAAGTGATGGAAGGTATTGTGAAATTAAGTAGCACATACAAATTTATACTTAATTGGTCTGCTAAAAGATGAAATCATTAATACTTTTATTTGCAATCAACCACTAAATCTACAGATAAATCCAGGAATTAACATAAAAAATTGTTTTCTGTCTATAAGCTTTCTAATTCTCATGGTCTCTTGTCCCTGTTATGCCTTAAAATTTGTAATTTTTTTTGGTTTCCTGTTATATACGTGCGTCATTTATTGACATTTTTTTAAAGTTTGCAGAAGATCTTGGGACATATCATATTGTTAGTGTATATTGTTGATCATAATGTAACTGCATTGGATTTAGAAGAAGCTGTTTCATGATCATTCTGAAGTAAGGCCAAAGTAACTGGCTGGCAAGATTGGAGAGGAAAACTGATATATACCACAGAGCATTTATTTACTGAGAGTAGTATATAACAAATTAATTATCCAGTTATTAATGTGGTGTTTTTACTGCTGTTAGCATGTTAGTCAATAAACATTGATAGTAAGTGTGTTTTTAAAGTTAGATTTTCTGGTCTGAGAATTAGGACACTTGATATTCTTGGCCTTTAAATATACACAGAAAAATTTGGGGCACATGATTAGTGTTGTTCTTTTATATTTGCCTGACAGCTCAAGTCACTCCAGAAGAAATCACTCCTCTTGTACCCCCACAATCAGGAGATAAAGGACAGGATGATCTTACAAGCTACTTTCTTGATGCTCTGCTAAAATATATGGTAATCCAGGTAGACATTTTATTGTACTAACCTGACTAACCCTGTTAGGGGGCCAAGTGCATATTGCTTCTACTACTAAACTAACTCTTGGATTTTTTTTGATCAGATATCAATATAGATACAGAAGCCATTTGTAGGAACATGTATCCCTGATATCTATGAGTGTTGGTCATAAGTAAATTACAATGCTTGAGAATCAAAGCTTTATTCTATTGGGAAGTTGTTTTTTTTTAATCTTCATTGTCTTGTATTAATACAGAGAACTAAAATGTACATGTATGGTCAGGTCCCCCATATTTTTGGATATATTGGTGTTTGTAATTTGGTGCATTTCTTATTGCAAGTCTTTGAAACAATGGCCCAAAATGTACACACTTGGACCTGTAGCCTGCACATGTAACTATATTCTCCATACTCATAAACCTATCTTCTCCAGCTCTGACCAGTGTTAATTTTTTTTAATGTCTTTGAATGTCCCTCAAAAGCATTTTAACAATTTCAGTAAATATTAATATGACCTAAAAACACATTTCATATAATTGAACAATTAAATGAAGGACAAATAATTTAATAAAATAAATGTACATGAAGGCTACTGACTGCAATCTCCTGATGTGAAAGTATTTACAATATGTTTTCTCTTAATTTACTTTATCTATTCCTTCCTTCTATGCAATCCCCAAATCTTTATTAAAAGCAGTGACTTCACAAACATTGCACTTGATCCAACCTGGCACATTATCCAAAAGCACTCTGCCTTCATTCTAGTAGCAGGGTGTAAATTGCCATTGGCGATCAGCCTAAAAGTTTGGAATTCCTTTATTTGCATAGGAGCCACAAAAGTTGCTGGTGTCTGTTCTGAGAAATTCCAAATGTGTGCCAACAAATCCAAATAAAATGTTGGCCTGTAAGTTGGTTGGTTTGTACTGTAGAATGCAGTGATTGGGAGGAAATGTGTACCTGTAGTCAGGTACATTCCAAAAGTGTGTATCGAAGGAAATATTTGGATCTGAGCCTTCTACTTTGGATACTATGTACCAGTAATCTAAGGGCAAAATTTGCAGAAATGTGCTAGCTTTAAGAACCCCCCTCTCCATTAGATTTCTATTCATATCCCAAATATGTGGAGTCTGAAATTATACAATGGTGGTTTTAAAAATTAACTGTAGTTTGTTGTAGTATTTGCAAAAAATAAGCCATTTTTATCAGTCCACTCCATCTCGAATCTGTAATATGATTTTAAATAATTGCATATAACTTCAAACTTCACCAAAATCATTCACTATTTCCTTGCTGGACAATACTTAATTTTTTGGCCTTTTTTAGTAAAAAAAATTGATGCCTGGATTTCATGTAATGTCAACAAAAACTAGCTGCATTCTGCCTCACCACATAGTAAAACTGACAGCAACTATAGAATCACTACACTTGCATAGTTTAATGTGGAAAAACTTAAGGCACTGTCAATGACTGAGTCATCAGTCCTCTTCATTATTCTGCTTTTCCATCACAACCAAGAAATAGCCATTAAATTAGGCATGGTATAACATACCCTTTATCTTGTGCTTGCATGATGTCTAAATAATCATAATAAAATCTGCTGGCAAAACTGAATCTTCAAAAAAAAAATCACATGCTATGTATTTGGTGGTAATTCTTTTCTATATTGCAAATTATCTTTTCAATTTGTATGAACATTTTGTTATTTTAGTTTCTGCCTTGTCAATGCTTTCAAAGTTTTTTTTTTAATTCTTCACTTTTTTATTGCCCCTTCTGATTTGGCTGTTGATAAGTTTGCATTAAGGTTGCTAAACTCTTGTGATTACCTGTCACCAATTAACATTAGGAAGAGATTACCATAAGGACAGCCTTTTATGCTAGCATTGAATCTGCCTGCAGCAGACGTGGACATACCCCTCCATAAATCTTCGTCCGCGAAGCCAAGCCAAAGAGAAGAAAAGAGAATCTGTAATTTACTGACTCTAGATTCCAAAGCTTTCTCAACAATTTGGGTATATACAGCTGATCCTCTCACTGATTATTTTTTTCAATCCAGTTTGTAATGTGGAAAAAAGCCATATGTATGCAATTTTTATGTGAAATTCTGAAATGTTACTGTAGTTTGACAAATTTAGGGCAAATTTCACCCATATCTTTACAAAATTATGTGCTGCCCTCTCTTATGATATGACTAGAAAGGTTATTATTTAATGAAAATCGTGTACTATATATGCTTGAGAGCATTGGTGGGTTTTGAGGATTCTCTTTTCTATTATAGTCTGTGTGTATTAAATTTGTATATTGATGAGATTAAAGAAATTATGCAATTTGTATATTTGTTCGCAGGCGAAAGGATTAGAATGGAAAGACAAAGGAAATCAGGAGAAAGGATTTGCATTCTTATTTGCAAATTTCAAGAAGTACTATCTGCCTCACATATTTCCCAATTTTTCAAGAGAGACCAGCTTATTTAATCCAATACTTGGTAACAAAGCTTTTTTTAAATTTATCTTCAGAGTCCATTTGCATGCACTTAGTTTATGTGGTGATTACTTAACTGGATGTGATATACTTAATAATATTTTCATACAATTATGATGAGACTAATCTCTCTTGTCTTTAGTTTGATATGGCTTTCATTTTTATCTCTATGATTTATTACTTTAAGATTCTGTGTAGTACATGAACACTGTTTATATCATTAAATACAAAACACTTGCTTTGATGTGAGTTTATTGCCAATATTGATTTTTGCCTTTGTTTCTGAAATTAGAGTTTATTTTGACTTGCTGCTTTTAAACCCAGTGAGGATTGTGATCCATTACTTGTTACTGATGGAAAGATGTTTATGTATGCCATGGGATAATTTCAATAAAATTAATCATAGCTCTATAAAAATACTAAACATTGAATTAAAACTTGTCAAAAACCTTAACTGATATCCAGGACCACTGCCACCTATCCTTCTTTGTATGCAAAGTTTCAAATTTGAAGAATTTTTTAAGTCGTATGATCTGATTTTGTTTTGTATACCTACTTGAAGAAAGCTTTGAATCTTGCAATATAGTAATCTGCCATTGTATGTAGTTTTATTTTAAATGTTCTTCACTTGCCTTTTCTCTCCTCGAGTATTTTTCTCTTGAATGGTATACATTTTGAAATCTGTTCAGTGATATTTTAGGAATTTGCAAGAACACATTACACTTGCATCATACAAACCCATTCTTCACTTGGACGTGCATAACCATATGTATGTGAATAAAGGTATGCCATGAACTTTCAATTCTGACACCTTGTTCCCTGTAAGTGCCCAATTTTTCTTCAGCTATTTATTTGGCATGCATTTACATTGGCACAAAAGATTCTTTGCTTTATTTTTTTGTGTTTAACAGGCTATTTAAAATGCAAGAGGAAATGGGAGTCAGCTTGTAAGAAATTGAGAAAAAAAGTAAATTCAAGTGTGCTTTGTGAATTAGCATATTTGTAAGGAGATGAAAAGGTGCAATAATCCAAAATGGAAGTCCAGCAATGTTCACTTCTAGTTTAAGTTTCACATACTCCTTTCTTCTTAAATAATAATAAAGAGCTAGCTTTGGCTGGGCGGTCACGTGAGGCAAAAACAAGGAAAGACATGTAAACATTTGCTCCCTGAGAGTGCCTCAGTGGTTATCTTTTATTTTGCTGTGTTATTGTTAAACTGCATTCCTAAAATTTTCAAAACAAATCTCAATTGCTACTAGTGCATGTCGTGGTCTAATCTTAGGAGCAAAAAAAAATATTTTTAACTGAAGGAACAACCAGACCATCATATTTTGGAAAATATGGCAATTGGGTTTGGAAAAAGAGGAAAGCGTTCCTTCAAGATAGTCATGACGACCATTCGGGAAAGCAAGGAAGAAATATCAACGTGAATCAACATCAAGATAACTGATGTCCCATCCTCACTGATTAAAATAGAATCTGCATTATCAGCTTAATAGAAGTCACCACGCACGTCAAGGAATTGAAGAAGGAGGTGCAGTTGTTAAAAGACAAGGTGGATGGATGACTTGGAAAATAGGAGTAGGCAGAATAATATTCAGACACTTAATCTCCCTGGGAAAGCTGAAGGTCATGCACGATGCAGCTCAATTTTTGGAGTGAATCCTATCAGAAATCTTTGGTGTCAAAAACTTTCCTGCTCCCATCACCTGCGAGAGAGACCGCCGCATGACGACTCACGGAAACCGAGACCTATAATCGCGAAGCTCCTCAACTTTAAGAACAAGGAGAAGATTATCCACCTGCCAGGCAAAAAGGAGAGATTCACTATGAAAATAATAGGATTCACATATTTCCTGATTGTAGCCCCAGATTGCAATGTCTTAAGGATACCTTCAAAGAGGTTAAGAACTTTGAACCTGCAGTAGAGAGCCATCGACTATTCCCTGCATTATCCAGCTAAACTTCAGGTTATGCATAAAGTCATCAAGTGGTTGGTTACTCCTGTTGCAGTGGTGAAGTTTTGAAATCTATCGACAAAAATGACTAATAGACTTCTTGATCCGTGCACAACGGACGGGTCATCGTGATGCTTATGCACTCTATACATAGAATGACATTTACCTTAGTGATCATTGGATGGACCGCTGTGATCCTGATATCAGGACATGAATAAGTTTCACAATACGGATTCTTTCCCACCTGGCTATTATGGAAAATACATCTTCTTAATTTTTGACTTAACACTGTCTCACACTAGTGCCTCAGGATATTTTTGATTTGTGATGTTCCTTTCACTAAACTTTTGCATATGTTATTATCTAAGTTCTATTCATGTTGCTTTACCATGTTTAATGTACATGCTCCTAAGCTTTGATTGTGCTTGTTTAGAAGTTGTAGAACCCAGAATTCTTAATTAATGTGGTTTAATGCTCCTTGTATTTTTTTGTAACTGTTGAAAACTCTTGTATATGTAGATAGAGTAGCCTACCTCCCTGGGGATGTTTAGGGGTCTTTAACAGGTGGGTCTTAAACGAGAATGTGGTATGGTTCTGTTTTTTAATTACTCACTTCTAGTTCTCGCTCTGTTTTTATGCTCTGAGGTATCTATTTTTAAAATTTTCTTTAAGGATTGACTAGTCCGCTCGCCTGCTCTGCCATCTGTCTGAGTTGCGCTGCCAACTACCGCTCGCCTGGCCAGTCACCTGAGTCGCGCTGCCGACTACCGCTCGCCTGCAGAAATTTTTTTTATTTTACTCTCGTGTATAATGCGACCCCCCCCCCCCCCCCCCTAGTTTTGAGGGGAAATGGGGGGATTTTTTTTTTTGCATTATACACATATATTTATGGTATTTGGTTTTAAAACTTATGACAGCTTTGGACCACTGTCTGGTTGGTGGTGACTTTAGTGTGGTCCTAGACCCAACAATGGATCAATCCACACCAAGATCTTTTAATTGTTCAAGGGCAGCAAGGTTCTGGAGCAGGGCATGAAGGATTTCTGGTTATATGATATTTGACGTCATCTTAATCCAAATGTAAAGGGATTTTCATTCTTTTCAAACATCCATGGCTCCTATTCTAGAATTAATATTTGTAATATCCAATAGTATGCTATCCAGGTTTACTGAATACTCCTATCTACTGGCTATACTTTCTGATCATAATCTGATACAAACCGAACATTACTAGCAGCAATAGTCAATGAACCAGACAGTGTTTAATTTTAAAACACTAATTTTATTTCCAACTTTTAAACTATAGTCTTAACTTTTAAACTATCCTTATCACTAAATCTATCCCCAGCTATGCGCAGCTGTCTGGGGTGGGGTGTGGTGGGTGTGTGTGAAAGAGAGATATATCCAAACCATTACAGTCCAGTCCTGGCCATAATCTACAAAGTTACTTCAAAGTTCAGTCTTTCAAATTCAGTGTTGAAGTGTAGGCCTTTGAAATTTGATGCCCAGATGGGAAGACTGGAGGTGTGACTGCTACAGATTCATGACTACCTCTTGCGTTGCCTTTAAAGAAATGTCCATCCACACGAACTGTGGTCATAATACTCATGATCCTTTTGTAGGCAAGACTCAAACTGGGCGGCCTCCACGAAGCTTCCAAGACCCTGTCACCGGTCTCTCCGTGTATCTTCAATGGTAGTCACACTTAAAATGAAGCAGTCTCTCCAAGTGAACTTCACTGTTAGTCACAATCAAAATAAAGCACTTTACTTTCCAAAAGACCCTCCTGGCACAAGTCAATCCACAGAAAAGGCTCAGTTATTCATGGAGTATGCTTTGCTCTGAATTCCATAAAAATGGCTGGCCACAAGAGCTGCTTCAAAAAACTGTCTTCTCTTCAGCAGCCAGAATGGTTCTCCCTTTTGCAAAATCACAATGTCTTTACAAATGTATTGAATTCTGGAACAGACTGACAAACCTTTCTCAGTTCTTCCAATATATCGAATTATCACTGGACTGTGATTTGTGTGACATTTTTAATTTTAACTGACCATTCAGTCCCTCCTGCTTATACTATCCCTTACAGTGAGAATCCCATTTTACTAAAACGAGAGCTTGTAATAAATCCAATAAAGATGACTTATAGTTGGAGATTTAAAACATGTATGCTTAATGATCCTGAATTTCTCAGATTTATGAACAGCCACATTGATTTATTTACGGAAACCAATTCAAATTCTTCTTCCCACGCTAACATATAGGAGGCTTTAAAAGCATATATGAAAGGACAAGTCGTATAGTGTACATAAGAAAAAAGAGGAAAACTCTTGTATCTGTAGAGGAAGAGATCAGAAATCTTGAACATGAATATGCTTCTACTAAAAGTGATGGTTTAGTTAATACATTGGCTTTAACGGATCCAATATAATCATTTATGTACAAGTAAGCTGAGACAGATATGGCCAGAACTAACTATTACGAATTCAGAAACAAAACTAATAAGTAAATAAAAACGGAAGAGACAGATAGATTTATCCAATCTATTGTTATGGATGAAGGCAGATCCCTCATTAAGTCTCAGAACAAAAATCAAGAATTTAGGAAGTTTTATGACAATACTATACAAGCAGATCACTATAGAAAACACCAATGCAACACGTTTCATGAACTCATTAAATCTGCCTAAGGACAAAGATTGTCTTGATGCTGATATATCTGAAGAAGAGGTTATTCGCACTATGAAGTCTCTACAGAACATTAAAGTTCCGGGGCCAGATGGCTTTTGAATTGAATACTTTAAAGATTTTTCAGATAAGCTTTTAACCCCTTTAACAAATATGTTTATAGAAGCATTGACTAATAAAATTCCCTAGTTCTCTGAAATTTGCTGTAATAACGTTACTGCCAAAACCTGAGAAGGACTGTCAAAAATGTACTTATCATCCCCTTGGTCTTTTGAATTCAGATTACAATTTTTTATCAAAATTAATTGCATTAAGAATATGATATTATCCCTAAAATTATTAATGCTGATCAAGACGCTTTGTCAGAAATTGATATGGATCTAACACTGTACGGAGACATCTTCACATAATGGAAAAGTCTCATGCAAAACGATCCCATGTTGATAATGTCGATGGGTGCGGAGAAGGCATTTGACAGGATTGAACCTAGCTTCCTTTTGTGAATTTTGGAGAGAAATTTATTCAATATATTGAAACATTTTTTTTTTGCTGGTCCTAAAGCTCAAATTCTAACTAATGGAGTCCTGTCGAGTGCCTTCCTGTATCCAGAAGCATCCACCAAGGTTGCCCAAGTACTCTGCTGCTGTTCTCAATAGCAGTTGAGCTGTTGGTTCAATATTTGTTCTCATCCCATAATTACTAGCATTAAATTTGGTTCAAAAAAACACAAACTAGCTTAAAAGTTCTTCCTTTTTTAACATCTTAGAAAGCACTCTTAAATATTACTAAGAACCCTATAATTCTAAATTCTTTTGTAGTATGGCAAGAAGCTCATGCAGTTATTGGTATAAATACATCATTATTTCGCAAAACTCCTCTGTGGAATAACCCTAATATCCCCTACTTTATAACAGATGGAATTTTTTAAAATTGGGTTAATAGTTGTATAAAAACAGTTGAAGATTTATATAGCCAAGATTACTGCTAATTTTCAACATTTGTCTGGTAAATTCAGTCTACCAAATCATAATTTATTTAAATATTTTCAGATTAGACACTGGATCTGTAACAGTTATGCAGACTATCCTCAAATTCCAACAGAATCCCTATTTGAAAAGCACTTGTTTAGTGAAGTCCTGAGCACTACAAAGGGTCTGAGATCATCTATTTATATTGTTTTAAACAGTAGCTTGCCAATCTATACTAAAAATAGTTAGTATATTAAAAATAAATGGGAATCAGATCTTGAATGCAATTACGATGATGCTGATTGGTGTAATTTCCTTCAAATGTCTCAAACTATTAATCTCTACTAAACAGAAAAATACAATTTAATATCCAATAGGATCTACTACACTCCACATAGACTGCACAAAATATACAATAACCTCTCTCCTAATTGTGAGAGATGTAAAACTTGTGACAGAGATTTACTTCATATGCTTTGGAATTGCTCTCATCTGGAAAATTTCTGGAAATATGTTGTTAGAAAACCTCAGATATTATAAAAACCGAAATTTCATTTGATCCTTGGGTCTGGATTTTGGGAGATCTACAAGGTCTTAATGTGAACCAATAAGAATAGTTTATATTGCTTGTGACCACAGCTGGGAAAAAGTGTATCATACAAAATTGGGAATCTGAATTTTCTCCTTCATAGAGGCAGTGATTAAATGAGTTAACATCCTATTGTACACCTGAAAAGATATACTATGAACTTGTATATTATTGTTATTTATCGCCCACCAAATAACAATAGTTTAGAGGCACAGGAAATAAATAGAGAGATAAGTGAGGCATGTAATAATGATACAGCAGTAGTCATGGGGGACTTTAACTTCCACATAGATTGGGAAAGTCAAGTTGATCGTGGGAGTCTAGAAGAGGACTTCATAGAATGCATCCGCGATAGCTTTCTTGAGCAGCATGTTAAGGAACCCACAAGAGAAAATGCTCTCCTGGATCTAGTGTTGTGCAATGAGATAGGTAGAGTAAATTATGTAACAGTCAGAGACCATCTGGGAAATAGCGATCATAGTATGATTGAATTTCTCATTCAGATGGAAGGGGAAATAGATCTAAAACTAATATATGCTTAAACAGGGGTGACAGGATGAGGGAGGAATTGTGCAGAGTGGACTGGGAGCACAGGCTAATTAATGAAACAGTTGAGGAACAGTGGAAGATTTTCAAATAAATATTTTGTAATGCTCAACAAAAATATATTCCGGTCAGGAAAAAGGGCAGCAAGAGAGGGAAAAATCAACCGTGGTTAATAAAGGAGAGTATAAAATTGAAGGCGCAGGTGTACAAAGCTGCAAAGAGCAGTGGGAAACTGGAAGATTGGGAAAACTTTTAAGAGACAACAAGGGGTTACAAAGCAGGTAATAAGAAATGGGAAAAAGGATTATGAAAGTAAATTGGCACAAAATATAAAAACAGAAAGCAAAAAATTTTATAAATATATAAAATGGAAGAGGGTGGCCAGAGTTAACATAGGACCCTTGGAGGATGAGAAAGGAAAACTGGTGGCAAAAAATGAGGAAATGGCCGAGGATAAGTGGGAGTTTTTGAGGTTAGCAGAGAGTGGTAAGTGGGGTGCCGCAGGGGTCGGTGTTAGGCCCACAACTCTTCATCATTTACATTGATGACTTGGAGGAGGGGACAAAATGTGGTGTAGCCAAGTTTGCGGATGACACCAAATTGAGTGGAAGAGCAAATTGTAATGAGGATGTGGAGAGTCTGCAGAGGGATATAGTTAAGCTGGATGAGTGGGCAAAGGTCTGACAGATGGAGTACAATGTTAGTAAGTGTGAGGTTATCCACTTTGGCAAGAAAAATAAAAGAGCTGAATATTATTTAAAGGGTGAAAAACTACAGCATGCTGTAGTGCAGAGGGACTTGGGAGTGCTTGTGCATGAATCACAAAAAGTTAGGTTGCAGGTGCAGCAGGTTATTAAGAAGGCAAATGGAATGTTGGCCTTCATCGCTAGAGGAATTGAATTCAGGAGTAGGGAGGTAATGTTGCAACTGTATAAGGTACTGGTGAGACCGTACCTGGAGTACTGGGTCCAGTTCTGGTCTCCATATTTGAGGAAGGATATACTGGCTTTGGAGACGGTCCAGAGGAGGTTTACTAGATTGATCCCTGGGATGAAGAGGTTGACTTATGATGAAAGATTAAATCGCCTAGGATTGTATTCGTTCGAGTTCAGAAGAATGAGAGGAGATCTTATAGAAAGATATAGGAATATGAATGGTATGGATAGGATAGATGTAGGAAGGTTTTTTGAGCTGGCCGGGGAAACTAAAACAGGAGGACACAGTCTCAAGATTTGGGGGAGTAGATTTAGGACAGAGATGAGGAAAAATAGTTTTTCCCAGAGAGCGAATGTTTGGAATTCTCTATCCAGGGAAGTGGTTGAGGCTGCCTCATTAAACATATTTAAAATTCGGTTAGATACATTTTTACATGATAGAGGAATTGGGGGATATGGGGAGAAGGCAGGTAGGTGGAATTAGGTCATAAATTAGATCAGCCATGATCGTATTGAATGGCGGAGCAGGCTCGATGGGCCATTTTTGGCCTACTCCTGTTCCTACTTCCTATGTTCCTATGAGGAGGAAACCAGCAACATATAAAAAAAAATATAGAGCTCTTTTTTGGCCTTATTATCATAATTACATTTCCTCGGCTACTGAATTAGTACAGATACCAGTACTCCTACTATCTGCTTAATGTAGTAATATATACTTTTTTCTGCTATTTTTCAAATTTTTACCATACCAGGATTGCAGGTGGGGGGCAGCATTTTATATTTTTGTTTGTATTTTTTCTTATGTATATCTGTTCATAAAAATATGGCTATTTTGCTTCAATAAAAATATATTTTTATCTAAAGTAGCTGGGATGTACTTGCACTAAGAAAATAAATCAAAACAAATGTAGGGCTTAAGTTTGGTGTGAAAGACTAAAATGAAAGAATAAATTGAGAATCAAGTGAAAACAAATAATTAACTTGTGAATAAGCTTACTGAAATCCTGAGAAATTCAATTATTTTTTAACTAAATGAGAGATCTCAGCAGTTGTTTCAAAATTGGCATTCCAACTTCTTGTGCTGAGTTTGATGCCATGGTAACTTGCTTGGTGTAGTAATTTCCCATTCATCTTAAAACTGTCTATAATTTCAAGATGTTTACTTAAGTGCAGAAAATTTGGTATTTCTTAATATGTTTGTTTCAATATTTGTTTATATGTGTACATAGTATGGGTTTTTTTTGCACTACAAATAATTGGTAATTCTGCCTCACTCGCAGGGAAAAGAACCTCAAGGTTGTTTGTCATGTATGTATTCTAACAATAAATCTGAAATATCATAAAGAAGACTAGGAAGTGCATTTTGACTCACAGATTAATGGAAGTATGGTCTGCTAAAAGGCTGTAGTTGTTGGTCATTTGGAAGTTTAAATACAAATGGGATTAAATTTTTACTACGTACAATGTAAAAATGTCTTGGGATAAAAATCAAAGGCGGGCAACTGAAATTATGGTCCCTGCCAGTCATGGTCTAAATGAGAAATGGAATATGTTTAAAGGATAATTATATTATTTTTACCAAGTTCAGGGTTGAAGAAACATAGCGACAAAGTTTTATTTTTTTTTTGGAATTCCATGTAGAACTATAAATAATATTCCTAAAAAGTCTTGGTTTAATTCCTTGTTTTCAGATGTTCCACAATTGAGATCAAAGCCATATTATGTGATAACAAAGAAAGACCCAGAAACTAATGAAGCAACATATTGTACTAAAGATGCATTTTTGTCAGCACGTGTTTCTGTCATTCGATGGTTGGTATCTTTCTGGTTTGAGCCAAAAGCTAATCCAGGGCTTCAGATTCCTGGAATTGAAGGTGAAAATGTACCAAAGAACATTCAGGTTAGTGAACAAAAGATGTTAATTGAACAATGAGCCACTCCAGGAATTCAACATGTCAGGCAGCATCCATGGGTAGAAATGGTCAGTCAATGTATCATGGTAAAGGATCCCAACCCAAAATATTAACTGACCATTTCAACCTGTAAATGCTGCCCTACTCACTGAGTTCCTCCAGCAACTCATTTCCTCAAGATTCCAGTACCTGCAGTTTTTGTGTTTCTATACAAGCTAATTGATTTGAACTAATACATATGTTTTATTTATAATTAATGGACCAGTAAAATTAATTTTACTAAATTATATTATTTTATTACCCAGAGAGCAGCTGCTGGTTTGGCTGCTCGGGAAGAGGGCTCTTGCCGCAACGACTCTGGAGAAGGTAGCGCAGAACTGGAACAGTCCCATTCAAACACCAGTACCTTAACGGAACGAGAACCCAGTTCATCTAGTCTGTGTAGTGTTGATGAAGAACATCTTACAGATAAGGAAATAGTGCGGAAAGTATTTTATTCCTCAAGAGAGAATGTGAATTTTATTATTGAAGTTTTTCGGCAGGTAATTTTCAATGTATTTTGCATCATTTTCACAAATTCTAATCCCAAATTCTAAAACTAAAGTGAAATGAAAATGCCTCATCCTGGCCAAGTTTTCAGATGCAGAATGTTGTTAGTTGACAGAACTTTTATATAAACTTAGCTGCAGAAGGAAACAACTAATGTAATGGTAAATTACTTTATAAGTTTCAAAACTTAACTTTCTGAAGATAATAGTTGAATGACAACTTGGTAATTTTGGTACAGCTGCAGTTTTTGTTTGAAATGCAGAGGAATTTTTTAAAAAAAATTAAAACTTGCAACGAGAGCCAACAATCAAAATGTAGAAAGCTATTAATGCTGTTTAAAGTGAGAAAACATCACAAATATTTGTACATTGTTTTTGAAAACTGAGATATGAAACAGCACCACTAAACACAAAGAAACATTTTTAAAGATTTGCTTACAGCAGTAAAAAACCTATCAACTTTATCATGTGCTCAGGCTTTTCTGCTGCCTATTTGTGAAGCTGCAGCCATGAGAAGAGTTGTTAAAGTTTATCAGGAGTGGATTCAGCAAGAGGATAAACCTGTATTTATGAAAGAAGCTGAAGATTTGGGTTATTCCCCTTCCACAAGTGTCATTAATTTAGATAGTGCTGGAGAACATGGAGGCTCTTTTCCATTGGAAAAAAAGGAACAAGAGGAGGTACTGCTTATTTACATAAAATCATGTCAAGGTTAAGTTTGACTTGAACGTATAGCTGCTCCTCTACTTACGATGGGGTTACGTTCCGATAAACCCATCCTAAGTGGGAAAAATTTAAGGTAAAAAAAAAATACGATATTGCACCTTCAACATGATCAGAACCTTCAACGTTATCTAAAACAAAGCCTGTTTTATAATTAAATGTTAAATACTTTTTGATTCCACACTGGAAAAAAACAATTTTTAATCATAAAATTTTGCGATAGCAACACCAACACCACCGTGCAGCGAATTGTGAAACTGCAGTACCTAGTGACTACAGGTTATTTCATTACCATGCATATCGCTATCGTACCATTGTAACTTCAAAAAATCGTAAATCGGGCTGTCGTAAGTAGAGGAGCATCTGTAGTATGTTTTACATGGTAAAACATAGATTATGTTACATTTTTTCCATCTATTTCTTTTGAAAATCTGCCTTCCTGCATTTTGAATAAATAATATGTAGAATTTGGTTTTGAGACATTTTAATCTGTCCATGAGGAAAATACAATAACTAAATAGCTCTTTCTGTGGTCTCACAATGCCAATTATTTTACATCCAAACAATGTTTTAATGTGGGAAATGTAATAACCAAATTTGCACACAGCAAGCTACTCCAACAAAGAGGTGATCTGTTTTATTGGTCTTGATTGAAGAATAATTATTGACCAAGAGACTGCAGATAACTTCCAATTATCATTGAAAAGTACTATTATAGTAACAGTGATGTGCTTTATGCATGATAGATCCATTTTGATTTCTGCATCCTTTTTGTTTTGGATATACCAAATTTTGCTGCAGTTTTAAAAAGAAGGTTGCACCTCTTCAGAATCAATAAATTTTCACTTTTTTTTAAAATTAAGAAAGTCACGATGAGGATATAAAGTTGGTCCATTAGTTGGAAAACACTGCTATTAGGCTTCTATAACAGCTGTTATAGAATCTAGCAATACAAAGAACAATACCTTCATGGCTCAATATATCAGGTGGTATCAAGGCATATCAGGTAGCAAATTCACAGCTGTAACCAGAGATTTATATTAAATTCTCTAATTACTAGTAGACATGTCAATATTTGCATTTTCGTTTTCATGAATTTTTATTTCCAAGTACAGAAAATTACTGTTCATTTAGAATAAAACCCATAGTTCTATTTTTTCACCTCCTTTGAATTTAAAAAAAAGGGTTTTTTTTGTATGAGGAACACCCAAAAAACACCCTGTCATTATTTTATTTCTGCCATACTTTCCTTCTTACTATTTGTATTGCCAGAAGAGAACTTCGCTGCTTTTTGAACTAATTTATGTACACACTTTCCAGAGATCAAATAATATTTGCATAAAACCATCAATTTCACCCTAATTTTTTGCCTAAATCTTTGCTTCAAACTGATGAAAAATATACTGTTTCATGTTTAAAAGCACCACAACTAAAAATTTTGAAATATTTTGGTATGATAGAAAGTCCAGTACTCTGTTTAACATTTAACACAACAGTCAATATAGAGCATTACAGGTATTGAAGTACCTGTAATTATTTTATTTGTATTCTGTTATCCTGTTTATACAATCCCAGGCCTCAATTGATTGTTTTGACTTCAACTTCCACTTGGATGACAAATAACCTATATTTTTGATGAAGGGAACACAGTATTTTAAGCAACACACAAAGTGCTAGAGGAACTCACAAAATCACAAGAAAAAGGAACAGAAGCAGGCCATTTGGCCCATCAAGTCTGCTCCATGAAACCTCCCTGAGCTAAACTGTTCTCGCATCTAGTTCCAAGTTCCAGCCTTGTCCCCATGTCCCATGATACCCTGACTAATTAGATACCTGTCAATTTCCTCTTTAAATTCCCCCAAAAGATCTGCCTCCACAGCTGCATGTGGCAACAAATTCCACAAATCCATTACCCTCTAGCTTGAGAAATTTATTTTCATCTCTGTTGTAAATTGGTACTTTTTAATTCTAGGACTGCCCTCTTGTCTTGGAATCATCCAACAGGGGAAACATCTTATTTACATCTACTCTATCCAATCCATTCATTATTCAAAATGTTTCTATGAGACCCCCTCTCATTTTTCTATATTCTAATGAATAGAGTCCAAGAACTGCGAAACGTTCCTCATATGTTATCATTCTCATTCCTGGAATCATTCTGGTAAACCTTCTCTGTACCCTCTCCAACCTTGCTATATCCTTTCTAAGATATGGGCTCAAAACTGCACACAGTACTCTAAATGAGGTCTCTCTAGTGCCCCTTAGTCTCATCAATACCTCTTTATTTTTATACACAATCCCCTTTAAAACAAATGCATTTGCCTTTTTTACCGCCGATCCAACCTGGTGGTCAACTTTCAGGTCATCCTGCCGAGAACCTCCAAGTCCCTTTGTACTTCTGAGGTTTGAATTTTTTCCCTATCCAAATAATAATCCAGCCATTTATTTCTTCTACTAAAATGCACAACTGTACATTTCTCAACATTATATCGCATCTGCCATTTCTTCTCCCATTCTCCTAAGTTGTCCCAGTAAGCTTTCTATTTCTTCTACACTTCTTACTCTACCACCTTTCTTTGTGTCATCTGCAAACTTTACCACGGAACCATTTAATCCATAATCTAAATCATCAATATATATTGTAAAAAGAAACACCCCCAACACCGACCCTTGCGGAACACCAGTAGTACAAACAACCAACCAGAATAGGATCCCTTTATTCCCACCCTTTGCTTTCTGCCTATCAGCCAATGCTCTACCCAATCTATTATTTTTACGGTAATTCCATGTGCTCTCATCTTATTAAGCAGTGTTTTATGCGGCAGCCTATTGAAGGCCTGGTGAAAATCCAAATACACGACATCCACAACCTCTCCCTTGTCCACCCTGCTTGAAGTTTCCTCAAAAAATTCCATTAGGTTGGTCAGGCAGGATCTTCCCTTCATGAAACCATGCTGGCTTGGACCTGTCGTGCCATACGCCTCGAAGTATTCCATAGCCTTGAGGATCGATTCCAATATCTTTCCAACTCGGTGGGTCCATCAGGCAGCATCCATGGAAAGCCGTAGATGGTCAATGTTTTGCACTAAAACACCTTCAACAGGATTGAAACGTCAATTATCTATTGCTTTCCATAAATTCATCCTACCATTATGCAATTAATAAAGCACCTGAACTGGAAGGAAGAGAGAAACGTGTTTACAGGCATTCAAGCATCATTGCAGGTTTGTGTCCATGTTTGTTTTGTTTTGCTGTGTATTGTTCCAGTTTTCCAGCATGTCCAGAATTTTTGTTTACCATAGTATTTCAAAATGGGGTGGAGTTTAGAGGGGCAAGTTAAGTTCTGAGTGCAGGGGCAGAGAATAGAAAGACATTGGGATAGAACTGACCAGCTTAAGGCACCAAATATTCATTTGAAAAACATTTTTTAGTGTAATTAATTGGAAGTGTTTCAATTTTTAATTAATAGGATAAAATAGCCAAAGTACCAGGCCATGTTAGGAGTCTAAGCTGGTCAAGAAATTCATCCTACCAGGATGCAATTAATAAAGCACCTGAACTGGAAGAAAAAGAAGATAAAAATGTGTATGCAGGCATTCAAGCATCATTGCAGGTTTGTGTCCATGTTTATTTTGTGTTGCTTCGTCAGTTGCAATATTTCTATTTTTGGAGGTTGATTACTGATCAAAGATTTGCCCTAGAATTTGATTAATGCCTCTGATGAATAATAATTCTGTCATATTTTCAGGTATGCTCTATATCTTGAGTTATCTAAATCTATTATTCATTATTTTCCATTTTATTGCAGGTTTTTATAACCAACTCTGCAAACATATTACTTTTGGAACCTGCCAATGAAATTGGGACCCTCTTGGATGAGCATGTTGATATGTGCAAGCGTGTCCTCAACATTTACAGATACATGGTTGTCCACACAACAATGAATAAGAAAACCTGGTAAGTTCAAAAGTTTGTTTCCACATTGTAACCCGCAAACATGTTGTTGATTTGATTGATTGTGTTTCAATGAAAGCTTTATTTTAGAAAATAATATTTTTAAATGTGGGATAACTTGAGACATGAAATACAATTCATATGGATTGTTGAGTTTCATGTCTTTTTTTAACCAAATAAACTTGTGTCTCCTCATCTCAGGGTTTTAGTGGACAATTATTTATTTACTATAAATAATTATTTGATAGCAAGGTGACTGAAGGAAGGTATAGATACATTTAGACAAACAGCATGGAAACAGGCCCTTTTGACCCAAGAACCCATGCCGCCAAATTATCCCCAATTGACCTACAACCCCCGGTACATTTTGAAGGTTGGAAGGAAACTGAAGCCCCGAGGAAAACCCACGCAGACATGGGGAGAACATACAAACTCCTTAAAGATAGCATGGGATTAGAACTCCAGTCCTGATCGCTGGTGTTGTACCAGCGTTGCGCTAACTGGTTCGCTAACCATGGTGCCCCATCGTTTTTCATCCAGCACTTCATAGTGTACCAGTTTATTTGTACCATTGTATAGCACACGCATAGTGTGCTCTCAATTTTCATATGACCCATAGGAAGCTCATATGGTCACAGGGAGAATGTGGAAACTGCACACAGACAGTGCCAGACTTTTGGATAGATGCCTGATCACTGGAGTTGTGAGGTCATAGCTTTATTAATTGCATCACTGTGAGACAGCATCAACAATAGCAATAATAAAGTTAATTACATATCTCTTAAGAACTGCCTGGAAGAATAGTCTCCATATTATACAACGACAGCTGTGAGAACTTGCGATACATTGATAGAGAACCCTGAGCAAAATGTAACTACTGTATATAATTTCAGCATGGCTTTCCACACGGAAATTCAAGAATGCTTTTCTGTTAGTCTCCCTTTTGAAGTTCTTATGTTTTATGAAACTTGACAATTAGGATAAACAAAATCTTTAATATAATGGTAAAATAATGAGTTATTGCTGACTTGATTTCTTTTAAGAATTTATATGTTTTTATTTCTCATATGTGAATATTGATATTTATTCTGCTATTAGAAATAATCAGCTAGTACCTGTCCTGACCTATACTTAACCAATTACCCTGGACCATCTTGGTCACAAATCTGCTTGGTTCCTCCGCATGAATTATGATCCTCTAAAAAGGGGCTAGTCGTGGGCTGACTGACTTTTCTTGATGAAGTGTTAATAAATTGCACAAACTAATGTTAGAATTATTGGAACAATAAATGTAAATATCTCACTTATTCAAACAGTCAAATACACATTTAGGCTTACATAAGAAATCGGTGTGAGTTTAGGGCATTTGGCCTGTCCTGACTCTGAAGGCCGCACCCTCCCTTCGGCAGTTGGCTTACAGGTGCACACCTGAATTCCTGACACTAATTTCGATCCTTCCCCTTGGCCTACCGAACACTGGAGTTCGGTGTGCATATGCAGTAGGCCAACAGGACGGGGGTAAGCTTTGGAGTAGGGACTTGAGTGTTGGGAGCTCTGGTGTAGGCCAAGGGGAGGGTTCAGCATCAGTAGCTCCCGGTTCTGGTGACCAGAGCTCTCGACGCTGACTCCGAACTCTCCTCTCAGCCTACCTGATCTGTGGGGCACAATTTGCAAATCAATTCAGTTTTTAAATAAAATAAATATTTTACTCCTCCTGCACCACCCGAAGCCACAGCACTGATGCAGAGGTGCTGAAACTGTTGGAATCTCTCTTCAACAGTGCCCCTCTGAGGTCTGCACCCTAGGTGGCTGCTTAGTTCACCTAATAGCAGCACCACCCTTGCGCGTAATGTCCATAATTCATTCTGTGAAACTGGGCATTATGCAATGTGGACATTGTGTGAACACTTTATATACTTAGCAAAGCTATATGGGATACTGTAGTGTACCTACAAACTTTTTATTTGTAAGTAGGAATCAGTGTTGGGACCGACACAGGGCTGTAGACAGAGTGGAAGGTTGTGGGATCAGTTCAGGGACCAACATGGGGCTGTGGGGAGAGAGTGGGGTAGTAGGATCACTGTAGGGAGCGACATGAGGCTGTGGGGAGAGAGCGGGACAGTGGGATCAGTGAGGGGACTGACAAAGGGCTGTGAGAAGAATGGGATGATGGGATCAATGTGGAAATGGACACAGGGCTGCGAGGAGAGCGCAGGGCAGTGGGATTAGTTGGAACTGATACAGGCCTGTGAGATGAGAGCGGGGCAGTTGAATTAGTTTGGGTGTACAATATAGAATTTCCTTTAGGTAGCGATAACTTTTTCTAAATTGCTGTGGGCTTACTCGCAGTAACTGAATAATTATGGGGCCATGAACATATATGTGGTCGGACGTTAAGCGGCGCATATCTGTAGATTAGTCCCACCTTAAAAAACATTGCATAGTCTATTAGCTAAATGAGCTAATAATTGTGCCTTTAGGTGTCGGTGTTGCACAATTTCTCACAAAAGGAGGTGTAAGGCACTTCTTCCGTCCAATAGCCTACAGTTCACTGTAGGGCAAGGTGTAGTATCTGTTTAGCCTCCCAATCAGGGTCACATGAAACCATGGATTAGAGATGTTGGATGGTTTTTAACAAGCAGATTCTACAAATTGGAATTTATGATTGTAAAACTGAAAATGCTGATCAATGACCAGGGTTACCCATCTAATATGGACACTGCAATTGAAGAAGGCATCAGGAACAGTATTTGTCCCTTGTATAATCATGAACTCAACATCAACATCTCAGCTCAAAGATGGAGAAGAAGCAACAGCTACAATTCGGAGGGGTCAGTGGAGAAGAAGCAACAGCTACAATTCGGAGGGGTCAGAGATTGCGACTGATGGAGAGATATGATCGCCCACAATGAATGGCGACGCACCTGAATGATGAATGAATTGTCCCCATTAGTTTGTACATTCTGAAATGTTTGTGTGTGTGTGTGTATATAATTTTTATTTATATATATATATATGTGCGTGTATGTGTGTGTGTGTGTGTTTCCTCCGGGTGCGGTCCTCACACCTTTCAAAATGTAGGGTGGGGTTGTTGGTTAATTCGGGTATTTGGGCAGCTCAAGCTTGTGGGCTAGAATGGCCTGTTTCCAAGCTGTATGTCTAAATTTAAATTTAAAAAAAATAATTGAAACACTCGTTCTATCCACAGGTGCTGCCTGACTTTCAATTTTCCACATTTTTGCTTTTTTTATATAATTTTGTGTTCATGCCTTGCAATATAAACAATATTCATGGAATAATGCCGGTCGGTTCGTTTGTGCAAACTCAGTTTAATCCATAATTTTTGTGAAATACTGTAGTTCTATTTAGTGATGCTACTTAATTGGCAATGTTAAGTTTGCTACAAGTTAGCTTTGCAAATACTGTGATATTAAAAAAAGATTTTTTTAGCATGTTAAACTCTAAACATAGCATCTGTTTCAGTAATTAAATCAGTTCTAACTTTGTGTAACTCAACCAATGGACAACAAATTCTCTGGTAGTGTCATAGAAGGGTAATAAAATGTAATGTTGCTGTTAATTTGGCATCAAAATTTTGCAAATAAATTTAATTACCAGTCTTTTTATTAACATTAATTTTTATTTTGTACAATAAACACTGCTGGAAAGTGAGAGTTGAACCAGAGATACAACAATATGCAATTTAAATACTTTTCCTTGCAGGGAGCAACTGTTGTTAATTATGTTGAGGATTACAGAATCAGTGATGAAGCGACCACAGCAAGCTCTGCCACTGTCTCAAGGAAGAAAAAATTCTCTGTTAGCAGGAAGACTTGCTACTCCACTCTTTCAGGTAAAGCATGTATCTGGATCAATTTTTTTAAGTATACCATGTGGAACAATTTTAAGGAGGTTTAATGTTGTGGATTGTCAGATTGAAAGAAACATGGCTATATTTGCAAAGTGGAGGATTCATTTGGAATAAATGTCTTAGATAAAAATGTATATGGGTGGGTTAGAATGGCAGATAGAGTTTAATCTGAAAAAATGTGTGGTATTGCACTTAGGGAGGTCAAATATAATGGAAAAGTATACATTTAGTCATAGGACCCTAAAAGCATGAACAGTTCATAGTTCCTTGAACTTAGCTGTGTAATTAAATAGGATGGTAAAGATGTATGGTGTGCTTACCTTTGAGGTATTGAGTACAACAGTGAGGAAGTCACATTGCAGCTATATCAGGCATTGTTTACACTGCATTTTGATTATCGTGTGCAGTTCTGGTCGTACCATTACAGGAAGGATATGAGGCTTTGGAAAGGGTACAGAGAAGGTTTATCAGGATACTGTCTGGATCAGAGGGTATGAACTATAAGACAATGTTGAACAACCTTATGGACATGTAAACGTTCATAAGGAAGGAATGGAGGGATATGGATCATGTGCAGGCAGAAGAAATTTAGTGTGTGCTCAGTGCAGATATTGTAGGTCTATTCCTGAGTTGTACTGTTCTGTGTGTACTGATGAAAGGCTATTTTGTTGATAGGGACTGTATTTGTTAGCATACAAAGTTTTTTTTAATTTATTTACATTTTTGAATCGATATGAAATTTATCAGTTACATAAAAGAAACATAATCTTATCATTTGATGTTGATTTTGAGTAAGAAAAGAAAAAAAGGATAAGCCCTAACCCTCTCTCCACACAGGGGGGAAAAAGGGGAGAAATAGTCAATAGAATTGAAGAGAGAAAAGAAAGAGACAAAAAAAGATAAAGATTTAATTGGAATCATCCATCTCCGGCCAAGGGACAAATATCCTGGCTTATCCGGACGGAATCCCAGGTGGTTCCTAGATGCAGTGATTGAGGGCAGTTGTGTATTTGGGATTTGGTGGGGGGTGGGGGGGGGGGGGTGGGGTGGGAATGCAGGGTGGCATAGTTAAAAATCTACATCTACGTGTTGAAGATATGGACTAGATGGGAATCAGATTTCCAGGTAACTGCTATACACATCCTGGCCACTACCAATATAATCTTTACAAATTCTAGTTGGTGTTTCAACAGCCTCATTTTAGGTCTTACATCTGCTATAATTCCAATACAAACAATTCCGGTATCTGTACAAATTGAGAAATCTTCCCAGAAAGGCCTCAACTTGGTACATGACCAGGTTGAATGCAAAAAGGCTCCTGTTTTCTCATTGAATTGATATTTCTGATTTTAATTTGTGTAATTTTTGCGGCGTAAGATTATAGTTAGTGCAAAAAATTGTTTTGCGCCAATCTATACCTTACATTAATAGTATTGGTCATGCTGTCCTGACATAAGTTGGACGTGCCTTTTTTTAATCAATCAGTATACCAAATCTGTCTCCCATCTTTGTCTAAATTTATTTGAAGTAGGAAATAAGCTTTGAAATAAATTTCTTTGTAGTCCCCTTTCAAACCAGAGTCTCTACTTCTCTATATTGTCCCTTAAATAAAATTTTAATTCAAAATAGCAGAAGATAGAATTAATAGTTTTGCAATATTTGTTTTTTTTTAAATTGATCAAATGACATTAACTGCCCCTGCTCATAACAATCCTCCATACACCTGATCCCTTTTTGGGATTTTATTGTCCATTATTAAAGGAATAAACCTATTTTGAGCTAGAGGCATTTCAGGAGATATCCCCCCTTTAGTCCAAATTTGTTAATTTATTTAATTCCAAATATTAATTATGTGTTTTAATAAGGGGGCTTCTTTTATACCCGAAATTAATTTTGAATTTTATTTTTATAAAATCTTCTGCTATCCTCTTTCCAACCTATTTTTGCCCATAGTTTGTCTCCTCCATCAAAGAGGGAGGTGACAAACTTCATTTGGGCTGCCCAATAATATTTCCTGTTATTTTTATTGCTTTTTGAAAGGTTTTATTTCAATATAACAGGCATATTCCAGCATAATTGATAGAATAAAAGATCAGTCAAAAGGAAAGGGAGGTTGGGTAGTGAGGAAGTAGTTTACAAAACAAGTAGTAGGGCTGTCGGAGCTGCTGTAACGTCAACGCTACCGGTGGTGTGAACCCTGGAGAGAGAGGAGTGGAAACACAATTCTTTTCTGCCAGATTCTACTGCCTGGTTCTGATGTCAGTGGCACAAATAGCCTGTAAAAGGAGCTGAGGTGGCAGCACCCATGATGGACAGTGAATCACGAGGCATTGCAGACTCTGAGGGAGCAGCGGACCGGCACAGGGCACCAGAAACAGAGAGAACATCCCTGTTGAGAAGAAGCAGCAAGGGAGATGACCCAATAGGGAAAGTGACCACGGCACAGACCATTGAGAGGCTCACCTGTTGTAGGACTCATACAGGCTGTAGGCAGTGGGTGACTTGTGTTTGAAGGACTTGCACAGACTCCGGGCTGCTGGAGACCGGCTCATAGGAGTCAGATATCAGAACCAGGATTCGGGAGTGTGCTGAGGGCAAGAAGGATTCCTGAAGGCCCTTGGACATTGAAAGCTTCCTGATCATATTGGAGGTTTTAACTTGGAACTTGGGCTTCCAATGGGTTAAGTAAGAGTCTGTGTGGCTGCAGAAGCTGTGAGAGTACTAAGGGTGAATCCATGAACATTCAACATATCTGAATGGACTTTCTTTTTCTTCTCTTGTTGTTGGAGGCACCAGGCAATGCTCATGGTGATTCTGTTTGCCTTACAGCTTGCAAGAGTTTAAGTATATCATGTCTATTACATTTTTATTTATTTTTACGTGACAATAAAAGGAATCTTTGAAAATGTCTTGCTTCAGAAGATTGTGGTATGGAAAGAGGAACAGTTTGGGGAGAGCTGAGAAATAGCAGGTGGCAGTAACATTGATGGGAGTTGCTCATAGGCCTCTGTATGGCAGCAATGAAGGAGGAAAAAATAAACTACTGGAGGAAGTCTGGATCAGGCAGCTTCTGTGGAGGCACAGAGCTACTTGATGATTCTTATGGAGTCACATGCAGATCCTGATACAGCACCTTGAACCGAAACATCGACTATTTCTCTGTCTCCACATTTTCTGCCAAGCCCACTGAGTGGCACCACCATTTTGTTTTTTACCTACAGATTCCAGCATCTGCATTGATGAAGGGATGATATAAATGAAATTAGAGGTGTGTTCGTAGCAGGGACAATAGAGTCGTCATGGTGAGAGCTGTGATTGACCAATAGGTTGGACAAATTAAATTAGATGAACAAATTTACTGTGACCGTTTTTTACATATCTATTCAAAGTTCAGATTTACTGTAAGAAAACATACATGACATCACATGATCTTGAGATTATTTTTCTTGTAGGCTAGGCAGAATTTCTTCTTGTCTGTAATGCCAAAAAAACTGTACACACCAAAAGATACGTATACAATACAGAAAAAAAAATTCAATAATAAATAATGTGCAAAGTAAGAGTCTGTGAATGAGTCTCTGAGTTTGTTGTTTAGGAGTCTGATAGTGGAGGGGTAGCAACTTTTCTTGAACCTGGTGGTACAAGTCTGTGGCACCTTTACCTCTTTCCTTATCGTACCTCGATGAAGGACTCAAGCCCAAAATGTTGTTATAAAGTTCACTATGTGGCCTGCTGAGTTTCTCCAGCATTGTGTTTTTATTTCAATCACGGTGTCTGCAGAATTTTATTGTACTCCACCTCTTTCTTAGTGGCAGCCGCGAGAATAGAACATGTCCTGGATGGCATGGATTCTTGATGATTGCTGCTGCTCTCTGACAGCAGTGTTCATGTAAATCTTCTCAATGGTGGGAAGAGTTTTGTCTGTGATGTACTGGGCTGCATTCACTACCTTTTGCAGGGCTTTCTGTTCATAGGTATTTGTTTCCCCATACCAGGCCAAGATCAGCCATTCAACATGCTTTCCACCACACATCTGTAGAAGTTTGCCAAGTTCTGATGTCATAAGAAACCTCTGCAAACTGTTGAGGAAGTAGAGGCACTAACGTGCTTTTTTCACAATGATATTGGTGGTTGGGTCCAGGGAATGGCTTCCGAGATGGTGACTCTCAGCAATTTATATTTGCTCACCCTCTCAACTTCTGATCACTGGATCGTACATTTCTGGTTTTCCCTTTCTAAAGTCCACAATTGGCTCATTTGTTTTTTTTAAAAAAATTTGTACAATAACATGCCATTTCGGGCCACGAGCCCCGAAATTGGATATTTTGGCGTCCACAGTTTGGCACCAGATATTTTGGCACTCGTAGTTTGGCACAACAAAATAAGACATTTTTAGCCCTTCGGACATTTTGCCACCAAATATTTTGATGTTCACATTTGACAGCAGACATGGCATTTATTATATTTTAATTAAATATAATGAATATAAAATTAGTAATTTATTATAATCTTAATTAAATATAATGGAATAATATCTCTCCACTCCCCTCACCCATGGTGGTATCTCTGCACTCCTGTATCCCCATGGTAAGCAAGACTGTAGGTTTTGATGGACAACATAGGTCTTGACAGCAACACTGCAAACACATTCCCCTCTCCCCAAGGTAACATCAATGCACTCCCCATGTTGACATCTAAATATTAGCGCCAAAATGTCCAGTGCCAATCTGTGGCTGGAAAAATGTCCGGCGTCAAATTGTGGACGCCAAACTGTGGAGGCCAAAATATCTGTCACCAAAATGTCCTAGTCCTCACAAACTCATGCCTTCCAATTACACCCGAATGACCTACATCCCTGGTAATTTTTGAATGGTGGGAGGAAACTGGAGCCCCCTGGGAGACATGTACAAACTTCTTATAGACAGCGTGGGTTTCCAAACCCAGTCCCAGTTGATAGCCGTGTAAAGGTGTTGCACTAACCACCTCGCCAACCATGCCACCCCTTAGTGACGTTGACTGTGAGGTTGTTGTTCGTACACCATTCAGCCAAGTTTTCAATTTTCCTCTTGTTTACTGACTCATCGCCCATTTTTATACAACCATGATATTGCCAGCAAATTTGTAGAGGGTATTGTGGTATAAAGCCATACAGTCATAGGTGTAAAGCGAGCAGAGCAGGAGGCTAAATACGCAGCCCTGAGATGCACCGTCACTGGTGGAAATTGCGGAGATGTTCTTTCCAATCCCCACTGATAGCGGTCTGGAGTTGAGGTAATCCAGGATCCAATTACACAGTGGAGTATTGAGCCCCAGGTCTTGGAGTTTGCTGATCAGTTTTGGGAGAATGATGATGTTCAATGCTGAACTGTAGGTGATAAAGAGCATCCTGATGTTTGCGTCTTTACTGTCTAGCTGTTTGTGTGGAGCCAGTGAGATGGTAACTGCTGTTGCCCTGTTGTTTCAGTAAGCAAATTGGAACAGATCCACGTTGCTACTAAACAGGAGCTGAAATCTCTTCATCACTGGATGTGAGCGCCACTAGTCAGTAGCCATTTAGGCAGTTTGCCATCTAGGTTCATCTGTTGCAAGTTAGAGTTTTGGTGCATATGTGCATTATATATGACAGTAAATTTGTTAACAGCAATCTTGAGGCAGAATAGCCAGCTCCTATTTCATATGTTATGATATAATTGCCTTTTATCTGTTTTTTTTTGCATGGAATTTGGTTCAAATTAACAAACTGTTAACAATTTGGAATAAATTTCCTTGCAGCAATACTTCTTTCCTGTTTTATCTTATTTTTAATTTTCCTGTTCTCAAATTTGTTTTTATTTTAAACATTTTCCTTTGTTAACTTATTTTCTGGAGCAAAACCAAATTAATATGAGCATTTCAAATAATATGCAGTGGTACCTTTTTTTTAATGTACATCCAGACATTTTTGCTTGTTGACGTTTGTCTGGATGGATCTGCAGTTATTTGCTAATTGTGTATTTTTTTTTCTAGACACTCATAGTAGCCTGGATCAAAGCAAATTTGGATGTGTATGTTTCCCGGGAATTATGGGATGAATTATTATTGGTCTTATCATCACTTACATGCTGGGAAGAGCTCATCACTGAATGGGCAATGACAATGGAAACGTTGACCAAAGTGTTAGCCCGAAATTTGTACAACCTAGACTTGCATGATCTTCCTTTAGATAAATTAAGTGAACAAAAACAGAAAAAGCACAAAGGAAAAGGTATAGTTAACAGTCAAAAATTGTTTAAATATGATTTAAGAAATATGCCATAATTACCTTTTTTCAAACATCCTCTGTGGTTTCAGAAATAAATGATATAAAAACTTGAATGATTACGAAAGGGATATTTGTCTTTTAAGTTTTGCTGCTTTTCATCCTATCTCCTGACGTTAAGATACATCAAAATAAATTTTAGGCTTTTGTATTCAGACATGGAAAGTACTTATAATTGCAGAGCAACTCCGATTATCTGAAATGGTCAGGACCGGGCCTATGTCAGATAAACAATTTTTTTTGGATAACTGGTCATTTTGTATCAATCTTTTAGCAACAACACACAAGGGAAGGCTTTTTAAGCATTAAAATAATGTTTCATTCTCACCAAAAAAATGCTGGCCACAACACCACTGCCAATTACCGAGACCTCCCAAATGCCACCACCAATCCCTGATGCGTCCTCACCACTGCTGCTTCTCCCTGGGGAAGGTTCCTGGCCAATGGCAGGTTCCTGCCTCCCCGATTACCAGAGATCCTGACACCCAAGTCCCAACTTCAAACCCTTCCCTAGGCCTACCTAGAGTTTCTGGTGTGCGATAGTAGGTCGAGGGGAGGGTTTGGAGTCAGTGTCGGAAGCTCCAGTGTGCCAAGGAGAGGGGAGGGAACACCACTCCTGCCCGAGAGGCCACTCTCCTTGATGATGCTGGGACAAGGGCTGCTTCTGAGCACTTGTGGCTGGGAGACAGTAGCACACAATTTGAGAGGGAGAGTTGGAGAGAAAAGTCAATGGGGAAGGTAAAGAAGAAATAATGCCAACTTCTAATTTTGAAGTATCCCTACCTTTCCTTAGATTAAGCAGGAAAAGTGACATTTTTTTTTAGTTGCTGGCAAATGAACTGTTCATTTTAACTCCGTTAGGAATAGAAACAGAGAAGGACTATCCTTTGCCAACCCTGGCTGTAAAGTAGATTACTTGTACTTGAGGATTTAGTCACTGTATTCAAAATGTAAACTTGAATAAAGCTGTTTAAAACTGTACAGCTACTTTTTGCAAAACTTTCTTACAACACCTTGGTAATAAAACGTGAACATTAGGTTCAATTTGTTTTAATGTACACTGTATGCTTTTCAGTCATTTTTGCTGATTCAACTACCTATTGTCATTTTGGGGAAGCATCCATCAGAAATGAAATTTGTTTTAGAATATCTGATAGGGGGAAATGTATTGGGACAAATCTTCCACTGTTACTGGTCTGCCCTTGGACCACACTGTCTCTTCCAACTAGTGGCGGATTAATTACCACCCAGGCCCTTAGGCTGGGCTTTTTTAAAGCTCCCCCTGACCTTCCCCCCTGCCCCACTCTTCATTGAATAGAATAAAATGATGTTAAGTTAAATAACATGTATCATTGTACTACATGTATAAGCAAGAACTTTAATTGTAGCAACAAACCTTTCCAGAAGTGCTTTCAGGTAATCATGTTCTGACGGGTATTGTCGAGTAATCAAGCATGATCTTCACTTAGAACAAATTGCAGTTAAAACAGAAATCCTTACCTGTACTTGGAGAATAGTAGAGCCAACTTCTCTTGATTTTTCTCACCATTTGTAATGGAGTGGTAAAACATGAACTTAATAAAGTCACATTTCAGTTTACCGTCATTTTTTATAGATTTCACATTACTGGCTTCATGCTCCAACAGGCTTCGTTCCCTGTCTTTAACCAGTATACGTGCATGTTTATGCCAACTCGTGACATAATAACATCGTCATGGTAAACACAATCTAGCGGCTGCAGTACAAAGTCCTTAAAAACATTACTTCTAAATGTTTATATGTTTGGAGCCTAATTTAGAAAATGTACACTCAATTGAACCATTTTTTTTCCTCTCAGGCCCCTCTCCCTTTCAGGCCCCAGGCTTAAGCCTACTCAGCCTAATGGTTAATCCGTCACTGCTTCCAGCATGGTCCTGAACTTAATGTTCTGTTCAAAAGCCAGCCCCCTAATTTATCATATGGCTGAGCACAATACCTCTCCTGGCATAAGTGGCTTGCTGCATTGAAAGAATGATTTTGGCAGATGTCCAAACTGTCACTGAAATTGAATATTTGTGAACTTTTTGATTAGCATATGTACAGAAATCCCAAAATTATTTGGCAAAGATGTGTAAAATTATGGCATTTTTAAAATCAAATCTGTGATTTAAGCTCAAAGATCAAATGTTATTAAATGTAAAAGATGCTTTTAAGTCAGTGTATAAATTATTGAAAGATTAGCAACCTTTTTATAAGCATTCCAAAGTGTTTGTTTTGATAGTGGGGTGGAGATGATGAGATATTAAATCTATATTTTATTTAAATATATAAATGTTTTTAAAGATATTAAATTTATATTTAAAATCTATATTTTAACTATTTGTATAAAAGCTCATCGATGTTTATCATTCATTAATGAACGATTTAATTATAAGGGTTACTATCTGGATTGTTTGTTGTTGAAATTAAGGTGGTAATCATGGATATCAGAGGACTGCGGTTGATAAATCATTTTCAAGAGGTTGGAGCCGTGATCAACCTGGGCAAGGACAAATGAGACAACGAAGTGCAACCACCGCTGGTTCTCCAGGAACAGAAAAGGCAAGAAGCGTTATACGACAGAAAACTATAGGTAGGTAAGATGAAATATTTGTCAACAGGACTTTTCATTACTTTCAAAAAATATTTTCTCTGATGCTTCTATATAGATTATTGAACGTTAGTCGCAACACTACTTTATAGTTTCTATATTGTTGATTGTTTTGTATATCAATGAACAAAATAGACTAAAATTCTTACAATTTACTGAGGTAAAGTAAATTAGTTCATGTCCTTTTGCAACAGCAAATTTAAAATTGGAGCATTTGATTTATGGTAAGGTGTAATTTCTGACATGTTATTTTAAAATTGAATATTTTTTCCCAATTGACTCCTTCAGTGTTTTTAAATTTAAAATAAAAGTATATATTTTAGCAAGAACAGTTTGATTTGTTCACTTTAATTCATAGAATTTTTTTAACATCAGCATGCTTATTCCCTTCTTCGGCTTGCCTTATCATATGGCCTTTCTAATTCCTCAATTATAGTTCAGGTCATCTCATCAATTCTTCCTAATTTCATTTTGCTTTCAACACCTACCTCTGTGACTGCTATAAGTTAAAGTTAAATTTCTCAGTTGCCCTGAGACATGTATGTTCCAAATACTGACCCGTGTAAATATTAGGGAGATTGATGATATTCTTTTTTCAATTTTCATGAGAAACAGTATTTTTTCACAATTTGATTTCACCTTCCTCTTTTACCACTGGTGTCAGAGTAAACTGGAATTTCTGATGTCATATATAGTACTTATTAAAGCATTCAACTTGCTGATAGCAAGATGAGATTAGGTTTATGCTTCCCGCAAACCTTCAACTACTCTTCCTAATCTATCAACGTATCCTTTTCTTCTTGCTTCCCCTTGAGAACATTGAAAGTAATTGTCTCCATTATTCTTAACAGAGAATGTTTTGCATTCTAATCAAACTTGAAGAAAATTAACCTGAATTCCTCTTTGGGATTATGAGTAACTACCTTGCATTGATGGACGATAGTTCTTTTTACCAATGAAAAATGTTGTTTTACTCTACCAAAAATATGTCAGCTCAATCTTTTGTCTTCTTGCTCTTTTTTAAGAAAATAGTTCATCTCTTTCAAGTTTTCAAATTTCATGGAGTATCTCTATTCTAGTATAATCCTCATAAAATCAATTGTTTGGAGACCTATTTCAATGGCACTCTGCTTTTATAAATAACTGATCACCAGAACGATTTGTGATACTGAATGTACTCCAAATAAACTTTATATTACAAACAAGCACATCAAGGTACTTGTGAGCTACCACCAGCCCTGTTTCTGTAAAGTTTTTCTAATTTATTCATTTTTTTTTTTCCCAGGCTAACAGTAACTTTGTGGCCTTAATTACACTCACTTGGTTCTAATCAGCACACCATGTCATTTGCATGGGACATTCCCAAAAAATAAGGCTGTTCTAAGCCATCAAAATATATGTAGATAGGAAAATATTCAAGAATGCTGTCAAAGTGTCATAAAAGCATAACACCCTTACTGACTCATGATGGCTCAAAATACAAAAGGAGTATTTGGAAAAGCAATGAAAGCCTTCAATGGATTTCTTGGGCACCCAATAGCCCAGCATTAATATGGAAAGATTGCATCTTCTTTCAAACTACAAATCTGTCCTTTTAAACTCCTCCACCACCACCTGTGGCAAAGTCTAGAGTAGTGGAGAAACTCAGCAGGCCAGGCAGCATCCAGAGAATGTAAAAACAGCTATATGAGTCCTTCTTCAGGAGTGCCAAAAATCAGACAGATGCCCGAATAAAAAGGTGAGAGGAGCACAGGCTAACAGGTTTTAGATGAGTACAGGTGGGAGAGGGATGAAGAGAAATGAGCTGAGAGGTAATGGGGGAATGGAGCAGGGGAGGACTAAAAAAGATATTTCTCTGATAGGAGAAGGAAGAAAAAGAGGCAGGAGGCTGGAGAAAGGGTGACTGAGAAAAAAAGAGACTGGGGAAAGAGGTCAGTGGATATTGGAGAAGTCGAAAAGGTGTTCCTCCAATTTGTGTGTGGCTTCATCTTGGCAGAGAAATAATTTGACCAGTCATTTTTTTAAGGAATGCCAGTGCATTTTTGTAGAATTTCCCCTCTTCTTCCATGCATGTACTGCCATATTAAAGCTTCAGGCAAAAACTTTGGACCTTGAAATTTGCTAGCTGCTCTTTATGATTTCCCAGTTCCACTTCTCATATAATATAAAGAAGGAGCAATTCCACAGAATTTAATCTTGAATACTGGGGCATGTTGAGATTAAGGAAGAGGAAGTGCTAGATATTCTTAAAAACTTTAGGATTGATAAGCCCCTGGAACTGGACGAGATATACTGCAGGTTACTACAGAAAGGCCCATAAGGGAGGTACTGGAGGTTTGGAAAATGGAAAATATAACCATATAACCATTTACAAAGCGGAAACAGGCCATGTTGGCCTTTCGAGTCCGCACCGGTTCACTGATTTTGTGCGCCCTCTTCAGGCATTGGTCCCGGTAGATCTTTATTCAGTAACGATGGACGAATTCAATGCAGGTGGAATCAGTCGTAGAAATGTTTGTAATGTTGGAGGACAAACTGTCAGGGACAAGCCATGGCTGACAGGTCTCTGGAATAAAGCCTGGCCTTGTGGTCAAGATGAGAAGGGAGGATGGGAAGAGTCTCCTTGTTTAAAAAAATAGTAATTGGAAGAATCCTGGGAATTATAGACCAGTAATTCTTGCATCAATGGAAAGCAAAGAATTGAAGAGGATTCTTTAGGGCAGGATTTGCGAGTATTTTGAGAAGTTTTATCTTCTCAGGGATAGTCAGCACGGCTTTGTGAGGGGTAGATCCTGCCTCATGAGCCTAATTGAGTTTTTTGAGGCAGTAACAAATGAAGTTGATAAAGATAGGACAGTCTATTTGGTGTATATGGATTTTATTAAGGCAAGATCCCCCATGATAGGCTTGTTCAGAAAGTCATGAGTGATGGGATCGATTGAAGCTTGGCTGTGTGGATTCAGAATTAGCTTGCCTGCAAAATGCAGAGGAGATGGAACAGTGATGAGTGGAGTTCTGTAGGGATCTATTTTGGGACCCCTGCTCTTCGTGATTTTTACAAATGTCCTGGAGGAGGAAGTAGAGGAATGGGGATAGGTCAGTAAGTTAACAGATGATACAAAGGCAGGAGATGCTGTGGATAGTGTAGAGTTGTCGTAGGTTATCACAGGATGTAGGCAGGATGCAGTGTTGGGCAGAAAAGTGGCAGATAGAGTTCATATTAGTCATGAGGAATTTTAACATGCAAGTAGATTGGAAAAGCCAGGTTGGGACTGGATCTCAAGAGAGAGAATGTGCAAAAACCCAACAAAATGGCTTTTTCAAGCAGCTTGTTGATAAGCCCATTGAGGGATTGGCTACCCTGGATTTGCTATGTATTGCAGAAGAGGTGATCAGAGAGCTTTGAGTAAAGGAACTGCTAGGGGACAGCAATCACAAAATGATTGAGTTCCATTTGAGATTTAACAAGGAGAAACTAGAGCCTGAAGTGTCAGTATTTCAGTGGAGTAAAGAGAATTATAGTGGCATGAGAGAGGAACTGATCAAATAGATTTGAAGAGAGCATTAGTAAGGAGAACGGGAGTAAAGCAATGGATGGAGTTTCTGTGAGAAATGAGGAAGGTGCAGGATAGATACATACCATAAAAGAGGAAATATTCAAATGGAAAATTGTCACAACTGTGGGTGACAAGAGAGGGCATATAAGGAAACAAAAATTACTGGGAAGACAGAGGATTGGGATTTTTTTTAATTTGCAGAAGGGAACTAAAAACATAAGGAGGGAAAAGATGAACTATAAAAGTAGGCAAGCAAATATTATCAAAGAGGATACTGTAGTGGCCCCTGAACCAAGTCATGACCTGGTTCACAAAATTGCTGGTGATCGCAAGGGCCCTGCAGGGACCAATGGGTGCCGTCCCGCGTGACCTCCTGCACAGTGGGCAACAGCAGAAACGCCGGCCAGTCGGAGGCCAGCGTTGCGACAATGTTACTCCTGTCATCAGAGGCAGGGAGTGAATATAAACAGATCTGGCAGTGAAATAAATCTGTCTTCAACCTGAGTCAACTGTGTATGTGTGATTCTTACTTCACACTTTGTGTAGTGCGCACGCTACAATACAGAAAGCTTCAAGTATATAAAGAGTTTTTAAAAAGGTGATATTAGATATAGGGCGACTAGAAAATGATGCTGCAGACATAATAATGGGAGACAAAGAGGTGGCAGAGGAGTTAAATGAGTATTTTATATCATTTTTCACTGTAGAATACGTTAGTGGTGTGCCAAATGTTGAACGATATCAGGGAAGTACAGTTAGTATTTCAAAGGAAAAGGTGCTCAGAAAGCTGAATGGTCTAAGGGTGGATAAGTTTTCCTCACCAGATGGATTGCATTCTTGGGTCTGAAAGAAGTAGCTGTAGAGATTGTGTGGAGGCTTTGGTAATTATCTTTCATAATTCAAGAAGGGAGAAAGGCAGCAGAAAGGAAATTTTAGGCTAGTTAGCCTGACATCAGTGGTTGGGAAGATGTTTGAGTTCATTGTCAAGGATGAGGTTATGGTGCACTTGGAGTCACATGTCAAGATAGGCCAAAGTCAACATGGTTTCCGAAAGAGAAAATCCTACTTGACAAACCTATTAGAATTCTTTGAAGAAATGACAAGCAGACAGGATGAAGGAGATGCAGAGGATGTTGTGCATTTGGATTGTCAGAAGGCCTTTGACAAGCCCATGGTATAACTGGAAACATACTAGCTTGGGAGGAATACAGGGATCATATTCTGGTTGTCTACCAGTTGTTAGTGGGGTTCCATAGGTGTCTATGTCTGCATCTTTTTATTTTGTATATTAATGATTTAGATTCTGGAATGAATGGCTTTGTGGCCAACTTTGCAGATCATACGAAGGTAGGTGTAGGAACAAGTAGTGTTGACGAATGGGGGAGGCTGCAGAAGGACTTAGATTATGAGAATGGGCAGAGAAGTGGCAATGCAGTGTTAGAAAGTGTACAGTCATGCACTTTGGTAGATAAAATAAAGTGGTAGACTATTTTCTAAATAGGGAGAAAATTTAAAATTCACAGATACATGGACCTGGGAGTCCTCGTGCAAAATACCCTGAAGGTACTTACAAATTGAGTCAGTGGTGGAGAAAGCAAATGCAATGCTGTCATTCATTTCAAGAGAAATAGAATGTACAAGCAGAGATGTGACATTGAGGCTTTATAGGGCACTGGTGAGACCTCACTTGGAGTATTGTGAGCAGTTTTGGGCTCCTCATTTAAGAAATGGGCTCAGAAGCGGATCACAAAGATTATTCCGGGACTGAAAAGGTGATCATATGAGGAGTGTTTGACAACCCTTGGCTTGTACTCGTTGGAATTTAGGAGAATGAAGGGGAATCTCATTGAAACATTTGAAATGTTAAAAGGCATGGACAGAGTAGATGTAGAAAGATTGTTTCCCATCGTGGGAGAGTTTAGGACAGGATTAAAGGGCATCCACTTTGATCAGAGATGCAGAGGAATTTCTTTAGCCAGAGGGTGGTGTGTTTGTGGAATTTGTTGCCACAGGCAATCATGCAGGCCAAATCATTGGGTGTATTTAAGGCAGAGATTGATAGGTTCTTGATTAGCCAGGACATCAAAGGTTATGGGCAGATGGCCAGGCAGTGAGGGTGAGTGAGAAGATGGATCAGCTTATGATTAAATGGTGAGGCAGACTCATTGAGCTGAATGGCCTATTTTGTTCATATGTTTTATAATCTTACTTCACACTGAGCACATGTGCCCTCCAGGGCTGTATACTTAGTCCACTGCTGTTCAGTCTGCTGACCGACAACACAGCTCAAACCACATCATCAAGTTTGCTGATGGCGCCACCATGGTGAGCCTTAATATTAAGATTGAGGAGTCAGCTTACAGAGATGAGGTACAGTCACTAATGGACTGGTGCAGAGCCAATAACCTGTATCTGAAAGTTAATAAATCAAAAAAGATCGTTGTTGACTTCAGGAGGGCCCGGGGGGACCACGCTCCACTGACCATTGATGGCTTAACTGTTAAGGTTGACAACAGTATCAAGTTCTGAGGGGGCGTAGCCATGCAAAGGACTTGGACAAACATGTGTTGGTTGAGCTCTCTGTGAAGGTACTAAGTAGACAGTCAAAACTTGAAAATCAAGATTTATTTCATCAAAAATGGTTAAAACCAGTATGAAGAAGCCAATGCAGCCGAGAACAATGATTGAAGAAGCTCCTAGTCAACCGGGAACATCAGATGAAAGTCCAAAAAGGAGCAGTTCAAAAATGGTGATGGGACCGGCAGAACCAGATAAAATTGGGGAGTTGGATCAAGAATTGAGCATCATCGTGGAAAAAATGGAGAATTTGAGTAACTGATCCATAAGTGTTGAAATGGTGATGAGATATGACAAAGAAAATGACCAAAATAAAAGAGATAGTTGAAGATCTGAAGGAGAGAATGGGTCGAGCGCAGAGTTTGAACTGACAAAAGCACATGAAAAACTTGAGTCTTTGGAAAAACAATCCAAAGAATATGAGTCAGATAAACAAGGATTGCTAGACAAAATTGACCATATGACGAACTTTAGTTGGCAAAATAATTTCAGAATTATTGGACTAAAGGAAGCGATTGAGGGAAGAGACCCAGTGAACTTTTTTTCAAAAATGAGTCCCACAAATGTTGGAAGAAGACAAGTTTGGAGAAAAACTGCATATTGAGAGAGCTCAGATCCCCAAGATCCTGCAACCAGAGACCAAGACTGGTGAGACTTTTAAGCTTCTGAGAGCGGGAGATAATTCTGGAAGCAGCATATGATTACTCTAAGCAGAATAATGGCCCACCTGAGGTTGATCATGAAAAGGTACTATGTTTTCAAGATTTTAGCCAGACCTTGATTAAACAAAAAAAAGAATTTGAAAATGTGAAAAGACAACTACGTGCTAAAAACTTGAAATATTCAATGATAGATCCTGTGACTTTGAGGGTTGAAATAGGGGAAGGGAACCGGCAATTTTTCGAGAAGAACGAGGTAGACTTTCTGTGGTTTATATAAAAAAGATCATGGTTGCTGAGGGAGAAGATTGTGAAAATATTTATAATGGGGCTAAGTAAAACTAATAAAAGTTTTTTTTAATTTTTACAAAACCATCTTGTATTTATTGTTGAAAAGTAAAATGCATGGAAATCCTTATGGAGAGCTCAGAAAAGGGAAAATTAAACCTAGGAAAAGTGGTAGCAGAGTGGAGACTCTGGTCAAAGGGGGAGAATGGAGTAGCAAAAAAAAAGATGGTGCCAAAGGGAGGTTCTTCTTCCTTGAGATATTCTGCAGGCTTTCGGGACTCCATGTATTCCGTCACCACCAGAGCAGGGGCACTGTTTTTATTAAATAGGAAAATCACTTTATTACTTAAAGAGTCAGAGATTTTATTGTTTAAAAAAAATATAGTTTTAAAGAATATGGATAGAACATTAAAATTTATTAGTCTTAATGTTAATGGAATTAACAGGACGGTGAAGAGAAAATGGGTCTTGTCATACCTAAAAAAATTTAAAGACAGATATAGTCTTTTTTTACAAGAAACACATCTTACCAAATTAAAACATGCAAAATTAAAAAGAGGATGGGAGGGGCAAGTAATATCTTCACTTGAATCTAAAGCAAGACGTGTATCGATTTTAATTATTAAAAATATACCAATAATAATAGAAGAGACTTTAACCAATCAAGTTGGAAGATTTGTAATGTCACACTGTAAAATTTATGCAGAATCATTGACCTTTATGAATATTTATACCCCAAATTATGAAGTCTTTATGAAGGATATATTTTTTAAAAACTACAGGGGGAAGACAAAATATGTTGATTTGATGAGATTTTGGATTTTGTTTAGATCCAATATTGGAGATATCAACAAGAGTAGTAACAAGGGCAAAAGTTTCAAAAATGACATCGTCATTTATGAAGGATTTAAATTTAATTGATATATGGAGGTGACTCAACCCCTTAGAAAGAGACTACTCATTCTACTCAAGAGTATGTAGTGAGTGGTATAGTGAATAAAACACAACAGAAGTTGTCTTTGAAGTGAACCAACAGAACTGTTTTATGGAATTTTCGAAGGAGTTTAAATAATTACGGTTGGTGTACTATCACAATCACTCGACCTCTGAAGTCACGTGCCTCCCAGAGTTTTTTTGTCCCCCCCCCAGCCAGCGGGAACTCCTGATCCTGCGAGGGCCCACAACTTCAGATGCCACTTTGATAATGGAGTGGCACATTTCGCCACAGGTACATGATTCACAGACAAGGATTGGCTTATTTTTAATGTCCGCCCAGCTACATAGTAGAGTGGTAAAAATAGATTATTTGGAAAGACTTTTTTCAGACCACTCACCATTAACTATTACAATAATGGAAAAGCAAGAAAATATGTATAGATAGTGCCTTAATGCTACATTATTAAAGAGGAAGGATTTTTGTGGATTTATTAAGAGGTAGATAGAAATAATTTGTGAAAACAATCTATCTTCCACTGACAACAGTTTTCTAATATGGGGTGCGCTTAAAGTTTGTATGAGGGGTCAAATGATTTCTTATACTAAAAATCTTGAGAGAATATTCAAGAAACTGAAGGTATAGAGAAGAATATAATAACATTGGGAAAAAACTACAAGATATCAGGAATACAAGAAAATATAAAATATTAGGGAATAAAAAATTACAATATAACACACCACAAACATATAGAATGGAAAAAATGATATTAAAAACTAAATAAAAATATTATGAGCTAGGAGTACGCACACATGAAGTGTTATCTTGGCAAGTTAAAGCAGAGGAATCATCCAGATGATAAATGTAATAGAAACAGAAACATATACTGTAACATATAATCAAAAAGAAATAAATAGTATGTTTAGACAATACTATATGAAGCTATATAAATCAGAATTATTAGAAGATGAAAATGAGATGGAAGAATTTTTAACAAATGTTGAACTTCCCAAACTAGAAGAAAGAGAAAAAAAATGACTTAGATGCACCTTTTCCAAGGAAAGAAATAGAGAAAACTCTGGATACTTTGCAAGCCATTAAGTCCCTCGGGGAAGATGGGTTCCCACCTGAGTTTTGTGGACAATTTAAAGATTTGTTGAGCATTTTGGGTCCAGTGGCCATAATATCATTAGTTTCAAGTTAATTATGGAGAAGGATATGTCTGGACCTCAGGATTAGGTTCTGAATTGGAGAAAGGTAAATTCTGAGGAAATGAGGAAGGATCTCAGAAGACTCCATTGGAATAAGTTATTTTCTGGCAAGGATGCATCCAGCAGGTGGAAGGCCTTCAAGGACAAAATTTTGTGAGTGCAGAGATTCCACGTTCCTACCAGCAATGGGCAACGTTAACAGACATAGGGTACCTTGGATTTCAAGGGATATTGGAGAGCTGATTAAGAAAAGGAGGATGGCTATATAGGCAATAGGAGCAAATGAGCTACTTGCAGAGTATAGAAAATGTAAGAGAGTGCTTAAGAAGGAAATTAAGAAGGAAAAAAAGAAGACATGAAGGTGCTTTGGCAGATAATGTAAAGGAAAATCCAAAGGGTTTCTCCAAGTATATTAAAAGTAAAAGGATAGTAAGGGACAAAATTGGACCCCTAGAAAATCAGAGTGGTCAATTATGTGTGGAGCCTCATGAATTGGGGAGATCTTGAACATTTTTTTTTGCATCAGTATTTATGCAGGAAACTGACAAGAGTGAATAAGGGTGGAAGGGAAACAAATAGAAGTGTCATGAAATATATGGAGTTTAAGGAAAAGGAGGTACTTGCTACCTTGCAATGAATAAAGGTAGATGAATCCCCTGGACCAGATATGATATTCCCCCAAACCTTGAGGGAGACGTGTGCTGAAATTGCAGGGCCCCTGGCGAATATATTCAAAATGTCCTTCGTCAAGGGGGAGGTGCCAGAGGATTGGAGGGTGGCTCATTGCTGTCCCACTGTTTAAGAAGGACTCCAAAAGTAAACCAGGCAATTATAGCCCAATGAACCTGATGTCAGTGGTATGTAAATTATTTGAAGGATGTCTGAGAGATAGGATATATAGATATTTAGACTGTCATCAATTGATTAATGACAGTCAGCATGGATTTATGCCCGGTAGGTCATGTTTAACAAATTTTGTAGAGTTTTTTGAGGAAGTTTTCAAGAAGGTTGATGAGGGAAAGGCTGTGGATGTTGTTTATATGGACTTTAGTAAGGCCTTTGACAAGGTTCCACATGAGAGGTTGGTTCAGAAGGCAATGACACTAGTTATACCAAGAGAGGTTCCAAACTGGATTTGAAATTGGATTGGTGTAAGAAAACAGAGTGGTGGTAGATGGTTGCTTCTCATACTGGAGGTCTGTGTCAAGTGGTGTGCTTCAGGGATGAGTTGGGACCATTATTGTTTGTTACCTATAAAAATGACCTAGATAATAATGTGGTGAATTGAATCAGCAAGTTGCTAATGACACAAAGATAGGAGGCATAGTAGACTGTGAGGAATATTTTCAAAGCTTGCAGAGGGTTCTGGGCCAACTGGGAAATTGGGCCAGTAAATGGCCGATGGAATTTAATGCAGATAAGTGAGAGGTGTTGTACTTTGGAAGAGCGAATTAGGGTAGGACGTACACAGTAAATGGTAGGCCATTGAGGAGTGCGGAGGAGCAAAGAGATCTAGGAATACATATACATTTTTCCCTGAAGGTGGTGTCGCACATGGACAGGGTGGTAAAGAAAGCTTTTGGAATCTTAACTTTTATAAATCAAATTATTGAGTATAGAAGTTGGGATGTTATGTTGAAGTTATTCAAGTCATTGGTGAGGCCACACTTAGAATATTGTGTGCAGTTCTGGTCTCCCAGCAGTAGGAAAGATATCAATAAGAATGAACGAGTGCAGAGATTTACTAAGATGTTGCCAGGTCTTCAGAAGTTGAGTTACCGGGAAAGATTAAGCAGGTCCTTGGGATGAAGGAGAATGAGGGGAGACTTGATAGAGGTTTATAACATTATAGACAGAATAGATGTGAGTAAGATGTTTCCACTTAGATTGGGGGAGATAAATATGAGAGGTCATAGCTTTTGGCTGAAAGGGGAAAGATACAGGGGAATATTAGGGGAAAGTTTTTCACTCAGAGAGTGGTGGGAGTGTGGAATGAGCTGCCATCTAGTGCAGTGAATGCAAATTCAATCTCGAGTTTTAAAAATAAATTGGATAAGTCCATGGATAGGTGTGGTCTGGAGGATTATGGAAGAGAGTAGATCAGTGGGATTGGCTAGTTTCATTGGTCGGCCAGAAAGATCGAATGGCCTGTTTTTCTGTGCTGTAATGTTCTCTGGTTCTCTGATGTCTCTGTTGATGGATGTGTTAGACCAGGTGGTGGAGACCCAGACCCTCCCAGAAACTTCAACTGCTTTAATTGCAATGCTACTGATGAAAGGTAGAGACCCATTGGAAACCTCATCATACAAACCAATATCACTCCAGAATGCAGATTATGAAGGGACTAGCCAAAAGATTGGGTGAGTATTTACCAAAATTAATTCATCCAGATCAGGTAGGATTTGTTAAAGGAAGACATTCTTCAAGTCTAGGTAGATTATTTAATATATAAATCATATGGCAAAATCAAGGTTAAATCTAAACATAACTATCTCTTTATATGCAGAAAAGGTAATTAACTGACTAGAATGGTCTTTCTTATATAAAACATTGGAAAAATTTGGTATAGGTAGAAAATTTAAAAATTGGATTAAAAAACTATCATAAGCCACAAGCTAAAATTATAACTAATAACCAAATGGCATCTATTTTTCCCTTGAATAGATCAAGTAGACAGAGGTGTCCCCTATCTCCAGCATTGTTTATATTAGCTATTGAACCTCTAGCAGAGTTTATAAGAAGAGATCTGGATATTATGGGGTTCAAAGTTGGACAGGAAAAACATAAAATCAATTTATTTGCTGATGATGTGCTATTATATATGTCTGACCCAGCTGAATAATTGATAAGATTATAAAGAATATTAGAAAAATATGGAAGAATGTCAGGATATGAAATAAATATTGATAAAAGTGAAATAATGCCATTGCAGAACTCTAATTATGAAAGATACCAAAAAGGTAGTAGATTTAAATGGAATTAAATATTTAGGAATAATGACGAATAATAATTTACAGAATTTATATAAGCTTAATTATACCCATTTATTAGAAAAAATAGAAAAAGATTTACAGAAATGGAAAGATCTGCCGATTACAATAATAGGAAGGGTAAATTGTATAAAAATGAAAATAATGCTAAGACTACAGTATATCTTTCGATCATTGCCTATTGCAATGACTAAAAATTGCTTTAAATTATTTCATAATTGTATAAGACAATTCTTATGGAATAACAAAGTAGCAAGAATTGCACTGGAAAAGTTAACATGGGATTGCAAATTGGGAGGACTTCGACTCCTGGAATTTAAGAAGTACTATCTATCAGCCCAAGCAAGATTTTTTATCATCTTTCTTTTAAGAAAATAGTACCCCTTCATGAATTTGAATGAGACTGAATTCAATAAAAGAGGAGATAATGAAGGACTTTATTTATGTGGTATGTTAAGTCAATAACAAAAAAAAACAGATAATCCTATATTATCCACATGATTGGAATATGGCAAGAAATAAATGAAAGTACCGGGGGGAAAAGCAGGTATATTACTGAGGACACCATTATGTAAAAATGTACTACAGCTTATGAATCTGGGTAATAAAGTATTGAATTCATGGTATGACAAAGGAAAAAGATTTGTTTATGATTGTTGTATAGAAGGATCTCTTGTGTATTTTGAACAATTAAGAAATAAGTATGGAGTAGCTAATGGGACATTCTTTTTTCTCCAGTTAAGATCATTCTTAAGAGAAAGGTGGGCACCAAACTTGGCCCCACCTGAAATTAGTGAACAAATGGTTTGGCTGGGGAGCACATCTAAATTTATATCTAAGATGTACTTTGCTCTCCAAAATAAAAATGCACAACCAGGTTTCCAGAGATAGAGAGAAAGATGGGAGTTGGATTTAGGAGTTACAATAATACAAAAATGCTGGCCTAATTGGTGTTTGGATAGCATGACGTCAATTATAAATTTATAAATTATAAATACAGATCAGTACAATATGATTTTATACACCAATGATGCCTCTCACCACAGAAATTACATAAATCAAAATCAGAAATATCAGAGATGTGTTTTAGATGTGGAATAGAAATAGGAACGTTTGTACATGCTACATGTTCGTGTGTGAAGGATATTACTGAAATATTAGCGAGGATAACAGGAGTGGCCTTTGTGGATGACCTGGAGCTTTATCTTTTGGGCAATTTTATTAAAATAAGTAACAAACTAACTAAATTCCAAATTTTATTTGTTAAAATTGCTTTAGCTGTGCCTAAAAAATGTATTACAGTTACTTGGAAATCTGACTTCCCTCTACAAATAGTATAATGGAAGACAGAGATGAACAGTTATATACCAATGGAAAAAAAAATCATATAATTTAAAAAACAAATATGACCTATTTATAAAAACATGGCAACCATAAATGTACTAAATAGGGGCCCAAATATCTTTTTTTTTAAAAAGATGCTACTATTCTAAAAATGTGACCTCCCCAATGGGAAACTTCCTTTTTTTTTAAACCCAACTGTAAGCCCTTACGGTGAATGGATTTATACTGAGGGGTGGGGAGGGAAAGGGTTGTTTGGTTTTGTAAGTTTTATTTTTGTATTTATTTTATTTTAAGATCATTGGGGTTCTCTTCCTACCATAAAGGAAATCTACAACACTCAATGCAGGCAAAAAGCAATGAACATTTTGAAGGACTCCATACACTCCTCATACAAATTGTTCTCCCTTCTGCCATCTGGTTGGACGTACCTTAGCACTCGGGCCCTTGTATCCAGATTGAGCAATTTTTTTTTCCTTTCAATCCATCAGGTTCCTGAATTCCCAGAACATATGTGTATAGTGAACCACGGACTTCTACTGTATAAGTTTTAATATTTTATTATTTGAATATGTTTAACTTCTAACTTGTATTTATGTAAATATGCTCTGTGGTCCTGGAGAAACACTATCTAATTTTTACTGTACAAGCATGGTATGAATGATAAATAAAGATACCGATTTATGGATAAGTATGAGGTGATCCATTTTTGAGTCAAACTTGAAGGCAGAGTACCTGGATAATGGCAGCATTCTTAACAGTATAGAAACAGTATAGTACAGAGGGATCTTGGGGTCCAAGTGCATAGATTTCTCAAGGTTGCCGTGCAGGTTGATAGGGTAGTTAAGAAGACCTGGTATGCTGGGCTTCATTGGTCAAGGTATTGAGTTCAAGAGTCATGAGGTAATGTTCCAGCTCTATAATTTTCTCTAAAGGGTAGGAGGTGACTAAACATAGGTGCTCTGTGATTAGTAAGGGATTACTTAAAGTGGTATATAAGTGGGAAGAAAAAGGTTGAGAGCCACTGGTCTACAAGATTATGAGAGCATAGATAGGATAGACAGTCAGCACCAAAGCACATCTCTACAAGGTCAGGGTTAAGGCTTTTTTTTTTACACAGAGTAATGAGTGTCTGGAATGCATTGCTAGGTAGGGGTGGTGGTGGAGGCAAGTACAATAGTGATATTTACAAGACTCTTCACAGGTGGATGCAAGAAATATAGGTGGTTATTGGTGTAAGGTAGGGGTTTAGTTTGTTGAGTAGGTTTGTTTAGATTGGCACAACATCGTGGGCTGAAGGGCCTGTACTGTGCTGTAATGTTCTATGTTCCAAACTTGCTGGACATGTACAAAGGTGGACCTGGAGCATTAGATGTTCCTCAAATGGTTTGAGTTTCAGATAACTGCTTCTCATTCTCGTAAAGAGTAAATGTAATGTAAACACAAAAAGTTTATCATTTATCTAATATTATCTTGGAAAATTCTTGGCCAAAATGGAGGAAAAGATTAGTTCTGCATAGGTTCATTGAAAACTCCTTCCCTGCAATCAGATCTATAGCTTTGTTTCACATTCAGCTTTGAATTGAAAAGTCAAAAACTATCATTATTGTTTTCCCCTAAACCTGAAATCGACATCTGCTTTAATATCTCCTTTGCTAATTTCACAATTTTATTTTATTTCCATTTGTGGAAATTAGTAAAATGAATGAAGGACAGATCAATGTTGTGCATCATGAGGTACAATCCTTGAGATTTTTGTTTGTATAAGTCTATTTTTAACTTTATGCAATCATGAATTAAATTTGGCATCTAAAATAACTGCATTGACTTTAAGCATATTAATCGCATATCTTGCACAAAAATTGAAAGCAATCATATATTTATCCTGTGACTGGATTTGAAATGTTACATTGGACTATCTGAAATCCTAGTTTGTGGTATGTTCACAGAATTGTCTTCTGCTGTTATGTTTGTTGTTTCCTTTTTTTGTGTGTCCTAATTTTGTCTTTGTAAAAACATTTTTTTCATTACTACTATTCTTGGCTTTTACTTCGTCCTTTTCTCGTAATTTTTAACTTTTTTTTAAAGCCATCGGGAGCCGATCCATTGACGATTGTGTTTATCCATCGGCCTCTATGCGCAATGCTAAAAGTGCACCTGTTCTGCTCCATTCTTCCAATCCTTACCTGCTTGACTTAGTCCTCACCCCCTTTTTTGATGATCTTCCAGGTAGTTCCAGCTCTGCTTACTTCCTCTGCCTGTTTACCATTTGTCTTGTTACTGCTTGGCAATTCTAACTGCATAGCAATTAATAGGACTTTCAAAATGGAATAGAATTTAAAAGCTTGATTTGTTGCTAAGTTAATTGGCACTATGAATTGGCAAAATTATAGAATATAATTGAATGCATGTGTGATAAACATTTTTAATTGCAAATAAATAGAAAAATAAGGACAGGTTTCAAATAGGTTAGCAGGCATCTGTGGAAAAAAAAATATTTTGAACAGGATCTGTCAGAACTGAAGTTTGTACATCCCTCTAAAATGTATAAGAAAATGAATTACCGTATATTTTAGAATATAAGTCGGCCTTCAGATAAGTCGATCCCCATTTTCAGCCTCATTTTCATGGTTTTATCATATATTGGGCGTATTAGTCAACCCCTGAAAATTAAGCAACAAAATTATTACAATAACAATAAATAAAAATCTTTGCTTCTGGCCGGGAAGATGCCAAATGATGCTGGGTCCAAGTCTTCAGCATCGGCTGCACCCAGAGTCGGGTGCAGAGCCAAATGCATCGAAGAAGTCACCTCACTGCCCAAATGTGATGGGTGCAGGAACCATGACTGATGACCTCGACCGGTGACCTCAGCCATCCAGCAGGAGTAGCTGATTACGGCGGTGTTGGGGTGGAGAGATGGGTCGTCTTATATGCAGAATCTATGTCGAACGGATTTTTGTAGATTAAATTTAAGGTCTCATTTTTGTATCTGGCATTTAAGTCGATCCCGGATTGTTGAGTGCTTTTGAGAGTTTCAAGGCTTGACTTGTACGCTGAAATATACAGCAACTTTGCTAAATGTTAGACAGTTAGAATATTATTTAATCAAAATAAATGTGTAGAAATCTAATTTCCATCATAGAGATTTTGCAAGTTGAAAAATTTGTTTTCATTGTTTGATACAGCTTCATTTTTTTGTGCTTGTTTTCTTAATTGTGGAGAGCCTTTATAAGTTTTCTGCAAATAATGAATTTGGGGAGGAAAATGCTTGCATGATTAACCAATGCTCTTCCATTTAGCCAAATCATTCTGATGGCAAATTGACTCATTAATATGGAGAGCCACAATATAAAATGTAGTTCAAAAAATAAACAATTGAATATTTGGGAGAGCATTTTGTATAATTTTACAAAAAATAAATCATGATTCACAGTGGTCAGATTTATCTTTCTGTCCATTCAGCTAATTTTCATCATTCTGTCCTGAGCTGGTTTGGACACTTGCAAGGGAAGTTTATCATCATATTTTTAATGGGGAAATCCCAATCTTCAGATTATAACTGCTAATTTTGGTTTGTTTTAAAGATCTTGATGATGTCCAAATTTTGACACGACCTACGCGAGTAAGGCATTTTTCTCAGAGTGAAGAAAATGCCTCTGAAGTATTCAGCACTGCACGTGAAGAGCAGGCAATGCCACGAAGCAGCAGCACATCAGACATAATGGAACCATTCATAGCTGAAAGAGCTAAAGGTGCAGTTCCTGTCATTGACAGCTCATCAGTTCCTTCTCCTTCAAATTTGCAAAGCTCTGCTGAGATGTTCTCATTATCTAGATCCATTGAAAGTAACTTTGCAGATGCACAAAGCACAGAAGGCTCTCTGGAAGTTGGTGATAGCATTTATGATCACCTCTGTCATCTTGTAGATGTAGAAAATGTAGCATCTTATGAGTACAGTCAGCACACAGTAGATGACAGTGAGCCAGACTTGCTGTCCTCAATTCGTAAATATTTTAATGAGACTATTCAAGAGTCTGAGCATACCAAACAGAAATTGGGGAAAGATGTAACTAGTGTTTCTTTAAATGAAAGTAATGAGTTGATGATGGGAGAGACTGATTTGGACTGCTTGGGGCTTGTAAGAATGTACAGTGCTTATGACCAGGATATGACTTTGGGAGGGGAAACTGACACACAAGTAAAAATGCAAGACTTTGAAAATGCTGAAAATTATTTGTCGTGTCCAAAAAAGGATTTTTTGAGTATTGCTACATTTTCTACTGGAGAAAATCAGGATCCAGAGACTAACATTGAACAGCATAATTGCAAACAAATTGAAAGCTTTGACCAGGGAATTTCATCAAAGATGGAGTCAGAACATCCAGATTGCAAACAGAGGAGAAAAGCCTTTTCTCGCCAGAAGGCAACTGAGGTAGAACGTGGAAATGTGGTATTATCAAAAAATCATTACAGATCCATGCAGACTTCCAACAAAATAGTAGGTCATAGTAAAAGGAAACTGCTAGCTGATGCCAATTATCAAACTTCAAATGTCACTGAACTTACCAATGAGATAACTGCATATGGCATGATTTCAAATGAAATTCCACATGGTACCACAATTACTGACCCACTTGCAGCTTTAAGTGCACAAAACTCTACCGCTAACCAAGAAATCACTGCAGCATCACCAGAGAGACAGCTCTTAAGAATAGCAAATAAGAAAAAGAATGGCAGTTTGCATGTTAGTTTTAGCCCGTCGACTGAGTCTGTGCAGTTCCACAGCCCATTGGACAGTAAGGAAGCTCACTGGAAGTTCAGGCTTCGAAGACTTAGTGGTTTCAGCAGTGGTTCATCGGCACCAACTGATTCAGTAAAACCTGGTGTCTATAGACTTCTAGACACTAGAATTTCTCATAATGAAGGCAAGAACCGAAAGTCAACATTGATTACTGCTGCAAGTGTCCCAGTATTGAAGGGAAGTGCAGGTAGTCAGGTGGCTGGTCATGAAACAATCAGGTCTTGTAGCTTGCAGGAATCAGTGCAGCAGCAAAGTTCCCTAGGAGGTGTTTATAGAACTGTTGTACACGCTTTTTCAAAGTCGAAGGCAAATGTTTCCCCACAGAGACAGAGAAAAGTACCAGCAGAGGCTCCACTGAGGGATCTGTACAGTCATGTTTTGGGATATTTTGGAAAGAAAGTTGCAGGTGAGCACTGACAGTGTGCAGAGCACAAAGGAGCACCTGTTTGGCTTGATGCAACTGAAAAGCTTAAAGCAATCAATAGCTTGGGGATGCTATTTATAAATAGCTTTTAATTGGTTTTGCATGTGCTTTTTATCAGCTGATGTGTTCTGGCAAGCATTTTCCTCCTCAAAAAATTAATACTAATGTTTCTGGGTTTTTTTTTTGTTTGTGTGCAGGTTTTCAGTTGTTAATCTTTGAAAATAAATTTAATTGTGGTTGACTATGGTAGTAGCATGATGAATTGAATAGGTGTGTAATGCATCTGATGTCTTTTGCACTAGGGGGCAGTCTTTGTGTACTATTGTACACTAGCTCTCTATAGTCTTAGATTGAGACCATATTTGTTGAGAGAGATTTAATATTTGGGCTTTCGTAGGAATGAAAATGGATGCATCTTTTCAAGTTTTCAAGCGCTATTAGAGAAATATATTTTTTGAATTCCTATTGGTAATTGGAAAGAAAAAATGTTGACTATAGTTTAGGTTGCAATTACTCTTCCATCAAAGATTAAAAATTGTTAACCTTTACTAATGTTGATGTAAATTATGCTAATGCTAACATATGATTACTTAATTGCACCCAGTAAGGATAGGACATTTCCTGGGAAACTGCATGATTTTCCAAGTAACCCATGCAATGCTGTTCCTTTTTATTGCTTTAATTAGTAAACTACATTATGTGTATTTGTATGGTTGTGAATACGTTTTTTTTAAAACACTTCATTTGCTTTCAGTCAACAAGGAAGAGCTTAATCAAAAGCCTAGACCTTTCAGCACTGATATTGGAAATAGTAATAATCCCAACATTAGTGATCTTATGGATGAGTTTATTGCAGAAAGATTAAGAAGTGGTACTTCAGTGGTAAGTGGGTGTGCTTTCTTGTATTTTTGTTTTTATAGCAATTGTTAATAACTTAAAGCAATGTTTGTCCCATGTGACTGTTTCATATACCAGATGGTGAAATAATTAATCCAACAAATATTTCAGTATGATTGTTAAATTAACTTCTAATTTTTAAAGGTTTACTTAAAATTAAAACCATGTACATGTTGGGAACTAAAACATTTTGGTAAACTTTCTATGCTTGATAATCTGTCAACTCTTTTGGCCTGATTGAGGTTTCTGGTCAATGTGAATAAAAAAAAATCAAATTTTACCAATAACATTTAAAACAGAATCTCTGTTCATTAAATAATAAATTAAATCAACATGCAGTACAATCCTTTATCCAGAACCCTTGGGGGACAGTGTGTTCCAAATTTCAGATTTTTCCAGATTTCTGAAAGCCCACCCGAATTGTGCTGCCGTATCCACTCCCACCCCCTTCCAGTCCATCGGCCATCTCCCCCAATCGCGGTCCCTCCCCTAACTGCCAGTCCCTCAGCCACCCCACCCCACCCCCAACCGTGGTCCCTCGGCCACCCGGCAGTCTCCCCCAACTGCCGGTCACTCGGCCGCCTCCCCCAACCACCGGTCCCCACTTGCTGGATTTTGGAGCTTTTCAGATTTTAGATGTCCTGAGAAAGGATCATATACCTGTAATTTGGAAAGCATTGGTGACTGCAATAATAGCATGTGTTATGTTATCAGCAATTTTTAAGTTAATGAGGTTTTTTTTTGTACCAGAATATTTTGAGAAGGGGAAGCAGTCCTGGTAGTTTGGAAGTCCCAAAGGACCTTCCTGATTTGTTGAACAGACAAAATCCAACACGACCTGTAGATGACCCCGGCGTTCCATCTGAGTGGACTTCCCCAGCCAGTGCTGGAAGCAGTGATCTTGTTAGTTCTGACAGCCATTCAGATTCTTTCAATGCTTTTCAATATGATGGACAAAAATTTGAGAGTAAGTATGTTTTCTTTTTTTTTTGTATTTTAGATTGTATTTATCCAGTATTATTTCCTAAATTGCATGCCCGACGTTTATCTCTCCATTGGTCTGAACTGAAGGTTCGAATTATGAATGCATTTTCACTTTTGGGACTAGAAAACATATTTAGCTGAAATTGGGATCGTATCGCCCTGTCCAGCTTTTTGGGTTGCTTGACACAATGGAAGGTCTATGATGTAAAACATGCAGAATGAATGTATTCTGGGAATATTTACTATTTTTTTGAGTTGCCAGATCATCAAAGAAACCTTTATAAAGTGCTGATTCTTATCATGATTCACAAAAACATTCTCTTCTTAAATTGTATTAAACACTTTTTAAGATCGAATATGAAAGACTTCATTCTGCGCCTTAATCAAAATACTACAGATGGTGAAAATCTGAAAGGAAAATGCTGGGAACACTTGGCTGATTCTGCTTGACTTTCTGAGTGTGTCCATCATTTTATCTTTTTATTTTGCTCTGTATCTTTTTCGAGTATAGTGAATGCTGAATGCTATTCCAAAAGTGAGGGAAGAAATATTTATGCTCTGATTTTTGCGATTATAAACTCATAGCAATCACAGTCTTTGACTTGAAATTGAATATTGGAAAATAATGAGTTCATGCCAAGGAGAGGATGCAACCCTCATAGGCAACTTTCTTTAAGTTCTATTGAGATGCTGTTGTTTTGCCATTATTCTACAAATTCCAAGCTTCTTTGCTCATTAGATTATCCATTGCATACTTCAGGGAGTTTGGCTACTTTCTTTTTTTAAAATTTTTGCAGTATGAGTCATATCAATAACAGTATCCACAATGATCATCAACAATATTATACATAGTGACATTTTTTCTTTCCCCCACCCCTCATCAAAAATCAATAAATGATAAAACGCTTAAAACAAAGAATTAAACAAAAAAAGAAAAAAGTTGTGTCATCTACTTTCACATATTCAAATCTTATTGCGCTTATAATTATGTTGCTTTACGAGATGGAGGTTTGTGGTCGGCATTCTCCGACATTTTATGTATGGTTCCCAAATTTGTTCAAATAATGTACACTTGTCTTTCAAATTGTATGTATTTTTTTCTAATGGAATACTCTTGTTTATTTCTGTTTTCCACTGTTGTACTTTAAGGTTTGTTTCCAATTTCCAGGTTGTCATAATACATTCTTTGGCGACCGCTAGCGCTGGCATAATACATTTTATTTGGGCTACGTCTAATTTTAGTCCTAATTTTTTGTCTTTTATATTATTTAACAGAAAATTTTTTGGATCTTTTGGTATATTGTTTTTTGTGATTTTGTTTAATATTAGGTTTAGATCTTCCCAGAAAGCTTTTACTTTTGAGCATGTCTAAATTGCATGTAATGTTGATCCAATCTCTTGTTTGCAACGAAAACATCTATCTGATGCTGTTGGGTACCATTCTTTTAATTTCTGAGGAGTTATATATAATCTGTGTAGCCAGTTACATTAAATTATAAATAATGATTCTGATGTAAATTTAGACAAATGCCTGACATCTTGTAACATCTGGGCCAACTGTGTGACTAACAGCACAATGGGAATATTTTGTAATTGGAAAGTATAAATGAGCCACAATATTGATTCACTGATAAAGGCCAGTTTAAAGGTATGCAAATCAAGAAAACTGGCCCTTTACAAGAAATCCAAGTACAATCTTTAAAATGCCATTTGGCAAGATGGTTATGGCCCAATCCCCACTCACCCACCCAAGAAAAAAGCCCAAAGGGTAGATATAAAGCAAGAAAAGGAGAAAAAGATAAAGAAAAATAAAACAATGTATTGCTGAAAAGTGCAGCATGCTCCACAGACCATAAATTGACATTCTATTTAATTTTCTTTGGAGACGATCAATGGAGGCTTGAGGGTTAGGCAGAACAAAATTAAAGATTTACATTTGAAAATTGTAAATATGGGCCCCAAATTTGTAAAAATACATTGCACTTATTTCTTAAGTTAGAGGTAATTTTCTCAAGGGGAATGCAACTATGCCATTCCAACATGCCATACCTTGATGAAAATCAGACTTCCATCAACTGCTATACATTTTCTAGCCACTGCCAACCCAATTTTAACATTTGATATTTAGATAGTTTCAATTTAAATGTTATCCCTGCAATATTACCCAGTAAGAATAATTCTGGGTTTTGTGGAAATTTAATTACTGAAATTTCTTAGATTGACCCAAAAAGGTTTCACTTTAAAACATAACCAGGTTGAATGTAAAAAAAAGTTCCAGCCTCTTCACCACATCTAAAGCATTGGTCTGATAAGTCTGAATTCAATTAATTTAATTTCTGTAGTGTGGGTTATAATTGATGCAAAAAATTATATTGTACTAATCTATATCTTACATTTATTATATTAGTCATACTATCCCAACGTACTTCAGGCCAGGTTTCCTCATCTATTCTTACATTTAAGTCTGATTCCCATCTCTGCCTGGACTTATGAACTTTTTGTTTGGGGATTCCCATTTGATTTAAGAGATACATTGTTGAAGTAAATTTCTTTGTATTTCCCTTTCAAATCAGAGTCTCCACATCACTGCAATAGTCTCGTTTAAGGGGCTTTGACAGGGAGACATGAATATGCAGGGAATAGAGGGATATATATCATATTCATGCAATGGAGCTTTAGTTTAATTTCGCATTATGTTTGGCACAGACATGTGCACTGTACTGTTCTATATTCTACTTTTGCAATAGCCTTTTGGCTGATTTTTTTAATGATTTGTACATTTCTTGGTCATGGTACCCCATAACAGCATTATAGTTGTTTCTTTTGGCTTCATTATAGGTTTTAGCTTTGGCAGTGAAACCATTTCTACCTTGTACACTGAAACAGAACCAGGTCCACTACAACAAAGTGCTGAGGAACAAGAATTGGCAAGTTTAACTGCTTTGCATATTAATTCTGAAACAAGCAGCCTCAATCTACAGTCCACTTCTGCTGACACTGTGACCATCGCAGGTTTGTTGTGTTTGTTGATGAAGTTTAAAGGTCACTAGATTTTGACAGAGTCCAATTTCAGGAGACTTCGTATATTTATATAGTTAATCCACCACAACTATCTGTTCAATAACTTTATCTCATATTGTTATTTCGGCTGCTGCCTGCCATCAATATACATTTGTCATATCCTTGAAAAGTAAATTCTAAAGTAGATATAGGAATATTATAATTTTATTAGTCGGATTATTCCGGTGGAATGCAAGTACCAGTTATAGATGAAACTCTCTTTATTCTAATATATACTGATTACAGAGTATCATCTTCCAAAGCGTGAGTTGCGATATCCCAAATTTAGATATCTTTAATCCAACAAATCAAACTCTGAGACTGTTACTTTATGTAGATTTAATTCATTGATAAAACTGATAAACATTTTGTATCGCTTCACAATAAGACTTTCATAACGATGAATAACAAAGTATTTACTGTATGATAGAGATACAAAAGATATATAGAGATATAAAAACTTTTATTAAAGGAATACACAAGCTTAAAAAGATACAAAACTTAGAGGTGCAAAAACTTTAAAGAGATGCACATTTCAAAGAAAAATTTCACGTGTTCACGCTTCCTTCACATCTTGTAGAATAAAAGAGCAAGCCGTTTGCCTGAGCAGATATTATGACATATTGCATCACTATGGTAACACTACAAACAACAGTTCTCATAAAGAGACAGGCTCAAAATTAACTAAGAATCAAAAACACAAGGTTTTAACCTTTACACTGGTAATAAAATTTGGGGAGTCAGCATACTATATTTAAATCAGTTGACCACTAATATCAGTTCACTATGTAAAATAACCATACCTGTTTTGTTAGATTCTTTTGAATATGTTGGTAATCTCTTACTCTGAAGGGGTGAGGGTATATTCCATGAAATATGACAAATTGTACAGTTAGGAAAATGTACAGTTGAATTAAATGAACAACCTTTGAAAATATATTTTCAATTTTTTAAAAAGTGAACAGAATGTTGGTGTAATATGTTTTCTAGTTGGTTTTAGAAAAAGTCTGTTAAAATAAATCTATATATTTCTACTTGAGTGATGCAGCAATGGCTTTTGATTATGGAAAACTTTTGCTCTATAGAACTCATGCTCTATTTTCATCCTCTGTCTTTCTAATTTCAGTATAGTGTAGTAGCATTGTTTCATTTTCTGAAATGTTTTATTTTGTAATAAAATGCTAAATATATTGAATTTTTGCAAAATATACGAACTGATTAGCATGACTAAAATTGGACTAGTCCATGTTTGTGCACAATTAGTTCTGTTTTCTTTGCTAGAGGATTTTTGTCATAAGCACAGATTTATAAATTACATTTCCTTAAAGTGAAATTGAATGGAATAAAAGTTTCATGTGAGAGAATTCTTTTCAGGTAAAAATAAATTTTGAAATACAAGTTACAGAGAAATGCTGTCATGCCATCTAAATTCAAACTCAATTTTCTCTTCTAACATTAACTCTTCAGTTGTTAGCTTTTATTCTTTCAGGTTCTGAGAGTGCATCTCCAACCCATTCAAATGCTTGCTCAAGATCTCAGACACCTTCACCATCCACTTTGAATGTTGATCCTGTAGATCAAAAAGATTTGCCACTGGATGAAAAATTGCATAATTCAGTCTTGCAGACTCCAGATGACTTGGGTATTGCACAGTTAATTAACTTATAATTAAATAAATCGCTTGTGTCAAACGTAATCAATATATATGCCTTTTACATTATCTCAGGGAGTTATGAGATATTTGTGATCATAAAGAATATTTTGTTAAATTTATTACAATATAAAATCTTCACAGAATTCCTAATGCATTGATGTAGTTGGAATTGTTGTGACCACAATTGAATTACTGTGTACATTTATGGTCTCTATATATTAAAAGAGGTGTACTTAGCTTTAAACAAGTTCAGAAAAGTTCACCAAGTTAATTCCTCAATGGAGAGCTTATTAGTGCTTTCTGGATTTCACATGGTTATAGAAGGGCTTAAAAGATGGAAACTAAGATTTTTTTCCCCCAGACTGGAAAATAAAGAATAAGTGGGTTTAGATTTCCAAGATTTCAAACTCAGATGAGAATTTTTTCACTTTGGAAGGTGGTATTGGGAAGTGTTATTCTCAACACACCCCTGAAAGCCAATGACACTTGTAAAAACACAATACTGGAGAAACTCAACTGGTCACATAGTATGCTTTATGTATGGAAGAGATATACTTAACCAATGCTTTGAGCTTGAGCCCTTCATCAAGGTATGGGAAAATGTCAGCAGCTACCAAACTTGTAAATGCTGTTAAGGGTTAAAAAGGGTGTTGGCATTGCCAGTTGTGAAAGTTGTTATTGAAGCCAATAGTTTCTCAGAGATACTTGTATTATTAAAATTGATGAACTGCTTAAAATTTTAATTTTAAAATATAGCCTAAAATTCTGGACTGATTAAACTAAAGAAAATATAATTTACATTCACCTTTATTTGAAATCTTTATCATAGAATTGTAGTTGAAATTGGCAGGGCTTCATATCCTGCAGTGTCCACATTCCGCTATCCCCATGACCAACTACGATGGTGAAAAATCACTGCTGGGATCTTCATCCACCATTAGAGCAAACTGACTGGATGAACCTTTCAAAATTTACAATGCAATATTTGCTTCTGGGTTTTCAACATTTATTTACAACCCTTCCTCAGAATTCCAGGACTTGCTTCAGGCTGAATGCTGGTACCTGTAGTTCCAAACACCAAATATTTCACAAATTTAGTACGATAGCAGAATTGCAGAACCATATTAAATGTTAAACAAGAGATGAATGGCAATTATTCCTTGTGCTTTTCATTCTATTAATGTCATAGTTTCAGCAGACTGATATTTTTTAATAAATGAAAATGTGATTATTTGATTCTTTATTAGAAATGTGCTCTGACGTTAAACTTTTAACTTTAATGTATAATGTATAGTGTATATTGTCTGCTTGTAATATTAAGTTTTATATTGAATAGAAAATAGTGAATTTCCAAATGAAGATTGCAGTGTGATGGCTGGGGGAAGTCTCAAAGGATGGCATGAAGATGTTGCCACAGTTATGTGGAGACGAATGCTTGGCATTTTGGGTGATGTGAACTACATTAAGGATCCTGAAATTCATGCACAGGTCTTTGACTATTTATGTGAACTCTGGCAGAATTTAGCCAAGGTAAGAGGTTAACAGTTTTGTATGTAAATTATCTCTGCTAATGTGGAATCAACCTTCCACATACATTTTCATTGTAAGTCTATGTAAATACATTTCACACCAAAAAATGATGCATGGATAATGACATAGTCGACGTGTTCCTTTTATTTTTGAGAAGCTGGATGTAGAGCCATCTATAGTCAGTGAATTGTTCAGTGTTTTTTTTATCATCACCATAATTATGTTCTATACATAATCATGTGAGTGAAGGCTGGATTATATTTGCTTTGGATTTTCCCATTGTTGGGAGATCACAGATATTCTTTTACAGTTTGCTTTCTGTGTCTTTGTTATTTGATCAGGATGTAGCTACTGCTGAATTTAATTTTTCAGTGTATTTGCAATTTACCTTTGCTAGTTACCAAATGAGCATTTAACTCCTTTTTGTTGGCTTCAAAGGATGACTGAACAATTTTTTGATTTTCATTCTGATCACATTATCTGCCCACGATTGTTTTAATTCTATCATGAACTATACTTTGGATTTAATTATCTGGGTTGGATGGAAGAATTATTTAAAATCTGTGATTAATTTCATCGTGTTTTGGTTTTAAATAGTCAAGACTGCATGGCCTATTTTTATCTTGTGCTTGCAATAGATATCAGCTCATTCCACAAACTGAGAAAATGAAGATTCCCTTTTAGTTACACCCATTTTGTTCAGTTATTCCATCAGGTCACTGGTCTGAGTTCTAATTGTACCACATACTAGCTGTCTCATGGTCAGATGGTTGGTATCTAAACCAGCTCCCCCATCAGCCTTACCTGGTGCAGAGGGTGGCTAGATTACTTGCCGGATGAAAAACAAGACCAATCAAGGGTGGACAAACCCTCTCGTTGGGTCAGCGGCCATCCAGAAAGCATGTGCCATGAAGTGAGGAAAGAGAATCTTTGCATTGAAGCTTGGTCTGGCCATTCACTGCAACAGAACTTCCCCCAGCCATCTTGGACCTCACCATGCCGCTGGATCCTGGAGGTGATGTCGAGAGGGTGGGTCTGGACCTGTGCAAACACGCTGTTCCTTTCTGAGGAGTGGAGTATCCTTGCAGTGCCTGTCATGGATCAGCTTGTGCAGCCACTCTAGGACACTCATCAAACACCACAAACTGACTGAAAGGAATCATCATCATCCTATGGGATGGATACCCAGAAGAAGAGGAGGCAATTCACTGGTGTATGACAAATAATATTGGATTTAGCCATGTGCCATTACTTAGTATTGAATTTTTCAAGCATTTCAAATTTTTACAGAATAATCTGAGGATAGATGGAATAATTAATAAATACTGAGTTTTCTGATTTAAATTTGATGGCAAATTTATTGGTAATATTCCTTGCCATGAAATAGTTTGATTAGGCCAATTTGTACACCTTCCAAGAATAAACTAGCAATGCCATGGAGTAAACTTAATAATTATGCAAAGTCCTATGTAGATAACACCCATAATTCCATGAATGGTTTTAGGCTCTGCATCTTGAAAAGATATATTAGGGGGCATACAGCAGAAACTTGCATGCAGAATGGTCACTTAATGTCAGGTCTTAACATCTAGGAATACAAAAGACATTGTTGAGAGGAGTCTTTGGATTCTCAAGAATTTGCAGAAGCATGCCGTTATTTGTGGTCTAATTTACATGGCTTGATTGTGAGGTGCAGCAACTGCTTGGAGAATATCAGGTTTCAAGTTGACCTTTCAATAGTGAAATTAAACAATGCATAGATGAAGCATGGTAAAAGTTTAGAACTTTTTAATAAAATCCTGGACACCTGGTGCCAGAAAAGGATCAGGTGTATCGAGGATTGTTACAAAAGAGGGGGGGCAGCTAATGACATTTGAGCAGTTGAAAAACAAATATGATTTGTCTAACAGAACATACTTCTGCTATCTGCAAATAAGATCTTATGGGAAAAATTGGGACCATCCATGACTGCCTGACTGTAGTGACATGGATATTCTAATTTGGGAGGGAAATGTGGATAAATTTATCTCTAAGATGTATTATGTATTCCAAAGTGAGGGTCCAAAGCCAGGCTTACACCGGTCGAGGGAGAGATGGAAGTCGGACTTGGGAACAACAATCAATGAAGAGTGGTGGCAAGACCTGTGTCTGGACAGTGTGACTGGAGTCATCAATGCCAGATTTGGGTCGGTGAAATGCAATTTTTTACACCAGCTGTACCTCACACCAAAATTACATAAATCAAAGCTGGAAATTTCAGAAATGTACTTTAAATGTGATGTGGAGGTGGTAACTTGTGTCCACTCCATCTGGCTATGTACAAAGGTGAGACCTTTCTGAGAAGACCTGGGGGACATTGTGAAAAAAATTACAAAAGTGAATTTTCCTCAGGATCCAGAGTTGTACCTTCTGAGGGATATTAGAGATATACAGTTTCGACTTGACCAAATAATTTTGTTTGTGAAGGTCACCTTGGCAGTAGCCAGGAAGTGTACAGCAGTTTCGTGGAAGTCCGAATCCCAACGAAATACCACACATTGAAATATGGAAATGCAGAGTTGCATTCCCCTGGACAAAAATCACATATAACCTAAGGAAGAAGCATGACACATTTGTGGGAGTATGGCAACCTTACCCTAGATATATCAGTATTCAGATAATATTTCCCCCCCCCCCCACCACCAAAATAAAGATATTGTAACAATCTGTCCCCTTTAGGAAAAGGAATGTGACTAATGAAACAGGATATTGGTGCAGACAATGGTTTTTTTTTTCTTTTCAGTTGTTCTAAGATTTATTTTTCAGTCTCTTTTTCATGTTTTAATCCTTGTTTCTTAGTCATTATCATTCCTAGGTTTTTTCTTTATTTTTTTCTGTTTAGGTTTTTGTTGGGGTTGGTGCCCCCATTGATGTCTGTATTAACATAAATTACTTGACTGTATGTTGTGGTGGGGGGGGGGGGTGTTGGGGGGATAAATACAGGAATGATTGAATGGTTTGTTGGGTTTTGTGAATCTTATGAAATTCCTAAATAAAATATTTTTAAAAAAGACAATTAATGGTAATCAACTATCAATTTTAATCTGATGTTTTTGTTGACCAAGATTATTAAAAGAAAAGATGTCACAGGTTACTCATATTCTTATGGTTATAAATGGCATTGCTCCCTGGGAGATGTATGATCTATTCCTGTGTTATATTGTTCATAGTAGAACAAGAGGAGATGGTCTATCTATTTAGAAGTGGTTAAGGAAGAGGGTACAATTGTTAATTCAGACCATATTTGCATAATCATTATGCCAGAGTTCCTTGAAGAGGGGTAAGAAATATTCACCTGCAGAATTCATTTTCAGAAAATTATATTTTGGGACATAAAATTAATTTATGATCTGCTGTTGTGTATCAAGCATGGGAGGAACAGGTAACCATTTTCAAAGCTTTGCGTGCTCTGAAGTTTTCTCCACTTATGTCTGAGATTGTTTTAGATCAATTGTGAGATTGAATTCCTTGAATTGACGACCATGATTATCATTTAATCATACAACTGTCATGACAGAAAGCACTATATAATAGTCTGTTTTCACTTACAAATTCTGTAATTCTAACTGGCTGTATACAGATGTTAATTTTATACTATTTAAATTACTACATTGAACCACAATATTCTAACCAAGCTATGTTGAATGTCAAATAGTTTGGTTTATAAAGGTTTAGAATTTAGCAAGTGTGCTTTCAGAAAATAAAAGCTCTTTGTTTTTGCTTAAAATATTCTTCTGAAACCCCTTGTACAATGTGAAATGTTCCATTAAATTATTGTCTTCAAAGCCAACTTTTCATTTTATTAACAAAACTTAATTTTGTTTATTTAAAGGTAAGAGATAACCTTGGAATTACAATAGACAATCAAACCTCCCCACCACCTTCACTTTTGATACCACCTCTCAGAATTCTAACTCCATGGCTTTTTAAGGTAAAATAAATTGATAAATAAGTAAATTCTTTCTAATTTCTCTATTTCTATCAATAAATACAATTAGTCATCAATATATTCTGAATAGCATAGTGGTGGCATGCATTCCACTAAATTGGGTGTCCAGTTAACTGTTATCTTAAATGTTAAATCTTCTACTTCCTTGGGCTGTTGTCAAGATACAAATATCTATTCAACATGACAAGCAAGTGTTCTCTCTTGGAGACCCTCTAGGTAGAATTACCAGACTTGTTTTTAAAACTTTGAAGAACGAAGATAACAGAGGTGATTCAATGCAGTTTCAATAAATACAATGACATTGTTGACGTCATTATTTCAGCCTGACAAATTGTTCCTTTGACTTACATATTCACAATGGGAACACACTATAAGCAAGACATGTTCACTGTAAATTATAAGCTTCTAAAGACAGAATCCAGACACCCAAAATTGATGTAATGACTGACTCTGGCTTCACAAATATCTCAATTGTTGATAGACAGGCATGTATGCCTGATGCCTGTATATTTGATGTGCAAGGTGACAAAATTAAATCTCTCCTGAAGGCTACTTTCATTTCATTTTAAGGTGCAACGTAACTTGGCCTAGATTGATGTAAACCACTTGCGTGCCCCCCATTGTCTACATTTGGCTTATGTCAAGCATCTCAGTCATTAGTTTGTAGTCCCATGTCTTGAGTGGTTCCCTCTTGTGTCCTATCAACCTGCGTTTTTTAGATAATACTGTTTGTTGCAAAGTTGCCCTTTTAATTTCAAAATTGATTACTGATTGTAAAATACATTAGAACAGGTTTTATGAAGACCAGTTCTTGTTGATTAATTCCTCATCAATATCCACATAATTTTGTTATCTCTAACTCCTGAATAATCCTGAACAGGCAGTTTTGTCTTGTTAGAATAGCACAAATGAAGAGTTCAGGGTGTTGTTAATATCGCTCTCTCCTCTAAATCAGAAAATTATAGAAAACCCTAACTCTAGAGACTTGGTGCAGAACCTTCAGTGCTATATCGTTAACAGTTACTTTTTCCAGAAGAGTTTTAAATTGAGCTTCATCTGCTGTCCCAGATCAACATTTAAAAATTAATCTTGTTTTACCTTTTGAGCATTTCCCAGTGCCCTTTCAAATATGCATATATCACAGGACTACAAAATGAACTTTTCATGATCACATTGCTGTTTTTTAGCCTTGCCTTATGAAGAGGCTGTAACTAAAATTCAAAAGTAATCTGAAATAAAAACAGAAATATTGCAATGGGGTTCATATTTTGGGTTGAAGAATCTTTATCAAAACAATTCTGATAAAGTCTTTGACCTGAAGTGTGGACTCTTATCCTCATTCCACAAATTCTGTCTGACATACTGAGTGTTTACATTATATACTGTTTTCATTTCAAATGTGAATTTTATTTTAATAACAATCATAGTTCAAAATAGCTGTTTGGTTTTGGCTCAATTATGGTTCAAATTTCTATTGACATTGAGGAATTTTGGGGGGAAATCTATTATGTGAAATTAATGGTTGTTTTGACCCAGGCAAAATTGATAAATTAATTCCTACATTTATTAACTTTGGAGCAGGGATAGAATTGGATTTTTTTTTTCAGTTTTGTGGATTAATGCACATTAATTTTTAAGATCATTGATTCAGCCATTTTATTTTGTTCTTGAAATAAGAGTGAATTGGGTTAGTTACCAAAATGTGTTGTAAAGTAAGGTTAATGGCATAAAATTTTGGAACCAAGGGAGACATTTAGTTTAAGAATTCTTCTGAGAAAGGCCTCTGAACTCTCAGATAATTATAGTCTCACTGAAATTATCTTTTTTTTTAACTTTATTAATTTGAAGAATAATTAATAGTAATTCAAAGTACATTCCATAAAGAAAAATTTATGAATATACATTTCAAAAAATAATAATTTTTTTTAAAAAACAAGACAACTAAAAAAAAAATTCCCATCCCATCAGCCAACTCTCTTAAGGAGAGCTAAAAATATATAAACAGAAACTAAGAATATATAACAAATCAAAATACATCTAAATGCATATATTCCAAATATGGTAACCACTTATTTAACAAAAAAAATGTCATGTAAATTATACATAATTTTTCCATAACAATACAAGCTTTCAATTAATTATGCCATCGCATTATATTAATCACTATATTATCTTTCCATGTACTTGCTACACATTTTTTGAGCTATAGACAATCCTAAATATATAAATGCAATTTGAAATTTATCTAAACCTAATCCCCTTAAAGGAATCATATAACCCATTAAAAAAATAGATGGATCTAATGATTACAAAATTATATAATTTTTCCAAAATTAACTTAATTTCATCCCAGAATGGTTGTACATACATACCAGACCAGACAGCATGTTAAAAAGTTCCGGTACATACACCACATCTAAAACAAGAATCCGAATTACTAAAACCATATTTTTTTCAAATTCTCTGGTGTTAAATACAGTTGATGTAAAAAAATTATAATTAACCATTCCATACTGTACATTCGTCAATTTAGTAACACTATCATGGCACATATCTGCCCAATAATCCTCAGGAAAAACAAAAGCTAAATGATTTTCCTATTTAAGCTTAGATTTCTCCCATTCCGACTTATCCATATTATCTTGTAATACTTGATACATAACAGAAATATAACCCAATTTTGGTATAGAAGAAATCAAAGACTCGAATTCCCTCAATACAGGTAAAATCATCTCTCTACCATACATATTTTTCACCAAAGATCGTTGATAATAAACAAAGAAAGAAACTGACCTTCTACAAAACAATCCCTGTAATGATTTTATACCCTTAAAATCCCAACTCTTTAAATGACTATTAAACATTGAAAAAGAAATAATCTGATTATTAGATAATGGAGTTAAAATTGACAATTTACCTTTTGATCCTAAAATCTTATTTTTCTAATCCATAATTTTAATAAATGTTTTAATATCGGCATATTATATTCCCTCAAAATATAAATTGATACACCTCAACTTCAGGAATACAGGCCATCTCAACTTTAGCCCAACTTGGAGGCTGGTCCAAATCCATCAATCTACTAATAAATTTCAACTGGGATGCTTCATAATAATTCTGAAAATTGGGTAATTGAAGCCCACCTAGCGTATACTTCCAAATGAGTTTATTTAATGCTACCCATGGTAGTTTACCTTTCCATAAAAATTCTCTTGTAACTATTTAATTCCTGAAAGAAACTCTTTGTAAGAGGACTTTCTTTGTAAGAAATAAATATTGAATACGAGGAAAAATATTCATCTTAATACAATTAACTCGACCAATTAAAGTTAATGGAAGATCTTTCCACTTAATTAGATATGCTTTAATCTTTTTTAATAATGGAACATAATTTAACTAATATAAAGATTGATACTAAGTGTTTACAATTATTCCTAAATATTTAATTTTATCAGACCATTTCAATTTTATAATATTTTTATACTCTGAATAATCTCCTTCTCCAACTGGTAAAATTTCACTTTTATCGCAATTAACTTTATATCCAGATAATGTTCCAAAATGTAATAAACATTCCTGTAAATGTGGCAGTGATTGTTCTGGGTTTGTTAAATATATCAAAACATCATCTGCAAACATCATCCATAACTCTCATCCCTCTTATCTGTTTATTCTGCCTTATTGTTTGAGCTAATGGTTCAATAGCCAATGCAAACAGGGCTGGTGACAATGGACAACTTTGTCGCGTTTAACGTGTCAATTTGACATTTTGTCACTACCCTAGCAGTCGGGTTCGTATATAAAGCTTTAACTCAACCAATTAAAAAAAGGGCCAAATTTAAACTTCTCCAGTACTTTAAATAAAAAATCCCATTCGACCCTATCAAAGGCTTTTACTGCATCTGTCAATATGCATTGACCAAAGTAATCAATCGAAGAATATTATCTGAATCATTTCTATTTTTAATAAAACCTGTTTGATCAACATGTATCAATTTAGGTAAATATTTAGCAAGTCGATTTGCTAGCATTTTTGCTATTATTTTATAATCAACATTCAATAAAGAAATAGGTCGAAACAAAAACACTTCTCAACGGGTCTCTATCTTTTTTCGGGATTACAGTAATTAAAGCATTAGAACAAGATTCTGGTAACTCATAATGTTCAGTCATTTGTTGTAATAACTCCCCAAACACCGAAGATAAATCTTCATAAAAAGTTTTATAAAATTCCACCGAAAACCCATCATCACCTGGTGACTTTTCATTGGGCATTTCCAACATAGCTGCCTTAATCTCTAATTCTGTCAATAGAGCTTCCAAATCCGTAACATCCTTTTCTAATGCTGATATTGTTAACTTAGATAAAAAAAAGAATGAATAGAACCATTATCCTGTTCCCCTCAAACTATATAATTTTTTATAAAATGAATAGAACTGGTCAGTAATTTCCTGAGGTTTATAGGTAAATGTTGAATTTTTTTTTTGCAGCATTAACAACCCATGAAACCTGTTCCTTCTTTAACTGCCATGCAAGTACTTTATGTGCCCTCTCACCCAACTCATAATATCGCTGCTTAGATCAATTAATTAAACATTCAAATTGATAAGTCTGCTTCATATTATAACGCAATTTCAATTTAGTCAAAGCCACTTTTTTATCTTCTGTCACTTCCTTCTGAAATTCTTTCTCCAATTCATCAATTTGCTTTTCTAATTCAAAGCTTTCAACCATATACTGTTTCTTAACTTTAGTGGTATTATTATAACTAATAATCTGTCCTCTTAAATAAGCTTTTAATGCATCCCATAACACAAAATTACTTTTTACTGAATTAGCATTTTCAGACAAGAAAAAAGTAATCTGTTTTTTAACAAAAATAACAAACTCTATTTTTTTCAACAACATTGTATTAAATATCCATCTATAAGATGAACGTACCACTTCTGAACTTACATAAGAATAAAATAATAAAGAATGATCTGATATAATCCTGCTTTTATATTCTGTCTGTGATACCCTTGTAAATGTGCCGATACGAAAAAAAATCTATTCTAGAAAATGAATCATGTCGAGACGAATAAAAAGAAAAATCTTTCTCTGTAGGATTAACCCTTCTCCAAATATCCACTAAATTTAAATCCTTCATCAAGGCCCCAATTTGTATCACCATCTTTGATTTCTTTATACTTTTTGGGGATCTGTCCAACAAAGGATCCAAGACGCAATTAAAATCTTCCCCAACTAAAATATTTTCATTAGCTTGATTTAATAACAAAAAAGCATCCAAAATAAAACACTCATCATCCATATTAGGTGCATAAATATTAAGCAAAGTCCAAATTTGCCTTAGAATTAAATGAAGAAAAAAAACATGCCCAACCCAATCTCTTTTTTTCAAGTGTTCTTTTTCAATCAAATGTGTTTCTTGTTAAAAAAAAAAAAGCAATATCAATTTTCATTTTCTTGATATAAGCCAAAACTCGCTTTTGCTTAATTGGATTTTTCAACCCCTGAACATTAAAAGTTGCAAATTTCGAATTAAACATCTTTACAAACTAACAAAATAGTCACTTACTACAAAATATCGCTCCCCTTCTAATAAATGAAAACCACTCTCCCTCCCCTAAATATTTTTAAGAATATATATATATATATGAAAGACAACCCAAAGGTAGTAACGCCCTAAAAAACTGGGTGTGGTAAACCTCACTAGTGGCAGATGACTATCAAAGATTTCAGTGCCATCCACCCCTATCCCCCCCACCCCAGCCAGAAGTACATCATTCTTATTAATACAATTCATTCATGTACATATATTCAACCCAATGAATCCATTCCCAATTATTGTTCCGGGTCTTCAATTCTGCCCATTTTCGTTTCAATTTGCCCTCTTTTTGGGCGATGATGGCGAAACTCTTCCATGTCCATGTAAATCTGGTAATGAATTAGCAAAGACTAATGCATCATGATCATTCTCAAAAAATTGAGACTGAAAGTTACCATAAAAGACCTTTAACACAGCAGGATATCGAAAAGCAAATTTATAACTTCCACCACGGCACTTCTTTAGCCGAATTAAACTCTTGTCGTCGCCTAATAATTTCTTAACTCAAATCTGCATTAAAAAAATACTCTATTATTTTGAATCATCATTGGAGATTGACTTTGTCAGGCCGTCTGCGCCGCCCACCGTAATCACTGAAATTATCTACATATGTTTACATTGTAATATTTGTTGTCTTTTCCTTGTATAATGTATTAAAGTGTGCATTTGGATGCAATGTCAAACTCCCGAGTCTATATCTATCATGGAAATTCTACATAATTGTGTTGTATTGAATTGCACCCACTTGATAGGTGGAAAGATGAAAGTGAGAGATAGTTACAGTGTGATCAACAATGTTGTAGCTGGAAGCATTTTCACAATTAGGCATATATCTAAAAGAATATTTCTGTTTTTGTGTATAATACATTTTTATGATTGTTATTAATATTTTTTCATTACTGTGTATCCATGGGAGATGATAGTTTTTTTAAGAATGATTGACATATTCTAACTCTCTTCCAAGAATTATTTTTCTCCTGAATATTGCAGATCCACTGCTTTCAATTTGTACATAAGCTAGAAATACTTCATCTAATTGTCAATTGGCAAAATATTTTATTTTCCTCAATCTTGTATTTAAAGTTCAATTTAATTCTTACTTAGGCAACAACATTACCAGAAAAATACAAACAGGGAAAGCTTCACGCATATAAACTTATCTGCAAAATTATGAAACGTCGTCAAGATGTTTCACCCAATTCTGATTTCTTGGTTCATTTCTATAATATTATGCACAGTGGACTCTTGAATCCTGATCAAGTGAGTAATTTTCTGCTTTAAAATACCTTTGCCTTTGTTATTAAAATGTATTTTTAAATAATTCAACAAATTGTGGCCTGTCAAATTTAAAGTTTGCAGGTTAGTGCTGCAATCTGATAAGTTTTCTTTGTTCTTTTCCTTGGAAGTTTAAGGTCTAAAGTTTGTAATGTAGATTGAGATACATTTTTTAATCCACTCAAATTACTGCAACTATTTTAAATCAGTCAGCAACTTCATAAAGTTTTTTTCAGTCACACAGTACGGTAACAGGCCATTTCAGCCCATGAGTCAGTGCCGACCATTTTCACCCAATTAACCTACAACCCCCTCAATACGTTTCGAACGGTGGGAAGAAACTAGAGCCCCCAGAGAAAACCCAAGCAGACACAGGGAGAATGTACAAACTCCTTACAGACAGTGTGGAATTCAAACCCGGGTCCCAATTGCTGGTGCTGTAAAGGGGTTGCGCTAACCGCTACGCCAAAAGTGCCATCCAGACTTATTCGGGTTTAGATCAGATAAAATGACCAGTTTTTAATTATCGTTCTTAAATATGCTGTGGAACTGGAACAGGAAATAGAGGGAACAAAAAAAAGGTTTATATTGTGAACTTGGGTTTTGTCCGATTGCTGGGGGGATACGGGGGGCGGGGGGGGGGGGGAACAACGCATAACCCAATGGTGATATTTGCAAACCTTCCAAAATTCATTTGATTGTTAGAACCCAGATTTTATTGGGAAATGTTTTCAAAGCTTCAGATCCCAAAGTTGCTGTCACTGGTTCATTGCTCTTATGTCACCTGTCTCATGAAGTCCTATGGGATTGGAAATTTGCTGAGATTTGCCACTGCCTAATGGTGGACAATCCATGCAAACATCCACATCAGATTGGAGATGACAAAGGAAATACTTCCTCATTTATTTCAATGAAGGGAATAACTGGGAGTCACTTTTGTGCTTTTGTGGTGACGCGAGTGCTGCTGGTTCAGTTATTTGTTTCTTTCTTAAATGTTTGAAGCTTTAATCATTTTAAAATATTCAGTTTTTGAGAGTTCCAATTAAGACTGGCTTCAGCTTGCCCATTTGCTGTTACATTTTTAATCCCTGTACAGCTTTTTATTTCCACCTTCTGCCAATGCATTCTCGCCCCCCAGTGATTTCATCTGGCACAAAGGTCATTTTGCTGCTGCACAAGACATCAATGTGAAGTATCAAATCATAAAAAATCTGCATCCTTGCTTTTAAATTAAAACTCAAATGAGCAATACATAGTTTGGTGACTTGAATTCGGCTATTGATTTGAAAAAATATTGTGAAAAATTTAGTTGTCTTAACACTTTATTTTAAAAATCTTTTTAGGATATAGTGAATACCATCATCAAGCATTGTTCTCCAAGGTTCTTTTCTATTGGCTTACCTGGTGCTACCATGCTAATTTGGGACTTTATAGTTGCTGCCAGCAAAGTGACATTCTCCTCTTCACTTAATGTAGGTCAACAAGCATTTTACTATTTTGAATGGATGTAAATCAGGGCTGAGGGTGGGCTTTTATAATCCAGGCTTGATTGTTAATTTTGTATGGAAATCTAATTAGAAATTGTTGTGTGATTTTATTTTTTTTAAATTGTCGCATACAGAATATACTACTGAAAATTTTAAATAATTTTTAATTTTAATTTAAAGGTATAGCACAGTAACAGGCACTTATCGCTCACGAGTCTGTGCCACCGAAATACACCCATGTAACGAATGAACCAACAAGCTCCATACAACTTTAGAATGTGGGAAGAAACTGGAGGACCCAGAGGAAACCCACATAGATATGGGGAGAGCTTACTAACTCCTTACATTCTGTATTTATAAAAAAAAACAATCTCTTAAATTTAACAAAATTTGTTAGGAGGCAATAACTAGTTTTATATGAATTTTTTCTCATGTTGTTCATTGCGACTTGAAACATAATCATGATCAAATTCCTTTTTGAAATTTGAAACATTAAGATATATTCCAAGTGTTATTAATGATAAAAATAAAAGTAATTCTGGATACATCGCTTAAATTGCCCAATTATTTCATGGCCTTGTGTATACTTTTTTCTGGGACGCACACAAGGACCAGTCAGTATACTTGATCTGAAGATCACTGATCTTCATCTCCTGCTTTTTCAAAATGCAAAAATAAAAAAATATATATATAATTTTTGACTTTTAATTTTAATTTAGACGTTCAGCACGGTTACAGGCCCTTTCAGCCCATGAGCCTGTGCCACCCATTACACCCAATTAACCCAGAATGTTTTTTGAATGATGGGTGGAAACCAGAGCACCCAAAGGAAACCCACGCAGACATGGAGAGAACATACAAACTCATTAGTTACATTTTAGTTATTGATTGCAACAGGTTCAGTGGAAGCCCACTTTCTGATGCATTGAGTTTTACATTTGTAGAATATGTCTGATTTGTTTTCAGTTGGTTTATCTCAGCAAATTATTATTGATTATACCACAACTGCCTTTGTTCTTATCATTTGAAAGGAATAACTAGCTACTCTTTATTGAGACACAAAGACCATAGTCAATGGATATTTTGACACCTGTGTGTATATTATAAAACAAGTTTTGATGAAGTTTCAAACTTGGCTGTGAACCAGAAAATCTATTCTTTATAAACTATTTGTGAAAAATTGCAATTTGGGTGATGTGCCAGCAACTGCTATTACTTGAAGTGGTTTGAGATGAAGGATAGAGGGAATGGGAAACAAATCTTATTGTTGTTTAATTATTTTTTTCATTTCTCCAGTTAAGTAGTAAATGTATGAGAAAGACAGTAAACCTCTCATTTCTATAAATTTACTCTGCTCCAGCAAACATTAATTTTGACTTAAGTCATCTTGGTTAATGTGTCAATCCAGAGAGCTGCAACAAATTTAAAAACTTTATGATAAACCATTAATTTAATAAATTAGCATTGGTTTTATAGTTGGAAATTCTGGACCATTGAATTCAAAATTGATGATGCTGTTCCTTTAAAAGGGAGGTAAAATAAGACTCTCTTTGGTTGTAACTTTGAAATTACTCGTGTTTACTTTCAGGCTCCAAGAGTTGAAGCACAGATTCTTCTGGGTTCTTTGGTCTGTTTCCCTAATTTATATGATGACCTCCCTACATTACAGCCTTCTCTTACTGATATTTTATCCACAAAATGTAATGATGTTAAGGTAAGGTTTCCAGTACAAGTGAATACTTTCTATCCTAAAATCTTTTTACTGCCAAACTTTTACTGAAATATTACACTTTTTTTCTCAATTCCATATTTATGCAGTTACATTCTAGACATCTTTTACTTTGTGTATAACCTACCCAACTTCTTTTGACCTGGATCTTGTAGGCACAAATTACAGTGACACTACCACATTCATCCATTGTTAATAGATAAATCAGATAGCACCCTTGTGATTCCACATTTGCTTATTGCTTTTTGAGTTGCCCCAATGGCTCAGCCTCCAGTTTCATTCATAATCCTACTGAATATAAAGGGAAGGTTATCTTTTGTTTAATTAGAGTTGGTGAAATGTTGCTTGTGACTGATCTCTAGATGTGTTGATGTGTGCAGGTGCATTTGTTTCACTTTCTGAGATGATATGAATGAAATTAGTCATCAGCAAATGTTCACTCCTTGGACCACCTGCTCTGAGGAACTTAGCCATTTTCCTTTCCTGTGTATGACCCAGCAAAAGGAAAGTTTTCCCCTTGAATCCTATTGATTTGAATTTTCCTCATTCCTCATGTCCTAGCAGGAACCAAGGTAATAATGAGATTCTGGATTTGGTGTCTGTAAGGTAAAACATCATGAGATGGGAATGTGTAAGGAGTTACCCTGTGCAGGGCTGTAACAAGATGTGAATGCATCCTTGTACTTACAAGATAAGAGAGACATTGATGGATTGAGAGGCAGGAAGCTAGCAGGGAAAGGATAGCAACAGTTTTAGTCATTGGACAAGTAATGATATGATGATGTTCTAAGCACGTATCCAAGGGTATAAAAAATCACCATTTTGCTGATAACGGCAGAATGCATTCTCCGACTAACATTGTTAGTTGCAAGTGTTACAATCCGGTAATAAAGAACAAAGAACCCTGATTTCGACTCAGTCTGGTGTTTATCTCACTCATTCATGAACAAAGCAGACCTAACATGTCCCAGCCAAACCTAGCAAGTTATTGGTAAGTATTAGGTGTTTGGTAGCCCTTTCATCTCCAACTTCTTCTCATTCTAGTGAGGTTTACATACTGACAGGGGCAGAGTTAACTTTATTTCAATCATCCTGCTTTTGGAGAATACCACCTTACCTTCCTCACTACTTATTATAATGCAAAACTGCCATTGGAAAAGCATGTCGTCCACCAAATATCATGCTTTTGTTTTCTGTGCTAGTTATCATCCATCAGGTTATAAAATTAGTCTCCAAGACTGCTGAATAATGTCATTTGATATCCAAAACAAGCTCCACATGACATCTGAAATATCCTCCTTTCTCAAGTAACAAGGTTTCCCCTCTACTATGGTCAATAGAGCCTTCTCCCACCTTTTTTCCATTTCTTGAAGTTCCTTTCACCATCCTCCCACCCACCCCCCACCCCCCCCCCCCGACATCCCGGAAAGAGAGCAGGGGAAGAGTTCTTGCACCCCTTGCCTTTCATCCCACCAACTTGTGAATTCAATGTATTCTCTGTCATTTCCTCCAGCTACAATTTGATCCCACCCACTAGACACATCTAATCCTCCCAACCTATTTCCTCTCTCTGGAGGGATCACTCTCCATGATTCCCTTGTCCATTCATCCATGCCCACCCACTCTTCCATTAAACCTGGTAATTTCTCCTGCAATCACAGAAAGTGTACCACTTGCTCTTTCACATCCACCCATTCCGCCGTTCAGGGTCCCAAACAATCCTTCCATGAGAGGCACAGATTTGCATGCACCTCCTATAACTTCATCTACATTCATTGCTCCCAATATAGCCTGCTTTACATCAATAAGACCAATTGCAAACTTGGGGGCCACTCTGCAGTGGCCAACCACAGCTCCTGGTTGCATTCTTGACCTGCTGAGTTCCTCCAGCATTGCAGTCTCCTGTGTATTCACATTATGATATTATAACAACTTTTAATATGCCTCAATATAATTAGTCATCCAATTTAGACATTTTTTTAATGAGTTTCTCATATTTTTAACATCTAAAATGATTGCAAACAAACAATATGATGTTTGGCTCTTCAGAAAATTTTGGCATCTGAATATTTCTATCTAGATTTAAGGCTGGATTTTTCTTGCTGTTTTTGCAACCCTCACCTGAAGTGAAAAATTATGGAAGTATAATTGTGTGATTGCAATCATTTTATATATTTCCTTCAGAAATTCTTTGAAATTAGATGACAAATATTTTCTGAGAATCTAAGGGGACCCTCAGCGGAAGGAAGCCATGTACAGTCATGTTACACGCTGGCTTCAGTATAGCTGCATGTGACAAATCTTTTAAGTGTACTATGGTACAAACTTAAAATTGGTCATTGTTTTCCCACCATTAAAAGGCTTGCTCTAATCCCAGTGCAGTGATTGATGAAAGACTTGAAAGTCTTTGTCAATGTTTGGGGAAAAAAGATTGTCAGTGCTGCCGATGCTGATGTAACGGCAGTGCTGCTACTGGTGTGGACCTGTGGACGGCATGGAGCTAAGGCTCGGAGCTCCCCCATGGGGTCCATCCACCTAATCAAACCCGTTGGCTCCATATAGGCTTTAAATGGCCCGCTAAAGGAGCCGATGGTAGTTTATCTTATAGTACCGTACCTACAGGTTGTTGGGCTATGATGAGCAGTGGCCACGAGGGGTTGCAGACTCTGGGAAAACTGGCACAGGGCACCAGAAAATTGGGAGATCACCCCCTGTTTGAGAAGGAGAAACAGAAAAGACGACCCACAGGACGGTGACTACAGTGGCAGACTAGTGAGAGTATCTGAGGCTGAAGAACACACAGGCGGCAGGCTGTTGGTGACTCGAGACGAGGAACCCACACAGGCTATGGACTGCCAGCGATTGAGGACCAAAGACTTACACCAAGCTGGAGACTGGCTCAAAACTAGCTGAAGGGGTACTAGGTATCAGAACCAAGATGAAAGGGTGCTGAAGGCTTCCTGATCACATCACGGGTGTACACTTTGAGCTCAACTTATTGATGGTTTAGACCAGGGGTGTCAAACTCAAATTCACGGAGGGCCAAAATTAAAAACTTGGACTAAGTCGAGGGCCGAACTAAATATTTATTGAAAATTTTCAACAACATCTGCATGTTTTCTCTTCTTTCAACATATGTAATGTTAAACTTTTTCTTATTAAAATAAATGTTTAATAATAGTTTTGGATAAACTCTTTCCAGAAGCATTAACAAATGAGAAATAAAATATTCAATAAATAATATTTCTCTATAGAGGATTTGTCAAATGTTGCTAGTTTGCTGTCGAATAGTAAAATCTGAGGGCTATTGAGAATGTGGGAGAATAACATGATTCCTGAAACAATCAAATGGGTGACTGATTGTGGGCATGAACTCTAGCAGGGTTATTTGCCATGCCCTTTTTCCATTGGTACAGATATCCTTTGATTTACACACTTTTCAAGTTTTATGCCTAATGAGCTTGTATCCAGGTGCAGGACCATTTTTAACGAGGAATATATTTATCACTGTGACATGAAACTATTGGAAGATCGTTTTATCCTGAGATTAAAGTTCATAATCCTTACTCAGGCATATGTGCGGGAGGGCAGGGTTTGCGGGCGATCGGGTTGGACAACGACAGTGCGGGGGCATCGGCTCTTGCTGCAGGGCGGCATCTCGGCGGATCAGCGGCCCCGTCACCGTGAGTCGTGGATCGGCCTGCGGCAGCGAGGGGGAGTGGGCAACGGTCCTGGCGAGGTCAGGCCCGAGGCCTCCGGTTCTGGGCGCTGGGAAGTGGCCTTGGCTTCCCCTGACACCGGCCAGGCCCCAAAACCAGAGTCCACGGTGAGACCCTGCAACGTAAACAGAGGAGGTGGGGGCGATTAGGCTGACACCAATGCATTCTGGGATTTGTTGTATTACTGTGCATGCGCTATACTGGCGCGGCGGCCAGCGGGCCACCTCTAATACGTTTTTTAAATGATCTTGCGGGCCAAATTTGGCCCGCGGGCCAGAGTTTGACATGTGTGGTTTAGACTAAAGACTATGTGGTTGCAGAGGCTGCAGGAGCGCTAAAGCCAAGGACATTCAGCGACTCTGGATAGACTCTTGCTCACAATTAACATTTAATTACCCAAAATAAATTTTTTAACCATCTCTATTAAAATCTCTATCACAGTACGCTAGGGACTGTTACCTTGGGGGAATCATTGTAATTTCAGTATGATTTTTTTCCAGTACATATTTTTGGCATACTGCATGGGGAATGAACCTACTAAATTGCATTTAATGCTGTCTGAGGAATACAGAATACCATGTTGTTTGTCTTGTGATAGATTTTTTGAGATATATTTATCAGTCTTTTAAAGTAGCTTTGGTCTGTTACTGATTTGTTGGGTCTGGCCTTTCTAATTTTTCTTGGCTTCTCAAATGAAGTTAATTCCTTGTTTCAGATTAAAATATTCTAGATTCAATTTACTGTCATGTATGCAAGAGAAACAAAAGAGGGTCTCTTTTAGAATGTGAGTGGCTACTTTTATGTTGCCTCCTCAGCACCCCATAACCTTTGTAACCATATGGCATATTGTTCAGCAGTGAACTCAAGTTCAAAGCTCATATCCAGATTGCACCTCTTCAACTCTTGCTTCTGGATTGCTGAACCATTAGGAAGCCATTGATGCCTAAGGCCTTTTGGGAGGCCTGTTCATCATTGCACCTACACTAATTCTAGACCTGATTCCTGGTTCCCAGAAACTGGTTGCCTTCAGCATGTAGCTTTAATATGAGGCCTTTGGCTCTGAAGCCTGAGCCATGTTCAGCTGTTTGCACTCATACAGCAACCAAGCAGGACTGACAGAAGCTTCCCAAACAGCAGCATTCCTACACCTTGGCCCTGGATGCACTACTACGCTGCTGTGGTTTTTCTTTCCTTCATCAGAGTTCCGCCTCTGAGGAGGGTGGGGAGGGGGGGGTATTTTCCCATTCTGGTACCCTGGCAAATTTTTATTATGTTCTTAAGTGACTCATTTTGTTTTCATTGATTTTTGTTTTTATTTTATATAAAGAAATGTACTTAATATCTGAAAGCTGTCTTAATAACAATTTCAGTCCAAATGATTTTTGTTCAATATCTATTTTCTATTTAAAGCATTTACCTTTTAATTTCAGTTTTTATGCATATGCTGTTACTATGGAAATTTTATAAGACGCTCTTTTTCTTTTCCAAAGGAACTTGTAATTAAGAGTATATTAAAGTCTGCAAGGGAAGAACCCTCTGGACCAGCGAGGTAAGCATTTTCAACTGATGACAATTGACAATAAAAGTATTGTCAATATGATGCCTGTTTTTATAGTGATCAAACCAAGGGATGGGGCACATAAGACTTACTTTCAGGCATTTAATGACTACCATGCCCACTCAATTATACCAGAGATAGCTATTGAATAAAGTTCTTCCCATTCATTCAAATGATAACGGAGTATAAAATGGACATAACTGCCTGTCAATTTACTAGTAATTCTGTGGCTCTCAGTCCATTATCCAGATTTGTTTTTGAACTTGTACAAATTGATTACGACCAGAAATTGTTATTATGTGATGCTAAATTGGTAAAATCAAAAGTATATTAACCAGAATGTTCAGTTCTTTCATAAAATCTTTTATTTTTAATGAATTTTTGAAGATTCAAGATTCCTTTATTGTCATTTAACAGTACAGAATGTGTAATATTACTCAAAATTTCCTTCTGCCTGCTGTAATGCAAAAAGTCACCATTAGTGTTGCCTGGTGCCCGAACTGTGAGAGAAAGAGAAGCAAAAGAGAGTCCGTTCAAAGTCACTGAGCGTCCATGGATTCGTATCCAGTGCTCCCGCAGCCACACAGACTGGTTTTTGATTCATTGGCAACCTGAGCTCCAGGTCCAAACCTTCAGCACTCGAGCCCTTTGTGAGCCCTTCTTACCCTCAGGATTCTGATACCTGGCTCCCATGAACCAGTCTTCAGCAGCCCACAGCCTCCACAGGTGCTCCAACTGCAAGTCGCCTACAGCCTCTGTGCGTCCCTCAGCCGCTGAGCCCCTCACTGGAACACTGCCCTGGTCAATGTCCTGTCATTTCATTTCCTTTGCTTCTCAACAGAGGGGGTTCTCACCATTTCTGGTGCCTTTGCTGTTCCCTGGAGTCTGCAAACCCTCATAGCTGCTGCCGGGCACAGAGCTTCTCCAATGAAGGATTTTACATACAAACACCATCGGCACCTTTAACAGATGGTTTAAAGCCTGTGCGGAACCACCAGCATTATGACAAAATGGTTGAACCCTTCAGTGCAGTTCTACCCTCCAGGGTCCACACCAGTAGCAGCAGCTCCAGCAGTGCCACCATATTCATTGGAATGGTTTTAAATTAATTTAAGGGATGATGGGGTTGCTGACAAAGTCAGTTTTCACCACCCATCACTATCTGCACTTCAAAAGGTGAGGGTAAAGTTCTCACACTGCAAGGGCAGTACCATGAAAACATGTCATTAAATGAAATAGTCCTAAAGTTGTTCTCCAGGAAGTGCCATCCCTTCATCAAAACAATATCTCACTGCCTGTCTTACCATTTGAAATTTATTCAATGATACAAAATTGTACAATGTTCCCAAAGTAGTTAATAAAATTACCACTAAAAATTGTTATTTTACTTTAAATTGAGTATCCTTTCAAAGATCTAATAATTATTAATAACCAGTTAATCTCAGTTAAAACAATTTTATATGAGCCATTTTTCAGTCATTAAAATTTTGGATATTTTTAAATGGAAAGTTTTTAAATGTTTATGTTTTTCAGATTTAATACACCATTAGAATGTATTATATTTTTTTGCAGATGTGTTGCACTTTGCAGCCTTGGCATTTGGCTTTGTGAAGAACTAGTGCATGGCACTCAACATCCTCAGATCAAGGATGCTCTAAATGTAATTTGTGTAACTTTGAAGGTAAAGGTTATTTCCATAATTTTACTAAAGATCAGAAATTTTGTTTTATTTTAAAAATGAACAATTTTAAGAACCAAGAACTTGTCTTCGTGTATTTGCAGTTTCCAAACAAAGCTGTTGCACAAGTGGCTTGTGATATTTTACACCTATTGATCAATTATGTGGACAAGCTTCAGAATTATCCACCAGATTCTCCAAAAAAAATACTTGAGGTAAAAATTTGTTGATTGGAAATTTTATCTTTTAAAATAATTGTGAATTCAGTACTGCAGCTAATTAAGCTTATTTATTTGAAGATGATTTTACATGTTTTATTCATGAATATTTTTGTTTATCTAGGGATAGTGATTGTGTGCTTTTAACAGGAAAATACCAAATGTATCGCAAGGATACATAAGTAGACAAAAATTAACAGGAACCAAGATGATTCTGGAGTTAGTTGGATAGCCAGAAGCTTGGTCTGATCATAAGACATATTCATAAGACATGATCATAAGTCTGATCATAAGACATATCATAAGAATTTAAAAGGTTGGTTGGATGTAATTCTACATTTTGAGACATGGCTCAGAGAAATTCAATAAAAGGAATGCTTGGGAAAAGGAGGCGGAATTTGGAAAAAGGATCATAAGAACATAAGAAATAGGAGCAGGAGTAGGTCATCGGGCCCATCAAGCCTACTCTGCCATTCAATAAGATTATGTCTGATCTGATCATGGACTCAACTCCACTTACCTGCCTTTTCCCCATTTCCCTTAATTCCTTTTTTTATGTAAAAATCTATCTAACTGAACTTAAATATGTTTTATGAAATGGCCTCAACCTCTTCCCGGGGTAAAGAATTCCACAGATTCACTGCTATCTGGGAAAAGCATTTTTCCTCATCTCAATCTTAAATCTACTCCCCTGAATCTTGAGGCTGTGTCCCTTAGTTCTGGTCTCACCTACCAGTGAAAAACAATTTTCCTGTCTCTATCTTATCTATCCCTTTCATAATTTTTATGTGTGTCTATAAGATCTCCTCTCATTCTTCTAAATTCGATTGAGTATAATCCCAAACAATTTAGTCTCTGGTCAATCCCTTCATCTCTGGGATCAACCTGGTGAACCTCCTCTGGACTGCCTCCAAGACCAGAATATCCTTCCTTCAGTATGGAGACCAGAACTGCACACAGTACTCTGGGTGTGGCATCACCAGTACCTTGAATAATCATAGCATGACCTCCCTGCTCTTGAATTCAATTCCTCTAGCGATGAAGGCCAACATTTCATTTGCCTTCTTAATAACCTGTTGTACCTGCAACCCAATTTTTTGCGATTCATGCACAAGCACTTCTAAGTCCTTCTGCACTACAGCATGCTGCAGTTTTTCACCATTTAAATAATAATCAGCTCTTCTATTTTTCCTACCAAAGTGGATGACCTCACATTTACTAACATTTTACTCCATCTGTCAGACTTTTGCCCACTTGCCTAACTTAATTATTTCCTTCTGCAGCCTCTCCACATCCTCTGTACAATTTGCTTTTACACTCAATTTAGTATCATCCGCAAACTTGGCTACACTACACTCTGTCCCCTCTTCCAAATTATCGGTATAAATGGTGAACAGCTGTGGGCCCAGTACCAACCCCAGCGGCACCCCACTTACCACTGTCTGCCAATCAGAAAAGCACCCATTTTTCTCGACTCTCTGCCTTCTGTCAATTAACCAATCCTCAATCCATGCCAATGTACTTCTTCCGACTGTATCTCTATTTATTAATAAGTCGCTTGTATGGCACCTTATCAAATGCCTTGTGGAAATCTAAGTATGCAACATCAATCTGTTCCCCTCTATCTACCGCACCCATTATATCCTCAAAGAACGCCAACAAATTTGTCAAACAAGACCTGCCCTTTCTGAATTCATGCTGTGTTTGCCTGATGGATCCCCTTCATTCTAAATGTCTTGCTATTTCATCCTTAATGACAACTTCAAGCATTTTCCCGTTTACAGCCATTAAGCTAACTGGTCTACAGTTACTCGTCTTCTGCCTACATCTCGTTTTGCTGTCTTCCAAACTACCAGGACCTGCCCAGAATCCAGAGAATTTTGGTCAATGACTACCAATGCATCAACTGTAACTTCCACCGTTTCCTTCAGTACCAGGAGATGCATCCCATCAGGACCAGGGAATTTGTCCACTTTCAGTCCCATTAGTTTGCTCATTGCTATCTCTTTAGTAACAAATATTTTATTGTGGCCCTAACCTCCCTTTGCATCCCTATCACCACTCTTTGGCATGCTGGACGTGTCTTCCACCATGAAGACTGACACAAAATGTTTATTCAATGCCTCGGCCGTTTCCTCATTACTCCTAGTCACCCATTTCCATTTTATATATTTATAAAAAATTTTTGCTCTTTGCTTTTATATTTTGTCCTAATTTACCTTCATAATCCTTCTTCCCTTTCCTTAATTCTCATTTATTTGTCCTTTGTTACCTTTTAAAGTTTTCCCAATCCTTCAGTTTCCAACTACTCTTGGCTACTTTGTACACATGAGCTTTTAATTTTATACTTTATTTCCTTAGTTAACCAAAGCTGACTCTTTCCTCTTACTGCCCTTATTTTTAATGGGAATATATTTTTGTTGAGCACTGTGAAAAATCTCTTTGAAAGTCTTCCATTGTTCCTCAACTGTCCTGCCAACTAGCCTGTGCTCCCAGTCCACACTGATCAATTCTGCCCTCATCCTGTTGTAGTCTCCCCTGTTCAAGCATAATGCACTAGTTTTAGATCTAACTATTGCATTTGTATGAGAAATTCAATCATACTATGATCACTTTTTCCCAAGAGGGTCCCTAACCACTAGATTGTTAATTTTACCTATCACATTATACAATACTAGATCTAAAATAGCATTCTCCTTTGTTGGTTCCTTAACATGCTGCTATCACGGATGCATTCTATGAAACCATCCTCCAGACTCCCTCAACCAACTTGATTTTCCAAATTTATATGGAAGTTAGTTCCCCCACAACAACTCCCGTTCCATTCTTATATGCCTTAGTTAACTTTCAGTTAATTGCCTGTGCCACTGTGCTATTTCTATTTGGTAGACAATAGACAATTCCCACCAGTGAATTTTTTTTCCCCTTTACTATTCTTAATCTTTACCCAGATGGACTCAACATTCTTTTCCATGGATCTTATATCGTCTCTCACTATTGCCCTAATCTCTTCCTTGATTAAGAATGCCACCTCACCATCTTTACCATCCTGTCTATCTTTTCATACTACCTGATACCCTTGAAAGTTTAATTCCCAATCATGCCCATCTTCCAACCATGTTTTTGTGATGGCCATTAATTCATATGCCTGGGTACTGATTTGGGCCTCAAGTTCACTTACCTTTGGATGTTGGCAAAAGAGTTACTTGAATTGGTAAAAATTGATTTTATAACAGCTGGCGGTGTGCCTTTGTATAGTAAGTCAAAGACTTTGAGATAGATTGTGATTTTAAATTACTCTTAAATAATTTGGTTTGTTTGAAAAGTGTTTACATACGCATTTATTTTTAACATTGTTTTTGGTAATTTGTTGATGGTCAAAGGATTTTCTCATTTAATGGCGAGGTTAGTTTCAACCATATGATAGTACATTTACTTGGGCTTAAAGACTTGCCACGAGTATCTTTCTGGTATTTTCTGCAAGTTCCTGCAGATGGAATTATAGACGACACTTTCCAGGTTCTAGTATTTCCTAATTTCAAAACGTGTCATCTTCAAGGAAATGTGGGGACGATATTCCGAATTACTATCTTAATAATCGAATAAACAAAACTTTGTAGATCCAGCTTTATGTAGCTTTATTTCATTGATAAAATGGATAAACATTTTGCATAACTTGACGTTAAGATTTTCATAACGAATAAACAAACCATATACTGTATTTAAAATATAGTGATATTCAAATTTAAAGAGATACACAAGAAGAAAAAAGGTGAATTCAAAGAAAATTATTTTGAGTTTACGTTCCCTTCAAAGTTCATCAAAGAATGAGATGCAAACTCTTAGTCTGCGCGGATACTATAACATATCGCATCATAGGTAACATTGAAAACAATACTTCTTAAAGAGATAGGGACAAAATTAACTAAGAATCAAAAACACAAGGTTTTAACCTTTACATTCCAGCCCCTAATTATTATAATTAATGGTAACAACATGTAACAATTACTATTATGGATACAAAAGTAAATATGGTAAGTATAAGATTAGAAATCAAAAATTTCTGTTTCTTGTAAAAGACAGATTTTAGTAATAGGTCTACTTAAATAACCAGTCTTTGTTTTTATTCCACACTTGCTGAACGAAATCTTTCTTGTCCAAAACTGTATCCACGATTTTCCCCAGCAATCAACCGAGAATTTCTTGGTGCAGAATTGTCCATGGATTGTGTTTAGCTTTAGACCATTTTTTCTCTACTGTAATAATGAAAGATATTCTTTAATCCATCTTTTCCAAAATAAATCTGCAATAAAATGCACTTGTTTCCACCTGTGTCTTACATAAATATCTTCTTTCTGAAATTGGCATTAAAGGTTTAGATTTAAGAAGTAAGAGACGATTTGGTGTTAAAAGTGCCTCGATGTCATTTGAATCAACAGAAATTTTCGTTATTGGACGACTATTTAAAATAGCTTCAATTTTGCACAATACTGTCTGAAGATTGTCATCATTAAGTATTTGACTATTCAAAATGGAATTAAGAATTTTCTTGATTGATCTAATCATTCTTTCCCACCCACCTCCTGAGGGTAGGCCACTATAAAATTCGTAGAAAATCACAATCTTCTGATGGTACTTTCACTTGAAGAAATATCTGCAGCAATTACAATAGGCTCTTTACAAAATATTATCAAAACACCTTTTAAAGTACTGGTTAAGTCTGGACCTTGTAAAAGTTAAGAATTCAATGAAACTCCTTGAAATGATGCTCCACAATCAAATATAACACGTAGTTTCTCCTTTCGTGGATTTATAACTCCATGATGAGCTAAGTACCATTTTCTACCATCTTCACATTCCAAGACATCTTTTGATGCCTTTTCTACATAACCCTTGGTTATCATGGTCAACAAGACATTGGTATATTCCAAATGAAGAGAAGAAGTTCTCTTGAATTTTCTCTTCAAATTCAGCAAACGATGGGGAATATTCTTCTTATTCACAGGCATAGTCTTCTGAGTATATACACTTGGAAGGTCACAAAATTCATTGCTATTCAATTTGGCAATCTGTAAACTTGAAACTACATTAGTTTCAATGTTCTTTTCATCGTTCATTGTCTTCAACAGATCTGTGATCTTTTACCATGAAGATTAAGTTTACTTATTAATTCAACAGTACAAAGTGAGACTGTACTTCCTGGATCAAGAAATTCATAGGTCTTCAGTATGAAGCTTCCTTTTTTAGCTTTAACCTATTCAGGAACTATTGAGAGACCTTTGTCACCGCCCCAGTAAGACGGTTTGTCTGAACCAAAGCTAAAGCGTTCTCTTTGACTGTCACGTTAGTCTTGGATTCAGATTGTCTGACATCCTTCTCAACTTTACTTTGTTGAATATGCAGTAACTTGGGATGTTTTAAACTGCATATATTACAACTGAGTCACTTATTACAAGTTTTCCTGATGTTTCATTTACACAAGCAACCAAAACATATTCCATTCTTCTTTAAAAATGTTAATTTCTCATCATACAACTTTTTCTCCAATCGTGAACATCTTTCTAAAGAATGCTTATCTTTGCAATATAATCTTCTTTTCCCTTTGTTTTCTTGTTCTCCCTTGTGCTTGTATCTGACAAAGGTACTCCCTTTGTTTTCTATTGAGAGGATGATTTAGACTTCTTTACATCTTTAGAAACTATTGAAATATCCTTAATATGTCCAAATGCTGGTATGGTGTAAACATATACATGCCATTCCAAGAATTATACAACATCCTCAAAAGTGACGTCGTCCCTTCCAGGAATCATTTTAAGTTCTGCAGTGTTGGTTCTCCATAATTCCCTCAGTTTATAAGGTCATTTGTTTACAATAATTGACAAATTAGCAAGCAAATTCAGCTCTTGCAAATGTACACTACTTCCAATTGCGTTACATCATCCTCTCAGAAAGGGTGCATATGCCTTTGTATCCTCTAATTTTATTGCTGACTAAGAAAGAATCTTGTCTACGTGGGCCCTTGCAATTTTTATGTTCATTGCCATAATGACGATGCAATAATTCTTTTGTCCTTTTAAAACCTTGTTCTGGATCCATATATTGGCAACTTTTGATGAACTCCTTCACCTGTCCTCCAATATACTGTTCCAGGTAATACAGATGATCTTTGGCATTTTTAGTATTACTTTCAATGTGATGTTCAAAGGATTTCATGAATGTCAGATATTGCAATGGCTCTCCATTTAAAAACTGGAATTTCCTTTTTATGAACCTTGTGGTTGCGCTAACATAGCAAAAATTTCATTTTGTTTTGTCTTGTCCACCATGGCTTGTGACTGGTTGTCTTGTGAATGGAGAAAATGGATCTTGAACTGGTGCCATAGGTGTAGGACCTTGAGTTGTAAGTGATGGTATTGGTGGAGATCCTTGTCTTGTTGCTGGTTCTTCAGCAACATGAAGAGATACCAATGGTTGAGTATGATCAACTCGCATGGTTGCTCTTTTGAAATACCCTCCTTTCGGGAAGATTCATATATTGTGCGCTCTGAAGAGATTGAATGTCACTAGCTCTTCCGCAGGGTTGGTCATTGCCATTTGAGCACCAGCAGCAACATCGGTAGCTCTTTGCTCGATTATACATGATCCTTGTGGCTGCGGTACCCATTGATCTGCTGGAATGTTAGGTGCGAGCCCTTTGGGTACTTCACTTTGAATAATAAATCTTGCAGAAGCCTGAGCTAATGCTTTTACTTTGGCCACATTCATACCATGCTGTTCCTCAAGCTCTACTCTTTTTTCTATTCAATAATCTAATTTGTTCTTCACTAGCCATTTGTAACCTTTTAAGTTTATCTTCTTGTTCAAATTGTTGTTTCTTCACTTCAGCTTCTTTATCCTCAAAAGCTTATCTTTTCTCCAAGCATTCACGTTACGCACAGATAGTAGCCAAGTCTGCTTGCACCTTAGCATGTATAGGTGATATGCTTGAAGCACACAAAGCTGTACTTGCTCTAAATGCCTTTGAAGACTTCGAATATTTTCCTGCGCTCATAACCTTGAAAATACTATCATCAGGATTCACATCTGAACCTTCAGATACTGCTGATTGAATGGCTATCTTCTGCATTTTGCTCAGTACAGCACCAATTGGACTTTGCAACATACATTCATCTGTTCCAATTCCACTAACCTTTAAGTCAGCTAATGAGGCCTGCAGTGCCCTGATGGTGTCCTCTTCTTGCTTGGTAGTTGAAACCGTTTTTTCTATGGTGACTGGCTTCAATCTCCTGCCAAGCATTGTCAGTCTGTCTTGCTAGCTCAACTCACAACCAAACAGTTCTTTGAGAGGAACTGTTTGCTCAAGGTCTTTAGTCCGACGAGACTTTTTCTTATCCATCTTGGGTTCTTCACACTACAGCCTGTCTTCTTCTGGCTTATTGTAGTTCCTGGGAACTGTAAACAAATTTGTATCTTGCTTGGTCCCTCTAAGAAAATTTTTTGATTTGTCTTTGTTCTACACACAAGCTTTCTTATCAGGTGTTTATTATAACTTTTAAGAACACATTCTTCTGGGCTTCCTGCCAGATTCTGCTAACCAGAGTTGTATCTTATCTTTCCAAGGTCATGTGTCTTCCTTGACTTTGATCAATTTTAAACTGGACAATTTGCAGACAAATTCTAACAGATTCTCACAGAAAACTGGACTTGCTATTGTTACAGCGAGAATGTCTCTTTACTTTTAACAATCTGAGTTCTTTCAAACAATTTTTACAAGCCTTTCTTCCAAACAAAGTTCACAATTAGAATTTTCTTTGAATCAAAATATATATGACACCTTTCAGTTTTAGTATTTCCTGATTTAAAACGTATCATCTTCAAGGAAACGTGGGGACGATATTCCGAATTACTATCTTATTAATCCAATAAACCAAAATTTGTAGATGCAGTTTTAAGTAGTTTTAATCCGTTGATAAAATGGATAAGCATTTTGCATCACTTCGCATTAAGATTTTCATAATGATGAATAAACAAAGCATATACAAGAAGAAATAAGACAAGTTCAAAGAAAATTACCTCGAGCTTTTGTTCCCTTCATTCCCTTCATGAAGAATGAGATGCGAGCTCTAGTCTGCGCGGATATTATGATTACATCATAGTCACTACGGTACACTACAAATAATACTTTTCTTAAAGAGATGAGCACCAAATTAACTAAAAATCAAAAACACAAGGTTTTAACCTTTACAGGAATCACTAAAGTTGAGTCAAATGGAGGTGCAAGCAAAACCACTGCTAGCTTTCACCAAAAAAAAATTAAATTTACCTACACACATTTTCGAAATATATTCTGTAACACTTCAATTTTTTTGTTCATGAAGTTCTGCGTAACTTGCTTTAACAAATTGATGTTCCTCATTCAGCTGTTAATTTCATACAAATTTTTTCTTGTTTCCAGTGCAATATTACTCATTGATTGTTTTTGTAATTTGTGATTTCATTGTGCTTTTATTATTTTTCACATTGTACTTGGGGAAATACCTATCCACAAAATACAAATGATGCTTGTCTCGGTTTTCTTCTATACTTTCATCATTGAATTACTCCAGTGTCGAATTGTTAATTATGCTGTTTTGGAGGAGGGTAAAAGGTAACGTACATTGACAAATTTTTTGTGGTCCTGCTTTTCACTTAGAGCTTGGTTCTTACAATTTCCATTACTCTACTTTGTTGCTTCTGTTCTTCCAGAGTTTTTGTATTTTGTGTTTAGTGCTTTGCTCTTGAACAGATTATTTATTTATTGTTATTGTCACATCCACTGAGATAATAGTGAAAAGTTTTCTTTTACATGCCTTTCACATGTTCAATATTTTTGTCTCATTCATTTCTCAGTTATGGATCTAACTTTTTATTCATTCGTAGGACATGACCAGCATTTCTCCCCTTGAGAAAATGAATGTGAGCACAGTCTTGAACTGTTGCAAATCGCCATGCTTTCATTCTAGTTCATGTATCCCATTATGTTGGGATAAATAGCTATATTTCTGATTGTGTAGAGCTTGGAGAAATTGTGAGTTGTGTTCTGGTGTTTACCTTGGAGGTTAGAGTTGCAGGTTTATTAAGTGCTGTGAAAGAACTATTAACAAATTAATTTTATTTTGCACCTTGCCACGGCACATACTGTTACACAAGTTGGTTTAAGTTTTTTTTTTGTCATAAACTTACGTTGAACTGTTTATTGCAAATGTGTTTATCAACTGGAGAGTTTAGGAACGTAGAAATATTAGATCCAGAATAGACCATTCATTGCCATAAGCTTGTAATATCATGAAATGAGATTATTGCTAAGAATTCAGGTTGAGTACTGTCCAGGGCAGGGTCTCAACATTGTGCTGCCTAACCTTGTTCAAGGCCTCCCTTGTGTGGGTAGTCAGTTTGAATGGTAAGTTTGTCAACAATGGCTAGTGGGCTGGATCCAACTCAAATATAGTACACTGCGGCATACTCGTTGTGTTTTTCACTCTCTACCCCTTTTCCCAAGAGAAATATAATTGGACTAATCAATTTATTTTCTTCACTTCTGAAATCTTGCTCCCCTTTTGGACAATGAGAACTTTTTTTTAAGCATGAACTTGTTTTTCCTTTACAACCAGATTTTGATGGCAACAATTACTTACCTGCTGCCAAGTACAGAAGTATCACCGCATGAACAAGATAAAAGGGTAAGAAAATTCCTGTGAATGTGGGCAAATACAGTGGGGAAAATGGTATGTTTGTAGCATTTGTTAATTTTCTGTTTTATAACTTGCTCTTAACAGTTGGTAGTATCCTTATTGCTATGCCTTTTGGACTGGTGTATGGTGCTGCCTTTAAAAACATTGCTGCAAGTTGTCCAGGCTGCGGGACAAGATAAGGACAATTCAGACAAATCTGTATTCAGTTGCATTTACAAGGTAAACATTTGTATAATTTGCATGAAAAGATATACAGGTGTATTTGTAAATAAGAAATATTCATTTTTTTTATTGTAATTCCATTGATTGTAAAAATGTGTCCTTAATTCAGCAGTCAAGATCATTTGGCTTTAAGATGAATGTATTGATTGAAAATGTAATCTGCAGTACTAAAGTAAAATGGAATAAGACAAACATGTTTAGCCACGTAATTTGCAACAGATTATATCGATACTATGGTCTGTGCACTTGCAGGACCTCTTTCCCATTCTCTCCCTCGTTCCCACTCTGAATCTGTTCTCATACTTTAAGGTCATCTGCACATTAAATTAATTCCATCCACCATCTCATTTGTCCATTTACATGGGTGTTGGAAGAGTGTGTGGCATAAGTCTTCACAAACAAATTGTGCTCTTTCTAGTTTAGTCTGCATAATAAATTCACTTATGAGAGTTTAATGTAGGGGTGTTAGGTCATAACGTCAAAGGCAGATTATTCTCTAAATGGAGAGAGACTGCAAATGAGTAAAGTTCAGAAGGATGTTGATGTTCTAGCACACAGAATGTTAGCAGGCAGGCCCAACAAATAGTTAAGGCAAACAGCATATTGACAATTATTGCAAAGGGGTTGGAAGTTAACGATAGGGAGCATTGTTATAGTTATACAGGGTGTTGGTGAGGCCACAGCCACAATGTTCCATGCAACTTTGGGACCCTATGAACATTTGTAACTCTCCTAATATAGGGTGGCACAGCTAACATGACAATTAGTGCCATGCTCATACAGCACCAACGACCTGGGTTCGAATCTGGTGATGTCCTAAAGGAGTTTGTACGTCTCCCCATGTCTGCGTGGGTTTCCTCTCACCCTTCAAAGTGTACAGGGGCTGTAGGGTAATTTGGGCGGCATGGGTTTCATGTTTAAACAATCAAAAAACAAAACAAAGTCACTCTGGTTTTCTGCTAATGCCAATTTTGGTTTTAAAAAAAATATATTTTCCACAACCAAAGCTTAGTTTAAGCCATTTATGGCAAAGATACAGAATTTACAACTTGCATTTGGAATGTTGCATGGAGAGGTGGCATAATGGTACAGTTAATGGAGCTGCTGCTTCACAGCTCCACTGACTTTATTCAATTTAGAATCCAATTGTACTAGTACAGCCTGTCAAAATGTCATTCTCCAGTCCTTAGTGCAACACACTGCAAACACACATGCAGACAAATGATCCATGTGCACAGTACTTGTAAACAAATATTAAAATAAATAAATATTGTTGTTAAATAAATAGTTGAGCCAGGGAGGGTTTGTATGAGCAGTTCAGCAGTCTCACTGCCTGTGGGAAGAAGCTGTTTCTCAGCTTGGTGGTTTTGGCTCTGATACTCCTGCATCTCTTTCCCAATGGGAGTATCTAAAAGATGTTGTGTGCTGGGTGGTAGGGGCCCTCACTAGTTTTTCAAGCCCTCTTTAGACAATGATCCTGGTAAATTCCATCATTGTGGGGGTGGGGGGGTGAGCCCTCTTTAGACAATGATCCTGTAAATTCCATCAATATGAGGAGGTGGGGAGGAGGGAGACCCCAGTGATCCTCTCTGCCACTCATGATCCTGTGGATTGACCTCCGATCTGATGCTCTGCAGCAGTGGTTTCAAACTGCCCCCCAAACTCACATTCCACCTTGAGTGCTCTGTGATTAGTTTGGGATTGCTTAATGTGGTATGTGAGTGGACAGAAAAAGTTTGAAAACCACTGTTTGAATCGTACCTAATTGATTCATTTATATGCATGGTTTCATAACTCCAAAGGAAATGGCCCACTGACAATTTTTCTCAAGCAAAATATTTCAGTAACAGTTGGGTCTAGAGCAGTGGTTCTCAACCTGTTTTATCCCAGTCACATCCTACTTTAAGTAATCCCTTATTGCATAGGGATTGCTTAAGGTAGATGTGAGTTTAGGAGGGCAGTTTGAAAACCACTGCTCTACAGCAACCATACCACACTGTTATGCAACCGGCCAGGACACTCTCGAAAGAGTTCCTGTAGATGTTGTCAACTGTATTCTATCCTGACCTTAAGTGCTATCTCTGCAGACTTTTCACGGGTTGGAAAGTTAATTTAACACTCTGAATTACCCCCAGTGTATAGATGAATCCATATAATTTGGGATGAGTTGACAGGGATGTGGGGAGAATAAAATGGGATTAATATTGATGGATGCTTAATGTTTGGCACAGACTCAATAGCTCAGTGGGTTGCTTTCTGCATTGTATGACTGATTCTCTGTGCCTTTCATAACTTCCGTTGTATGGATTGTTGACCAATCTTCCTCATCTTGATAGGAACACTGGACTAGTGGCACTTCTTTATACCATCAGTAGCATGGATGTATTAGTGAAGAAAAAAGTAATGACATGTGGAAATGAGAGCAATAAATCAAAGATGTGTGTGATTGGAGAAAATAAATAAATTTAAAATTTTGCCAGAGAAATAATGAAAGATTTTAAGAGAGTTGTGCTGCTACTGCGGCCACCATAACAGCAGTGCTGATGTTAGTGCAGTCTCAGAGTGAAGATGCATCTTTCAATACTCCTCCTCATGGTCCTACTGTCTGGCTGTTCTGCTCAACACCCCCAAGCTGGTTTAAATGCAATCCAAGAGAATTTGCAGGCTCCAGGGTAGCAGCAAACTCATGCAGAATACCTGAGCAGGAGAACAAGACCCTGCTTGCACTCCCCCTCCCCCACCAAGAAGAAGATGCCTGGCAGAGGAGCCTAAGAGTAGGAGACCACAGCAGCAGACAAGCATGGAGCTTGACGGCCAAAGGGCTTACACTAGACAGCAGGCTGCTGGAGACTGGCATATGGAAACCAGGTTTCAAGACTAGGATTCATGAGGGTATAGATGGCAAGCAGGAATTCTACAGGACTTGGAGTACTTTCTCATCACTTTGGTTTATGGAACAAGGAGGCAAGGAGAGTGACCATGAGACTGAAAGTTACAGGAGAGCAAGAGGTTAAGGGATCTATGGACCCCCTATCTCTGAAGAGGCACTCTTTTGCATTTCTTTCTCGTCTTGATAGGACCACTGGATTAGTGGTGACTCTTTGTAGCTTTTACAGGACAGTTGAAGGAAAGCAAATTTTGTGTACATGACAAGAAAGAAATCATGAATCTTGACAGACAATTATAGTCCTTAAGACCAGTAACAGGCCACTATTCATCAAACTTGCTCGGCTGTTTAATAAGATAATGGATGATCTGACTGTAACGTTAACTATGGTTTTCCATGTTAACCTTCAACCTCTTTGCTTACTGTGTATCCAACTACATCTGGCTTAAAAATAGTCAAGGACTTTACATTCACAGACTTGTGACCTTCTGAGAGAATAATTATCATTTCATCTTTTTCTTAAATGATCAACATTTTATGGTGAAAGAGTGACCCCTGATTCTAGATTTTTGCATGAGAGAAAACATCTAACTATCCACCTGATAAAACTTTTCAGGATCTTCCATGTTTCAGTTAAGTTGTTTCTCACTTCAATAGATACAACCTATCCATCCAATCTTCATCAAACCATCTAATATTTGTCTGATTTTGCAACACCTGTTCAGTCATCTCACTTTTTTTTAAATCAGCCTCATCTCATGGACAGTACAGATGTCACTAATAGAACTTGTCACTAAAATGAAGAGAAAGAGGTAGCTGACACTCATGGATTTGTTTAGGCAGTAGCGCTGTCTGGACTCGTGTCAAGTTTAGCTGATTGCTCAAAGTGAATGAGAACTGTATCTTGAATGTCAGCATGGCAGTTTATATGTTCCAGACCTTACTGAAAATGATTTCCAATGCATTGCAAGTATGATGATTTTTTTTTAAGAATTAAGCAGTTACCTTGGATAAAAGTCCTCAGATTCATAACAGTTCTGCTACAATCATCTGATTACATTCTGACAATGAAAACAAAATATACAGCAATTGTTTATATGGAAAGGTGCAATTCACTTCCTCCACTGACGTGGCTTGTAAAAATTCTCAAGACATTCAAAATAGACTTGAGTGATATGCTTGTGAATCGATTCTCCAAGCTACTTGGTGAGACTGTTCCATGACTTAATATTTACATGATGGGATTTTGGAGAAATTTGCTTATAAGAGCCCCTTCGCTAGTCAAATAAGAATCTATTTTGACAGATAAAATGTGTGGCAGGTGACATCATCAATCCAGATCAACTAAAGATGGATGGTGCACAATATATTTTCTTGGTATGATGTGCTAGCTTGACAGTCCAAACCATGGCCAAGGGTCACTGACGTGATGTTTGTTTTAACAATGCCAAACTGAAAATTATTAATTTTGGCACAGTAACTAGTTCTATTAAACTAGTTCTAGTTTCTGTTCAGATTACAAATGTGCAGCCCTTAATTTCATTTTTTTTTTAAATATTAGATAAAATTATGATTATAATTTTGCATGCCTGGTAGCTAAAGTTACTGCAATAATTTGTAGCTATTTATCAATCTCAGAGACTCATTAATATTGGTGTATATCATTGATTTTAAAACATTCATTGCCTCACAAATTAAATTTATTGATTGAAACAATACCGATTTTAATCTGCACAAGTCGTGTTCGTTCTCTTCCTTATACTCAGTTATCTTTTATTTACAACTCCACAAGACAGATCAACAGTAATTAATAAACCATTCACTGCCCCATTATAGCCAGCAACATCTGTGTTATTCAATCTCTGGTGGTATGTATCCAATTATTCTTTCCACCCCTTCTTAAAATATTTTTGATTCTAATTTTTCCTTGTTCAAAAAAAAAATTTGTCAACCTGTAGCACTCTTTCTCTTCGCAGCTGCTTCCTGGCCTGCTGAGTACTTCCAGCACTTATAATTCATAATTTTCCAATCTTAATCTTTCTTTCTTTAACTTTACTTACAACTTGTGCATTTCCTGTGCACTGTCCATCTGATGAGGATCCAATCTCCAGCACTCCACATGTTCCAGTACCTTCATTTTTCTTTTCTTTCTCTTCTTCTTTGGCTTGGCTTCGCGGACGAAGATTTATGGAGGGGGTAAAATACATTTTTAATGTATTGCTAAATGCATTGAGATTTCCTAGCATCCAGACATTTTTTTATATAGTACCTGAATTCTGATCCTTGTATGAAACACTCCTCTTAGAATCATATCATCTATGATAATGCGAGGGTCTGACAAATTATATGTTGACTAACATGATGTTTCAGCCATTTCTGGAACAACATGCGAGAAATCATCTTGACAGCAAATGGAGTTTAATTTTTATTGCTGCTGATTTCAATAATTATTTTGAAATCAGTAACAGGATACAGATAACACCTGGTCATGGCAGAGTGTCATGGCAGATGTTCCTCAGTATGATCCTAGTTAAACCCTTGAAATTTCTTGCATCCCTGAAATGGTGGTCAGTAATAAATTAGTTACTCTACCAAGTAGAGAAGATTCAAGTTAAATTTACACTGTCAGGTATCTTTGGAAACCAACTTGGATCACAATTCTAAGGCAGAAAACTGCTGGCCTTTATGCTTCCTATAGTTTAGCTACTTATATTTTTCAAGTCTACTTTGTAAAAGATTATATCTTCTAAATGGCATGCAACAGTGGTGTGAGAACAAATCATTGTAATTTCAGAATGAAGAATAAATTATTGATCATAAAGTAAAAAGATCACTTTCCTCATTTCATTCATGTTACAACGTAACCTTAAACTGGTTTTTTGAAAAGGACAGTATACATACTCAGTGGCCAAAAATAATCATTTTAGGTAATGCCTGATAATAATCTTAATTCTCATATGTATATTGTACAATATACAATGTACAATATGGACCAAAATTTCATGGCTGAACAGGTTTTTATGGGGAAAAAAAACATAATTTTTTATAGCCAGAAACTGATTAGAGATAGTCAACATGGCTTTGTGTTTAACCAATCTTGTAGAGTTTTTCGAGGAAGTTACCAAGAAAGTTGGTGAAGGAAAGGTTGTGAATGTTGGCTACTTAGTCCTCTAAAAAGATCCCAAATGGGAGGTTAGTCAGAAAAGTTCAGATGCTAGGTACTCATCGTGAAGTAGTGAACTGGATTCGACAATGGCTGGATGGGAGAGGCCAGAGAGTAGTGGTGGATGATTGCTTCTCAGATTGGAGGCTTGTGACTAGTGGTACACCTTAGGCATTGGTGCTTGCACCATTGTTGTTTTTCATCTATATCAGGATGATCCGGATGATAATGTGGAAATTGCTTCAGCAAGTTTGCAGATGGCACTAAGATTGGAGATGTTGTGAACAGCGAAGAAGGTTTTCAAAGCTTGCAGAAGGATCTGGGCCATCTGTAAAAATGGGCTGAAAAATGGCAGATGGAATTTAATGCAGACAAGTGTGAGGTGGTGCATTTTGAAAGGACAGACCAAGATAGGATATACACAGTAAATGGTAGGGCACTGAGGATTGCGGTAGAACAAAGGGATCTGGGAATACAGTTACATAATTCCCTGAAAGTGGCATCACAGGTGGATAGGGTTGTAAAGAGAGCTTTTAACATATTGGCCCTCATAAATCAAAGTATTGAATATAGGAGTTGGGATGTTATAGTAAAGTTGTATAAGATATTGCTGAGTCAAATTTGGAGTATTGTGTGCAGTTTTGATCACCTAACTACAGGAAAGATATCAATAGAATTGAAAGAGTGCAGAGAAGATCTACTTGGATGTTGCCTGGACTTCAGGAACTGAGTCACAGAGAAAGGTGAAACAAGTTAGGACTTTATTCCCTGCAATGTAGAAGAATGAGGGGAGATTTGATAGAAGTATTTAAAATTATGAGGGGTTTAGACAGGGTAAATGTAGGTAGGCTTTTTCCACTGAGGATAGGTGAGATACAAACCAGAGGACATGGGTTAAGGGTGAAAGGGCAAAGGTTTAGGAGGAACTTCTTCACACAGAGAGTGGTGGGAGTGTGGAACAAGCTGCCAGCTGAGGTGGTGAATGAGGGCTCAATTTTAACATTTAAGAAGAATTTGGACAGGTACATGGATTGGAGAGGGCTATGGACTGGGTGCAGTTCAGTTGGACTTGACAAATAAAATGGTTTGGCACAGACTAGAAGGGCTAAAGGGGCCTGCTTCTGTGCTGCAGTGTTCTATAATTATAATAGTGTACTTAATTGAATTAAGTACATTACTTCTCTCTGATTCATTTTATCAATGACCACAAAGAATACCAATGTCTGCAGGCTCAGGTAAAGTGTATATAATGTGTTGTGAATCAGAAATTTTGACATCTATACTTCCCCTGATTTCAATATTTATATCTAAATGTGTGTTTATTTTGATTTGCCTAAAATGTGTTGATATTAAATATTTTAACATTTTTAGAAGAAAAGTACGTCATCTCTTAGAATATGAATGTATTTAATTAAACAGAATATTTATTAAAATAGGTATCAGAAACATTTTATTTTGCATCGTAATTAATTTTTAAGATCATTGGTACAGTGAGTGAAATAACTGAGCACAATTAGTGCATGAAAAGGTATCTAGTTCCCCCTCTTTTTTTTTTTTTATTTTTTATTTTTCACACCATAAATCACAATAGCCATGATATACACTTTTTCTTTTAGTTCCCCCTCTTTTTATATTCCTGAATTAGCTGTCTTTTGTTCTCTAAAATTTGATATTTATTTTGTGCAGTCATTTTCTAATTGCAAGTAAGCAAAAGCATGTTATGAACTTTTTTCTTTTGAAATCTTGTTATTTCTCCATTTTCCATAGTCATTTTCTTTCCTAAAGTGTGTCACACATTTTTGTCACAAATCCATTATTTTTTTTTTAATCATTGTCCTTTTAGTTGTCTTAACTAGACTCATTTTTAATCCTTAAAAGTAATCATCCTACTTCTCTAAAAATAGCATTCCTCATCATTGTGAGCCAGTTAAATTTCAATCAGGCAGGCACACTACAAAAGACAAAATTGTCCACTGCTTTAACTTATCATTTCCAGTGTTTATTTGCAAATAAAGATTTGTTTTAAACAGGCAATTAATTTTCACACCTACATTTATCATTTGTCTCTCTTGTTTAAAAATGAAATTGATTCGCTTTATATAAGCGTTCTGACTCATCCTTTGCATTTCTTTAGTTTAGAGTTCATGTTTCATTTTCATGATAAATGTTGTTCCTAATTCTAAATCACTGTTGTTTTCTTTTATCAATAGGTGCTGCATAGCTGCGTATATGGAGCTCAATACTTAAATAATCCTAGATACTTTCCTCTGAATTTATCAGATTTAGCTTCTGTTGAATATGATCCATTCTTACATTTGGAAAGCTTGAAAGAACCAGAACCTTTGCACTCTCCTGACTCTGAACGCTCATCAAAACTCCAAACAGTCACAGAGGGTATGTACTGAAATAAGCCAAAAATGGTACACTGGAGAATCTCAAATCAATATTTGTCATTACAGAAGAGTATTGTTATTTTTTTTAGCTACTAACTCAGAGGCCAAGTATTTGAATTCCACAAGGGTACTGTTGAAATTAAAATTTTGAACCTGATAAAGGCAGTTGTGGATCAACATATAATGCCGTTTTTGTGTGGCCTGCACCTTGACCGCCATATGAATAAGTCTTACTAGCAACAAGTTAAATATGTTGGATGGGTTTTCAACAGGAATACAGAAGGAAATATTTTTGATTTAAGATACGGTTGTGCAGATAATTTCTAATTCTTCCTTCACTTCAGACCAAGGCACAGGTGTCCTTAAAATTTAGCTGAAGTAAAATGCACATTTCCACATGGCATAGTCTGGCAACAAGACCCAACAATGTCCTCAACTAACATTTGAAATATTTTTATCATGTGGATTTAACAGAGATGGGGGTTAGTAGATTGTTTATTCAATTATTGTGCTGACATCAAAAATGGTCAGAAGTATCTTTGTGTGCATGAGAATTAAACGATGCCACACAAGAAGCTGTTCAAAGACAAAATATATTAAGTGTCTCCTTCATGCTGCTTCTCTATTCCATTCGAAGTTGTGTTATTTACCACTTTATAGAGAAAAAAAGAGACCACCTCTGTGCTTGCAAATTGATGCCCTCATCTCCAAGAATTTTCTTTCAAATCCTTGAGCATGCTTCCCTCTCATATACAAGCTAATCTTTTTAGAAACCCCATGTTTGAACCCTACCTGCCACAGCACCAAGTTGGCTCATTTCAAAAAATGTACATTTCTTGGTGCAGTGGCAGATGATGCAGCTTTGCCCTTCTGGAAAATAGCACGGTGAACTTTTTTAGGAATGTACTGCCCTCCGGTTTTTCTGTTCACTATTGCTTTGGGCGTGCAACATTGCTGTAGTTGCCCAGTATGCCTGCATAATGTGTGTACAGAGCCAGACAGTGGAATTGATTTTTAACTATATTCTAAAAGGACCTTGTACAAATGGTCAAACAAAATGCAAGGACAAAATTATGTCCTTTCACAAAACAGAACCCACCTGATTCCACCCCATCAATCTACTATCACTCATCAACAAAGTTAAGAAAAATAATCAAAAGGCACTTATCATTGTGGTTTTGTGGACTACTCTACTTTTGATGTGCACTAACATGCTCACAGTAGCAGAATTCCAAAATGGAGGTGAAAGTTCTGTCCAAATAAAATTAAGTCAATTAGAATTGGAAGGAAAATTGACATCTGACTAAGCTATGGTTGTTGGAGGTTGGTCAATTCAAATCCTGGACATACACATGAAGAAGTTCTTCAAGGCAATTACCTTGGCCCAAGCAGTGACTCTGTCGACAAAAGCTAAGGAATTGCATTCTGAATGTATTGTTATGTGACAATAATGATACCCTTACCTTTATCATTCATCTTCAGTGCTTTCACCAAATAGCTTCCTTTCTTATTTGCATATGGTTTCCTTTGATTTATAACTTGCCAGATATATAAGAGTACATATCCACATTCAGATCAGTATTTGGGTTTAGGCTTTTGACAAGCAGGTATAATGTGCAGCAGGAGTCTAATACTATAAAACCCCAGTATCCGGCACCTCTGGGGATTGGTAGATGTCAGATAAGTGATTTTTGCGGTTGCTTGAGACTTGATCTTACAATGTTTACCTAATACATTAAGAATAAACAGCTCAAAAGACCAAATACAAAATACTATACTGTACTATACTATACTATACAAATACTATACTGTACTTACACTGAACAAATTTCCCTTGTAATAATATCTAAATCTTAAAGCATTTTATTTTATTTTCAGTCACATTCTTTGAAAACATTTAACTTGCTGCAACTGCAGGTTCCACCCCCTCCAAGGAGCCACTTAAAAGACAAACAATAACATTATAGATAATTAACCTTCCCCCCCCCCCCCCAGGTTTGCAGATAAAGACTCTGACAGGGGTCTTACTAAGTAGAGATAAGGAGTCACCCCAAAAGTGAGCATCATCAACCAGCTCTTTATCCTGGTCAACGCCATTTAATTCAAGCACAACTTTATTCAAACGGCTCCTATGAGCAAAGCATGAACAAGGCATTCCGCTGGCTGAATTTGCTCCCATCTTCACCAAAGGTTTTCTGTTACTTCAGAGAACATTTACATCAGAAGCTCACACTATCCAGAAAAAAAAAAGCCCATTTGATCAAAAGCCTATCCACTACCACAAGATTTCTTGTGGCACCTGTACCTCTTTCCTGAGCATGTCCTGGATGGTGTGCATCCTTGATCACTGCTCCTGCTCTCCTTGTCTATTTTTTTGATGGTGGGAAGAATTTTGTCTATGATATACTGGGTGTTGTCCACAACCTTTTGCAGGGCATTCTGCTCAGAGGTATTGATTCCCCCATTACCAGGCTGTGATATAGCCAGTTACCAAACCTTCCACGACATATCTGTAGAAATTAGTCAAGGTTTTTGATGGCATACCGAACCTCTGCCAACTCCTGTAGAAGTAGAGGCACTGTTGCATGCTTTCTTCATAACATTAGTATGTTGGGTCCAGGACAGGTCCTCCAAGTTGGTAACTCCGAGGAATTTAAATTTGCTCACCCTCTCCACCTCTGATTCCCCCAATGATCATTGGATCATACATCTCTGGTTTTCCCTTCCTAAAGTCAACAATAAACCCCTTAGTTTTGGTGACATTGAATGAGAGATCGTTGTTAGTACGCCATATAACCATGGTTTCAATCTCCCTCCAGAATGCTGAGATATCACCTTTTTTCCCAGCACACATTAGGGTTCCACATGAGGATACAGTGATATTGTCAGCAAATCTGCAAATGGTGGTGTTGTAATGCAGTCATAAGTGTAAAGCGAGTAGAGCAAAGTATGCAGCCCTGTGGTGGTTCAATGTTGATGGAGATTGTAGAGGAGATGTTCTTGCCAATCCACACTGATTGGGGACTAGAGGTGAGGAAATCTAGGGTCCAATGACACAGTGGGATATTGAAGCCCAGGTCTATGAATTTGCTGATCAGTTTTGAGGGGATGATAGTGTTGAATGCCGAACAATTCAGGTGTTCCAAGATTTTGTGCAGAGCCAGTGAGATGGCATCTGCCATAGATCTGTTGCTGAGATAAGCAAATTGGAATGGAATAATGTGGCTGCTCAGACAGGACCTGATAAGTTTCAACACCAGCCTCTTAAAACACTTCACTGTGAGTGCCAATAGTGCTATCATCATTAGTTCTAAATCCTAGAGCTTCCTATAAAAAAAATCATTGGGAATACCTTTGCCTGAAGCTCAAGTACAATTGCATAGGTGGCTCATGAATTCTCTCAAGGGAGGGATGTACTTTTGCGTACTGTGTCAGACACCAGCATCTGCAGATTTCTTGTTTTAATTTTATTTGTTTCTATGCTTTAAATTATTAGTTTAAATTTTAATGGTTAAAACCACATTTGTTGGATGTTTGTCAATATGAGTATGCCATCCAAAAATTGCAAGATACTGGTGAATAATTAACCATAAATGGTGCCGTAATGTGATGTTGCCTCTGATTTCCAAGTCCTACAAAAGAACTTACAATTCCTGGTTGCAATTTGATTTGTTTTGATGCTGGTTCCAACAGCAATCCAATAACTGAAGTCATCCAGCTTGCTGACCAGCCAGTAATATTCAAGTTCTCCCACAGACAAGTCATGGGGATGAGAAAAAGAGTGCTAAATAAAGGCTGGAAAATACAAATAATAATAAAAGCTGAAATATAAAGTGTACACGCACTTTAAACCCCTTTTATGTTGAATTGTTTCTATGTTGGAATTGTAAAATTGCAAGTTGTGGGAAAAGAGTTAAGTCACCAATATAAATTAGGTAGGTTGTAGAGAATATGGGTAGAACAAAGGCAGGTGGATAGATATAAATCACTCTGTGTTAAATGGCAATAAAGCCTTTAATGGCTAATGTTGAGCTTTTTTTTTGTCAGTAGAGGATATTTTACACTTTTAAACACCAGATAATTTGTACAGGATTTTCTTGCAATAAATTGATTTTCGGGGAATTGCTTTATTTTTAAATACAATGGTTAAAAGAAAAATCCTTGTTTAACTTTTTATATCATTTGGCAAAACAACTGATAAATTGTTTAAAATTCCAGCTGTGAATGAATTATTCTTGTCCATAACTTAGCAATGAAATTCTTGGTAGTTTTTCCATGTTCTAAAATTCTCAGTTCTGACCAAAATGTACAAAAGACTATTGCCCTGAATATACCAGCTTCATAAATTTTCATTCAAAGAAGACCATTATTTTGGGAATCAGTAACCCAAAATGTGTCTTCAAAGGTTGTCCAAAAATGTAATTTTATCTTTAATGCTTTGGACTCGGTGTCCCAGTTTTCCAGGACAAACAATAAGCGCGTATTATCCATGTCCCGGTTTTCTGGGGCTGGTTTTAATACCCTTCCAATGGCTGGTTTGTGGTGTAATTTACTACTGTAAAGGTTTACGCATGGGCCCAGTCCAGAGCCTATATTATAAAAGGTTAAAAAAAATTTGGAGTCCAAAGGATTAAGTTTGTCAGATATCACATAATTGCATTGTCAAGTATTCTCAGTTGATTTAAATTTGAAAATATTCAAATTTAACTTTTAAGTTGCTTACTTTAACTATAGACTAAAAAGTGTAATTTTGACTCATATGATTTTAAATCCAAAATGTATCTAATGTGTATTTGCATGATGGTGTCTTTTCCAGACATCAGTCTTTTCTCTGTCGAGAGAAAAGACCCCATACATTTTTCTCTCGACAGAGAAAAGACTGATGTCCCGGAAGCAAACGAAAAAGAATTGAAACAAATGAGTTCAATATCTCTCTGATAGGTTTTATGTACTGCTATTCACTATTCATATTGAGCTTCCTTAAGGGCACCGAAATGATAATACAAATTAGATAAATGCTGATCCCTTTTGCTATATGCTAACAGCAGGTGATTTTTCTTGCCTGTGGCATCGACGTGATTCTTTTCAGAGGAAGAAAATTACTCATCATCTTTGCACTGTCCAAAGCATGTTTCATTCTTTTCAATCTTTGGTGAAGTGCCAAACAAGTATAAACATAGCTGTTCCTAATATGCTCAGCATTGGATTCAACAAGCTTGATTGGTGGTTGTCAGTAGGATAAGAGGTAATTACAAAATACAACAGCAACGAAGCAAGATAGTTGGCAATTTTCCAAAGCAATGTCCTGATGGAAAAATAAAGAGAAGCATCAGCACTTAGAATCAAAAAAGGATTTATAAAGACTTATGAGATGCCAATTGGAATTCTTGTCTTTTCAGGTTATTTATTGAGAATTCAATAAATGCAGCAGAAAACTTGATTAGAACATACCTTTCAACATCTCGATAGAATTCATTCAATCTGGTGGTGTACAATAAGATTTAAAAACCATTTACATAGTTGCCTATGTTTACCTATTTTCCTTTAGGTTTGGATTTCAGATTTCACTCAGTCTACCAAATCCATTCTAAATCTGTCATTGATTTAATGGAAGGAATTTGACAATCTGTCGATTGTTTTCTGTGTTGCATCTTATCATTCCAGTTGTCCTCTATCTATGATGTCAGGACCTCTAAAGTTGACGTTCCACAGAATGTCATCATTGCCTTGTCTAATCTTCATTGGATATTTATCTAACCTATTTTATTAATATTTTAATTAGCACAACATTGACAGCTTAGTTTGAATTTATTTCCATTCATACACAAAGAGTAGGCAGAAAGAAATTATAGTTAGAATTTTCTAATCTCGAGTGACTATTCATTTATACATTTACATTCAGATTAAAGCACATCCTTTCAACTTTAAAAGCTGAGACACTTAATGACCCCACTCAATATTATAGTAGAACATATTTATGTATAAATCTCTTATTAAATAATATTTTAAAATCATCAGCAGGTTAGTGCATCAGCATTGATTTAAGGATAAAATACCCAAAATTGCACAAACATTTTACAGATATGCCCATCAATTTGTTTATGCTTCAGGTCATTTTTTATCATACTGCTTCAGTAAATGATTGTACCTTGTTAATAGTTTTTAATCCATCAATCTCTTTTTTTTCTGTTTCCATTTTTATGAGCATTCACTTCTTCATGAAATATACATTTTTGTTGAGGAGTCACGTGATGGAGTAGTGGCCGGACGGTGAACTCCAGCCCTCTCCAGAAAAGTCAAAAAAAACAAAGAAAAACACAAAGGCACAGAAATAAAAGTTAAAGAAAAGTGAATATAAAGGTGGAAGGAAGATGGCGACAAAAAAAGAAAAATCGAAATCAACGGTAAGAAGAGAGGAAGAGAAGACAACGGAGGAAGAAGGAGAAGGCCTTACCTGTTCGAAGAGGCCCGCGGTGGAGAGAGAAACTCACTCCCTCAGGTCGGTAGAAATTGGACTACAAAAATGGCTTGCTGAGCCGAATAAAAGTGCGCAACCGCGCATGCAAAAAAACACACCGACGGGAGGGGTGACCAGCTGGGGAGTTGATCTCCACAGCCGGCAACGACAGCTGCAGAACACCTGCAGCAAGAAGAGAACACAGAAGACAATGAAAACAAGAAAGAAGAGAAGAAAAGGGCAACAAAGAAACAACAGATGGCCAACCCAGAGGAAGAGGAAGAGTACAGTGAAATAGAAGAAGAAGGGAAAGGCAAGATAAAGGATATACTTTCTCTTATTAAAGAATACATGGAGTCATTTAAAGAATGGCAAACACAGGAATTTAATGATTTAAGAAGAAGAATAAACAACACAGAAGAGAAAATGAATAAAATAGATATGACCTTAACAGAAATGGGAAAGAAAATGGACAAGATGGAAGAGCGGGAAGTAGCAGTAGAAATGGAGGTAGAGGACTTAAAAAAGAAATTAGAGGAATCTAATAAAAAAGTTATAGAGACACAAGAACTGTTAGCTCAGAAAATAGATATAATGGAAAATTATAACAGAAGAAATAACATAAAGATAGTGGGCCTTAAGGAAGATGAAGAAGGCAAGAATATGAGAGATTTTATAAAAGATTGGATCCCTAGGATCCTAGGATGTCCAGAACTACAGCAAGAAATGGAAATAGAAAGGGCACATAGAGCATTGGCCTTTAAACCACAACCACAACAAAAACCAAGATCTATTTTAGTAAAATTCCTAAGATATCTTCTTTTCTTTGGCTTGGCTTCGCGGACGAAGATTTATGGAGGGGGTAAAAAGTCCACGTCAGCTGCAGGCTCGTTTGTGGCTGACCAGTCCGATGCGGGACAGGCAGACACGATTGCAGCGGTTGCAAGGGAAAATTGGTTGGTTGGGGTTAGGTGTTGGGTTTTTCCTCCTTTGCCTTTTGTCAGTGAGGTGGGCTCTGCGGTCTTCTTCAAAGGAGGCTGCTGCCCGCCAAACTGTGAGGCGCCAAGATGCACGGTTTGAGGCGTTATCAGCCCACTGGCGGTGGTCAATGTGGCAGGCACCAAGAGATTTCTTTAGGCAGTCCTTGTACCTTTTCTTTGGTGCACCTCTGTCACGGTGGCCAGTGGAGAGCTCGCCATATAATACGATCTTGGGAAGGCGATGGTCCTCCATTCTGGAGACGTGACCCATCCAGCGCAGCTGGATCTTCAGCAGCGTGGACTCGATGCTGTCGACCTCTGCCATCTCGAGTACCTCGACGTTAGGGGTGTGAGCGCTCCAATGGATGTTGAGGATGGAGCGGAGACAACGCTGGTGGAAGCGTTCTAGGAGCCGTAGGTGGTGCCGGTAGAGGACCCATGATTCGGAGCCGAACAGGAGTGTGGGTATGACAACGGCTCTGTATACGCTTATCTTTGTGAGGTTTTTCAGTTGGTTGTTTTTCCAGACTCTTTTGTGTAGTCTTCCAAAGGCGCTATTTGCCTTGGCGAGTCTGTTGTCTATCTCATTGTCGATCCTTGCATCTGATGAAATGGTGCAGCCGAGATAGGTAAACTGGTTGACCGTTTTGAGTTTTGTGTGCCCGATGGAGATGTGGGGGGGCTGGTAGTCATGGTGGGGAGCTGGCTGATGGAGGACCTCAGTTTTCTTCAGGCTGACTTCCAGGCCAAACATTTTGGCAGTTTCCGCAAAGCAGGACGTCAAGCGCTGAAGAGCTGGCTCTGAATGGGCAACTAAAGCGGCATCATCTGCAAAGAGTAGAGAAAAGGTACTGGAGAAGACAATGGAAAAAGTAAGAGAGGGCAACAAGCCACTGGAGTACAAAGGGCAAAAAATCTTAATTTATCCAGATATAAGTTTTGAACTCCTAAAGAAGAGAAAGGAGTTCAATACAGCAAAGGCGATTTTATGGAAGAAAGGGTATAAATTTATACTAAAGCATCCAGCGGTATTGAAAATATTTATTCCAGGACAACAAAACAGACTATTCTCGGATCCAGAAGAAGCACGAAAATTTGCAGAACAATTACAAAATAGACTGAGGGATGAAGACGTGTAATGAGAGTAAAAATGACCACGATTTATATGTATGTGGGTAAAGAGGTATAAATGTGTATATGTATAATGTGCATACGTGAATGAATCCGTATTTAGAGGAAAATATAGATAGTATAGACAAGAATTAATAAGGGAAGGAAATGGAATAGAGGGAATAAGGAGGAAACTAAAAGAGTGACCTTTGTTACCTATGAAAAGTGAAATCTTTTCTGGGGGGGGCTGGGTGGGAAGGAGTTGCGGTCACTGCAAAAACAGCTGACGCTTGCGAGTGAATTCACAAACCCAAATGGAGAGGGGAGATGTGGTTGTCCGACAAGGGATAAAGGACAACACAGGAGGGGAAGGGGAGATTGGAGATTGGGGCTAAAGAAGTTTTAAATAGGAGAATAAGGAAAATGTTTGATGTTTTAGGAATGTTGTCTTATGAAGGGTTTAAAATAAGAAAACAGAAATGGAAAAGGAGGAAAGGTAATGATGGAAAAACGGAAAGGGAAGATAAACAAAGTATAAAATGGCTACGTTGAACTATATGACTTTAAATATTAATGGAATACATAACCAAATTAAAAGGAAGAAACTGCTAAATTTACTGAAAAAAGAAAAAATTGATATAGCATTTGTGCAAGAAACACACTTAACTGAATTGGAGCACAAGAAATTAAAGAGAGATTGGGTAGGACATGTAACAGCAGCATCGTATAATTCAAAAGCAAGAGGAGTGGCTATATTAATTAGTAAAAATGTGCCATTTAAAATAGAAGAGGAAATAATAGATCCAGCAGGGAGATATGTAATGATAAAATGTCAGATATATTCGGAGTTTTGGAATCTACTCAATGTATATTCACCTAACGAAGAAGATCAAAAGTTTATGCAAGATATCTTTTTGAAGGTAGCAAATACGCAAGGGAACATATTAATAGGAGGGGATTTCAACCTGAATTTGGATTCAAATATGGATAAAACTGGGAAAAAAATTAACAGAAAGAACAAAGTAACCAAATTTATAATTAAATCAATGGAAGAAATGAAACTTTTGGATATATGGAGGAAACAACACCCAAAAGAAAAGGAATATTCATATTACTCGGCTAGACATAAAACATACTCAAGAATAGACCTATTTTTGTTATCAGCTAGTATGCAAGATAGAGTAAGAAAAACAGAATATAAAGCTGGAATACTATCGGACCATTCACCCTTAATATTGACAGTAAAGCTAGAGGACATCCCTCCAAGAATGTATAGATGGAGATTAAACCCCATGTTACTTAAAAGGCAGGATTTTAGAGAATTTATTGAAAAACAAATAAAAATGTATTTTGAAATAAATACGGAATCAGTGGAAGATAAGTTTATACTATGGGATGCAATGAAAGCATTCATTAGAGGGCAAATAATAAGTTATGTAACCAAGATGAAGAAGGACTATAATCAGGAAACAGAGCAGTTGGAAAGGGAAATAGCAAATATAGAAAAAAAATTAGCAATGAAGGAAGATACAACTAAAAGAAGAGAATTGGCGGATAAAAAAAATAAAATATGAAACACTACAAACATATAAGGTGGAGAAGAATATAATGAAGACAAAACAGAAATATTATGAACTGGGTGAAAAAACGCACAAAATCCTATCATGGCAGCTTAAGACAGAACAAGCTAAGAAAATGGTATTGGCATCAAGGAAAAAAGACAAACAAATTACATATAATCCAAAAGAAATTAAGGAAAACTTTAGAGAATTCTATGAACAATTATACCGAACTGAAAACGAAGGGAAAGAAGGGAAAATAGATGAATTTCTGACTAAAATTGAACTACCAAAAACTACAAATAGAGGAACAAAATAAATTAACAGAACCATTTGGAATAGTAGAAATACAAGAGATAATTTAAAAAATTACCAAATAATAAGACACCAGGAGAGGATGGATTCCCAATAGAATTCTACAAAACATTTAAAGACTTATTAATTCCGCCCCTCCTGGATGTAATCAACCAGATTGATGAAACACAAAGCTTACCAGATTCATGTTAAACAGCAATAATTACAGTAATACTAAAGCAAGGGAAAGATCCACTCTTACCAGTGTCATATAGACCAATATCTTTACTAAACACAGATTATAAGATAATAGCTAAACTATTAGCAAACAGATTAGCAGAGCATGTACCGAAAATGGTAAATTTAGACCAAACTGGATTTATCAAAAAAAGACGCACAACAGACAATATTTGTAAATTTATTAACTTAATTCATGCAGTAGAAGGAAATAAAGCACCTACAGTACCAGTTGCTTTAGACACAGAGAAGGCCTTTGACAGAGTAGAATGGAATTATTTGTTCAAAGTATTGCAAAAATTCAATTTACCGGAGAAGTATATTAATTGGATTAAAGCATTATATAATGGACCGTTAGCGAAAGTGACAGTAAATGGACATGTATCAAAGCAATTTAACTTAAGCAGGTCAACGCGGCAGGGATGCCCACTATCACCTTTATTGTTTGCGTTAGCTATAGAACCACTAGCAGAATTGATAAGAATAGATAATAATATAAAAGAAATAAAAATAAAAGACAAGGAATATAAAATCAGTCTATTTGCGGATGATGTTATAGTGTATTTAACAGAACCAGAACTATCAATAAAAGAATTATATAAGAAATTGAAGGAATATGGAGAAGTGTCGGGTTACAAGATAAATGTAAATAAAAGTGAAGCAATGCCAATGAATAATGCAGATTTCTCAAAATTTAAGAAGGAATCTCCATTTAGATGGCAAATGTAGGCAATAAGATACCTAGGTGTACAAATAAACAAAAATCTCGGCCAACTATATAAACTCAATTATTATCCACTAATGAAAAAATTACAGGACGATTTAGAGCATTGGAAAGATTTGCCACTAACACTAATAGGAAGGATAAACTGTATTAAAATGAACATTTTTCCAAGGATATTATACTTATTCCAGGCATTGCCAATACAACTGACAGAAAAATTCTTCAAGGAGTTGAAGAAAATAACAAGGAAATTTTTATGGAGAGGGGGGAAACCGAGGATAGCACTAGATAAATTAACAGAATGGTATAAACAAGGAGGCTTACAACTGCCAAACTTTAAAAATTATTATAGAGCCGCACAATTAAGATACCTATCAGATTTTTATCAAACAAGGGAAAAACCAGACTGGACGAGATTAGAATTAGATAAAATAGGGGAAAAGATACCTGAACACATATTATATAAATGGGATGAAAAATTGGTACAACATAGAAGTTCTCCAGTATTACATCATCTCCTCAATATTTGGAAGAAGATTCATGTAGAAAGAAATAAAACAAATTATCAATTACCAAAACTAATATTGATGCAAAACAAGTTACTCCCTTTTACCATAGATAACCTTTCCTTTAGAGAATGGGAAAAAAAAGGGATTAAAAGAATAGAAAATTGTTTTTCAGGAAATAGATTCTTATCCTTTGAACAAATAAAAGATAAGTACAATATAACTCAAGATACAGCGCTGGCATATTACCAATTGAGATCCTACTTGAAGGATAAATTAGGAAGCAGTTTGAGTTTGCCAGAGGCAAGTAACCTTGAATATGTGATTACAGATACAATGATAATCAAAAGATTTATAACAAATATGTATATTAAACTGCAAGAAAAGGAGAATGAGGAAACAAATGGTAAAACTAAACAAAAATGGGAACAAGATTTAAATATAAAGATAAAAAAGGAAACATGGGAGAAATTATGTTCTGGAATGATGAGAAATACAATAAATACAAGGTTACGTATGATACAATATAACTGGATACACAGACTATACATTACTCCTCAAAAGTTAAATAAATGGGACCCAACAGTATCTGATAGATGTTTTCGATGTAAAAAAGAAATGGGAACAACAATTCATGCAATCTGGACATGTGAGAAAGTAGAAAAATTTTGGGAAGATCTCAATCAGATATTAAATAAAATAACAGAAAACAATATACCAAAGAATCCAGAGATCTTTCTCCTAAGTAACATAAAAAACAAAGAATTTGGAATTGATTTGGAGGATGCACAAAAAAGATTTGTTAAGATAGCTCTAGCCGTAGCAAAAAAATGTATTATGTCAACCTGGAAATTGCAAGATAATTTGAAAATACAACAATGGTATATAGAAATGAATAAATGTATTCCATTAGAAAAAATAACATATAGTTTAAGAAATAATATTGAAATATTCGAACAAATATGGGAGCCTTACATTAAATACTATAGCGAAAACCTACCGGGGACAATCATTACCTAAGTTGATGGAAGGAGAAGGAAAGAAAAGAATGGACTCAGTAGAATTTCTGGTGTATTTTTGTTGAGTGACAACATTGTCTGACTGGTTTAATATATCCTAGATTGTATACCTTAAATGGATGGGAGGGGGGGTGGGGGGGTGGGTTGGGAGGAGGGAGGTGGGGGGGAGAAAATGTCACTGTATATGTGTGAAAAGGAAAAAGTGTGTATCATGGCTAATGTGATTTATGGTGTGAAAAATAAAAAAATTTAAAAAAAATATATATATATACACATTTTTGTTGAGCAAAATTTTACATTTGTGCCGTAATGAAAACTCTTTGATGTTAATTTCCATCTGAGATGTCCTTTTCCTTCAGAAAACATCACTTCCACTCTACTGCCATTAACACAGCCCTTACCAGTATGTCCTTTATTTCCCTCCTATCTGCCATTGCTCCTTTCAAGTGTCCCCCCCCCCAACCCCCTCCCCAGACAAAACAAGGTCAGGGTTCCCCTCATCTTCCCTTCATCTCTGGACAATAGATTCAACCAGTCCCCCTCCACCACGACCCTCCTCCGGCTGGTAGAACGTCCTCACCCTCAATAATTTCTCCTGTGAATCATTGCACTTTCTCCAGGTTAAAGGGGTAGCCATGGGTACTCGCATGGGTCCCAGCTATGCCTGCCTTTTTGTTGGCAACATGGAGCAACCCATGCTATAAGCCTACAGAGGTAAGGTCCCTCAACTCTTCCTCCGCTACATCAATGACTACTTTGGAGCTGCCTCATGTACCCATGATGAGCTTGTTGATTTCATCCACTGCTGCCAACTTCCACCCCAACCTCAAATTCACTTTGTCCACCTCTAGCAACACTCTTTCTTTCCTCGATCTCTCTCTCTATCTTCATCTCATGAGACAAAGTCTCGACAGACATCTTCCATAAACCCACCAACTCTCACAGCTACCTCGACTATGCCTCTTTCCACCCTGTCACCTGTAAGGATTCCATTCTCTCAATTCCTCCATCTCCATCGCAGGATGAGGACTTCCATGTCAGATCATCAGAGATGTCAAACAATGTGGCTTCCCTCTACTACCATCAACTCAGCACTCACCCGCATATTCTCCATTACCCTCCATCCCTATACCCACACATCTGCCCTGGCTCCCTCCATCCCTATACCCACACATCTGCCCTGGCCCCCTCCATCCCTACGTTTATCATCACCTACTAACCCACCAACATCCATATCCAACACATCCTCCTCTGCTATTTACACCTCCTTCTACATGATCCCACCACTAGATACATATCCCTTTTCCACCTTCTGCGGGGACTGCTCCCTCCATGACTCCCTTATCCACTCCTCCCCCCCGTCAATCATCCCCTTGGGATCTATCCCTGTGACTGCAGGAGATGTTCCACTTGCCCCCAGACCTCCTCCCTCAGCACCATTCGGGGCCCCAAACAGTCCTTCCAAGTGAAGCAACATTTCACGTGAATCTGCAAGGGTCATCAACGGCATCTGGTGCTCCCACTGTGGTCTCTATATCAGAGAGACTGGACGCAGACTGGGAGATCAGTTTATTGAGCACCTCGGCACTGACCGCTGCAATAGTGTGGATCTCCCAGTGCCCACCCATTTCAATTCTCCATCCCATTCCCTTGCCAGCACATCTGTCCATGGTCTCATGTACTGTCAGACTGAGACCACCCGTAAATAGGAGGAACATCTCATCTTCTGACTAGGCACCCTCCAACTGGATGACTTTAATATCGACTTCTCTGGCTTTGGTTTAAACCCCCGCCCCCACAACCCCCTGCTTCCTTCATCATCTCTCAATTCCCTGTCTCCTTTCCCACAGACATGATAAATTCTACTTAGTCCCTTATCACATCCAATTTAACACCTTTTGTTGATCTGGATTTCCCCCACCCACCGTTGTTTGAATTCTGAAACTTTCTGATATATCCTGCTTCTGCATTTTCTGATTTTTATTCTCCTTGAAGAACTCAGGCCCAAAATGTCTTTGTCTTTGTCTCCAATAGATGCTGAAAAGACCAGCTGAGTTCTTCCAGCATTTTGGTGTTTTTACTCCCCTCGTCTTTGCCTACCATTTCATCAGCCTCTGTATCCAACATTATTCTCCACTATTTCCACGACCTCCAACAGGATCCCATAACTAGACACATCTTCCCTGCCTCTCAGGTTTCTGCAAAGACCACTCGCTCCCTCTGGGACTCCATCGTCCATTCCTCCTTTCATTGCAATTGTCCCCTTGGCACCTATCCCTGTGACTCCTTTCTACACTCCGGGGCCTCAAACAGTCCAGCCAAGTGAACCAAAGCTTCACTTATGAATCTGTTGCAATCTTGTGGGGCATCTGGTCCATAAATCGGGGAGACTGGACACAGACTGGGAGATCATTTTGATGAACATCTTAGTCGCGGTCACGTTACGGCATCTGGTCCCTACATCAGGGAGACTGCACACAGACTGGGAGATCATTTTGTTGAACATCTTTGCTCTGTCTGCTGCAACAGGAAGGACCTCCTATTGGCCAACCACTTCAATTCCACACACTATTGCCACACTGACATGTCCGTCCACAACTTCATACTGCCAAATTGGGGCCACCTACAAACTGGAGGAATGATACCTTGTATTCTATCTCTAGAGTTTTCAACTAGACGTCACTAGCAACTTCTCCTATTTCCATTCATCTACTCCCTTAGTCACACTCTTTTCCTCAACCCTCTGTCTCCCTTCCTGCATTCCCAAACCCCTTCTCTTCTCCTATCAGAGAGCTATCTTAAACCTCTGCCCACTCCCCATATCACTTTTCCACTTCTTTCTCCTCTCCTATATGTATCCATTATCAACCTATCACCTCTTACCTGTTTTCTGGTGCTCCTTCCCCCATACCCACCCTCCCCCACCTTTTATTTCAATCATCTGCATGATCTTCGGCTCTCCTGTCTAAGAACACAGGCCCAAAACGTCAACTGTCTTTTACTTCCGATGGATGCTGCATGCTGAGTTTTTCCAGCACTTCTGTGTACTACATTCTTTTCCCAAGTGGTGGTAAATGTAACCTCTGTGCCCATTTTAAGGCTGGTCTTGTGAGGTGACACATTGGTGATTCTGCAAATGATGGTTCTAGTGCTTAGGAAACACAAAATAAAATACAGAAACTGACTCTTTAAACTATTCATTCTGTTAAACAATAATCCTATTTAACTTTAATATAGCTTTTACTTTTAATGCAATAATTCAGTTTTAATTTTTTTTAAGTATTTATTTATTTAAAAGGCTGTAAATAAAACAAAATTAACTGCATGTTTTTCCTACTCACAGTCTTGAATGTTATGTCTTTAAATGTTCTCTTGTGGAAAAGGTGTGCAACTTTTTATTTCCTCGAACAACAAGCCCCAGCATTACAGCCAATCGTGCCACAGACACCTCTTTCCAAATATACACATGTTCAACAAGCAAACCTTACCCGTACATAAAATCTTAATGAGACCACTACACTCCAGCCATTAATAAGAGATGTAAATGCAACTTAGACCATCCCTTTCTCTTCCATCAACTTGATCTATACTTCATCTATGCCTTGGAAAAGCAGCCAACATATTAAAAGACTCATCCCACCCAAGCCACACACTCCTCCTTCCTCCTGTTGGGAAGAAGGTCCACTGTTATTAGACTCCTGAATGAACCTATACTTGTAAAACAATGTTGTCTTTGCTTTGTAACTCTGTAATTCTGTATTCTGCTGCATTTTACTTACTGTACTATGCATGGCTGACCAGATGGACAGTTTGCAAAACAAGCTTTCTCACTGGACCTCCTTATGGATGACAATGAAGACCATAAGATATAGGAGCAAAAGTGGGCCATTCGGCTTATCGAATCTGCACCACCATTCCATCCATAAACTTGAACTAAAGGAATTGGCTTCAACTTGTACCTTGTTTCCTTCCTTCCAGCTAGTTTGTAAATTCAATTCCCTGTCTTTATAGTTGCATATCTTTGGTTTTCAGCAATTGTTTTCTAAGATAGATACTAAAAGGTTTTGTGAATGGCTGTGTACACCACTTCTGTAGATTTATACCAACCACTGCAACCTCAAAAAAAAAACGTCAGGTTTGACAAAAAAATGCTAAAATGATGATATGAAAATGCTAAAACAAAATGGAAATGTTGAAAGTTTTAATTCATAAAGAGTTTTCAACCTGAAATATTAACTCTGCTTCTCTTTTTATAGATGCTGCCTGAACTGATGAGTATTTACAGTATTTTCTGTTTTTCTTTCAGATTTCCAGTATCTTTTTTTAAATTTTTCAAGACAAGCTACTTGGGGATTAAATTTACTTTAGGAAATCAAAAAATATTTTTGATATTTATTGGTGAAGGTTAGTTTGTGGTTTGAACAAATTCAACTATACTTTGAAAAGAGATGTCATCGGTAACTGACAATCTTTTAAATACTAGTTGCTGGTGTATTACTAGTTCTACTTTTGTGTATTCACATTTACCATCTTGATTCTACATTGTTCTTTCCTTTCTGTTCTCCATTCCCTTCCTCCAATCCATGGACCCCTTCCCAAGATCTTTTCTTCTTGCTGTCTTCAAATTGTTCTTGCCCCCTTGCATTTTTCTGTATTTCCAACCCCCATTAACCTATTAATCCTTCTATTGCTGTCAGATCCTAAACCTTAAACTAAACTTCCTCCTCCCCATTGCTCTACCCTACTCACCATTCTGCTCTCTGAGCACACCTTGAGCTGACAAATGAATGGTTGCTGCATGCTTTTGCCAGGCTTGTGCTCAGCTACAACATTAAAACATTAGGTGGTACATGTGGCTGCTGGCTCCAGTGTAGTGCTGAAAGAAACTGAAGCTTCCAGATTTGTACATATGAAAAGAGATGCATGCATTTTCTGCCATTGGCCACATTCAGCGCCATTCAGCAGTGCATAAGCTCAATTGTCAAACATGTCTTGTGAACCATGAGCATTATTTTCATAATTATAATTTTCTACCAAGGAACTGTCTTTGAAAAATGGAGTGTACAATCACCCATATATGTGCATGCAAGTGGTTCTTTAGATCAAAACTTTTTAGGTTGGCTTTTGTTTTCACAATGTGGAGTGCCTTGCAACAGTTGAGGTCAATTGAGGGACAACTAACTTATTTTCTTCACCCACTACTTTTGGGTTTAAGAGATCAAAATGCAAGATTTTGTGTTGGTGGTCCTTGGAACCAAATATACTTGTTATTTCAATTTCATCCTCCATTCTGTCATTGACACTGAGTCTATTCTGATAGATTTGAGTTTATATGCATTACAATTGAACAGATGCATACCTTGCAATGTTGATTAGGCTCCATCATACATCCAGTAGAGGATTCTTTGGTCACTCAACACTGTTCTGATTACTTTCAGCAAGATGGAACATAATTATTACGCCTTTGCTTGAATATATTTAACATTTAGCCCATTCTTTTCACTTATTAGTCTGCCCTTGATCCATTATTCCAAGTGTTCTTTCAATTTTTGAAAATTTCAGCTTGCCAAGGAATGTGCTTATTTCTGCAAATTGTAGTTTCCAAAATACTGTTCAGAAGACAGGTAAGATCATTGAGATATCTAACTGTTTTTCTTTATATTCAGAAACAAATTTCATGTTGTCTACTCTCATTCTCAGTGCACCGGAAAAAAACTGAAATAGCTGATCCAATCATGATCCACTGAAAATAATAAATCTCATCAGATATATAAATGACAACGTGATATCTGTGGCCATCAGCAGGATTCTATTGCCTTACCTTAAGGGTCAGGATGGGCCCCCCCCCCCCACTAATAGCAATGATTTGGGTTGTGAAAGAGTTGCATTAAGTCAATGATTCTCCTACTCTGGAAAATCAAAAATAGTATTAAGCAAACATTCAACAATATAGATTTTTTTTTAACTTCAAACTTTTGCTGTTTAACAGTTGTCAAATTATTTGGTTAGCATTAAATTTACCAGAAAAGATAACAAATTAGAGAGAAAGAGGTGGGCTGGAAATGTTATGTAATAAAATTGGCGTAATAAAATTCCAATTGAGGAAATGAAAATTTGTGTGAGTGAGGTGTAAGAACAGCTAAAGCAACAAAGACAGCTTTTCTTTCCTGTTACGTAAGATGATGTTTTGTCATTTAAAAGCCTGGATTTTGCTGGAGAATGCAAACATTTCAACATCAAACTGTTAGCATTCCTCAGCATAATTGCAGATCAGTTTAGGACTCCACACAATTGCCTGTGTCCCATACTTGCTGATCTTACCATGGAGTTCAGTAGCAAGGCAGGATTTTTCTGAGATTTCCCCAACATTTGGATCTTGGAATTCACTCTGATCTGGCTTAAGTCTGAAACACCATTGATTTCACCGAGGATTATCAGAAAAAAAGAGGAAAATAAAATACCTTTTTGTTTTGCTCAATTTTGTTTTGCTGATTGTGTGCATTTCTATCATTTTTCAATCTTCCATTTTAATAGGTCTTGAAATGTTTCTGAATGTTGGAGACGTATGCAGTATGAAATGTATGTGGACGGCCAGCCCAACTAAATGTACTCAATTTTTGTTTTACTTTCATTGGTCTGACTTACCTGCATCACTCTATTACATCAATTAAATCCTTGCTGCTGCTTGAGTCTGTATCATTTGACACCATTTGGTCAAACAAGATTTCTGATTCTCAGTGAGCTCAAACAGGTAGTGCCTGTGAGCCAGCTGTAAAATCTGGGACAAAATGTTGGAATTAAGACAGAAATTGAGTACCATCACAGAGACTGGACATGGGTGTAGTGATTTTTAGACAGAATCCATGCCGGTCAATGTGTGGATGGGTGAATTAAAGATTTTTCATCAGCATTTGGTTATCGCCTTCTTGAGTACATAGTAAATTGTGTAAAATGTACATTGGAGCGATCTTCAATATGTTTTAAACTTTTATATTATTTAAATATCAGCATACCACCATTTTTAAGAACAATATTAATGATTAAACTAGTCGCAAACAATCAGATTAAAATATAGCAATTTAATCATTTTCAATGTCTTTATCAAACCTTTACTGCCCTCATTGAAATCCATAACCAAGATTTTCTCACCTGGTCTCATTTACATAAATATTGGGGAATCTCATCCAGATCGTGCCCTATTGCTCTGCTCCATGGGGACTCATTTGCTGGAATGCAGCCAGCAAAAGGCCAGCAGAGCTTGGCCAATAAGTCTGGGACTTACATGGCCTATGTGCTGATATTTGAGGACTTGGGTGAAGAAGTGCATGGAATTGCCACATTTTATGACCAAAACTCAGGCCTTTTTTTTAATAGACTGACCATGTAACCTTTTATCTTTTAGGGATTGTTCAAATTGAGCCATAATTTTTTTGATTATACTGCAAGTTTTAATTGTGGTTCAAATTGAAAATTATTGATCAATGAAAAAAAAAGTTTTTAAAATTTATTTCATTCTTATTTTACAGTGAGGAGTCGCATTCAGCAAGGTTTGATTTCAGTTGCTGCCAGAACTGTGATAATACATTTGGTCAATCATGTTGGCCATTATCCATTGAGCGGTGGCCCAGCAATGCTGACCAGTTTGATAAGTGAAAACCATGACAATCCCTTCACTGACTCTACTGAGCTTTCTCCTGAACTTTTTGAAAATCCAAATCTCCAGTTTTTTGTGCTGAACAGTTCCACTCTTATCTCATATCTAGAAATCCCTGTGGAGGGTAATATCCCAGGAGGAGGAATGTCAGCTGGACTCTCAACAGCTACCTCAAATGTTAGAGTTGTGATGCGTGATATTTCTGGTAAGTATTCCTGGGATTCTGCAATTCTATATGGACCACCTCATTGCTGTCAACAAAGGCAAATTACTCCCAAGTTCACAAATGTTCATAAAGAAGAACCAATAGCCGAACCTGTCTTCAGGGAGACCAAAATTACTGACGTTGATTTAAGAGAATATTTAGTACCTCAAACAAAAAGAAGATGCAGAGAAATGGTGCCATCTTGGGATGTGATTCATGATGATGAAGATGGCTTGGATGAGATGCTGCAATACCTTGGTTCGTCCAGTCCAGAATGTCTGCAGAGAGCTGGAGTGCAACTTAATCTTCCTGCTCCACCTCCAGTTTGTATTTCAGAAAAGCAGGAAAATGATGTAATCAATGCAATTCTAAAGCAGTACACTGAAGAGGGGGAATTTGTGGAGAACCATGGCGATGATCTGAATATGAAAGCAATGGAACAGGAGGAACCATGCCCACAGGAACCTCAGTCTGTCTTTTACTACTGCAGGATGCTGTTAAATATTCTTGGCATGAATTCTTGGGACAAAAGGTAAGATATTTCATAAGATGTCATTTAATTTTTGAATTTATATTTTTAATTTGAATGGTTCCTCTTTGAAGCAGTGTTGTCTTTATTAGGCCATATCTCTAACAAAAAGAGTACATTTTTGGGGTATTTTTGACCAAAAAAAAGTATGGTTTCTGCAGTTATTTATAAAAGTGAGGAAAAATTGGATCAAGAACAAATGGGATTCGGGCACAGCATTTGAATTGAATGTTTTACCCAAGAGATAATGTGTTCTCCAGATCCTGTGATGTCAGGTGTTGCTGAATCAGGAGCACTTGAGTTATAAGGATAGGCTGGGACTTAACTCACTGAGATTTAGGAGGCTGAGGTGTGAACTTCTAGATGTTTATAAAATCACGAGGCATATAAAAGGTAAATAATCAAACTTTTTCACAGGATAGGGGAACCTAAAATTAAAAGTCATAAAGCTAAGAGAAGAAACATCTAAAAGAGACAGGAGATGCAGCTTTTTCATGCTGAGAGAGATGGATGCCACAGCAAGTGGTAGAGGCAGGTACAACTACAATTTTTAAAAGGCATTTAGATGGGTGCATGGATAGGGAAGGATTAAAGAATATGGACCAAGCACAGGCAAATGGGTAAGCTTAAAATAGTCAACTTTTGGCCTGTTTTCATGATATAAAACTTTAAGATTATATGAATTTGCCTGTTTTTCTACCCACATCTATGCTTATAATCACAACCATTGGCTTTTTTCCCAACTCAGTCCCCCAGAATATTGCGAAGCTACTTGTGACATCCTTAATCTTGGTACCAAGAAGGTAACAGATCACTGGAATTGCTTCTTCGGCCAGAACAACACCAAACTCATCTACTTTCGATCAAAATACCTACTACTGCAATATTTGTGTCCTTTCCAGCCTCGCTTTGTTCATTTAAATCATATACAGGGCTATGGATTTTCCTAAAACTCAATTCCCCTTGTATCAGTTATATTCTGCAGTACCAAAAGCTCCATGCTTCTGGTTCGAGAATTTCCAAGCCAATCATTTCTGCCTAACAATGATAGAGTGCCTATATTCTGCAAAGGTGTAGGCTGTGATCTAATAACCACCCATGTTATTATGTGACACTCAGTCCCACAGTTGCACTATTGTGATACTAGCACTTTTTCAATGATACAAATCCAGATCTTGAACTCTTCCACTTTCTTTTATCTAGAATATTTTCCACATAGCGACATATTTATTACCATGTCTCTATGTTAAAAACTAACATTCCAACAGTATTTCCAGGTTTCTTAATCCCAGTTGTCTTATTTAAATAATTGATCTTAACTTAATCTTTAGTGACTCAATGGAATAAAGCCATTTAGTTTTTACAAATCATATAGTTTTAAATATTGTGGTATTATCTCTGGTATCTGGTTAATATCAGTGATGTCAAAAATAATTCAATGTTGTGCAAACTAAGGTTCTTTATCTTTTTTACAAACTGAAGCATGAAAGAATCACTATAATGAGTTCTTTAATGACCTCTTGCGCTGGTCATGTGGTGATTTTAATAAAAAGCGTATACAATGAAATTTCCATTATCCAGAATTCAAACCAGTAGCCTCAAGCAACTGGCAAAGAAATTGCAGAAAATAAATTCCATAGGTTTAAAAAAAAAGTACAAAAGTTTAAAATTGAGCTCCCTAGTGGTTGGTTCATCAATCACTCAACACACAATCTCAAGCAACCGGAAAATTCACTTATCCGATATCTAACAATCCCCATAGGTACTGGATACAGGGGATTTTAGAACCATAGAACATTACAACACAGAAACAGGCCTCTTCAGCCCTTCCACTCTGTGCTGAACCTTTTTTTTTTGCCTAGTCCCACTGACCTGCATCTAGTCCATAGCCCTCCATACCTCTCCCATCCATGTACCTGTCCAAATTCCTCTTAAATGTTAAAATTGAGCCCACATTCACCACTTCAGCGGGAAGCTCGATCCATGATCCCACCACTCTCTGTGTAAAGCAGTTAACCATAACCATTTATTTCCCCTTTTCACTCTTAACACTTCCTCTGGTTTGTATCTCACCAACCCTCAGTGGAAAAAGCTGACATACATTTACTCTGTCTGTCCCCCCTCATAATTTTAAATACCTCTATGAAATCTCCCCTCATTCTTCTACCAGAAGAATACCATTCTTCCATTCCTCCAGGGAATAAAGTCCTAATTTGTTTCACCTTCCCCGTAACTCAGTTCCTCACAAATCCTCTCTGCACTCTTTCTTATTGATATCTTTCCTGTAGTTAGGTCCACACAATACTCCAAATTTGGCCTCACTGATGTCTTATACAACTTTAACATAACATCCCATCTCCTGTACTCAGTACTTTGACTTATGAAGCCCAATATGCAAAAAGCTCTCTTTACAACCCTTTGATGCCACTTTCATGGAATTATATATCTGTATTCCCAGATCCCTCTGTTCTACTGGAATCCTTAGTGCCCTGCTATTTACCGTGTATGTCTTTTTTTTATTTGTCCTTCCAAAATGCAACATCTCACATTTGTCTGAATTAAATTCATCTGCCATTTTTCAGCCCATTTTTCCAGCTGGTTCAGATCCCTCTGCAAGCTTTGAAAACTGTCTTCACTGTCCCCAACACCTCCAATCTTAGTGTCATCTGCAAACTTGCTGATCCAATTTACCACATTATCATCCAGATCATTGATATATATGACAAACAACAATGATTCCAACACTGATTCGTGAGGCACACCACTAGTCACAGACCTCCAATCTGGGAAGCAATCATCCACCACTATTCTCTGGCTTCTCCCATCCAGCCATTGTCGAATCCAGTTCAGTATTTCACCATAAATACTTAGTATCTGAACCTTCCTGACTAACCTCCCATGCTGGACCTTGTCATGCAGACAACATCCACAGCCTTTGCTTCGTCAACTTTCCTGGTAACCGCCTCAAAAAATTCTGTAAGATTGGTTAAACACGTGCTACCATGCAAAAAGCTATGTTAACTATCCCTAATCAGTCCATGGCTATCCAAATTACAGAGCCCCTGCGATTTCTACAATAGCCTCACTCAAGGTCCAAGGGAATATCTTGTCAGGCCGTGGGGAATTATCCACCCTTATTTCATTTAAGACAGTAATACCCTCCTCTTTAATCTAAAAAGGTTCCATGACCTGACTGCTTGTTTTCCTTACTTACCACGAATCTGTGCCCTTTTCCTGAGTGAATTCTGATGGGGGGAAAAAACTGCAATAAATCAAGACGTGTGTCATGTGGATACAGAAACAAGAGCTAAACACCAGAAAAAACATTCACGACCTCTTCCATCTCTTTTGGCTCCATGTAAAGCTGAACTCTCTTATTGAACTCTCTTATCTGTCCCTTACTATCTTTTTGCTCTTAATATACATGTAGAAACCCTTAGGATCTTCCTTCACATGTTTTCTTTTAGCCTTCCTAATTTTTTTGTTGAGGTTTTTGTTGCACTTTTACATTCCTCAAATACCTCATTTGCTCCATGTTGTCTATACTCTATATCAGGGGTGTCAAACTCAAATTCACGGAGGGCCAAAATTAAAAACTTGGACTAAGTCGAGGGCCGAACTAAATATTTATTGAAAATTTTCAACAACATCTGCATGTTTTCTATTCTTTCAACATATGTAATGTTAAACTTTTTCTTATTAAAATAAATGTTTAATAATAGTTTTGGATAAACTCTTTCCAGAAGCATTAACAAATGAGAAATAAAATATTCAATAAATAATATTTCTCTATAGAGGATTTGTCAAATGTTGCTAGTGTGCTGTCGAATAGTAAAATCTGAGGGCTATTGAGAGTGTGGGAGAATTACATGATTCCTGAAACAATCAAATGGGTGACTGATTGTGGGCATGAACTCTAGCAGGGTTATTTGCCATGCCCTTTTTCCATTGGTACAGATATCCTTTGATTTACACACTTTTCAAGTTTTATGCCTAATGAGCTTGTATCCAGGTGCAGGACCATTTTTAACGAGGAATATATTTATCACTGTGACATGAAACTATTGGAAGATCGTTTTATCCTGAGATTAAAGTTCATAATACCTGTGTGCGGGAGGGCGGGGTTTGCGGGCGATCGGGTTGGACAACGACAATGCGGGGGCATCGGCTCTCGCTGCAGGGCGGCATCTCGGCGGATCAGCGGCCCCGTCACCGTGAGTCGCGGGTCGGCCTGCGGCAGGGAGGGGGAGTGGGCAACGGTCCTGGCGAGGTCAGGCCTCCCCTGAGTTTCTACCGGACCCCTCTTGACCTGCTGCGTTTCTTCTGGACCCCCCTTGACCTGCTGAGTTTCTCCCGGACCTCCCTTGACCTGCTAAGTTTCTCCTGGACCCCCCTTGACCTGCTGAGTTTCTCCCGGACCCCCTTTTCTTTCTGTGCCGGTGTCCCAGGACCTTACCATGGCAGTCTCCGCGCTCAGGACCGCGCTGGGATCCCGGTCAGCGGTGGAGGAGCAGGTGAGCGCGGCTAATCCCGATCCAGCCCACGCCACTCCCGAGATTGGCGGGGGGTTCCACCCTACCTGCCCGACCAGCCTCACTCTCCACGTGTACTCCAGGCACCAGCCGCTGGTCCGGTGGGAAGGCGCAGGGCGGCCAGCGCCCTCATCGCCCGGCGGGGAGCCCTAATCTTCCCTCCGCCGTCCCGACTCCATCTGCAGCTCCAAGAAACGCTGTGCCACTGGGGTTCCGGGCGCTGGAAAGCGGCCTTGGCTTCCCCTGACACCGGCCAGGCCGCGCTGCGGTGGGGGGGTGGGCGGGGGGACATGACAGCGTGTTTATAAAACCACCCACCACTACTTTTCAAGGACCAGGATTTTTCTCTCTCTCTCTGACCCTGGGACACAGCAGTTACTGTGCATGCGCTATACTGGCGCGGCGGCCAGCGGGCCACCTCTAATACATTTTTGAAATGATCTTGCGGGCCAAATATAATTATATCGCGGGCCAAATTTGGCCCGCGGGCCAGAGTTTGACATGTGTGCCCTATGCCATCGGAACTCTGTAATTAGTAAGGGATTGCTTAAGGTGGGATGTGAGTGGGAAGGAAAGGGTGAGAATCACTGCTCTAGACCCAATTGTTACTGAAATATTTTGCTTGAGAAAAATTGTCATTGGCCCATTTCCTTTAGCGTTCTGAAACCTTGCACATGACGAGTCAATGAGGGATGATGAAAGCAGTGGTCTTCAAACTTAATTTGTAGTAAAAATGCTAATAAAGTCAGCAATACTGCATAGAGAACTTAACTTTTAAAGCATTACATAGAAGCAAATTATGTAAATTCACCTTTACAAACAATGGAACTGTGTGTGTGAAATACGAATTTTTTTTATCACCAGTCATGCTAAAAGTAAATTTTGTTTTGCTCAGGAATGTGGAATAGTACTTCCTTCATATTAATTAACAGGAATATGAAAGGGTGCTTATTAATCAGATGCTATTTCGTTATTAAAATTATAAAAAAGATAGCAGTGTATACAGTACTTGTATACTAAATTTCTAAATTCAAATTCAGCTCTGGCTTTGGTTCCCAGTTCTTTAATTGATTGACTGATCTCACTTGCTGAAGAACTCTTATTCTAAACTACAATTACTGGGGCCAAGAAAAATCCTGCTTTGCGTAAATTATGACTTTGAACTAAAAAGTATGCATTTAAACCTCCATTGATTCCAGTTTTGTCTGGTGCTCCACATGGGTAAAATGTTGTATTTGATGCTGAGTGCAATGCTCACTTCTTTCTGGTGTTTAGCTCTTGTTTCTGATGCATGTCTTGATTTATTGCAGTAAGTTTTGTCTATATTGGGGAAAACTATTGGGGAAAACTATTGCAATGGCTATTCTAATATTAATGTTTCATTGTAGGACCAGTTTCCATCTTCTGAAGAAAAATGAAAAGCTTTTGCGGGAACTAAAAAACCTGGACTCAAGGCAATGGTGAATGTTTATTTTGTGATATCCTTCAGTTTTGCTCTTTTATTTTTCATTAATTTAAAATACAACTTCTAGAGCTACCCATATATTTTGGCATATAAGTCAACCTTCAGGTCCCCGTTTTCAGCCTTATTTTCAAGATTTTATCATATATTGGATAGATAAGACAATCCCCCAAAAATCGTGTTATTGGGCGTGGCTGGAAGATGGTTGTTGTCGTGGAACCTCCAGCAAAATGCCAAAAGTATGAAGCAAGTTTTAAGTTAAAAGTCATAGAAATGGCCAAGGAATCTACCAATTGTTTTAAATGTGTGTTTTTTTAATAAAAAAATTCTTTCTAATATACCAGTAGCTTGAAAATTTGTTGTAGGTTTGGTTCTTTTTTTGACGTTTGGGTTGTCTTGTACGTCGAATCTACGTCGAGAAGTTTTTTTCCAGTTTATTTTAAGGTCTCATTTTTGTATCTGGCGTATAATATGACCCTGATTTTTAAGTGCTTTTTGATGGTTTCAAGGGTCGATTTATACACCAAAATGAACGGTATATCTCAATATAGGCAGATATTCTCTTACCATGTTAACTAGTAATGCACAAGTCTGCTTAGCATTATCAGCTGGGATGTGAAGTTACTTTTCATGATAATTAGTCCAGAGTTTTAAACTAAAAGATCAACAATTTCAATATGATCCATGCAAAATTGAATTAACTTACACAGATAGTGTTAGGTCTGCTTTGTTCATGAATGAGTGAGACAAACACCAGGCTGAGTCGAAATCAGGGTTCTTTGTTCTTTATTACCGGATTGTAACACTTGCGACTAACCATGTTAGTCGGAGAATGCATTCTGCCGTTATCAGCAAAATGGTGATTTTTTATACCCTTGGATATGTGCTTAGAACATCATCATATCATTACTTGTCCAATGACTAAAACTGTTGCTATCCTTTCCCTGCTAGCTTCCTGCCTCTCAATCCATCAATGTCTCTCTTATCTTGTAAGTACAAGGATGCATTCACATCTTGTTACAGCCCTGCACATTCCCATCTCATGATGTTTTACCTAACAGGAGTACAAGGACACCTCCCCTTCTTGTTACAGCCCTGTACAGGGTAACTCCTTACACATTCCCATCTCATGATGTTTTACCTTACAATAGGACAGTTGAATTTGGGGCTTTACTGACTCTATGACTCCGCTGCTAAGCACCAAACAGCTGAACAATTGAGAATGCAGTTCATTATAAAACTAAGTCGAGGCAGAATAAAGAACACAATCATAAAAGATTTTAAGTCCGACAGAAAATGATGTTGTGGCATCTTTTTGGAATATAGACTCCTCAGCTCTCTCTTCAAGAGCTGGGATAGGTGAACAGAAACTCTTAGAAGTTATTTGCTGCTTCCACTTTGATGTCGTTTCTCTAGCATGTTCAAGTAATTCAGCAATTACTGGTCCTTGTGTTCAAAAATGGCAACTACAGGCTCTATTCTACCTGCATCAGTGAAGCAATTAAACGTACCTTTCTAATCAAAAAACACCAGTGAAGCCGAATGTCCTAAACATTATGGTGCCCTGAAATGGGGAGACTATGTATATAAAGTGCTGTAATTTCTAAGTAGTCAAACCAAAATGTATGCAAATAATCTTGAATAAAATCTGGAATGTGCACTTTAATCACATGTAAATTGTTTGATTATAAATTTAAAACTAAGGATAAAGGAAAAAAACATCTTTGTCCAAAATATTATGGAGGGCATTGTATATCTTTACATCCTATGGACAGTACGAGACCTGCCAAGTTCCTCCAGTATTTCTGTGTTTTTTAGTACAATAGTACAAGGTCTGTTTTCTGATACTTAGCAGGCTTTGGCATTTTATGGTTTTTTTCTGAACTGCCTTAAGATGTTTTACTGTATCAAAGCCATTGAATAAATATTTAGTGACATTTATTGTATATATGTAAATGATTGAAATACAAGTATACCCCACTTTACAAAACTAGTGAGTTCCTACAGAACCTTTCGTAGGCAGAAATGGCATAAAGCGAAGAACTGATTACCATTGATTTATATGGGAAAAATATTTGAGCGTCCCTGGACCCAAAAAAAAGCCCACCAAATCGTACCAAATAACACAAAACCTATAATAGCACTTACATATAGTAAAAGCAAGAATGATATGATAAATACACAGCCAATATAAAGTAAAAATAATTTATGTACAGTGTAGTTTCTCTTAGCAGAATCTGGAAGATAGCAGGTTTTGATAGCCCCGCCGGCTGCCCTGTGACAACTCCACCATCCACTATTTCTTAAAAGTGAAAATCCTTTCATAAAAGCAAACTCAAGTTTCTTCATAAAAGCGAATTTGCATAAATCAGGCACACCTGTATCTAGTAAATCTAGACATTCATAAAGGTGGTAACTAATACTATGATTGTGCTATTCAAAATTAAAGCAAAATGAACATTTTCCATTCAAATTTATGGTTTATATCAACTTTTTTTTTGTCTTATGCAGTCGAGAAACACACAAGATAGCAGTGTTTTACGTTGCTGAGGGACAGGAAGATAAGCACTCCATTCTAACAAATACTGGAGGGAGCCAATCCTATGAGGACTTCGTGGCAGGTCTTGGTTGGGAGGTAAATCATCTTGCGTTTTCCAGATTTTCAATACTTTTAATAAAGTCAGTAGTATAATGACAGTGAAGAATCTGGGATTATATCAGGATCTAAATGAACCAGGAAAGTGGGCAAAGAATTGACAGGGGTGAGGTGTTGTGTTTTGGTAGGTGAAACTACAACAGGATGCACAATGAATCATAGCGCCCTGGCGAGTGTCATAGAACAAAGAGACTTGGGGGTACAGGTTCCTAGTTCCATGAAAATGGTAACACAGATGAAGATGATGTTTGGTATGCCTGCCTTCATCATCAGGGGAATTGGTGGAAGGAGAATTGACATGTTATAACTGTACTAGGTATGAATTCATGTACAGGTACACGATCCTTTATCCAGACATCTAAAATCTGGAAGGCTCCAAAATCTGGCAAGTGGGAAGAGAGACGGCAGCGCGAATCAGGTGGGCGAGGTGGGGAGACCGGCAGTGCAAGTCAGGCGGGCGAGGGGGGGAGACCGGCAGCGCGAATCGGGCGGGCAAGAGACTGGCAGTGCGAGTTGGGCTGGCGAGGGGTAGAGGCCAGCAGTGCGAGTGGAAGAGGGTGGAGGTGGATATGGCAGAACAATTCAGGTGGGCTTAAATCTGGCTTTCCAAAATCTGAAATTCGAAACACACTGTCCCCCAAGGGTTACAGATAAAGGATTGTGTACCTGTACTTACAACTGTGGAACCACAGTGAAGTATTCTGCACAGTTCTGGTCATCCATCTACAGGAGCAAATGTTACCGGAAAACTGGAACAAGGTGCAGAGAAGATTCATAAGAATGTTATGGAACTAGCAGGCTTGAATAACACTAAGATGCTGCATTGGCTGGGGCATTTCTCTCTGGAGAGCAGGAGGTGGAGGAGGAATCATGTAGTGATTTATAAAATCATGAAGGGCATAGAAGCAGTAAAGTAATTTTTCCCAGGCATTGATTTAAGATGAGAGAGAAAGATTCAAAAGGGACCTAATGGACATCTTTTTAAGTAGGTGGAGCAAACTGTCAGATGAAGTGATAAAGGTGGATACATTTGTAACATTTAAAAGACATTTATATATGTGCATGGATTAGAAAGATGTAGGTATAGGAATATGGGTCGAACATAGGTAGATAGCACTAGCTTGGGTAGAAAACTTGATCACATGGACAAGTTGACCCAAAGGGCCTATCTTTTCAATGTAAAACTCTGATTCTAAATTCATACAAATTATTGTATAGTAATGTGTGCACAAGCGCAGCAAGAAGAACTGAGACAGCAGGCTGTGAGCTCATTAATCACAACTAGTTTACTGCAGCCTTTAAGGCCCTCTGGAGCCCACCGTTTACGTACTGGAACTCACATCACACTGATGAAAGCGCGTACACGTACTTCCGGGCCGTGATGGAAGAGAAGGACCCACGACGCCATCTTTTCCATGGCTGCTCCGCTGACCACGCGTTACAAATGGAGACTGTATGCACATATCCTACAAATATGTGTGCCACCACACAACACCCCCCCCCCCACCCCCCCGCCAGAACCGGTGCCAGAGGTCTTACTGCTTGTCGTAGATGAGGTCTCCTGCTTTGGTGGCTGACCCCAGCATTTTGGCAGTGGGACTGCCACTGGCTGTGTCAAGACCAAGTATGCCAGTTTGAGGCACTCCAGGGTGAAAAGTTCCTCTTTGCCACCAATGTCAAGCATGAAAGTGGAGGTATTCCTGTGAAGTACTTTGTACGGTCCCTCAGGGGTGCTGGAGGGGTGGCCTGTGTCTGCCCCTCCGCATGAACATATAGTCGCAGGTGTCTCGGCCAGTGGGGTAAGCAGAGGGGGAGGGGGTGGCAGTCTTGTGGTGATGGTGCGAGTGATCCCAGTTTGTCTCTCAGTCTTTCCAGTACGATGGTGGTGCCACTGTCCTGCCCTGGTGGTGAAGGCAGGAATTGGCCCGGAACTGCTAGGGGTTCACTGTAGACCAACTCAGCTGAGGAGGCTCGCAGATTGTCCTTTGGTGCTGTGCAGATTCCGAGAAGGACGCATTCCATTTCATCCACCCAGTTTGGCATCTCTAGCCTTGCCATCAGTGCTGACTTAAGGTGGCGGTGAAAGTGCTCAACTATTCCGTTGGACTGGGGATGATAGGCGGTGGTGTGGTGCAGCTGGGTGCCCAGGAGTTTGGAGAGTTCATTCCAAAGGGTGGAAGTGAATTGAGTCCCCTGATCGATTGTTATGTGCGCTGGGACTCCAAATCGGGAAACCCAAGCAGAGAGGAAAGCCCAGGCACAAGTGTTAGTAGTGGTGTCCAGAATTGGAACGGCCTCTGGCCATCTGTTAAATCTGTCCACCGTCGTGAGCAGGTAGCGCGACCCTCGGGAAACTGGCAAGGGGCCCACTGTGTCGAGATGGACATGCTGGAACCTGCAAGTTGGTACGTTAAACTGTTGAAGGTGGGGCTTGGTGTGCTGTTGGACCTTTGCAGTTTGGCAGTGAGTGCAGGTTTTTGCCCATTCACTTACCTGCTTGTGCAGCCCATACCAGAAGAACAGGGAGAATATCACCTGCACCATCATTCAGATGGAGGGATGGGAAAGGGCATGCAATGTGTTGAAAACCATTTGTCTCCATTAGGCAGGTACAATTGGCCGGGATTTGCCGATGGAGATGTCGCAGAGCTAGGTTGTGCCATTAGTGTCCAGTGGGATGTCCTGGAACTGCAGACTCATGATCACCTTCCTTAAGCTGTGGGTCTCGCCATCATCTTGCTGGGCTCGTGCCAGTTTGTGGTAGCTGATGCCATGCGACAGAGTGTGAACAGCTGGCCTGGAGAGTGTGTCAGCAACTACATTCTCTTTGCCGGACAGGTGGCGGGTGGAGATGGTGAGCTCAGGCGTAGGATAAGTGCTGCTACTGGCGGGCGGACTGTGGATCAGAGGACTCAGAGAAAGCAAACGTCAGCAACTTGTGGTCTGTGTAGAACGTGAAAGGCCGCCCCCTCCAAGAAATAGCAGAAATGGCGGACTGCGAGGTAGAGGGCCTGCAGCTCTCTGTCGAATGTGGTGTACTTCAGTTCAGGTGCTCGTTGGTGACGACTGAAATAGGTGAGGAGCCTGCAAATGTTGTCCACGAACTGTTCCAGGACACAGCCCCCGCTGTGTTGGACGCATCAACAGTGAGGGCTGCCCGGAGTCACGTGATGGAGTAGTGGCCGGTAGGAGAATACCAGCCCTCTCCAGAAAAGAAGAAAAGTGAAGAAAAAGCAAAGCCCCAGATACACAAAACACAACAAATAAAAGATAAAGGTGTGGAGAAAATGGCACCTAAGAAAGAAAAGCCAAAATCAAGAAAAAAAGAAGGAAAGACGCCGGAAAAGAAAGGTGAAGGCCTTACCTGCACGATAAAGCAGGGACCCGTCGTGGAAAGAGGAGACCGCTCCCTGAGGTTAGTGGAGACCCCGCAGGGTCGCGACCCACCAACCACGGGACTGCAAAAACGGCTCACTGAGCCAAACAGAGGTACGCAACAGTGCATGTCAAGGAGAACACCGACGGGAGGGGGGACCAGCTGTGGAGTGAAACTTCACAGCACAAACAGCTGAGAGATGCCCAACAGCAGGGCACCCAGCTGGAAGATAAAGAAAGCAACGGGAAAGGGAGGGGTGAGAAAGAAAAATGGAAGCAGGAGACACAACAGATAACCAGCCCAGAAGAAGAGGACCAACATCAAGAAACCATGAAAAAAAATACCCAACAAACTGATACAAGCAGCTCAATAAGAAAGTCAGAAGAGACACAGATACAAGGAAGAGAAATAGAAGACACAAACCCAAGAGCAGACACAGAAGAAGAACACCAAACTCTGCACAGAGGAATAGGAGGTAAAATGAATGGACAGTACATAGATTTTAAAAATTTCAAGAACAAATGAAAGGATTAAAAGAATGGTTGACACTAGAATTTTGTGAAATGAAAAGAAAAATAACAAGTACAGAAGAAAAAGTGAGTAGAATAGAGCTGGTCATAACAGATGTAGGGAAAGGATTAGATTAGAAAATGTGGAAGAAAGTGTAATGACGGTAGAAATGGAAGTGAACGACTTAAAAAGAAAATTGGAAGAAAGTGACAAAAAAGTTAAAGAAACACAGGAGTTGTTAGCTCAGAAGATGGATATAATGGAAAACTATAGTAGGCGAACCAATATAAAGATAGTGGGCCTTAAGGAAGATGAAGAAGGCAAAGATATGAAAGAATTTATAAAAGAATGGATCCCAAAAGTCCTGGGAATGCCAGAAATGCAGGAAGGATTGGAAATAGAAAGGGCACACAGAACATTAGTTCAGAAACCACAGTCACAACAAAAACCAAGATCCGTTTTAGTAAAATTTCTGAGATACACAAGAGAAAATATATTGGAGAAGCGATGAATAAAATTAGAGAAGACAAAAAACCACTGGAGTACAAAGGTCAAAACAATTTTTCTACCCAGACATAAGTTTTGAGCTCCTAAAGAAGAGGAAGGAGTTTAACACAGCAAAATCAATCCTATGGGAAAAAAGGCTATAAATTTATGTTAAGATATCCAGCAGTGCTTAAAATAGTTATCCCGGGGAGCAAAACAGACTGTTCTCGGATCCGGAGAAAGCACGAGAATTTGCAGAACGCCTGCAAGACAGAAAGAGAGATGAAGAGATGTAACAAGAACAAAGAACGATGACAAACTACATATAAAGATGTAAAAATAATGGATAAGTAAGAACTAAAGGAGGGAAGAAAAGGGAAGTAAGGAAGAAGGGGGGGGGGAAACAAAAAAAAACAGTGAGGGCTCTGGGCACGTCCATGCGTGGGTGGACTCGCATCGTTGTGGCAGTCAGGACTTTGGTTTTTTTGGATTGCGGCCTTCGCCTCGTCAGTCCAGTCAAAGTTTTTTTGGAGCCTGACATTAATGTTAAGAGTGGGAACATGGTGCTGGCAGCTGCGGGGATGAACCTGTTGTAAAAGTTCACTATACCCATGAATTCTTGCAGTCCTTTCAGGATTGTTGGCCTAGCGAACTGTCGGATAGCTTTCAGGTAAAGGAGTGGTGCCATCAATGCTGATCCTATGGTCCAAGAATTCAATTTCATCAAGGCTGAACTGGCACCTCTCTGGGTTGATGGTGAGGCCGTATTCGGCTAGCCAGTCGAAAAGCTGGCGGAGGTGGGAGATCTGGTCCTCTCATGTCTTGCTCGCTACCAGAATATCATCCAGGTAGATGAAGAGGAACCGTAAGTCTCTCCCGACCGCGTCCATGAGGCATTGGAAGGTCTGGGCTGTGTTCTTTAGGCTAAACGGCATGCAGAGAACCTCAGAGGCCGGTGGGTGATGATAGTGACCTTCTCGACATCTTCCGGGTGATCGGGGATCTGGTGGTATCCCCAGATCAAGTCGACCTTTGAGAAGATACATGCACCATGGAGGTTTGGCACGAAATCCTGTATGTGAGGGATCGGGTAGCAGTGGGCGTCATCGCATCATTGAGGCGCCCATAGTCTCCACAGGGTCTCCAGCTGCCGTTGGACTTGGGAACCAAGTGAAAGAGAGAGACTCATGGACTGTCGGACCAGTGGACAATACCTAATTCCTCCATGTGCTTAAACTCTTCCTTAGCGAGGTTGAGCTGGTCGGGAACCAGGCGTCAGGCTCGGGAATGTATGGGCGGGCCTGTAGTTGCAATGTGGTGCTGGACGCCATGCTTCGGCACGGCGGTGGTGAACTGGGGACACAGAATGGAGAGATAACTGGCCAGGAAGTGGCTGTATTGGCAGTGCGAAGTCTGCACAGAGGCGAGTTAGGTAGCTGGCTCATTGGACATGCCGAGGAGTACTGTCTGAGAAGTCTCTGCATGGACCAATTGCCTGCCCTGGAGGTCTACCAGTAGGCAGTGTGTCCACAAGAAATCTATTCCCAGACATGGCTTGTCCACTGATGCCAGTGTGAATGACCAATTGAAAGTGGTGTCGCCGAAATGTACAGGAATGTGCCTTTTGACGAAAGTTTTAATAGTGGTGTTGTTGGCCACATGCAGGATGGGGCCACAGGGTCTCTCATGCATGTCTTGAGCAACGTTGGGGGAATGATGCTTATCTCCGATCAGTATCCACGAGGAATCTGCAGCCCGAGATCCTATCCTAGACGTGGAGTAGGCTGTTCGGCTGGCCAGCCGCTGTGGCCACTCATGGCAGCTGGCCCTGTCTTTTTCCCTGAAATTAGCATGTTTGGTGGCACTCATGAACTCCTGCACCCCACCATTGGTGGTAGAAGCACCACTTCGGGTTGGGCTTCTCTGTTCATGGGCGGGATGGTTCTGGCTCACGTTTTGGGCTGGTCTTGGGCAGCAGCTTTGTTATGCGGTTGACTGTCTCTGTGGGCTCGCATTTGGAGTGGTAAAGGACGTCTGACTATGCCACGACCTTACTTGGGTTGCTGAAGTCCGTGTTGGCCAGCAGCAGCTTAATGTCTTCAGGCATTTGCTCGAGGAAAGCCTACTCAAACATGAGGTAGGGCTTGTGTATCTCGGCTAGGTGAGCATCTCATCCATGAGAGTGGACGGTGTTCTGTCTCCTCTGCCATCCAGATGGAGGAGCCTGACAGTCCTTTCTTGAAAGCCCATAAGTGTTTATGAGGAAGGTCTTTAGAGCCATGTATTTACCTTCCTCTGGCGGCAACTGGATGTAGTCATTGACTCATGTGGCTGATGACGTGAAAATATTTTCTCAAATCTGAGGTAATCCATTTGATCTGGAACTGGACCTCCACTTGGCCAAACCAAGTGCAGGGCCTACTCGTCCAGAAAGTGGACAGCTTTAATGCAAAAGCACCTACAGAGGCAGGGTCCATTGTGCCAAGTCTTCAGAACAAGGATACTCGTTGGGGTCATCAGTTTAGTCGTGTGTGCATGAGCGCAGCAAGAAGAACTGTGAGCTTGTTAAGCACAACTAGTTTACTTCAAATTTCGCACTGCAACCCTTAAGGCCCTCTGGAGCCTGCTGCTTATGTACCGGGACTCACATCACGTTGACATCATGCTGACATAAAACGTGTACGCGTACTTCCAGTCTGTACCGGAAGAGAAGGACCCGCGATACCATCTTTGCCACAACTGCTCCACTATTTGCGCGTAACAAATGGAGCCGGTTTACTGCTACAAATATGTGCACCACCAGTTTCTCACATTGAAGATTTTTTTTTAGTTACCTATATTTTTGTATGATACCAAGAATATAAATTTCTAAAATATCTGCCATTTGGGGGCAGTACATTTTATGTTAACTTGAGATGTTTGACATTATCTTTATTGAAGCGTTATTCTCTTTGCTGAAAGCACAAAATTTCTGCTTCAGACTATCTATATTGCATTGGATTGAATGGTGGCCGGGGCATCAGAGCTCGGATGGAAGGGTGGCCAGGATGTCAGGAGCTTGGGATGTGCGGGCGGCCATGGCATCGGGAGCTCAGATGGGAGGGCAGCCAGAATGAGAATCTGCAGCCAGTGTCAGGTGCTTGGATGAGTGGGCGGCCAGCCGGGGCTTCAAGAGCTTGAATGGGAAAGCAGCTGGGAGGTCAGGAACTCGGGTGGGAGGATGGTCGGGGCGTCGGCAACACAGATGGAAGGGTGGTCAGGGTGCTGGGAGCTCGGATGAGCGACACTTTGTTAATTCCCCTGTATGTAAACACAGCCACATGTGCCACAATCACACGATTGCAAGCCACACCCACTAACACTACACAGCCAAAATACCTCCACGAGCCGCCCATTCACATCAAAGAGCTACATGTGGCTTGACCACCTCTGCATTATAATCTTAAAATGGTGAAATATGTTCAAAATAATAGTCATTGCAAATTGCATTGCTATTTGAGATGTAGATCAAAGCATTGGTTCTTCCATAGCAAAATTATTTTCCATCTAATCAGATGAATAATATTCCAGTTTTTGGTGCTCATATGAAATAGAAGCCACTTTAAAAACTCAACAGACTAATTACATTCGTTACATGACAAGCGTTGCCCTTTTGGAAAAAGGTCAAGAGAGAACATATCCAAAAAGTTTAATTCCAATTGAACTGTGGTAATTGTTTCCCCATTCCTCTTCCTTTCTAATCTGGGTCTTATAATTAAAATCAAATTTTGTTTTGTTTTGGTATCTGTTTTCAGAGATCATGAAGAAAGCAATTTTGATTCTCTTTTGTGAAAGTCTTAATTTGAAAATCAATTAGGATGTCCATTGCTGTTTCTCAATATTTTTCATTGTCCACCATGTAGCAACAGGAGGAGCGAGAAGCAGCTATTCATAACCCTTTACTATCACTCTCGCTCTTGATCTGCATTTAGTGCACTGTCAACACCATATTTTTCTACCTGTACTGTAGAAGTATGTTTCACTTTTTTGAATCTTGATGTTTTTGATGAAAGTTTTGATCACTATTAATACTTGCAATCTGCTTTACTGTTTTTAGTAATTAGCACACTTGCAACAGAATTGCAAGGCTAAGAATTTGGATTGTCTTCTGGAAGTTGAATATAAACTGATGCTTCAACGTGATGTACCATCAGAGCAAAAGTGTGCTAGTCAAAAGCACGTCTTAACATTTTCTAGATCTGCAAGTCCCAAGGGAAACTGAAAATCATATATTTAAAACATTTCTATGACATTAGAACAGAAATGTTTACCTGCTTGTAAACAGCAGCCCATTGGTGACTTGAAATATAACTATCCTTTCAAGCAAATTAACCCACATTTTTTTATTTGTGGAACTCTTTCCCTCTACTTTGCTCTGCAATCTCCATTCTGAACTGAATCAGAGTTATCGGGAATTGCATCAGGTTTTGAGAATTTTTCAAACTTGTTTTCATGGTTTCTCTGCTAGAGTATGTTCCTTGATTTCATAAGCACCTTATTTATCACTTCCCAATGCATAATATCATGGGATTTAAAATTCATAATTAGTCACCATCGCAGATTTTTATTAAGGATGTGATATTTCGCACTTGATTACCTTTGAAGTTCAAATATTTACCGCAAATGTAATCAGCTGTTACTATTCACGTTCTCTAGGCCTAACTTATGAATAAAGTGCCTT